>NC_143020.1:17375433-18062100 GCF_055824585.1 Amblyomma mixtum
GAGGGACTTCCCTTGAACGATGACTGGATCAACAAACCCAAGTGGGTCGTACAGGCTATTCACCACTGACAAGACACCGCGTCGAGTGAATGGCTTCTCTTGGATTGGAGTCGTAAATGTGAAGACATCCTTCTTCAGGTTCCAAGAAACTCCCAGATTGCGTTGGATTGGCGGCGTGCCATTGCACAAGTCAAGATCCTTCAAATCCGTGGCACGGTCTTTTTCTGGAAATCCTTCCAACACTGTAGGGCAGTTAGAGGCTATTTTGTGGAGCTTGAGGTTTGACGTTGCCAACATCTGTTGTGTGCGGCGTATCAGGCTGATGGCTTCCTTGTCTGTAGAGAGAGACTTCAACCCATCGTCCACATAGAAATCCCTCTCAATAAACTGCCTGACGTCGCTGCCAAATTCTTTCTCTCCTTCTCGCGCTGTTCTCCGCAGCCCATAGGTTGCAACTGCTAGTGAAGGACTATTTCCAAACACATGTACAGGTGCGGCCACAATAATACGGAGCACAGGAACGGTCGCGGAGCAGCGGAAACGTGCTTGTGCGCGCTGCCTAGCAGCGGCGACAGGAAGTATCTTAATTTGGACGCGGCGAGATGGCGCCGGTAGCGCGGACCCACTGTTTCCGCAGGCCTATCAACATCACAGCATATAGCATGCAATCCCTTGCTCTATGATCGACTGATACTGTGCTGACAGCGCCATGCGCTTCGTTGCCCCGTTTCTCGCATCGAGGAGCGGCGCGCGCTGTAAACGGGCGCAAGACGGCCGTTTTGGCATTACGTGTTATCTCGGCCATTCAGTCCGCGCGGCCACCGAGGTTGAAGTGAGAACGCCTGGATGAAGACAGCACCTGGCGGTGTTGCCCGAACCAGCTCAGCATCTTTCGAACAGTGATAACGGCAGGGTTGCAGCAAAAAGGGGGGCTCGGCGGCAGGCACTCTCGCTGCGCGCGGATAGCCAGGAGTGTCTTTGTTGTGCTGATAGGTGGCGCTTAGATGCAGTTTCTGCCAGCTTGGCCACCTTCCGCGTGCTCCGTATTATTCTGGCCGCACCTGTACCTTCATTCGATACTCCACCACGTCACTGTAGATGCTGTTGTTGCGGAACCACAGAAATCTCAGATAATTTCGGAGGTCGTCTCGTACCAGGAAGCAGTAGAACATGTGCTTTATGTCCACAGTTATGGCCACGGGTTCCTTCCGGAATCGGATGAGCACTCCGAGCAGGCTGTTGTTCAAGTCTGGACCGGTAAGCAGCACACTGTTTAAAGACACGCCTTTGAACTGTGCACCGGAGTAGAACACAACTCGTGTTTCGCCGGGTTTTCGTGGGTGGCAAACACCAAAGATGGGGAGGTACCAACACTGTTCTCCTTCTTGAACCGGTGGAGCTTCGTCGGCATGGCCGTTCTTGAACATCTTGTCCATGAAGCTCGTGAATTGTTCCCTAAGTTTTGGCTTTCTCTTCAAGGTCCGTACGACAGCTGTGAGCCGCGACTCGGCCATACACTTGTTATTCGGAAGCCATGGCCTTGGAGAACGAAAGGGGAGAGGCGCTATCCAACTGTTGGATTCGTCCTTCGAGAACTCGTCGTTCATCAGCTTCAAGAACTTCCTGTCCTCTACAGAAAGTGAAGGTCTGTTGTCATCATCCGTTGTCTGGAACAGCGTTTCAGCGATCCCATCGTCATAGCTGTGTTTCCTAGCAGCGTGCTGAGCTGGTTGGAAGCAGTGTGTCGACCCCTCCATGACAGTGAGTTTCTCTTTTACCAAGAAATGGTTCTCACATGGCTCGAAAAGGGAGGGACGTCCATTTTCGACGACGTTTGTTATGAGGTTGCTGACACAGTCCGGTGTGCGACTTCGACATATGCAGACATTTCCTACGATGACCCATCCCAGATCCAGTTTCTGAGCAAATGGAGCATCAGCCGGTCCGTTGCGCTGTTGTCGAACCTTGTGTATTCTGAGGATGTCTCTCCCGAGGAGAAGTAGAATCTTGGCCTCCGGGTCCAAACAAGGAATGAATTTAGCAACAGCTCTGAGATGAGGGTGATGCAATGCCACTTCAGGTGTTGGAATCTTGGTTCTGTTGTTAGGCATTTCGTTGCATTCGATAAGCGTTGGCAACGGAAGCTTCACGGAGCGATGTATGTCTTCTATGAGAAAGCGAGACGCTCTTCTTCCTTTTGCCTCCGTAGTTCCAGCACATGTCCTTAGTGTGTAGGGGGAACTGTGACCATTGAGTCCGAATATGTCGAAGAACTCTGTTCTTGCAAGGGACCTGTTACTCTGGTCGTCTAAGATGGCATACATTTTTGCAGTCTTGTGAGGCTGAGTCGGATGACTTACTTTAACCAAGCAGATCTTGGAGCAGGATTTATACCGTTGTTTTGACCGCAAACCTCTGTGCACTTGGAAGACACCTCAAGTGCAAAATCCTTGTCTATAATTGCACCTTCAACATCGTTCTGAGCTACAGGAGGCTTGTGGCTGACATTTCCAGCATGAAGCGCCGTGGCATGCCGATCGCTACCACAATCGTCACATTTGAGAACTGTTTTGCAGTCTCTTGCAAAGTGGTCTGTCGAAGCGCAGCACCTGTAGCATATCCCAAAATTTTTCAGCAAACATTTTCGTTCATCCAGCGGCTTTTCCCTGAATGCGCGACACTTCCGGAGGGGGTGAGGGTTCCTGTGCAGAGGACAATACTTGGTTGCATCATGCCACTTTATTGCGTTTGAGGGCGGATGGTCAGTGCTTGCTTCCACGTCCGTCATTTGCACTGAGATGGGTGCTCTTCTCGGGCTTCCATCCGTTGCCCATCTGTCTACTCTTGTGAGCCTTGAAGGGGTGCCGCTTGCGGAGCTGAGTTTGAAGCTAGGATCGTTTCTCGGTTTCGCTTGGTCCCTGATAAAGCTGGCAAAGAACGAGAAAGGGGGAAAGGCGACCTGATGATTCTGTTTGTACTTGAAGCCTTTCGCGATTCACATGTCCTGCAAGCGCTGGGGCAGCTTTTCTACAATGGGGTTTACCCCTCTTGCGGTGTCCAGATAGGAGAACCCAGTCAGGTGAGGGTCACATTTTGCTGCCTCAACTTCAAGAAGGAGGTCTCCCAGCTCTCTCAATTTCTGGGTGTCTTTGTCGGTCAGTGTGGGGAAGTTCGAAATTCTTCGAAAGATTGCCTCTTCTATATTTTCTGGGCGACCATAACATTCCTCAAGTCTTTCCCAAACTACCTTTAACCCAGCCTCTGGGCTGTCGACGTCCACGGAAAGCAGCCTCTTCGCGTAGGTTGACGATTCGGTCCCAAGCCATTTCACGAGAAGGTCAAGTTCCTCGCTTGCCGTGACTTCGAGAGTTTGAGTCATCCCCTTGAGCGTAGATTTCCACGACCGGTAGTTTTCAGGGCAGTCGTCGAACTTCGTAAGCGAGGTACTCACAAGGTCGCGCCGAATCAGATACTTTGCCATGGCGGTCAGTTCAGGGGCGTTAGCTTCATCTCCCTGCTGACTAGCAATGTTCTGCGTGATGCCTTGGTTGCGAGTGCTTGGTGTGCATGGAGCGCGGTCTTCAGGTGCTTCATTGGCATTCTGAAAGACGTAATGCTCCCTGCCGTCATGCTGCTGCGATTGCTGGCGCGAGCCGATGCGCACGTGAGCCTGGTCAAGCACGTAGTCAAAGGTACGTTGAGCGCGGTCTTCGGATGCCTCGGAGACAGTCCGACAGATGTGATGCTCCCGGCCGTGCTGATCTACGGCAGCCTCCAGGACGTCCGCTTGCGCTTCCGCGGCGGCCGCCTCTCTTTCCAACTGCATGACTTGTAACTCTGTGTCTAGCTCGGCTTTGTGGCGTTCGATTGCCGCAGCCGCACTTTTCTCTTGTTCTTCCAGTCTGGCCTTTTCCAGTTTCACCGCGGCTTCTTTCCTCTTGAGAGAAGCCTGTACTCGCGCCGCCGCGGCCTCCGCTCTTGCTCTGGCGGCCAGCATGCTTGGCGTTGTCGACACGGCCGAACGCTTCGAAGGAGCTGAGCGCGACGAATGCCGTGACTGCACATAGCTTGCTGTGTTCTCAGAGCATGCAAAATGAGGCTGGTCCGGACTCACTTGAGCAGCGGGCGACTTGCGGTCCTGTGACGCTATGTCGTCCGTGGCTGCGATGTGAAAACGGAACTTCTGAAGAGCGGAGCCAGCCAGCGGAGCCTAGGTGCTTTCGAAGGGTGCGCGAGACACCGACTCGACGATCATCGCGTTTTTACTATTCTGATTCCGTGGCACGCGTTGGGGCTGCGGCCACTCCTCAGATAGATGACAGGTCGCAAACACAAGGAAAATCGAACATGTATCCAGGCATTTACAACTTGTAAAAATGCGGTGCTGCCACAGTCGTGCAGCGCGGTAGAAGGAACAAAAGAGTCACGAGTTAGGTAACATGACACCTCCGGAGGGAGGTGTAAAGAGGGATAAAGCACGCGGGCGAGAGGGAAGGCGCACGGGGAGAAGGAAGAGAAAGAGCGGGGAGGAGAGAAGTCCATTGTTCGCAGATGAGGCTGGCGCCCGGGCGGGAAATTCAAACTGGACTCGGAACAGCACAGGACCACTTTTATTTATGATCTATATTAATGATATAGTCGACGTAATTCCTGATGGTGTGCATGCTAATTTATTTGCGGATGATTGTGTCATTTTTATAAAAATTATTTCCAGGAAAGACAGCAATTACTTACAAAAATCAGTTAATGCTATCCGTGATTGGTGTGAACTTTGGTGCATGGAAATCAATGTAAACAAAACAGTTTTGCTAGGAGTCACACGGAAAAAAGAACCTAGTGTATTTTCTTCTGTACTTAACAACACAATATTATCTGAGGTTGAAAAATACAAGTATTTGGGTGTCACATTCAATAATAAACTCGCTTGGTCAAACTATATTTCCATTACATGTTCAGCAGCGTTGCGCAAGTTGTGGTTCCTGAAAAGGAAACTTAGAAACGCCCCTGTAAATTCCAAAATATTAGCATACAACCCATTTTTCCGTTCGAAATTGGAGTATGCAGCAGTGCATGGGATCCTCATACTAAAAAGAATATAATGAATTTCTAGCGTGTTCAAAGGAAGGCTATCAGATTCATCTTTAGTAAATATGAAAGAGAGGATTCCCCGTCTTTAATAATGCTTGCAAATAAAATCAGTATACTATAAAACAGGCGTCAGGTAAGTCGTCTCCCATTTTTACATAACATTATAAATGGAAAAAGCGCACTTCAGCGGCCTCACTGCGTAAAACCTCTAAGTTCACGCCAGGCAAGACACAGACATAACCTTTCACTTACGCCAATATTTTCTAAAACAAAATCCCATATTAATAGTTTCTTTCCGCTTACTATACACGAATGGAATTCTATACCTCTCGAGGTACTGCAGTCACAAAACTTCGCAGAAGAGCTGGCATCTTTCTTCCATAAACTAACTGAAACAAAAGCAGTGTTCACAATCTACTATGTTTGCCTAACTTCTTCACTCTGTGATCCCTTTTTTTCCCCTCAAAAACAGTTCTGTTGTTTTGAGTAAAAATTGCCCGCCTGTTTGTTATTTCACATGTGTCGCTCTTCATGCTTTGTTAGTTATTGTGCTGGTGCCAGAATGTATTGATTGAGTAACACTGCTACACCCAGCATTATTTTTCGTTAGTGTTTATTGTTGTTTTGCATTGTCTCACTTATTACTGTACAACACTTCCTGCTAGGGCCAGTTTATTGGCCTGGAGTATCAATAAATAATGAATATTAATAATAAAAACTGGCACCGATGATTTTTCTTGCACTGGTTGGAATCGCGCTTTCTTTTGGCACCCTTTGCTCAGTAGGCAGCAAACCATCTTGAGCTTGCAGGGGGCTAAAAAAACGACACGAATGTCATACCTTCCTCCAACCTTCTTCATGTTGTGGGAAAGACAATGATAATATGGCATGACAAAAGGCGGTTTGCAGCGTTGAAGTTTTGAAGAAGGCTTTCGCACGTGAGTCGAATTAGGAGGCACGAGTACACAGCACAGATAAGACGTTCGACTTGACAATGAAAACATAAAGAAACCACATGTGCGCAGTACTTCTATAGGGCATACAGGCAACCAGGCATGATAATGCTACGTTTCACAAGCTTGGAATGTGCGCTCTTGTAAGGCAAGTGACATTTGTTGGACCTACATTTATACTACCATCAAACGTGGGTATCGGTGAAATGTAGTTTAAGACCAAAAACTGAATGTGGTTGTCCCTTGTCAATTCATCAGTAAAATTCAAAGCTTGCCCCTTTGAGGAGTATGTGTTAGGGATATTAGTAGCAACACTGTCAAGGTAAATCGTAAAAGACTTATTTAAAATCACTAAAAAGTCGTCAACATGGCGGAACACACGCAGCACTGGGAACTTAGACCGCTCTTTAGGTAAGCGTCTATCCACGAAGGCCATGAAAATCTCACACAGTACTCGAGCGACAGAAGAACCAATACAGATACCGGATTTCTGAACAAAAAACTGCCCGTGGTGATAAGTGGCTGTGAAACTTAAGTACAATTGCAATTGGTCCAAAAATGCTCCCTACTAATGCCAGCGGTATTTTGAAAGGCTACTTCTTCATGTTCATCCATGCTTTCATTGATAACCTTAAACAGACCTTCGTGCGGAATTGAATAAAAAAAAAATATACCTGAACGGAGAGGACCGTGGTGGTAGAGGGCATTCCTTTTTTTTTTCAGAACATGAACCTCCATGCTCCCGCAAACTCAGTTTTAAAAGCTTACAGAGACTCTGAGGAAATTTTCTTTACTGGAAAAACGCGCAAGCTGGACTGCCCGCTCCGAGCGATTGTTGCAGACAGAGACAGCAGAGAGCGTGCTTTAGGTTCGTTCGCGAAAATCCGCCTTGACCAAACTATGGGAAAAAACCCTTACCTCATCCGCAGTACTAAGGACCTAGTGCAGGTTCTGAAAAAAAGGAATGCCCTCTGCCACCACGGCCTTCTCTGTTGACGTAGACCTTTTTTTTTATTGAATTCCGCACGAGGGTCTGTTTAAGGCTACCAGAGAAAGCATTTGGAAAAAGGGCTCTAAATTTAGAAAAATCTAAAGGATTGTGTTTGGGTTACTGCGATACGAAACCTAATCTTTTTGGTGGCATTAGCTGGAACTGTGATTGTCTATAGTATCTTTGAGTTCCCTTTAATAAGGTACGGAAAAATGGGTCCTATTAGGAGTCACGAATTCTCTCTGTAAGACGCCAAACGCAGGCGTGGATGGGTCGGGAGCTCTCGATTTTTGCTCGGGCACAAGTCTCCAACACCTTGGCTGAAAAGATTGTCTATGCACTACAAGTGACGTACTGTGCAAGGAAGATGGCACAAAGGCTTGACAGGATATTCGCGACATTTGTTTGTCGCTCTCAATGTGAGCCTATGCGTGGAGCCAATTTGTTTCTCTCCAGTCTGCAGTAGTCGGGCTTGTTCACTTGTTTGTAGACCCGCTTGTTTCACAATTTTTCTTTTTCAAAGCTGCAAGCCATCAACTTCTGCTTGCGGTGCTTAGAAGGCGTCCAAGCTGTGCTTGCCTAATCGGTTTGCTTCGATTGGCCATGGCGGAGAGGGGGCTTTGTGGGACTTCTTGAAGGAGGTTGCTGATACTTTCGATTATCTGACTGTTCGTTTCTCGTTGCACTACTGCATTTATTTCAGCTATCAAGGAGGCAGATGACAAAAGTACTAACAGAACCTCTATTATGTGTGCCACTGAATCGGTAGCCTTACCTTGGTTACATGAATTTGAGCGTATTGAAGCGAGTCCAGCGAATGTATGTTCAACCTGCTGCAAAATCCTTCTTTTTTAAACTTCAGATTTCGACTCTACACGTCGAGGTCTGGCTTCGCGCCAAAACGATTTTTGTGCCATGGTCGTTTAACTTCGCCTGTGCGGCCAACCAGAGACGATTGATCATTGCTTTGTGTGGTGCCGTGATGTAGTGTTTTTCTGGGACAAACTACAGCGGGCAATCAAAAAGGACACTGAGATGGCACCTTACAGTATCCGTTTTTTTCCTGTCCTGAAGGACTCTGGGATTCCTTGCGATCCGTTAATGCTAATTGGACTTTTTAGGCCGTGAAAGAGCCGCATGATTGATCGACACGAAGAACCACATTGTTCATCTAAATCTCTGTTCAGTGAACACTGCGCCTGGGTGCGGGTGGTTTTGCTGCGCAGGACCGGCCGCATGAATGGTTGGCGATTCCTAACGGATGTGTATGCCTGCCGCAATTTCAATGTGCTGGTGGAGTGCAGTGTACGAAGACATGAGAATGTGTGTCTGAATCGCGGAATGGTATGTGCGTACCTAAAACATTTCCCAGCCGAAAAGGTTTGAATTTTATGTAACAAAGAAAAAAAAGTGGCGAAAGCCTAGTGATCTTGCTGAGGGGCCCTTTAATTACATCTGTTCGCGCGGCCGCGGGTACGACTCCCCGTCATAGATATAAATTCAATTTCTCTTTCTCTTTTCCAATTTCTTTTCTTTTTTCCAATTTCTCTTTACCTTTAACGCAGCTGAAGGTCTATTTGCTCGGTCCGCGACTGAAGCGCGAGGTCCGGTAGTAAAGGTTTCACTTCAATGCTTCCGTAATAAATCGCAAGTAGATGACGACACCTAACATCCCTAGCGAAAACGACTGGGGGCCATTGTTTTGAAGTGAATGCGACTATAGCTCACCTTTTCGGATCTGCGGCAGAAGCTAGTTGAGACGTACGAATTTCGCTTGCGAAAGATGTGGCTAATGTCGATACTTTTTTTTCTTGGCCAGACTGGTCTTTCTGTTTTTAAGACAGGGTTCTCTCAACACAGGCTAGCTTCGGTTCGCCCGCACCGCCAGGTCAAGGTCAGGTCATGGTTTCCGCAAACGCCGACGACGTGTCCCTGTTTCTGCGGGACGAGGACAGCTACGTAGCGGGTTTACGGCTTTTCTCGAGTTATAGCGCGCTGTCTGGTGCCCTGCTTAACAGGAGCAAGAGCAAAGCTTTGCGCTTTGGCTCCTTTTCGTCGGACCTGCTGGGTGACGGAGAGTGGGTATCGGCGGTAAAGGTGTTAGGTGTCGTGTTCCTCTCCTCAGGGGAGGTGGCCCGAGAAACGTGGTCCGAGCTGAGAGAGACCGCAGAGCGACGTCTGGCAGTGGCAGCGAATTTCCATCTCCCGCTGTCAGAGCGCGCGTTCGTGATAAGATCGTCCGTGTGCGCGTCGCTCTTTTACATCGCCCGCGTCGCTTGCCCGCCGCGCACTTTTACGGCTGGCGCATAAATCACCAACGCTCTGACACGCATTCCACCCAGGAAGAAGTCGACCGCGAGGGTGCGGCCGTCGACGCCGTAGGTGCAATGCGCGCCAGAGCGGAGGGAACTGTTGACAAATACGACGCCAACACCGCACGAAACTGAACAAGTCAACGAAAAAAAGGCTTCAACACAAAACCGGGATTCGAAATCGGTCACCTCGCGTGGGTAGCGTAGGTTACATTCCTGTAAAAACAGGATGTCGCCGCCCTGTGCGCGGGCGAAGTGCATAACCTATCTCTGCTTATCCGGCGATCGAAACCCCTGAACATTTAGGGAGAGGAGGTGCACAACGCCATGATGGTAAGACAGGGCGCCGACGTGATTCCTGTACAATCAAGAAGCCCCGCCATGAGCGGAGCTAGGCACCGGTTTCTTAGCCTGGGGCGGGGCAGTTCCGTCGGAACACTCCGCCGAATCCTGCCTAGCGTGCTTACCCGCTAATTTGCCGGTGTCCATTTCCTCGACAGCCTGCGCTCGTAAATCGAGCGGCTGGCTCACCAAGGCACTGTCGCTCGTTGCTCCCGTCGCCGTCTCTGGGGCACCGGGTGTCGTCGGTGCGCTGGCGCTGGCGGTTCGAGGCCCCTCCTCCTTCTCAGGTGGTGGGCGGCGGGGGGCACGACGGGGGAGGCCCTGGTCGGTCGGAGTAGTGAGGGCCTGGCGCTGCTCGGGGGTCAGGTCCCCCGTCAGGCGCAGCACGGAGCCGCCCTCGGGTGAGGCGGCGTCCTCCGCGGAGGATGTGGAGGAGTCGGTGTCCCGGCTCGCGTCGTCCCCGGACCCGAACGGTGAAAGGGGGTCGGGGGAGAAGGTCCACGCTGTGCCGGAGACGGCCGCCGACGCTGCGGGATCGAAGCCATACGCTCCTTGCCCTCGGCTGCCGCGTCGACAGCCTTGGTGGTCCGGCTGCCTGCAGCGGACGATTCGGCGGGGTCCTCCTCGAGGGTCTCGGCCGGGTGGTGCTCGGCCTGGACGACCGGGGTGCTCTCGCCTTGGTTCGCCTGCAGGTTGTCGGCTGGGCGGGGCTCAGACGGCTCCTTCGTGTGGTCGCCTCCCACTCCCTTGGGCGGCTCAGGTGGTGGGGGCGCGGGCTTCTTGGAGGCAGCGGCGTCCGCGTCGGAGCGCGGCCGCAGGCAGTCCGCCGCCGCGTGAGGTCCGCCGCAACGCCTGCAGGCCGCTTGGCACCCAGCCGTATTGTGGCCGAATGCCTCGCAGCGCGAGCAGCGCGGCGTGTGGGACGTTGCGCCGACGTGGCCCTCCTGTGCGCAGCGGGAACAGATTTTGCGAACCCCGCGGTAGTCGCACATTGCGCGGTACCTCATTACTGAAATGTAGTTTGGTACCGCCTTGCGCATCTCCATCCGCACCAGCCGCTGACCGTTGTCGACGTGACGCCGGCCTTTCAGGAGCGGGTGGGTTATCTCGAGCACCTTGCCGTAGGGGCTAAGCGCCGAGGCCAACGAAGCGTCACCGACGTAGAGGGGCAGCCGGAACACGGTGATGGTGACGGCGGCAGCTCCCACGCAGTTGACCGGGACCGGGACGCCTTGCACTGCGAAGGCGCCCGCCGCAAGTAGCTTTTGCGCCGCCGCGGCCGAGGTCACGGCGATACAAAACTTGAAGCCCCCCTGGTGCTGGAGGGACTCCAGCATCTTGGGGCCAGCGACTTCCTCAATACCGTCGATTATATCGTCGGCCGAGGCTCCGGATTTCAACGCAAAGTTGAAACAATGCGCCTTTGGAGGAGGCGCTCGGAAGGAAGGTCCTCCGGGGGGACCGGTTGACGACATGCGGGAGCCGGGCCGGGGTCCGGGTTCAGCAGGCAGGTGGCTTGTGGGGGGGGGGCACGGGCAGCACCTCCACCGGGTTCCTGGGACGGCAGGGGGGCGGCAGGAATTCCCGGGCAGCCGGCCGTTAGCCGTGCGCCCGGGCGGCGGTCCTCCAGGGGGACGACACCTCCTGCTGGAGGCGAGCTGGCGGCGTCCAGGGGTCCGCTTCGCTTCGGGCTGGGTTGTGCGGCTCAACCTACAAGCACGCTACATGTCAGCGAGAACGCGTGCAGGAACGCAGGAACTCCGCAGGAACGAGGAACGCAGGAACAAAAAAATTACCGACGATTACGTTACTTCCTAATGCGAAATTTGAGCGCAGCAAATAAGCTGTTTCACCTTTTCGATAGATTGAGGCAAAGAAATCGAGCAACACATGTATGCGCTATCACAGAATTTTTTTTTATTTTTCACACGTATTCCTTTAACAAAGACTCCACTAACAGTTCTTGACAGTCATGAAGGAAGCTTTGTGGTCGGAGAAATAGACTGATATATGTTCGACTTGGTACACCAATGCTTGATTCTCAAAGACGAGATCTATACAAGTGCCTCGCGAGGTTGTCACAGCCGTGGGACGCGTTACGACCGAGAGGAACGGGATGTTCTCCCGGATAAGTGTTAGGAAATTGCTGTTTGTCTTTATGTCAACATTAAAGTCCCCCACTACTAACATCGGTGTGGATCGATGGACGGTTAATGCGAGTTGCAGGAAGTGCACGACGTCTTTCGTGAGTGCGGTAGGGGCGAAGTAGGCAGCTACTAACAGCAAGCCGTTGGGCAACTTTGCGGCGCACAGTTCGCCAACTTCATGTGACGTGCCAAACGTTTCGACTGGTATTGCAGAGAGACCTGTGCGCAAGTAGATAGCGACTCCCGCCGCTCTGTTGTGGTTTCTGCGAGCACCACAGCAGTATAGGAAATCTATGATTTCGAGAGGCTCTTCGGGATCCATCCAGGTTTCAGCAAAGCAAAGTACAGAGGAATGGCGCAGAATGTGATCGTGGTGTACGTCCTTGGCATGTGCGGCAAGGGAGCGTACGTTAAGAATGTGGTTGTGAATGATGAATGAAGTGCTTCCAGCGAATGACGCGTCCATTGGCTGTGTGCGTGTGTTACTGATGTGTGGTTAACATGTTAAGCTTCGCCTGTAAGAGTGGAACGCGACAGCGTCTTGCAACGCTGCCAGGGAGTCCACAGAACGCCATCGCCAATTCGGCTGTACGCCTTGCTGGACGGTAAATTTATTTTTGAAGAAAGGAGAGAGCCCAGGGGGGCGCTACGAGCGGCTGAGGCAAGCGGACGCGTCTCACATCGCCTCCGCGGTTTTTCGATCCTTTCTGCGGATTTAAGTCTGCGTCTTCAGAAACTTTTGCGGGGACCGACGCCGGAAGTCTGCAGGACTACCGGGATAACAAATCCACGGCAAGTGAACTGACTTTTTGTGCTCACATCACGATCTTCAGTTCGCCAGCTTGACGACCAAGCTAAGCCTAACGTCGACTCTGGCCGCCGACGCCCGTAGGGTGCCGGCGAGGCAAGTCACCGGCCTCTTGTGGCCCAGGACTGCACTCGGAGGCCGACATGGAAGTTACGGTTGAAGGTGAGACGCTATCGCCGGAGGACTTTTCCATCCAAGCCGGATGGTTTACGATTGATAAGTCAAAACGCAGCGCTCGTAAGAGCGACAGCCATGAGGCAGGGGGACGCCAGGATGGCGTTCCGAACGAAGGAAGACAACAAGATGGTCAGCGAGGGGCTGCCAACTCAGCTAAGACGGAGGGCAGGAAGATGGCAATGCGTTCGGTGGAAACGCAGCACGTTCGTCTTCCCCCCGGACTACATAAAGTCGTCATTAGACCGCAAGGCGGACTTCGAACGCTCTCAGCATGCAAAACTGAGACGGTCTCTGACATCGTGAAGTCGGCGGCAGGTATTGCGGCGGCTGACGCAAGAGATGATATCGTCCTTCTGAATCAGAAGCAAAACACCATTCTGGTAGGCACCGACAGCTCTGAACGAGTGCGGAAGTATATGAATATTGGGCATCTCACTTTAGGGACGGAAAAACTTGCAACGTTTGCGTATCTTGTGACGCCGGATGGACACGGCAAAGGAGTTATTCACGGAGTTCCGCTGACTCACACGATTGAACGGGTGCGTGAGAACCTGATCAACAAGTACAACCCTGAGATTGTCGGGGTTAGAAGATTAGGAAAAGACTCGAGCTCTATTCTGCTGCTCTTCGCAGATGAAAAGGTGCCATATTGGATCTACTACGCGAGCACCCCCTTTCGGTGCCTATTATATAAGAAAAAATACGAAGTGTGTTTCAAGTGTGGCCAGCTCGGACATCGCGCCGATGTCTGCCCGAACGCTGGCGTGGTCAAATGTCGAGGATGTGGCATGGACAACCCAACGCAAGACCACTCGTGTGAACTTAAGTGTGCTCTTTGTGGCAAGGGACATGAACTGGGACACAAAAAGTGCCGTGAGATGTATAGGATTCCTTACATACTCAAAAAGCGCCAGTGGGAGAAGAAGACCCACGACAAGACGGCAAATTCATCAGACAATACATCAAACCGGAGGAGCCGACCTAGGACCAAGGAGGAAGAGGGCTATCGCGGCCGCTCGGTTTCCTTCCCTCGTCTCGGGTCACGGGGCCATTCCAGCTCTAGGGACCGTTACGGCTCCAGGGGCCGTTCAAGATCCAAGCCCCACTCTGGTTCCAGGACCGGGTCCCAGTCCAGGGGCCGCTTGAGCTCCCGAGGGCGATCACCGTCGGTGTCTTCAGCCAAGAACAAGACGGCAGCCGACCATAAAGAGGTGAGCTGAGTAGGTCGATCCTCCCAAAATAATTCGGATAAGGGGGCAGATGAGCTCCTCCAATTGAGAAAGATGGTTGAGACCCTTACTGACACCGTAAGGAAACTTACTAAAAAAACAGAACAGTTAGAGAAGAAAAATTCAGAACTCCGGAAGATGGGCCAATCCCGGCTTACTCAACAACCAAAGATAACGCCTGCACTGGTGGAGGCGGCGGCCGGTGTCAGTGATGCCTCGGTGGCGCCACCATCGCTTCCCCCGCCTACAAAAAAGAGGACGTGTGACAACACGCAGCCCGAGCTCACGCTCGCAGAGGTATGCAGGAGGCTAGAGGACAAAATTGATGCCCAGGTTCAGGCCACAGATAATAAAATTCAGGCACAAATTCAGTCCATTTTTAACGTTGTTCAGGAAATCACTACAGAAACCAAAAGGCTAGGAAACGAGCTGTTAGCTATGAGTGCATGGCGGCAGGCCGTACAGAATAAGACAGACGCTATTACGCTAACCCTTCAACAACTTCAAAATGGCCAGGCAACATAAGGACAATAGATATACGCTCTGGCAGTGGAACTGTCGGGGATACCGCCGGAAGCGAGCAGTTCTTCAACAACTCCTCACTGGTAAAGACTGCCCGGACGTGATCGCTCTTCAGGAAACTGGGGGGATTGCAAAATTATCAGGCTATCAATCTTTTAATACCTCTGGCGAGAAGGCGGGAGTTACCACCCTCGTCAAAAGAAACATAACGGCTATTGCGCATGACACGGGGATCAGTCACGTAGAGCACGTTCTTCTAGAACTCATTCCGAATAATAAAATTAAGACCAGCCTATTTGTGCTGAATATATACAGCAGTCCAAAACAAAGAAAGACTCGCTTCGGGTCGCTTCTTCAAAAAACTCTACGCATTGCTAACAAACAAGCGGTGGTGGTAATGGGGGACTTCAACGCCCATCACGCTGCTTGGGGGTACCAGAGAGAATGTGTCAAGGGTAGAGAGCTCTGGCTCGATATGCAACAAGGGGCCTTCACCCTACTTACGGACCCTCAGTCTCCCACTAGAACGGGAAATAGCGTCAGTACGGACACATCTCCGGACCTCACCCTCGTTAAGAACGTCGGCAGCGCAAACTGGGCTAACACTCAAGAAAATTTAGGCAGTGATCACTTTATTTTGGAAACGGTAATTACTGCTGGGCCCTATAAACGCCCAGGCCGACGTCACTCACTTGTTGAGTGGGACGCCTTCCGAAAAATCCGGGAACAGAGCGCTAACACCACAGAAATTGATGACATTGAGGAGTGGATAAGGCAGCTCCAATTGGACGCTCGTAAAGCGACCCAGACTGTGGCGGAAGACTCAGGCCTAGAAACAATGGACACCCGCCTCCTCCATATGTGGCAAGCCAAAACCAGTATGGAAAAGCGACTTAAAAGTCAAAAGTGGAATCGTAGCCTTCGCAGAAGGATAGCAAGGCACAACAAAGAGATAGAGGAATATGCGCTCAAACTTTCTAGGCAAAACTGGGAATCGCTATGCGACAAAATGGACGGGAATATAAGTCTGGCTCGCACATGGAGTTTACTCAGATACCTCCTAGACCCTGACGGATGTAAAACGGCCCAGAGGCAAAACCTCCAAAAGATCCAGCATAAACATGAGGGTACAGAGCAAGAGCTGCTCGATGAGATTCGATCTAAGTACATAGGGGACACCGAGAAGGTACCTCTGCATGGTTACTGTGGGATACCCAACGATCGCTTGGACGAACCCATTACTGAATCCGAAGTGCGAGCAGAGCTTGCTAGATTAAATACTAATTCAGCGCCCGGACCGGATGGGGTAAGCAACAAATTGCTCGGAAATCTCGACGACAACTCTATAACAGCACTCACTGCCTACATGCAGAAATGTTGGGAGGCGGGTGAGATTCCTAAGCAGTGGAAGTCGGCTAAGGTGGTACTTATTCCTAAACCGGGGAAACCTTTGTCGATCGAGAATCTAAGGCCTATATCCCTAACCTCCTGTGCAGGGAAATTGATGGAGCATGTAGTGCAGACACGTCTCAACAACTACATGGAAGACCACCATCTTTATCCTATCTCCATGGTGGGATTCCGGTCTCATCTCTCAACGCAGGACATGATGCTGCAACTAAAACATGAAATTCTGGACTCACAAACGCGGGACGCGAAGGTCATTCTGAGTCTTGATCTGGCGAAGGCTTTCGATAACGTCACGCACAAGGCGATCCTGGATAATCTCAGCCTCCTGGGAGTAGGCCCGAAAACCTACAACTATGTTAAAAATTTCCTTTCCGACAGAGTGGCCCAAATTAACTTCGGGGAAAGTAAATCAGACTACATAGAGCTAGGTAGCAAGGGGACCCCGCAGGGATCTGTACTGTCCCCGCTTCTTTTCACCGTGGCCATGATCGGGCTTCCTAGCAAACTAGCAGCGATTGAAGGTCTCAGTCATTGCATGTATGCGGATGACATTACTATGTGGATTGGCAAAGGAACTGACGGTCAAATAGAGGAGACTCTCCAAATGGCCATAGGAGAAGTTGAAAAGTATGTAAATGATAGGGGGCTTAGGTGCTCCCCTCAAAAATCGGAAATGCTTTTTTACCAACCAAAGAGGAAATCACGGTCGGATCCCCCGCGGATATCTCTTAAGGCTCAGGGACTCGATTTCCCGACGGTGGACAGGATTAGAGTCTTAGGGCGGTACATTCAAAACAACGGTTTCAATGGAGAAGCAATAAAGAAGTTGGAGATATGCGCGCAACAGACTATGCGGCTCATCCGCAGAATCGCAAATAGGCGCTATGGCATGAAAGAAACGAATCTAATCAGATTAGTTCAAGCCTTTGTAATAAGTAAGATTGCTTACGTAGCTCCTTTCCTTAATCTCAAGGCAGCGGAGAAGTCCAAGCTGGAAGGGATCATTCGCAGAAGTGTCAAGCAGGCGCTGGGTTTACCAATTCGGACCCCCACCGCAAAACTTTCAGAACTAAGTCTTCACAACACATTGGATGAAATTGTGGAAGGCGTGACAATCTCGCAGTACGAAAGGCTGTCGGGAAGCGTTACAGGCAGGCAAATCCTCGCGAAACTAGGAATAAATTACGAGAGTCAGCGAGGTCCGAAAGTGGACATGCTTAAGAGCGTGCGCGATAGGCTGATGATCCCACCACTACCGAAAAACATGCATCCCGTCCACCACAAGGATCGCAGAGAGAAACGGGCTGAAGCCCTCGGCAAATGTTTCAAAAACTATCCGATAGAAGACGTGGCCTACGTGGACGCAGCTAATTGCGGGAGGGGGAGAATGGTGATACCGGTAGCTAGAGCCGAGACATATCTCCGAGCCGGCGCTTCGATCACGACGGACAGTCCCGAAATTGCAGAAGAAGCCGCCATCGCAGTTTCAATAGTGGGCACGGATGCGTCAATGATAGTCAGTGACTCAAAGGTAGCAGTGATGAACTTTGCCAAGGGGAGGGTCTCCCCTCTGACGAACGGAATCCTGCGGACTGCAAGGGACGACCGCAAAATTCGCATAGTCTGGACACCTGCACACGCATCCCTGGCTGGAAATGAAGCAGCTCACGAACTGGCTCGAGGTCTTGCTTTCCGAGCCAGTGGCCATACCGAGGGCTTCGCAGACAGGGATCGTCTTGTAGGTTACAGAGAAATCACACAACATTATAGGCTCAATCGAACAAAGTACCCCGCTGCTGATAAATCATTGACAAAGAGTCAGGCCACCTCTTGGCGCCGTCTCCAAACTTATACGTTTCCGAACCCGGTTATGTGTAGTCGTTATTATCCGGGACAATATTCAAACGAGTGTAAGCAATGTAAGGCCAAAGCGGATCTCAACCATATTCTCTGGAAATGCCCTTTTGCCCCCCTGGAGGGACAAAAAATAAAGTCACTTGAACAATGGGAGGCTCTCCTACTCAGCTCCGATCCGGAGACTCAAACAAAAGTCGTCCAACTGGCCGAAGACGCCACCTGGGCCACATGGAATCCTGCCTGCAAGCAGCGGCGACCCTAGTCGACGACTACGCGGCCTACTGCGGACTCCAGTGCGCCCCGTCTAAATCAGAATTTGTGCACATACGTCCCTCCCCTCGGGACACAACACCGCTTTGCATCAGTCTCCCCTCGGGACCGATCCGGGAGTCCAAGGAGATCCGCGTCCTTGGTCTCTTCATACACCACCAACGCAGAGTCGACACCACCCTAGCCAAACTTCGCACGGTGGGAGACCAGGTGGGCCGAATGGTCCGCCGGGTCTCCAACAAGCGGGGCGGATTACGAAGCAAGGATGCACTGCGGCTTGCCCATGCTTTCGTAACGAGTAGAATCCTCTACTCAACCCCCTACTTGCACCTGCGCAAACATGATGATGACCAACTGGAGGTCATCCACCGGAAAGTCATCAAGCGGGCTCTCGACCTAACGGTCACCACGTCCAACCAGCGACTTCTGGCCTTGGGCGTGGTGAACACATTTCGGGAGCTTCGGGAGGTCCACTTAGTCAACCAATACACGCGTCTTGCACAGACCACGTCCGGTCGCCGCCTCTTGGACCGGCTACACATCAAACATGACTACCATATTGAGGAAAGGGAGAGAGTGCCAGCACCCTGGAGACGCGCCCTCCGGGTCCGACCCCTTCCCCGCAACATGTCCAGAGAAGACCATAGCGGTCGTCGCCAGGCGCGCGCGGAAGCGTTGGCGCGATACTATGGTAACCAACAACATGTGTATTACGTGGACGTTGCCGGCCCACACCACGGGGTGTGGTACACGGCTGCAGTCGTACACAACACAAACACAGCCAACGGGCTCACTTTCAAAGCATACAGCGCAACACACGCGGAGGAGATTGCCATTGCTCTTGCTCTCACTACTCCCAAGTCGAAACACATCATCACCGACTCGCGAGGGGCCTGTCGGAACTACGAGTTGGGCTGGGCTCCCCCGCTTGCCTGGCGCATACTGGAATATAGCTGTCGATCTGAAGATCCAACTATACGCAACCTGATTTGGGCCCCCGGTCACCAGGGACTCCAGGGAAACGAACAGGCCGATCAGGCCGCCCGCGCACTCTCTCCCCGGGCTATCTCCCTGTCCTTGGAAGGGTACTCCCAATCAGACAATCTGGCCATTACATTCAAACAAATCACCGATTACTACAAGGAGGAGCACCGGCGCTACCCGGCCCCTTGTAAGGGTCTGGATCGCGCTGACGAGCGCCTCCTCATCAAAATTCTTACTAACACTGTACTGTGCCCGGCGGTGCTTAAACATTTCAATACATCCTTTGATGGCGCGTGCCAGTTCTGTGGGGAGGTGGCTGAGACCTTCCACATGGTTTGGGCGTGTCAGTCAAACCCATCTATCCCCCCCAACCCCAACCCCACCAGAGAGGACTGGGAGGCGGCCCTGCTCGGCTGTCAGGACCTAAAGACCCAAAAGGCCTTGGTTCACCGGACGCGGGCGGCGTTGCTTGCCAATGGGGCCCCGGAATAGGGGCTCCACCTAGTATTGTTAGGGGAAAGGGCCAATAGGGCCTACCCCAATCACCTCTCTGTAAATATTTATTGCATTATAAATGTTTTTCACCACCACCACCAGGAGCCAAGACCTTCTGGCCGTCGTTTAGGCGGGGGGCCTATATGCCCTTCAGACTGTTGGCAATAAACGTTTTACAATCCAATCCAATTGAGGAAAGGAAATGTATCTCTCTCGCATATCTGGGTGGACACCTGCACCTCGCCGTAAGGGAAAGGGGGAAGATGGGAGTGAACGAAGACGCCGTATTCGCTAGACGCGCCTTTGTTCATTCCAAACCATTCAGCTGGCATTACGTAGTGGCTAGCGTGCTCGTATCGCACTCCGGAGACCCTGGTTCGATTCCCCAACTCGACCAATTTCGTTCTCGGTTTTATTGATTTATGCGGTCTAACTAGAAGGGTTAATTAGGCTATTTCATATTTATATTATTGAATTTCTATCCATCGTGTTCTGTCATTAACCTGTCAATTGTTGGAACTGTCTAGGATGTTCGACACAACGTATATGAAACGAGCAACGTCTTACTGAGTGGGGAAGTGCGTGGTGGTGGAGGGAACGCGGCTTCGTACTTATGTTTTTTTTCAGCAGCGTCTCCTTCCGCGGACGCTGTTGTCGCTGCGGCGCGCGTCTTTCTTTTCTTTTCTTCTGACCTCTTCATTCTCCTCTATATTAATTAGGCAAATTGATAAATTAAGCAATTAACTAAACTCAGTCCAACTTAGTTGCAGCATCACTATACGATCCCTTTGATTGGTTACTAGCCAAAGTACAATTGGCCCCATTTGAAATTCGCGCACTGTGACGTCACGAGCATTTCGACCAATTGAAAAGCGTGACATTGGGGGCGGAGCTGGTTACGAGGCCGACGCCGACGCCGACGACGACGCGAAACCCAGGAACGGACGCCAAAGAGCTGCGCTCTAAAACAAGTTATGGCAAATGCCCACCGGTATTCGCTAAGAGCCTATTTCTTGCGTCAACTACAACAATTGAAATCACAGAGGAGTTGCGCCATAGTTCCAGGAGGAATTTTAAAACAACACACGAACGGCGATACACACAGAGGCAGCTGAGCAGTTTAGTCATGCCTAGATATCTTGCCGGAAAACGCACCAGAACGCAAAACATCGAATGCCAACACAATTCCACAAATTATCTCCTGTAATAAATGGTTCCCAAATATTCAACATCCGCATTTCGTTCCTGTAACCGCGCAGAAAAGTTATCGGCAGTTTGTTGTGTCACGAATAACAGCACGATTTTGGTAAAGAATCTGTCACTAAATTGAAGGCGTTTGTGCAGACTACTACAGCTCGCCGAGCTCGGTTTTACCGCGTGCCGTGCCGGGCACACACACAAACTCCAAGTTCTGCTTTCACGTAGCAAATTGTGTAGCTCCCAGTGTTTTGTTCCCGTCTAAACCCTTCATTTCTCCCTAGGAAAGGAAAGCACAGACCTTGCCTTACGACGCGGTTCAGGTGGCCACCAAGGTGTGTGAGAGAAATACTGCACCATTTCCTTTCCTAGAAATTGGCTGTGGTTTGACTAATGGCCATCCCAAAAAGAATTGCGGATGATGATGATGAAAAGCTTTTATTTAATAAAAGAGGTGAGGCTCTTTTAAAGAGCCCCGCAATGGGTGGAGTCCCTATTCCGGGACCCCATTGGTCAAAGCCGCCAGCTTAGCCCTCTTGACCAAAGCCTTTCGGGCCTGAAGGTCCGAGGAGCCAAGCAGGGCGGCCTCCCATTCCTCTCCGGTAGGGTTGGGGTGGGGGGAGAGAGCTGAGTTGCGCTGGCAAGCCCAAGCCTTGTTGTAGGTGTCAGCCACCTCGCCACAGTGTTTGCCCCTGCCAGTGAACGCGGGATCGAAGTGTTTTAATACTGCCGGGCACAGCATTGTATTAGTGAATAGTCTAAGTAGAACGCGTTCGTTTGCTTTCCCCAGTCCCTTTGCAGGGGCTGGGTACACGCGGTTCCTATCCTTATAATAAGATGTTATATCTTTGAACGAGAGTAAAGAGAGAGAGAGAGAGAGAAAAACTTTAACAGGAATTCGGGGCACGCCCCAGGGTCCCCGCACGACCCCACTGCACTCAAGTGTTTATGTTCCTAAGGTTCATAACACTGGCAGTACGGCCGGTGGCGATGGTCTGCACGGCCGGGTCCTCCGAGCGCAGCAGGGTCTCCCAGTCCTCCCAGGTCTCGAGGTTCTCTAGGTCCCGCGGGGGAGTGTCCGCCGGGCAGAGAGAAAGGATGTGGAGGGAAGAAGCGAAGGGTTCTGGGCATAGGGCGCAAGCAGGAGTGCGGAAGGAGGGATGATAGTGGGTTAGGGTAAGGGGCGAGGAGAGAGTATGTGTTTGTAATCTGCGCCAGAGTGTTGCGTGTCTGTTATCTAGGGAGGGGTGGGGCGGGGGGTAGAGCTGGCGAGAGGCTCTGTATGCCTGGGTCAACTCACTGAATGAGTGCATGCGATCCTTCGTGAATCCCCGATCCGAGGTCACCTGAGCCCGGTTTAAAGAACCTCGGGCTAAAAGGTTGGCGGCCTCGTTTCCGGGATTCCCGGAGTGCGCAGGCACCCATATCAGCTCCACTTGGCGGGGCGGGGGTGCATCGGGCGAGTCCAGTATGTCAAAAGCAGGGACATGAACTCGGCCTCGAGCAAAATCTAGAATCGCAGTTTTAGAGTCACTTAAAATATACCGGGCTTCCGTGCGGGTGATAGCTATAGTGCAATGGCGGCTTCCTCTGCAGCCTCTGGGGACGTGTCTGGAGGGAGAGGTAGCGTGAGGAGGGAGAGTAAAGAGCCACCTTCAGGTTTCAGGTGCTCAGGAGCCAATGGGAACGCCCGGTGAATGAGTGCTCAGGCCGCCGCGTCTGCAGCTTCGTTTCCTGCTAGGCCCTGATGGCCCGGAGTCCAAACTAGGCAGCGGGGAATAGGATCGGTGTCTCGGCTGCAGTTCCTTAAAATATGTTAAGCTAGTGGAGTTATCCTGCCAGCCTAACAATTTTTACACGCCGAACGCGAGTCTGTTATGATGTGTTTTGATTTGGTATCTGAACCAGCTAGGGCGATAGCAACCTCTTCAGCTTGTGTTGTGCCTGGGACTCGAAAGGAGAGCCCATCCACCTGTATTTCTTGATGCATGCGCGCGGCCATGTACCACCCCCCGTGGGTCGGCCCGGCTAAATCTATACTCCATTTCATACATCATGTGCAACGCTGTGAAGGCTACGGAAGTAGTCCGCAGAAAAAAATAAAGAGAAATGTAACACTCCGCGCTGTTTTGTGGCCGTGTGGTCTAACGCGTCGCTCCGGGGAGTCCACAGTCGACTGTCGGGGAGTCGACTGGTGCGTGGGTTGAAATCCCGGGTGGTGAAACTCTTTTTCCCGCACATTTTTTTTTCTTCGCAAGTTGAATTTCGCGTGACTTGAATGAGAAAACTCGTTTTGTTCAGAATCGCCTGAATATTATCGCGTGTTCTGAAATGAACTTCATGCATCTGTTCATTTGATGCATACCGCGTTAATGTGAGCTGTCCGAAATTCGTTGTCAATGGGCTCGCACCGGCTTTTGGTCACCAATAGCGGTCGGTGGAGGTGGTAGCGGCGCGACAGACGGGTGGTTAACGTAGGCTTCGGGGCGTCGGGGTCTGGCGGCAACCTCAGCGTATGTGAGAGGAGCCGTCACAGGCGGAGGCCGAGGGCTAGAGGGCAAAGCGTCGGCGACCTGCTCTTGAATGGTGCGTCGAAGTGTGGGATCTAGGGGTGGCGCAGGGTCGCCAGAGACAGGCAGGAGGGACAGTTGGCGGGCCACCTCTTCCCGTATAAAGGCCTTGATCTCGGGAAGCAGTGAGGCCGGGTCAGAGACTAGACTGCAGACCGGCGGCGCAGGAAGGGACTCGTCGAGGACTCCGGAACGGGGAGTAGAATTCCTCGGCTTCCTGAGGACGTCGTAGCTCTGGCAAAGCTGTATGACATCGACCACTGTTTGCGGATTCCTGGCGAGCAACATTTGGAACGCGTCGTCGGAGATGCCCTTCAGGATGTTATTAATTTTATCGGCCTCCGGCATGGATGGATTGATGTTCTTGCATAAGTCTAGAACATCTTCTATATAACTGGTGAAGGTTTCGGTGGCGTGCTGAGAGCGAGCGCGGAGGCGTTGTTCGGCGCGCAGTTTGCGCACAGCTGGGCGGCCGAATGCCTCCGAGAAACTGGTCTTAAAGGACGACCAGGTAGGCAGGTCGGCCTCATGATTGCGAAACCACAAGTTTGCAACATCGCTGAGGTAGAAAAGCACGTTACCGAGCTTGGTGGCATCGTCCCACTTGTTGTAGGCGCTGACGTGCTCGTACGACGACAACCAGTCGTCCACAAGGTGATCGTCGGCACCGCTGAAGACACTGGGATCTCGCTGCCGGAGCCCGCCAGAACAGAGGATGGTAGGCGACGGGATGGGGGCTGTCTGGCTGGTGACTTCAGGCATAACGGGCGGCAAAGGTAAGGTGCGGCTACGGAGCTCTAGGATGAGGACGAGAGGGGGAACTTACAGCAGCCTCCACCAAATGTAGGATGGGGTTGTGGCTGAGCAGAACCTAAGTCGCTTTGCAACGTTCAGCCAAGGTCCAGGCCAAGCGTTCGGGCTGCGAGCGAGCGTCACACCTCAGGATCGTCGTCTTCTTTCACTACTACAGTTCACCACAGTGAGCGAGCGCGCTTGCTACACTACACAACTAGTATTGCTTTCGCAATAATAAAATTGGCTGAGGCTTAGCTTGGCTAAGCCCGGTAATTGCGAAAGCAATTTCCCCTTGCTGCGCCTAGTATGGCTGGTGGTGTGTCTTGGTCGCGCTCTTAGTAAGGGTTATGTTATCAATGTTAGTTAAAGACGATTAAGGTTCGCCTTCAGGAGCGGAACGCGACAGCGTGTTGTAGCGCTGCCAGGCAGTCCACGGAACGCCACCACCCGTTCGGCGCGATGCCTTGCCCTTTGAACGCAACGCTTTTTGAGGAAAGGAAATTACGCTGTTATTCGCTGTCATCTCGGTGGACACCCGAACCGCATCGTACAGAAGGGAGGAACACCACCACCCGTTCAGCGCGATGCCCTCGCGGTAGGCGGCATTGCAACGTCTGGCCGCCACGCGCTGCGCGCCCGGTTTTGTTAAGGTTTTGCGGCAGATGCCATGACGTCAGACCGCTAAGCGCGCCGCGCGCGGCAGGAGCGGGAGTTAGGCCGCGCTTGGTAGCTGCGACCTCGCTACGCGACGGCGCAGGTTGGAGCCCCGCTCTTGCAGCTGTGACGTCAGACCACTAAGCGCGCCGCGCGTGGCAGGAGCAGGAGTTAGGCCGCGCTCGGTAGCTGCGGCCTCGCTTCGCGACGGCGCGACTTGGGCCCCTGGTCTTTGCGGCAGATGGCATGACGTCACAGCAGGGGGTCATGCTAAAGGTCATTGGTAGCTACCGGCCTCGATACGCTGCGGGCTGAAAGTGCAACTAGTATTGCTTTCGCAATAGAAAGCGACCGCAGTCGCCAAAGAGAATAAAACAAAAAATTTGGTGGGGGGCTTAGCTTTGGTTAAGCCTGGTAGGTTGCGAAAGCAGAAGCGCAGCGCCTCCAACTGGAGGAACGCAGTGCGCCGCGTCTACAGGTCACGCGTGGCTACCGGTCGCCGCTGCGCGACGACTCAAAGCGTATTGGAACGCAGTGTGCCGCGTCTACAGGTCACGGGTGGCTACCGGCCGCCGCTGCGCGACGACTCAAAGCTTGTTCGGTAATTTTTTTTTATATTAAGCATGAAAAGCTCCCGTTGTCGGCAGTGTGGTGACGTCACGCCGAGACCGAGAGCCATCATCCGGGCACTGAAATCCACTAAATTCCAGTCATCCGGGTTTTAAGAGAAGTTTATTGAACCCAGCACCAAAAAGGGACATCGGTCCCTCTACAAAAACAAACATACATTGCATCGACTGATGTCGCCCGGTGCACACACACACGCGCAGGGAACTTAAAGAGTCCAAAACCACCGGATGTCCAAGAAAGTTCAGGGGTCCATACGCGCGGGGGAAGCACGCACAAATACCCGCGCACAAGCATAACGCGCAAACAACGCACACACACCTCGCGCACAAACTTCGGGCACGAACATAACGAGCGAACATCGTGTACGAAACACGCGCACCACACAGGCGCGCCACACTTAATATGGCAGGAGCCGCACCGACACACGGCCCCTGCCCGCGACGATGAAGCGGGTGGACCAGCGCCGAAGGAACTGGTGCTCCTCCAGCGACACGAGGTCCACGCACGCCTGGGCGAACATGCGCGCACGTACCCGCTGTAACATAGGGTACATGTCTCTCCGTGGTCGACCCTGCAGAGCCGCCACACCTCTCTGGCGCCACAGCACGAATGCCCCGACGCAAAGAAGCATGCGTACGAAAGGGTCGCGAAACCTGGAGTGGGGGCCCAGGGTCGCTCCAAACATCCTAGACATGAGAACCCAAAATGTCCTGGCGACAGAACACTGAAAGAGTGCGTGCGGCAAGGTTTCGACAAGGCCACACTGCGGACATCGGTCGGAGGGGGCCACGCCCCAAGCCGCCAGGCGGTCTGCCGTAGGCAGGGCCCGCCTGCCCCGCAGCCAGCCAAAGTCTCGCTCGTCTGCGGGAAGGAATGACGACGTCAGGTCCCGCCATCGCATCTCCTGGTAAGCGCCAATTTCTCCTGTGGGGCTTCTTTTATGGCCAGGAGCTCACATACCCGAGAGGCGGGAGTTGAAAAAAGCTCCACCTCTGGCAGCGCTGCGGAGAGGGACCTGAGCGTCTGGCAGACTCGCTGGAAAAACCGAGGCTGCTGGAAGGCTGTCGGGCCGACGCTCTGCTTGGGAAAGAAAAGGGAGCGCGGCGTACCGAGTAGGTATGACAGGAGCGCCCTGCCCGGGCAGCCGGCCTGGTTAGCCAGGTCGCTAGTCGCCCGCAACGCGAGCACGTTGCAGAATGTGGGCAGGTGGGGAATGCTGAATCCCCCCATGTTAGTAGGAAGCCGGAGGAGCGCGCGCGCTACAGACTCTGTCTTGCTTGCCCAAAAGAACGAGCCACATAAAGTGGCCAAACGGCGCGTGAAGGTGCGGGTGGGTGGGCGATGCGTGCGACATAGTACAGTGGGGCGCACACCGACGCGCGGACGATAAATGCGCGCTCCGCGAGGGAGAGACGGAATCGCGCCGCCACTGACAACCGTTTCTCGGCGGTACCTCTAAGCCGGGTCCACGTCTCGCGAGCCGGCTCACCGGACGCGAGGAAATAAACCCCTAAAACCTTCACGGCCGAAACCCACTGCACGTCGCGCAACAGGTCTGAGAAGAACGCGCCAGAACGCAACGCCCTACTCTTGCCCCTGTTCAGCTGGGCGCCGGACAGCTCGCTGTACACTTCAAACAGCCGCAAAAACGCTACGTAGCTGTCCTCGTCCCGCAAGAACAGGGACACATCGTCAGCGTATGCCGAGACCTTCACCTGGCCAAGGACCGGCAGCGGGAAACCGCGCACGGACGGACTCGCGGCGGTGCGGCGCAACAGTGGATCGATGCACAGAACGAAAAACATGGGCGACAAGGGGCAGCCTTGCCTGATCCCTCTCGAAACACAAAAGGGAGCGCTGATCGCTCCGTTGACGGTCAGGCGGGCCGTAAGCCCCGAGTAGAGGAGCCCGACTCTGGCTACGAAGGCTGATGGAAAGCCAAAAGCCTCGAGCACACCTAGCAGGTACCGGTGCTCGATACGGTCAAAAGCTTTGGACTGGTCAAGCGAGAAAAAGCAGCCCGGGATCCCCGCTCTCGAAGTGAATGTGAACAAGTCACGAGTAAGTGCGAGAGCGGAAAACACCGAACGGCAAGGCACGCTACACGTTTGCGCTGGGCTTTGAATAAAAGGGAAGTTTATTCAACAGTGCAAACAAACAAAACATTGGAAACACACTCATGACTGAGGGCAAAACAAAACGAGAACATACGGGCACCGTACGAGACTTAACGAGATTTAACGAGACTCTCTAAGCCCTCCTACGCGACAGGCATGCAAGCGCCGGTTGGTCTCCAAAGGAGTCACAAAAAATGACTGCTGCCAGTGCCTTCTCAATGTTTATCAAGATATCAGTCGAGCTGTGCGTTTGATAATGCAGGGAATTATAATTTCCGATTTCTAATAACGCGTTCAAAAAGCACATAAATGGCACGATACACTTCGTTGTCATACGTGATCTCTTAGGGGCTTCGCGCATCGAAGCAAAGCCGCGCAGGCGCACAGGGGCCCGGGGGAGAAGCGCTGCGTTCAAAGGGCAAGGCATCGCGCCGAACGGGTGGTGGCGTTCCTCCCTTCCTTTACAGTGCGGTTCGGGTGTCCACCGAGATGGCAGAGAATTACTGCGCCATTTCCTTTCCTCAAAAAACCTTGCGTTCAAATGGCAAGGCATCGCGCTGAACGGGTGGTGGCGTTCCTCCCTTCCTGTATGGTGGTGGTGGTGGTGAAAACTTTTAATTTCTGAAATAGAGTTTGGGAGCCACAGAGTGGCCACGCTACATGGTCGGCGTCCCTAGTCCGGGACACCGCATGACAATGCCCCGTCTCTAGCCCGTTTCACCAGAGCCCTTTGGGACTCAAGCGAGGAGCAGTTGAGAAGGGCAGTCTCCCATGCCTCTCTGGAAGGGGTAGGGGAAGGGGGGAGGTGGGGATTTTGAGTACATGCCCACACCATGTGGAAGATATCACAGGTCTCCCCACAGTGTGGGCATCGCCCATCCGTGTTAGGATCGTAATGCTTTAAGATTGCAGGACAGAGTAGAGTACCTGTCTGCAGGCGCCTTAAAGTGCGCTCCTCCGTCTTACTCAGCCCCTTTGCAGGGGCCGGGAAAAGGCGGTGGATGTCGTTATAATGCGTTATAATTTCCTTGAATCGCAGCAGCGGCTGGTTAGTCTCCGAGCCAGAAGAGCTGTGATGAGGAGCCCGGTGAGTAAGCGCTCGGGCAGCCGCGTCAGCGGCCTCATTACCTCGTAAGCCCTGGTGGCCAGGAGCCCAAATGATTCTTTTGGGTGTTGGATCAGTGGCAGTCCGTCTTAGAATGCAAGCAGCTAAGGGGGAGATCTCCCCTGCCAAGTAATGATCACATGCTTTTCGGGAGTCCGTAATAATGATTCTCGAATTGGCGTGGGCGGCAGCAAGCGCTATCGCTACTTCCTCGGCTCGCATTGAATTCGGGGCTCGAAAAGAGAGTCCATCAACGTGCATTTCCTGGTGAACGACAGCGGCCGTGTAAAATCCCGTGGGCAATGGGCCTGCTACGTCTACATAATATACACCGGGTCGGGAGCCGTGTTGTCTCTCAAGAGCCCGAGCCCGCGCTTGTCGCCTGTTTACGTGCATGTCGGTGTCCATGTTACGGGGGAGCGGGGAGACCCAGAGCATATGGCGCCACAGTACTGGGATACGCTCCGCCTCCTCTGGAGTGCAGTCGTGTTGGATGTGTAAGCGGTTTAGCAGGCGGCGCCCAGGGGCCGTCTGCATGAGCCGCGTGTATTGGTTCACGAGGTGGGCCTCCCGCAGCTCCTGGTAGGAGTTTAGCACCCCCAATGCCTTGAGTTTGGCATTAGAGGTAGTCACCGGGAGATCCAGGGCTCGCTTAGTTGCCTTGCGGATGACAGCGTCTATTCGCGCCTCGTCTTGCTTACTAGTGCGGAGATATGGCACGGCGTAGAGGATCCGGCTAGTCACGAAGGCATAGACGAGCCGAAGCGCGTCCCTGCCCCGCAGACCGCCCCGCTTGTTGGAAACGCGGCGGATCATGCGCCCTACCTGTTCGCCTACTCTCTTGAGTTTCAGAATGGTGGAGTCCGGTCTGAGTCTGTGGTGAATGAAAAGGCCCAGAATACGGAGCTCCTCCACCTCTCTAATAGGACCTCCTGACAGAGAGATGTGAATTGCTGTCCTATCCTTTGGGTTCGCTCTGACATGCAAAAGCTCTGATTTCGCTGGAGCACATTGGAGCCCACAGTCAATGGCATACGCATCGACTATGGAAGCGGCCTGCTGAAGGCGGGCCTCCATGTCCCCAAGGCTCCCCTCAGTGGTCCAAATTGTAATGTCATCTGCATACAACGCGTGTTGAATGACTTCCACCCGGGCCAGTTGGCTTGGGAGGTGCATCATAGCTATGTTGAACAGTAGCGGTGATAACACCGCTCCCTGAGGTGTACCCCGTGTTCCCATCATGTAAGGGCCGTATTCCTCGCCCTCAATCCGAAGAAAGGCCTGGCGATTAGTCAAGAAATTTCTTACATACGCGTAGGCCCTAGCCCCACAATCGGTAGAACTCAAGTTGGCCAGGATGCTTCCGTGTTTAACATTGTCGAAAGCTCCTTTCAGATCAAGGGCGAGGATGGCTTTGTCATTGTGTTGCATAGTTGTGGGTCGTATTACATCCCTGTGCAGCTGGAGAAGGACATCCTGTGCAGACATGTGGGGGCGAAACCCGAACATGGTAACTGCAAAGAAGCCCTTACTCTCCAGGTATGGAGAGAGGCGATCCCGAACCATCGTCTCCATAAGCTTGCCCGCACATGAGGTCAGTGATATGGGCCTCAGGTTGTCCGTATTCACGGCCTTACCTGTTTTAGGGATAAACGTCACAAGTGACGTTTTCCACTCGGGAGGGAGTGGACGACCGTCCCAGATCTGGTTGATGTATTCTAATAAATGGAGGTAGGCTGAGTCCGGTAGGTTCGCCAACAGGTTCACTGTTATGTGATCCCGTCCCGGAGCCGTACCCCGGCGTATTTTTGCTAAGGCCGCCTTAAGGTCGTGCAACTCAAAAGGGGCATCAAGTGTTTCATTAGGCCTGCCAGAGTACATGTACTCAGGCCCAGGCGGGTCCTCCGTACGACAAAGATATCTGTCGCACAGAGTGTCCGCAAGTTGCGCCGTCGTACCTTGATACCCTTGCAGAGCCCGCCGGAGCTGCTTTTGCGTCTCCCCTCTCGTTTGAGAGGGGTCGATTAGACTGCGAAAGAGACGCCACGTCCCCTTCGAGCTCATCTGATTAGCTGCGACGTCGCAGCGTGCTATCCAATTTGAATCTGAGAGTTCGGCAGCATACGCTGCAGCTTGCTCTGTGAGTTTGACTATGCGGTTTGACTATGGAGTTTGACTATGTGAGTTTGACTATGCGGTGAGTTTGACTATGCGGTGAGTTTGACTATGTACGGTGCGGTTCGGGTGTGCTCTGTGCGCCTGGGTCATCTCACTGAATGAGTGCATGCGCTCCTTCTTTAATCCCCGATCAGAGGCCACCTGAGCCCGGTTTAAAGAACCTCGGGCTAAAAGGTTGGCGGCCTCGTTTCCGGGATTCCCGGAGTGCGGGGCACCCATATCAGCTCCACTTGACGGGGCGGGGGGGCATCGTGGGATGGCGAGGAGGGTTGGGTCGTTGGCCGGTATTTTGATTCCAAGGGTGTCCAGGATATACCGACCTGTGGAGGTTTGTGTGAGCCTGATGTATTGGGCCTGTCGGTGGGCCTCCACCAGTTCCCCGATCATATTGTGGAGGCCCAGGCCTAGTAATCTGTCTGTGGGTGTGTTGAGGGGAAGGTGAAGTGCTACCTTGAATGCCTTGCGAATCAAAGCATCGAAAGCGTTTATGTCATGTTTGGATAGGTGTAAGTATGGGGTAGTGTATAGCACACGGCTGAGGACAAAGGCATGAATGAGGCGACATAGGTCGCGCTCCTTCATGCCTCTATGACGTCCCGAAACCATGGGGATGAGGTGCGATATCGCGCCTACAACCTGCTTGAGTTTCTTGAGGGTGGTGGTGTTTTTGCCATCGTTCTGGATGTGCAGGCCCAATACACGGAGGGTTCCAACCTCAGGTACCGGGTCACCATTCAGTTCAATGGCAATGGGGGAGTGGGGGCAGCGGTGGTTCTTAGGCCGGATGAGGAAGAGTTCGGACTTCTCTGGGGAGCAAGACAGTCCGATGGTCCGTGCGTAATTTTGGGTGAGGGTGGCTGCTTCTTGTAAGGTGTTCTCTATGTCTCCGTCACTGCCGTGAGTGGTCCACAGGGTGACATCGTCGGCATAAAGAGTGTGCTTCAGGTTGGGAATAGTAGCCAATTTTCGGGCGAGGGGGATGAGGGTAATGTTAAAGAGAAAGGGGGAAAGGACGGACCCTTGAGGGGTGCCGATACTCTGAAGAGTGTAGGAGGGGGAAGACAGAGGGCCGAAGTGTATCTCAGCTGTGCGGTCAGTGAGGAATGCTTGAATGTAAGCATACGTGCGCACACCCACATTCAAGGGGGATAGAGCAGTCATGATCGCCTGATGTTCAATGCGATCAAAAGCTTTGGAGAGATCCAAAGCTAAGACTGCCTTGGTGTGACCCGGAAGAAGCGGGTCGAAAATGTCGTGTGAGAGTTGCAGCATAGCGTCCTGTGCAGATAGATGGGGGCGAAATCCTACCATGCTATGCGGGTAAAGATTGTTGTCCGCCATGTGACTTGTGAGTCTCGCTAACACAACATGCTCTAGGAGCTTCCCAAGGCATGATGTTAGCGAAATAGGTCAAAGTGCCCCCTGAATTTTTATTCACTCCGCTAATGGTGAAACATAACTGCGGCCGGGTCACGCGAAGGCTTGAAAGGGCCAGTAGTATTGCTTTCGCAATAAAACTTTATTGTCACAACTGTTCTCTCAGCGTGGGTGGAGCCCTCAGTCCAGGGCCGCAGTGGCCTTTGAAGTCTTGCGAGCCCTGTGGATGAGCTTGAGCTGCTCTTCAGGCTTCGAGCTGAACAGCGCAGCCTCGCAATTCTCCTCTTATGGTGTGTTGTTTATCGGCGCTGCCTGCATTTTCTGACAGAGCCAGTGGGTAGGCACGTGCACTTCCGTTCTTATCCTTCCTTCAGCCACAACAACAGCAACTCTGGGTTCTTTAACGTGCACTGACAACACACAGTCCATGGGCTACTAGAGTTTCGGCTCCATCAAAATGCGGCCACCGCGGCCGTGATCGAACCCGCATCTTTCGAGTCAGCAGCCGAAGGCCATAAGCACTGAACCACCGCGGAGGGGTGGGGGGTTGGAGGGTAGTGGGGAACCTCTGTCGTGCTCGAACGATCAAAATGGCACACTAATGCTTTTGTCTTCACCTGCTTCGAAATCGATCGCTCCGTATGATACACCGATGATTCGAAGCCCGTAAGCAGCCTCAAGTACTCTCGGGATTTTTCACACCTCTCCTTTATTCATTAAAGACTCTTTCTCTAAATTTTTATGTCAGGTCAAAGCTTTTTAAAGTGCTAGCTGTTGGCGAAGCCTTCCCAAGTAAAAACACAATTACCGACTCGCGAGGTGGTGGTGGTGGTGAAAACATTTATTAAGAACGGACAGGAGGTGTCTGGATCGGCCCGTAAGGGACCGATCCTTACAAACACTAGGTGGAGGTCCCTAGTTTGGGACCCCAGTGGCGGTAGCCGCCGCCCGGGCGCGCCCGACTAAGGCTTGTTGGGCCTTTAAGTCGTGGCAGCCGAGCAGGGTCGCCTCCCAGTCCTCCCGGGTTGGGTTGGGGATAGGGGGAATGGCCGGGTTGGAGGGGCAGGCCCACACCATGTGATAGGTGTCCGAAGACACCGCACTACAGTGCGGGCAGTTGCCGCTAAAGGAGGGGTAAAAATGTTTTAAGGCTGCCGGGCACAGCAATGTATTGGTGAAGAGGCGGAGAAGAAGCCGCTCATCCGCCTTCTTGAGGCCTTTACATGGACTAGGGTAAAGGCGATAGCTATCTTGAAAGTAGGTTGCGATATTTTTGAACGTATAAACCGGATTAAAATCGGGTTCCTGATCAGGTGGGGAGGAGAAAACAGCCCGGTGAGAGAGCGCGCGGGCGGCTGCGTCTGCTGCCTCGTTTCCTGCCAACTCCTGATGAGCAGGGGCCCATATGAGGTAACGGTGTGCGGGGTCCGTATCCCGTATGCAATTTTGGTATATTCGATAGGCTAGGAAGGGAGTGCTGCCTTGTTCGACGTTCCGACAGGCCCCTCGCGAGTCGGTGATTATGTATTTTGAATTGGAATGTGAGGCCGCGAGAGCAATCGCGACCTCTTCTGCTTGTGTTGCACTGCGGGCTCTGAAAGTGAGGCCGTTAACTGTGTTGCTGTTGTGAACTACCGCGGCCGTGTACCATCCCCCGTGGTGAGGGCCGGAGGCGTCCACGTAGTATACACCTGTTTTGTTACCATAATGTCGGGCTAGCGCTTCCGCTCGTGCCAGGCGCCGACCATTATGGTCTTCATGTGACATGTTTGCTGGAAGAGGCCGCACGTGGAGGGCACGTCTCCACAGTTCCGGGATGCGAAACCTGTCTTCCATTGGAGGGGTGTGTTGTATATGGAGTCGAGCAAGAAGGCCGCGACCCGACTCCGTTAGCGACAAACGCGTGTACTGGTTTGTAAGGTGCGCCTCCCGGAGTTCCCGGAAAGAGAAGACCATAGCGGTCGTCGCCAGGCGCGCGCGGAAGCGTTGGCACGATACTATGGTAACCAAGAACACGTGTATTACGTAGACGTTGCCGGCCCACACCACGGGGGGTGGTACACGGCCGCAGCCGTACACCACACAAACACAGTTAACGGGCTCACTTTCAAAGCCTACAACGCAACACACGCGGAGGAGATTGCCATTGCTCTGGCTCTCACGAATCCCAAGTCAAAACACATCATCACCGACTCGGGAGGGGCCTGTCGGAACTACGAGTTGGGCTGGGCTCCCCCGCTCGCCTGGCGTATACTGGAATATAGCTGTCGATGCGAAGATCCAACTCCACGCAACCTGATTTGGGCCCCCGGTCACCAGAGACTTCCAGGGAAACGAACAGGCTGATCAGGCTGCCCGCGCACTCTCTCCCCGGGCTATCTCGCTGTCCTTGGAAGGGTACTCCCAATCAGACAAGCTGGCCCTTACATTCAAACAAATCACCGATTACTGCAAGGAGGAGCACCGGCGCTACCCGGCCCCTTGTAACGGTATGGATCGCGCTGACGAGCGCCTCCTCATCAAAATTCTTACTAACACGGTACTGTGCCCAGCGGTGCTTAAACATTTCAATACATCCTTTGATGGCGCGTGCCACTTCTGTGAGGAGGTGGCTCACACATTCCACATGGTTTGGGCGTGTCAATGAAATCCATCCATCCCTCCCAACCCCACCAGAGAGGACTGGGAGGCGGCCCTGCTCGGCTGTCAAGACCTAAAGAGCCAAAAGGCCTTGGTTCAACGTACGCGGGCGGCGTTGCTTCCCAATGGGGCACCGGAATAGGGGCTCCACCCAGTATTGTAAGGAATAGGGCCAATAGGGTAAAAGATCTTCTGTAGAAATTTAATTGCCCATAAATGTTTTTCACCACCACCACCGATTAATGTGGCATAGTTAGGGCTATGAACCTGAAGCGTGTGCATATTGCTTTTTAAGGAATAGAAACGTTGAGTAATTTTCACATATGCACTTTGTTCTTAACCAAAAAGCCAAGAAGAGCGGTGGCTAAGTGGTAATGGCGTTCGCCTACTGAGCCGGGATGCCCTGGTTCGAGCCCAGCAGCGGCGGTCGCTTTTCGCTGGAGGCGGAACGCTAAAGGCGCCCGTGTGCTGGCACCACCACCACGCGGACGCCGAGCTGAACGGACGTGCTTCGCACGAGCTCCGTGCTTCTTCACCTCATTTTACCGGAATTCTTCATCCTTTCTTTAAGAACATTTGAGGATTTCGAACGGATCAGTGCCTTTCTAGTTTATGGAACTGTGCCTTGGCCTGTGTAAACAACCTAATCTATATGAACACGAATTTTCCAGCTTTTCACACAGGGCAGTAGAGCTTATTATTAGAACTGACGCTCTCTACGATAGGAGTAGCAGTGTTCTCCTGGACGCGTGTTGACTATGCAACAGTGACATAGTGTTCAATTGTCGAGAGGAATCCCTCAAGGTGTTGCAGATTTGTAATAAGGGTTGTGTAAATATGGAGGTCAGCCTTCCACTTCCGCACTTCCACTCCGCGGATGCAGCGTTCCCGCTCGCTAACCGTGGAGGGGTTCGTGCTCGAGGGAACAAAGGGAGGGACGACAAAGCGTAATCACTCATATGCTATTTATTACACTTGCAATGAATACACACACCGGGCCAGCTAGCTACAAAATATCAGCGAGGCGTTCCTCGGAAATAGAAGGCTACCGTAAGAAGGGTTTCCAACTGACCGGCTGGGGCATGGGCGCTACTTCGGAGGTAATGGCGGCGAACGTTTGTATTCAGCGACAATGGCGGCCGAGTTTTCCCGTGCGCGCAGCATTCTTTCAGCCAAAGCCATCCCCGAGCATTTGCTGGGGGAGGTGACGAGAGCGCACGTTCGCTGCGGTCGCTTCGCTGCCCGGAACCAGAAGGCCAGCGGCAAGACACGACGAGTTCCCTTGCGCCTGCCGGCTAAGATGAGGACAGCGGCGGCTGCAACCGCCCGTGACGCTGGCCGGATCCCGAAGAGACCCTCAACGGCTCTGCGGAGCTCCGCGTAGCCTTCGAGGTGGCGCTCCCGTCGCTGCTTCGGCTTATCCCGAGAGGGAAACTTCCCTCCTCGCCCAGCCGGTGCTGTCTTGACGCACGGTGATGATGGTCGCCGCAGGGCGGAAACAGATTTTCCACAGGGTTAAATTACTGACTGGCATCCATGAGTTTATTGATAGCTGCGAGGTTTTTGTGGAAAATGTAGCTTTTTTTTTTGCAGCAGGATGGCTGTGCTTGGGTGGAAACCAATAAATAATTACACTCTTAGTAAAAATCATCTTCACCTCGGAAGATTCCCCTAAACGTTCGACGTTTTTGATCAATTCGCTCTCGCCGTATCTGGCGCTAACGGTACCATTTAGCTCAACTGGTATAGCGACTGCTCCGCTGAAGCGCTTGTCCCGGGTTGGAGCCCCGGATCAGGACAAATGTTCTTTGAACCACGAGATTTTTGAGAAAGTTATATAGAACTCCTTTGCAGCCGTATGGCTGCGCTTGGGTGGATGCTTATGAGTAATTACACCCTTAATAGAAAGGGTGATCACTTTCAGTCAGCTTCGAAATTACGTTTCTGGTACCTCCATTGGTGGTCTCATTACCTTTGCCATCAATTAGAGGAATTTTAAAAGCTCACTCACAAGTGAACTTAAAGCCTTGCCAAATTTCTCTGGTGATTGTAGGATGTCAGGAAGTTGTTCCGCTATGTATTGAGCGTGGCATGAATAGAAATTCATGGTGCGGCTTTCCAAAGGCGCTTCTCCGGGTCTTTGATGGAAAGCGGAATGTACTATGGATAAAACTCTACGAAAGGTAGTCTGTCATGAATTAACTCATAGCCAATGCCCCGCAATTGCATGGACTGCAGGCTTGTAGCAGCTGTCTTTAAGAGCACCGTCTCTCGTGCAAACGAAGCATATGATGAAAATCATTATGACTATCTCTCTCGATTACAAAACAGACAAACCTTTATTGGTCACCTGAGGTCTAGGAATAGGCTTCCGCCGGCTCAGAACGTGGTCGTATCTGGTTCCACCTTAGGATAACTTTCTCGAAGTCATTGTAAAAAATTGACAGAAGCCCGGAGCATCCATTTTCTGCAGTTCCCCGCGCCCAGCAGTGGGTATTCACTTAGATACCTTCGTCAACGTCTCTCTTTCTGAGCTTTCCAAAATTGTAAATCGGCTACTTTCTGCGGTTCCTGTCCTGACTCTGTCACCACTGCGATAATTAAACTTATTTTCGATGAATCCCACAATCGTTTTCTGGTGCCTGTAAGTTGCTCTATGGAACCCCACGATTTCACGATGTGTGGCGTCTTTCAAAAGTTGTCCGTGTGCTTAACAGCAAGGTGGGCGATTTGTGTTCAACAATATTCGACCAATTAATTTAATCTAATCTGACGAAATAAGCAGAACGTGTGCTCTGGAGGGTGCGGTGAAGGGTGTAGGCTTTCCCCTTTAGCTGGAGCCTTCACTTCAAGAGACACCGAATTTTCGATAGGCGGAGGGTGTAATTCTATCTCTGCTTCTGCAGTAAAATGAATGTATATTCCATTTTCGCATTCTATGACCGCAGCCTTCCAGAGCCAAGCAGCAACAAAATTTCCCGTCCCCATTGATCGCGTGTTGCTAACGTGATGCTTGGACATTCACAGGCAGCATGACGACGAGCCTGGATTTCTGGAATAACCACACGCTATGACACACGAACTTTGCCATATACACTTTTTTTTTTAATTCTAGACCACACCGGTACAGTGGGGAATCCTAGAGGCTTCTAACGTCTTCTTGGGCTATGCCACACATGGGGTAAAATTGCCGATATCATCAGTGAAGAATAATCCCACTTCTGCTCTAACAACAACTCCATTACCACCTTCCTTAAGAAGTTCGGAAACCTGCGCCCAGATTAGCAGCATTGGACAAAAAGCTGACGTCAATAGACCTTGAATAAACTGAGTAAAACTTTTCCTTTACATAAGTGCAACACCTTGCAGTCGTTTTTTTTTCATGCAGTCTACGTATTAGTTTTTAGGGCATCCTGATCTGTGGAGTTGGTAATCGTTATACTTAAATATTGCTTTGCGGCCTGCTCTGACATTGCTAGCAAGTTATCGTGACTTGCATACATAGTACAAAACTCAATTTCGATGACGTATAGAAAAAGTTTCTCTACTATATTTATAGGTCCCATCAGCACAGAACTCTCCAGAGCATATGCAGCAATAAAGAAAATGTAACCCAGAGCACATGTTGTCTCATCGACTCTCTATGTAGAGTACATTTGGCTTGGTTCTTATCGCTCGAAACCTTAACTAAAATATGGTTTCTGAAAGAATGCAATTAACATTTTGATCGCTGGGAGAAGTTAGTTTTCATCCCAATATGACAGCTAGTTGCAGAGCCTAACCATGCTATCAAGCGTGCTTGCTTTGCCCCTTGTATCATAGTTATGCTTTTTTTAAAGGAACCTTACTACGGCATTGCGGCAGTATTTCAATTGAAATGATTACACCACCCATAGTTTGTGACGTTGTAAACGCAGCTCGGCATCGTTCGCTATTACATATCGTGGTCGCAATTTTTTTTTCGTTTTCGTAAAGTAACGTTTCATTACAAAGTGTGCAGTAGAAGTATGCAGCGTGGATTTAGTGTTAAAGCTCATTTGACTTGTGTTTTGCACGATTATTATTTTTTAAATAAATGCAACGTCATTCATTCAGTCCTAAAGTTTTACGACCTAGAAGTAGCTTGTAATTTGAGGTGCATACAAGGTACCCACATGTGTGCACCGCGCTGGTCGCTCATGGAAAAAGTTTTCTGTATTTGGCCTCACGGCTCTGCTAGCGGAGCTGAGTGCAGACGCCAACCTTCTCAAAGCTTAACCGCGGTCAATCACGAATGACTTTTATTCTCCTTAATAACCAAGACGCAATAACGCAAAAACGATATTGCGGCGTCTTCCCTGAAAGCCTGAATATTTCATTCCGCTTCTTAAACCAGGTGGAGCAGTAGAAAACATTGTCGGTTTACCTCGAGAATTTGCCAACGTAACCGTTCCCGCTCTTTGCACGAGGCACAAGGTTATAAGACAATTTCCTCGTTAAAAGTGAAGTCTATACGCAGCTGTTAGCTGCTGAACTGTAAGGAAGATTAGGAGGCGTCGATTGCGAGGAAGCCTGGCAAAAATAAATTTGTAATTCTCATGGTGACTCTTAGTAGCGTACAGCCTTACTAAAGCATTTCGGAAACACAAGAATAAGTCGTGCTAACGCTCGCAGTGCTGCGCAGTTACACCATATGCCAGAGAGACACTTTGTATGCGTATTCCTTTAACTTTTCCTCCATTCTTTGCGCTGTCCCTCCTTTACCGTATGCCTTAATAATTCGGCCACTGTACTCTCTTGTAAGACCGTTCTTTCGCGTGATTTTCTAGAAGATAAGTGGTGGCCAGATTAGCACAATAGGTTACTATTTTTGCTTACTTTCCTTCTCTTTTTTCCGTTTTCTTTCCAGGCGAAGATAATCGTGTCAGTTTCAACGTATTCTCCCAGATTGCTGAAAATAAAAGAGCAAAAAGGTAAAATATCAATGAAATCAGTGGTGCTTGTAAAAAGCACCTCTCTTTAACCATGCTAGTGCTTTTCGCAATTTCCACTGCATTTAAGCACAACGCCAAAAACTAAATTAAGGTGCGTCTGTGTTCTTGGAACCGAGGCTGTAAGTGCGATAGAGTTTTTCCAAAACATTAGGCAACCATGGCCTCGTGATGCATGTGGCGAGTCATAATATCGCTCCTTATATTTTCATTCTTTTGATTATTTTTTGATACGGGTCAAAAGCCCTCTGACCGTAAAATTAAGCGGCCTGTTCTATCAAGTTGAATGCATATGCGGCATAAACGAAATACTCCTTTCTGCAAAGCGCCGTAAAAGACCGGAATTAGAGCGGGCAGCAGAGAAAGTGGGTGTCGCACTATATTTAGCCGCTTGATTATAAAGAAGAGCAAGAGAGAGCTTCCATCCTCGCAACCGACTGCCGTCGGAGCGGGTCTGCATTGGCAGTTTAGAGATAGCTAAGAGTACTATGGATGCGATGTTCAGAGGCTTTGTTAATCTCTTTCTTCAGATAAGTTTTTATATCCACATACATGCATTGGCGCTGGAGGTAACAAAAATCAACAGATGTTTACACGTTTTTTACGCAAATGCTCCAGCATTACCCCTCTTATGATAACGAACAAACAAATACATAATAGGCATGATATTGTAACGTGCAGCGCGAAAGACAACCTATCAGAGCAGAGACGAAAAACTGCGGCGGACCCTCAGTGGACCGAGCGCGCGAGCGAGAGGCAACCAACTTCTTACTCTACTGGTGTTTACGCTATCTCAGCTTTACACTGGCATGCATCAATACAAAGAGCATCCGCATCATTTTCAACTGGCGTTTTGGAGTCCTCGGTAGGAGCTGCTGGGCTCGTAAGAATGAGGTGCTTTTTACATATGGGCGCTTGAAGTTGCAGTTTTATCCTGGGTGTCCAGTGGTGGGCTTGCCGACGCCAGCGGCGTGAAACTGAAGAGCTAAGGAAAGCTGATGGTTTGACATCTCAGTCAAGACAGTGGGGGCATAGGGTTTAAATTATACGCTTGCTAACATCAGGTCGTGGATTGGTGTTTGACGTTACGGATGGGTGCTCTGTTTACTAACAGACCGGCGTATGGATTTGTTCGGTAGATTATTTTTCAAATTTTCGATTATATAACTATGCAAACATAGCTGTGAAAAGTTCGGATAGTGTCACGGTAAAGCACATTGCACTTGCAGGCTAGAGCATCATAAAAAGGTAAAAGAGCACTTTGGCAGATTTTCAACGAACATGTTTCCTTTAATCCCAGCTAACTGGTAGGATAAAGTGTATTTGTAGATTTATAATTTGTATTTAGGTACATGATCCAAGGATATTTTATAAACAAAGTGTATTTCTTTAAACGTATGTTTATTTTTTTACGTAGATAGTTTTTTAACATAGTATTTGGTGGACGATAGCCTGAGCTGCACATGTGCCAGAAAACCAAACGAAACAAACACACAGAATTGATGCTAGAATCTTCATTAGCGCCGTGGATTGCGGCAGTTGTTAAGCAATATCTCTTCGATCAACGCTTTACCACAAAGCAAGGCTAGAACAATCAGAAACAGATCAAGAGCAATTTAAAGGATTCCCGGAAATGCCAGCTAAAATATTGCCTTATATGAGCAGTGCTACGGGTGGGAATATTTCTTATCCCCAAAATATGCTTTAGATGTTGCAGTCTCATTTCAAAAACAATTTCCAGCAAGAGGCTCGGAATGGCAAAGCGAAAAGCCCCGAGCCACTACTGTTGGTCAAGGGCAAAAAAATACGGTAAAACCACAGATCTGAGGCGACTTTTCATCGACACCAGCTGTATTTTTACTTTTGATATATGTTAAAGGGTCAGTCTACTGAATTTTATCGGCCATATTTTCTTTGCGGCAACAGATAGCTCTTTACTCAAATTACCGTTTAGCCAGGTGTGGTGCCAAGAAGTGCGGTAGAACATTTTAAAATAGAATTTATTGATGTGCTAACATATCAGTATGAGATGGTAGTCTCATCTGGCAACCATCTGGATTTCCGCCGCGCGGCGACGAACAAGACGGCGCCCGTCGGAGCTGGACCTCTCGCTTCGGACTGAATTCTCGTTGTTGCTGCCTTTTTCACTGCGTTCACTGGCCATAAATGGGGCGCCGGTATTTCGCTTCGTCTCATCTCGCATATAAGAAAACTTATAAGTGATAAATTTGCTTTATTTTAATAATTAGAGTGGCGATTCTGCCGCTTCTAGGCTTAAGTGGAGAGTCGGTTTGTTTACAGCAATGGTTCCCGTCCTGACAACCGGATGGCGCCACTATAGGCTGAGTTTATTTTTGCGTCTCTGCTAGCATATGCCGAATTAAAAGTGGGAATGTGCCTGCGTTTAGCGTACGTATAACTATAAATATTCATGTATTTCACAGAAAACGCGAGCGGTACGCCTTCTACAGTTTACTAGAACAAAACGTACATTTCTGTGACATTGGGGCACACTAACGGTAACGTAGACTACCACCTGCTTGAACAAAATGAAAGTTTGGGGTTGCCACCATGCATTTTTACGCGACTTTTAACGCCGAAATAAAATATAAATTCCTGCCCAAACCGGGAGCAGTTCCCTCGTTATTAATGTTATAGGGTGCCAACTACCAGAATATGCCATTATTTATACACTCATCTCGGTGAGTAGACTGACCCTTTAAGGTATGCTTTTAGCCTATTATGAGGCTGCACCCAACTGGATATATTTGGAGGACGAGAGGGCGGAAGTGGGCGGACTCTAACAGCTGGTGATCAGCCCGCTTGAGGGTTGGGGTGGAGGGCTGGATTGTGTTTTTCTAGGGAGAAGCTTTCTGACTGCGTCTTCTGCTGCTCTGTTGTCTCCTATTGGGTGTTGACCATGTGGAGGTGGCCAGTATGTGAATTGGTGGCCTCTGGAAGGTCCACTTTCGGATAGGAGGGTTGGGAGGTCGATTGAGACGGGCGGGGCAAGATTGGGGTGGTGGACCCAGGGGTGGCCGCGCGGGCAGCTCACTAGCTAGGGTTTGTGGTAGCTGGTGGGTGGCGTTTAGGAGAATGCGGTGGAAGCTGCAGGCTTTCTTCGGCTGTAGTCTTCGCTTCAAAAGAAATCAAATGTTCGGCGAGGTGGGCGGTCACGCTGTCATTGGTTCCGCTGTAAAACGCAAATACGCTGCATTTTTTCCTCTTGCGGCCACCGCATTCCGCATCAAAATAGCAACCAAATTTTTCCCCATTGATCGCGCCTTGTTATCGTGAGGCTGCTACAATTCTGCGCAGCATGAGGACGAGTGCGGCACCGAGTGATGTCGATTGCCTGGTTTTCCGGAGTTTCTATGATCAGTGCACGTGTTCTTGGTTGTCTGCTTATCAAATTTTAGGCGACACTGTTGTCCTGGGACAATTGTAGATGTTTTCAGATATTTTCAATGGCTATGCGACATATGCGCAGAACTTCCCGACATCATCTGTAATCCCGCCTATTCGGTAACGACAACACCATTACCACCTTCCTTAGGAAGTTTGCAGACCTGCTTCTAGATTCGCTACGTAGCAGAAAACCCTGATGGCAATAAGCCTAAAGTGAACTAATTTTTTAATTTCCTTTACCTAAATGGAGTGCCTCCGTTTTTTGCATGCAGTGTACGTAATTGTTGTTAAGGCCTTCGGATCGGCGGTGGTGATTGTAGTTATACCTCACTATTGCACATAAGTCTACAGTTGCACTGGTAGCAAGTTCACGCCCTTTGCATACATAGTGCAAAAATCAATTTGCATGATGTCTAAAAACGTTTCCCTACTAAATTTATAGCGTCACGTAAATACAGAATGCTCCAGAGCACATGAGGCAAATAAAGAAAATATAACCCAGAACACATGCTGCCACAGTGACTCTCTATGTATAGTGCATTTGGCCTGGTTCTATATCTCTCGAACCTTGAATAAATAATGGCTTTAAACAGAATGCGATTAACAATTTGATCACTGGCAAACGTTACCTCTCATCACAGTCTGACAGGTAGTTACAGAGCCTAACCATGATATCAAGTCTGGTTCATTTTCCCCTTCTATCATAACTAGGTTTTGTTCAAACGCGAACTCATTCCGGCATTGAAGCACTATTTCGAATGAAACTATTATATCGCCGATAGCTTATGATGTTGTAAATGGAACTCCGCATTGTTCGCTATTAGATATCTTGGCCGCAAAATTTATTCGTTTTGGTAATGTAACGCTTCATTATATAGTGTGCAATCAAATAGACGGCGTATATTTAGTGTGGAAGGTACTTTGACTTGGGTTGTGCATGATTCTTATCTTTTAAATTAAATGCAAACTGATTCACTTCGTTTGAAACTTTGATGACCTCACGATGGCTTGTAGTTTGAGGCGCATATAACAAATCACCCTAGTCTGCGCCGGGCAGCTCACTTATGGCAGAAGCGTTTTCTTTCCTTTGTTTTCCTTTTTGGCCTCACCGCGCTTCTAGTGTATCCGAGTTCAGACGCCCACCTTCTAAGAGCATAACCGCCGTGAATACGTATGTTTTTATAGTTTTCTTAAAAACCAAGACACAAAAAAAATTATGCGCGGCGTCTCCCCAGAATGCTTGGACATTTCATTCCGCTTCGTCAACCATGCGGAGCAAAGGAAAGCATCGTTGTCGATTTACATCGACAGTTTTTCAAGTTAACTGTTACGGCTCCTTACACAAAGCACAAGGTTACAAGACAATTTCCACGTTAAAGGGGAAAGCAATCAGAAGCTATCAACCGTAAGGAAGATTGGAACGCGTCGATTGTGAGGAAGCGTGACGAAAATAGCTGTCATTTGCAAGAAGACATTTATAGTAAGGTACAGCGATGCTAAAGCATTTCGGGAAGAAGAAAAAATCATGCTCACGCTCCCAGCATGGCGCAGTTGAACCATAAGCCAGAAAGACACTTTGTGTGCCTATTCCTTTAACATTTCCTTCGTTCTTTACGCTGTCGCTCCTTTTCCGCATGCCTCACCACTTTGCAGTGTTGTCAGAGAATTCCTTCGCGTGCTTTTTCTAAATGCCAAGTGGTGCCAAGATTGGCACAATAGGTTGCTTTTTTTGCCTTCTTTCCTTGCTTTTTCCCACTTACTTTCAGGCCAATGTAACCGCCTCACTTTCAACATATCCAACCAAATAAATCAAATAAACTAAATATTTGATTTTCTTTACATAAATGAAGTGCCTCGGAGTCGTTTTCGGCATGCAGTGTGCATATTAATTATTAAGCCCTTTTAATTGGTGTTGATCGTAGTTGTACCTCACTAATGCTTTGAAGCCTACATTGGCACTGGTAGCATGTTGACGTCATTTACATACATTGTACAAAAATCAATTTGAATGATGTCTAAAAAGATTCCCTACTAGAGTTATCGCGTAACATTTGTACAGAATGCTCCAGAGCACTTGCAGCAATTAAACAACAATCACCCAGAACACATGCTGCCACGGCGACTCTCCATCTACAGTGCATTTGGCTTGGTTCTCTATCTCTCAAAACCTTGAATAAAATATGGCTTTAGAAAGAATGCAATTAAAAATTTGGCCGCGGGCAACAGTTCCCATCACAGTCTGACAGGTAGTTACAGATAACCATGCTATCAAGCCTGCTTCATTTTCTCCTGCTATCATAACTGCATTTTTTTTTCAGCGCAACCTCATTCCGTGGTTGCGGCCGTCTTTCCAATGCAACGATGGCATCGCCGATAGTTTGTGATGTTGTAAACGCTACTCGGCATCGTTCGCAATTACATATCGCACCCGCAATTTTTTCTTTTCATAATATAACGTTTCATTACAAACTATGCAGTAGAAGTATACAGCATGGATTTAGACTCAAAGCTCTTTTGACTTGCGTGTTGTATGATTATTATTTTATAAATAAATTCAGCCTGATTCATTCAGTCCGAAAGTTTGATGTTCCCCCGGTCGCTTGTAATTTGAGGCGTATACAACACACCAACCTTATGTGCTCCGAGCAGCTCACTCATGGCAGAAGCCTTTTGTTTCCTTCTTTCTTTCCTTTTTTCTTTCCTTATTTCCTTCCTTCTTTCTGTCTTTCTTTCTTCCTTTCTTTGTTTCCTTCCTTCCTTCCTTCATTCCTTCCTTCCTTGCTTCCTTCCTTCCTTCCGTCCTTCCTTCCTTCCTGCTTTCTTTCTTTCTTTGTCTTTCTTTCTTTCTTTCTTTCTTTCCTTCGTTCTTTCTTTCTTTCCTTCTTTCTGCCTTTCTTTTTTCTTTCATTCTTTCTTCTTTCCTTTCTTTTCTTCCTTCTCTCTTTCTTTTCTTATTCCTCTTTTATTTTCTTACACTCTTTCTTTCTTTCTTCTTCCTTTTCCTTTCTTCTTTTTTTTGCCTCACCGCGCTGCGAGCGCAGCCGAGTGCAGACGCTGCATTCTGAGAGCATAACGCAAGCATAACAGCAGTTAATGCGAATGTCTTAGTGTTCTTAATAACTAAGACGCAAAAAAGTTAGTGCGGCGTCTTCCCTGAATGTCTGAGCATTTCAATCCGCTTCGTCAACCATGTGGAGCAAACGAAAACATTGTTGTCGGCTTACCTCGAGAATTTTTCAAGGTAGCCATTCCCGCTCCTTACAGGAGGCAAAATGTTAGACAACTTCCTCGTTGAAGAGGAAATCTATCAGCTGCTATAAACAGAAGAACCGTAAGGAAGATTGTGAAGCGTCGATTGCGAGGAAGCCTGCAAAAATAACTGTCATTTGCACGGCGAGATTTAGTGAGGTACAGGCATGCTATAGCATTGCGGAAACAAGAATTAGTCTTCCTAACGCTCCCAGCGTTCCGCAATTACACCTTTGGCCAGACAGAGACTTTGTATGCCTCATACTTTAACTTTTCCCTCGTTCTTCACTCTCGCTCCTTTTGCGTATGCCTCACCAACTCCCTGACTATGCTGTGTTGTGAGAAAATTATTTTGCGTGCGTTTTTTAGATTCTAAGTGGTGCCAAGATCGGCAAAATAGGTTGGTTTTCTTGCTTTCTGTCCTTCCTTTCTTCCCATTTTCTTTCCAGGCCAATGTAACCGCCTCAGTTTCAACAGATCCCCCCAGGTTGTACCGAATAAAAGCGCAAAAAGGTACAATAACAACGAAGTCAGGGGGCATGTGAAAAACTGCCTCTTTTTAACCATAGTGTTCTTGTTCGCAGTTTCTTCTGAATTGGCGCACGACGACAAAAACTAAAGTAAGGTGCATCTGATTCGTCTTAGAAAAGCAGCCGCAAAAGCGATAGAATTTATCAACAACATTAGGCAATTATGGCCTCTTCAGGAATGTGTCTAGTCATGATACCACACCATCTTATTTCATTGTTTTAATTATTTTTTTATTTCTGGTCAAAAACACTCTGAATACGATATTATGCGGCCAGTTCTGGCAAATGGAATGCAGACGTGGCATGAACGAAATCCTGCTTTCTGCAAAACGTCCTATCGACCCGGAATTAAAAATGCCTGCAGTGAAGGCTCACGGTCTTCTTAGCCACTTGATTATCAAGGAGAACAAAAGAGGGAGGGGAGCATTTGACCTCACAGCTTCCACCCTCGCAACCAACGGGCGTCGTAGTGGGCCTGCACTGACAGTGCAGAGATAGCCGAGAACAATAATATGGGCATTTTCAGAATCACTTTTCAAATTTTCTTTCAGATATATTGGTATACGCACATATATGCATTGGCATTGGGGGAATAGAAATCAACAGATATTTACAATCTTTTGATGGAAATAGTCGGGACACTGCGACTTTGACAAGAAACAGTTTAATAAAAATGTTGCGTTCGAGAAGCAGTCTAACTTGAACTACTTGCTATCTTGTTAGCGAAATTCCTCGTAGTTACCCTGTACAGACCAGCAATTATTCTTGCAAACAGCACGTGGCATCGCTCAGGACAGTATGAAGGGCAGCGTGAACAGCACGACATTTAATACTGTTTATTTATTTATATTTATTTTACTTGGAATCCTACCTACCCCGAAGGAATCATTGCAGCAACAAATAGACATGAGGAAACAGGTGTCACAGTGCGTATAAGAAAGAACTGCCTTTCAGCGATCCCAATCAAGTTTTTAAATCTTGGCTGCGCGGTAATACATAGTGGCAACCCGTTTCATTCGCGTACGGACTGCGGAAAATAATAATACCAGAACGAGTTATTATTGCAAGCAAACCCCTGTATCATAATTGAGCGTATGTGTCTGGCTTGGCGCGTGTACCTTATATCTAAAAAGTACGAAAAATATAGCTGGAATGAGTTGTGTAGAAGCAAATAAAAAAATTTGAAAAGCTGCAGCTTTGCTCTACTTGCAAGAGTATGAAGACCGGCGCGCCGTAAAAGCTCTGTGGCGGATTCGAAACGACTGCAGCTGTTAAATAAAGAAACATACAGCTTTTCTTTGCACCATTTCCAGTGAGTAGATATTGCCACTTTAGCGTGGGAAACATATAATTTTTGCATATTCTAAAGTAGTTCTGATAAGTGAGACCTAGGCAAGGCGTTTGGTCTCAGCAGTCGCTTGTCTTAAGACTCTCTTGATAAAGAGCAATTTATGCATCGACCTGTTGCCTTTCGCACGTGCGCTGTTCAGGTAAACTCATAAAAGATTAGAACGCCTAGACATTGATGCGAAGTGGCACAGGATAGTGTGATCCTGTTGAGGGAGCATGAAAAATCTAGTTCCTTTTTTTTCTTCGTAACAAACCTTGAAACGGTTTTTTCTGCGTTAATACACATATTCCAAGTGTTGCATCACTATACCACTTTGTTCAGAGCACTATTAACAATAATTTGGGTGATCAATATTTTTTACTTCTTGGTAGAGCACGCCGTTGTTTGCAAACAGTCGAGTTTTAACATCGACTTCATTAGCTAGATCAGGTTTGGTTTATGGCGCTTAAAGCCCCAAAGTGACCCAGGCTATGAGAGACGCCGTAGTGGAGGGCTCCGGAAATTTCGACCACCTGAGGTTCTTTCACGTGCACTGACATCGCACAGTACACGGGCCTCTAGAATTTCTCCTCCAAAGAAATTCCAGCCGCCGCGGCCGGGATCGAACCCGCGTCTTTCGGATCAGCAGCCGAGCGCCACAACCACTGAGCCAGCGCGGAGGCTCATTTGCTAGATCATTTATGAATATTAAGAACAGAAGCGGAGCTAAAACGGTACCCTGTGGCACACCGGAAATAACTTTAACTGTATCAGAATTGTGGCTGCCAACCTGCATGAATTGCCTCCGATTGCTAAGATAAAATTTTATCCAGCATATGATTAGTCCGTTTCCGATAATGCGGAAGTGCAACCAGGAAATGCGATGCAGTGCAAACTATTCTTTATGCAACCAAGGCATCAAGCGTTGGCTTCGGCTAATATCCTCAACGCTACTCGGTACCATGCCGCAGCCACGCATATTTAATACCCATACATTAAAAATGCTGTTCTTCATGCAGGCAAAGTAAACAAGGCTACTGCAGGTAACGCAGCCGAGGCTGCTCCAGAAATAGCGTCTACTGGCGTGTCTTACAAGCGATCACCATTATATCATTTCTTCTGCCGCTTAGCACGACAAATTTTCGCCTCAAGACTGCCTAATATACATTCATTCGGGATGTTTCTCGGGAGGTATAATCCCAAGGATGCTTAGACGGCCTCTACCGTCTTGAAGTCATGACATTGTACCCGTGGCCATAACTGTGCGATGCTTCACCGGCGATGACGACTACCGGGGCTTTCCTTCGTTTTCCTTGGCTTTCTTTGGTTTCCTTGTGTGACGAGCAGCTATTCCCTTCCTGGCCGTACTTCGCCTTAGTCTACGGCCCAGCATAATTCATTGCTGTTTAGAATTACAACATTAATTGCATGCTCATTCTTTATAACCTTATCATGCACTACGGAATACGCCCCTCAGCCCTCTACCCTGAAAGGGGCACGTCTATTTAGCTCCCTCTCGTATTCTTCTCGTTTGCAGCACCTCTTCTCGTTGATGCGGCGGAAGCAGCTTCAGTGTACATGATGGCAGCGTCATACGACAAAGCACGGCGCCAAGGAGGCAGAAGTGAGGGCTCATTTCCTCACGTTGCTGAATAACGCAGCCCTATAACTACCTCGGATGCATGCAGGCGTATGGCCTCAGCATGAAGACCACATTGCTGCGCCTACACAATAAAAATATGAAGCACGTGCATCGCATATAAACCTCTGTTTATGAGTAGTCAACCAAACTAAGTTATTACTTACCAAACTAAGTTAGGTTAGGCGAATTAGTCGATGTGCGTTACCTTCCTTGTAGACAATAGTACAAACACTGATTAAATATATTTGCCGAAGGTAATGCTTACGGGCATAATTCCAATTACTTCGAAAGTGCATTTCACTTAGGCCATTGTTGCTCTTCCCATGGTCAAAATCCCAACAAATTTTAGTTATTTCGACTAGTTACGGGCACTGAAGGGGTTGATTTGCCCGAAAGCTTCTCAAAACACATGTATTCTGGCCAAATGTAGACGAAATTTGAAGGGCTACAGTGCCGAAGGTAGCCACGTTTTCGAAGTTCTAAAAATTGATATAGGTAATACTTATAGCGGGCTGCGCGCCTCTGAATAATTAAGGAGCCTAACAGCAGTATATATTGTTAAAATGTACCTGCTGAGTATTAGCCTGCTAGTTGGCACGCCCTGGAGACATTTTGATGCATTACACAGCTGACAATGCTACGCCGCAAAAAGCGCTGTTCTAACTCAAAAAAGCTATCACCTAAGCCTAAAGTTTTTTGTGAAACACCTTGTAGACGTTCAGGTCATATAGAATTCCCAGGTAATAAGACAACTCATCCAATAGGCGTTTCTAGTTCGGTTACCGTCACCAAGGTTAATGTGGACATATGGGCACATATGCCCGCATGGCCTTATATCGCCTCCCATATCAACTACACTTGCCCATATGGTGCATAAGAAATGACATTGGTCCCCATTACTGACACATATGGCTTCACATGTGTCCCACTTCAGTTATAAGGGACTTTTTGAATTTAACTTAGACTGCTTTGGCGACGTCCAGTAGTTATCGTTCACGGAGAAAAAGAGCGGTTATTGGCAGCTAGAAGTTGATGAAATGGCCGAGAGTAGGCCGCCTTCATAACTCCGGATTGGTTGTTCCAGTTAAAGGTGGTGTAATTTGAACTTTGTACTGCGTCAGCACCGTTCACGCGTCTAATCGACACAGTATATTATGGCCTAAAATGACAAATTTATCTCGCATACTTGGATCTTGTCATCAACTTCGCTTCGAACTATCAAAGTAAGGGAGGCATTCAAGTCGAATCCGCCCCGCCGCGGTGGCTCAGTGGTTACGGCGCTCCGCTGCTGACCCAAAAGACGCGGGTTCGATCCCGGCCGCGGCGGCTGAATTTCGATGAAGGCGAAATTCTAGAGGCTCGTGTACTGTTCGATGTCAGTGCACGTTAAAGAGCCCCAGGTGGTCGAAATATCCGGAGCCCTTCACTACGGCGTCCATTATAGCCTGGGTTGCTCTTGGACGTTAAACCCCAATAAACCAATAAACCAATCAAGTCGAAGCCATAAAAATGCTACTTTGTTTACCAGGAGCTCGGGTTTCTTGGCCACATTGCCAGCAACGATGGACTGCGTGCAAACTCATACAATACAGCTGCTACCGCGCAGTTTCCGCAGGCGACAGACAAGAAAGCAGTGCGCAGGGAGCCGGGGGCTGTGCATGTATTACCAATGGCGTGCTGAGAACTTTTCCCGTATTTACGTACTCTTCACTCTGCCGAAGAAAAGAAATGTGGAAAACAGTTCGGAAGTTGCGGAACTTGATGCATTCAAAGAACTTCAGCGTTGTACACCGTCACCGTCTGTGCTTGTACACCTCAATTAAATCATCGAAACTGAGGTAACGCGTGCATAAGCAGTGTCAGCATAGGCGCCGTTCTCGTACAGAAGGTAGAAAGCCGGTAGGGAGAAATAGGCATGTCAGCAGCCCTTTGTCAAAAGCAGCGGCAAGCTATTCAACGACAGAGATAAAGTACATTGTAATTGTCGGGGTCACGTGAGAATTACGGCCTTACTGGTATGACAGAAATTTTGACGTTCTGAGTGATCAACTAGCGTTGTGCTGGCTTACCATTCTGTAACACCCGTTCGACCACCTCGCTCATTAGAGCTTACGGCTTGAGGAATTAGTCATCAGCGTGGTCTACAAACTAGCAGCAACCACTCTGATGCCGACTGCCTGTTAGGAGAGCGCTTGTCGATGCACCTCCGAAATACAGTAATAACAACAGCATTCTTGCAGCTATAAGGAGCAATACATCGGCGCAGCAGCAACTGCTCTGACCCCGTACAACGTCACATATTCGACTATCTGGAAGGCAGGTTTTCTTCGCCTCCTGCAGCGCTACATACTGGGTTAACCGCCAGCAAAACAGGCTCTGTCGGGAAGAACTTCGCGCTCAACAAGGCCGCTCATCTTCTTGTCGTTCCTAATAGCCTGCAAAATCAATTTTTCAGGCTGCGTCTGAGGAACCCACACCGCGAACATCAGTTATAGCTGCCCCCTCAACGAAATTCAGGACATGTGTTACTGGTTCTGTACCTCCGCTGTCGTGGCACACTACTCCAAATGCTGTCGGGAATGACAGCGGCGTAAAACACGGCCAATGAAACCTGCAGGTTTCTGGAGCCAGATAAACCGCCAACAATGCCTTTCCAGCAAATGGCCATGGGCCTCCTTTGGGCCTTTTACACGTCGTCACCCTCTAAAGGTGTATGATAGTAGCAGCCGCTTATTTAAGCCGCCACGCCGAAGCGAAATCCCCGCACTAGGGTAGCGCCTCAGAAGTTACCAAATTCTTCGTTGAAAACATCCTCCTTCGCCATAATGCCCCCGAAGTTGTCAATATGTAGAGAGGAGCTGAGCTTACTGCCTTTCTCATCCAAGCCATCCAGCAGTATAACGAAACGAGCCCCCGTAAGCCAGCTGCGTATCCCTCACAAAGTAATGGGCTAACGCAACTTCCAATCAAAACGATAGCTGACACGCTCGCCATAAATTTGAACGCCGATCACAATGCCTGAGACGCCATTCTTCCCTCCGGAGGCTTCGTCTAGAAGGCTACAGTGCAGGAGAGCACCAGGTGATGCATTTTAGGTTAGTTCACGGGAAGGACGCAGAGACCACATTCGGAACCACGCTGCTGAACATTACTGAAGAAAAGCTCGAAGTCACCGTGCCCTTGAGCGTGCAGAAGGAGCCCGACGATTTGCCCGATTGCGAATTAGTGAACGGCAGCAGACTGACGCGAGACGGTCCAGCCTATAAAACGCAGAGCAGAAAACAAGCCAGGCAAAAGACTGTCTGTGTTTATATGCCCATGCTCCGCCGCGGATCGAGTGGAAAACATTTGTGCCGCTATTTCGGCCCGTACACGGGTGAAGAAAAAAACACAACACAGCGGAGCTTACGCACCCGCTTTTCATATTTTGTTTTCATCACGATTTTTGTTTCGTGGTATAAAAAGAGGCTACAGTCATCCGTGATACATTCTAGGACTACTCTCACCGCTTTTTTCCCACCCAGGTAAAAGGGCGATGGAAAACAATTTTGAACAGCTGAGCGCTTAGGCGCCGCATAGTTCACTTTTTTTAATCGCAACTGTACAGAGTTCCTCGACGATAAGCTTAACTGGATTATGGAGTCGTTCCTAATGGAATCACAGTATCCCAACGGCGCCGCACATGATGAGAGATTGCCCATATCATTCGTCTAAAGCCGTATTATGGGCGTTAAAGGACACTGTGTTTTCTTCGCAATGTTTCTGTCATGCACTACGGGTTTGTTTTTAGGCCCTTTATTGTTGTTAGAGGGCAGTGATTGTGGGAAACTTTGCAATGTTTGTTTTTTCACGCTCACAGTGTATAGAATAGCACGATGTGTCTAACTATTTGGCTGCGATCCATATGTATCAGCAGCGCAAATACAATCAGGAAAAAGATGCAGCTATCAGTGCTCTCTACAATGTGCATCTTTTTCCTGATCGTGTTCGCGCTGCTGATACATACAGCGTATGGCACTGGGCTTTATCATTGTTTGTAACGCAAGATGAAGCTAGATTTATCTCTAATTATCGACCCCACGCACAACTGTTTTTATGCTGTTCGATATGGTATTGTTGCTTTATGTGCCCAATCTCGAAATTTTCTTTTCAGCTTCAAGTTGAGCGCGGATAACAGCGGCGCGGATTCGGTTCAGCGACTACCGCCGAGCATGTTTTTATTTGTCATTTCTTTCGTTTGCTCAAGTCAACTCAATAAAGAGATTCTTTTGGAAACGTTTCGGTGCATCCCTGATTACCGGCCTGGCTTCACAACAGCGTCACAATAAATACGCCGAGAACTGCTACGACCATAACATGAGCAGATATCACTTAAAACCTTTTTTTATAGTATTATGTCATATGTAGTAGTATGTCGTATACAACTTTTTCAGTTCTCCACCATGATTCGTCAATTCCAGTAGGCAGGCCCAGCCTGGCTGCATGACATGCAATGTTGAGTACCCTTGTGCAGCTGATTGGGAAGTGCTCAGTCAACTTTGGTAGCTGAATGTTAAGTGTCTGGTTCCTTTCGGCGTACGTGTCTATCAGTATTTCTGAAGTTTTACATAGAAATTTAATACCGGTGGTTCTTCTGTGCCAGCCGCCTAGCTTCATATAGTTGGCTGTATGCTACGCGTCGGACAAGAAATCAACGTACGCCTCAAAGAAGCGGTGCAAATAAGATCCTAGTGTTTAATTGTTTGCGGATATTAATATCTGCTGCTAGTAAAACCGGGGACAGTCTTTGGGCGGCAAGTGCCTGCCTGAGGAATACCGCCACTTTGGGTAGATAGCGGTTGGTGCGAAGTGCGCAGCAGCGATGACGACTCCCTTTGAAGCTGCTTTCTGCATGCGTGGGAACTTCGGTACCCGTGGCGCAAAAGAACTTCCTTATCCCCTCACGCAGCTCTCGATGACCTGGTGCTGAGATTTCGATGCCTAGCGGCAAAATCATGTCGGAGCTAGACCAAGACTAACCAGCTGCGACAGCGTCACACTTTTCTTTTTATTATGCATCTGGCGCTGCTATAACCGGAGCCCCCTTCGTTTTTCTCGATGACGCAGCGTGCTTCAGTTACTCTGGACGCCGCTGTGAACTTGAGAAGCTGGGCATTAACAGATGCCACTGCAAACCTTCAGCCGAAGAAGAGCATTTGTTGGGGTGCTGTAGCTGGTTCTGAACCGAATCGCAGCACTTCCACCTGCAATGCAGGTCTGAAAGCTTCTGAAGAGTGGAGTAGGAGAAAAGAATTGAACAGATCCTATACGCCAACACTAAGTGTCCACAATCCAATGTTCAAAGCAACCTGAAATAGTTCACCCTTCGCTCGTTGAGGACATTAAGAAATAATTATTCGCGCCGAGAGGCTCGACAGATGTTTGCAGAAACTAAGATACAGCATAGTGTGAGGCTTTAAACGTGGCAACTATGACCCTGAAGTGCGTTATTCGAATGAAGGGTGTTAAAAGGTAGGCTGTCAGAATTTTTAAAACAAATATAGACAGCACCAAGCGAAATTTGTTTGTTTGTTTTTTTGCACATGGGTTATGTGGCCACGCGGACTGAAACTATGACAACAATTTTCATCGTAATATCAGTAATTAATCAAGTGCAATATGTACCTTTTTACCCACTGCCGTTATCATGCATGTTCATATTCATCTTAGGGATAGTGGCATTCGATTGATATTCTATTTTGTGCAATTTTTATCAAGCTTCTGTGTTCTCATATACGCCCGTGTAAATTTTCAGCCCATTGTTTCGAATTACGCATGCCAGAGCGGGAACTCAGCAATAAGCTCGTCCCTGCTGTAATGCAGCTGATGCCTATCGCGCTCCGTCTGACAAGAATGTGGACCGACAGGTGACTGTGATTAGTTTTCGTTCTTTGCCAGCCTGCGTTTATAAATTTTTATGTCGTACCCACTCCTATCTTAGTCCAGCAGAACTGATAGTATGTAGAAATAAATAAATAAATTACAGTGCGGATGACGTGAGGCGAGCACTGCTTCTTTAAGGGATTGCTATCAGAGTGGGTGATAAGATCTGGTGTTGCTTTACACTTCGCATGCACTCAAGCGTAGCGATACTGCACTGCTGGCTAGGCGGCATATCCCTTGTGGAAAATCAACGTTTGTTAGTGCGCTACGTATTTCAATTACAAAATCCTGAAAATCTAACTTTCAACACTCTGGTTAATGCGTTTTCAGCGTCACACAATAGCTTTCAAGACCTTGTTCAGAAAAAACAGGATTTGAGATGGTATGCAACGCTTGTACCCGGTGCTTTCTGAGCGTGTGTCGGACCCTAGGCAGCCACCAAATTTAGGCCCTCCCTTTTTGCCCGTTCATTCTCAGTCGTAACGGACCACCACGCCCTTGGTTGGGTCCCTTCCCTGAAAGACCCCTCCGGCTGCCTTGGGCGCTTGGCGCTGCGTCTCCAAGAATATTCATATACCGTCGTCAACAAGTCAGAGCCAGTCCACCAAGACGCTGACTGCTTGTCTCGATACCATTTGGAGCCACTTGGTCTTCGTGAAACTGATCCCGCGCCTTTTCTTTTTGCTATTTCTGATCTCTTGAACATCGCCGACGATCAGCACCAAGATTCCTCCTTACGATCCCTCCTTACGACCTCCTTACCACCGCCACAGCCTACGCCCTGATCGCCCTCCGCTACGGCTTGCCATTCCCCAACAGCTACGCTCCTCTGTCCTCGAAGAAATCCACGATCCACCGACGCCCAGACACCTAGATGTCTCCCGCACATATGCTCGGGTCCGGCGCCGCTTTTTTGAGCCCGGTTTATATCGCCCGTAAAGCGTTACGTCGCCTGTTGTGTGCTGCGTCAACGCAGAAAAAGGACCCCCATAAGCCTGCTTTTCTTCTCAAGCCCATTGATGTCCCGCTGGTACCTTTTACCCGTGTTAGCCTCGACAGTTCTCGGCCCTTTTCCTGCATCCCTATCCGGCAACTTGCGAATCGGTGTCACAACTGACTATGCTACTCAGTACGCCATCACACGTGCCCTGCCGTCGAGATGCGTGTGCAGATGTCGCTGATTTTCTCTTGGAAAATGCCCTTCTATAGCATGGCGCTCCAGGCTAACTACTCACCGACGACGGCCGTACATTTCACTCCAGAGGCGTTGACGACATACTCCTGTCAAGTTCCACACAGCGCAAGCTTGCCACAGCGTATCACCCATGACCCAATGGGCTTACCGTCCGGCTCAACCGATTTATGACCGACATGTTAGCTAGGTATGTCTCGCCATACCACCCTGACTGGGACAGCGCCTTGCCCATGTGGTTTTCCCACACAATTCTTCACGGCATGACACCAAGGGCTATTGCCCTTTCTACTTTTTGTTTCGTAGGCACTCCACCTTGCCAATGGAAACTTTCAAGCCACCTTCTCCAGTGCCCACCACCACTTACGCCCGTGACGCCAGATACGAAGCCAACCAGGCACACCAAATAGCGCGCCGTCGCCTCCAAGCCTCTCATCCCAGAAGCCCGCCTACGACCGCCGACACCGTTAAATCAATAATGAACCTAGATCACTCGTCCTTTCGTGGGCGCCTTCGTGTTACGGTTGTCTCGTCGATAAGCTTCTTTCCCTCTACAGTGGCCCTTACCTTGGCCCTTACCTTGGCCCTTATCTTGGCCCTTACCGTGTGGTGCTTAGAGTTAGTGACGTCAAATATGAAATCGCTGCCAATGCGCCCTCTCCATCGTCTCCTCGCCTGCTCACGGACATCGCCTACGTACGCCACCTTAAACCCTGCAGCGTCGCTAACACTGCGGCCCCCTAACGCCGGGACTGAGCTTTTGCGGCCCGGGGTCATGTAGCGGCCTGACGGCGAGGATCAAGAGATGCACTATGTCACGAGGAGACCACGGACGAAGACGACGAAGACCTCTCACTCGGGCCGCTATCCCAGCTAATTTTAAATTCATTTTATTTTTTCCTATGTATTTTTCGTTTCATGATTTTCAGAAATTTATTTTATTATTTTAATTTTTTCTCTTTTTCAGTCAGTGCAAAATTGAACCCTTACATAGATTGCATTCGAATTTGCACATAAAGCCATCGTCCCGTCTTCAATTTGTTAGCTAACAGGTCCCCTGTCGTTGCATCGTCCAATCTTCCAGTTTATACCCTATTACTACTACTTTTTCTCCTCTATAAACGCTCCTATTTCCATCAGTTCACCGCCTGTGTCTTGGCGACTCCCCGGTAGTGGGTATCTGCCATTTTATTTGAGGCCAACCAACCAACCAACCAACCAATCCACGCTGCTGGCATATGTCTCGCCGTAAATACTTAGCAATATATTCTTTCCCGCTACAATATTGGCACCTTTCTGAATGAAGGGCATAAAATTAAATTTCAGCTCACTTTTAGTGTTGTGCCAGTGAGGATGCCTAATACTCCTGTCACCCGGGCACTGTAAAGGTACTTTGAACTAATGTTCCATTACTCCATGAAAGAACGCGCACTGCCTCACGGATGCGCCTAAGGACACCTAGTTGAAAGGTACTTGGAATGAAGGCTGCTCGAGTTTGTCCTTTGAGGCTGCAAGGCAGTACTCTCTCTCCCAGCAAATTAACAGCAAAAATAAATAAGGATACGAAACTATCGATATTCTTTCCTTAAATTTGCATCCTAAAATTATCGGTCTTTTGAAATATAAGATTATTTGTTTTGTGGCGTTCTCACCATGCCATACTCTCGTCCCAGATTTACAAGCGCCACAGTAACTACGACGCTATGTCGGCCATGATGATTGTTGTTTGCAGCGAGTAGGGACAATGACGGACAACAGCTAGTGATATATCTGCAGTTCTGTTCCCACTCAGGGGCTACCACTACTCGCCTACGCTACCCGCACTCCGAGTCTGCACTGCTTTTTTTTTTGTCTGTACAGTTTCGTGCTTGTTTTTGTTTCTGAGAAAATGAGTGGCAGTGAATATGCGGTGGACTCTGTCCCTGAGTGGATCCTGAGTGACGATCCCTGGATCGTCACTCATCTTGACGGCGATCGCCGAACACAAGGCACACAGAAAAACTTTGATCAAAATCGCAATGATCGCAAGGCAAGAAAAAACAGAGCAAAAGAACCAAAGGTAATAACCGAAGAACCAAGCTGACCGTGTTGGGCTCAGTGTGGCCAGCACTATGATGTTATGTTCTGTGCATGGCAGATGATGTCATTACTGCAGTTGAAATTGCGTTGCTTCAGCATAATATTGGTATAAAACATGTTTTTTATGAAGAAAATGTGACAGTGTTGTATATTCATGTGCACTGAGTTTGCAATTTTAATCCAGTGTTTCAGCGATGAGGGCGCTAAACACTTTTTCCGAAGCTCGTTCCGCGACCGTGTAGCACGGACGAACTCCCTTGATGTACTGCTCCTTTGGTAGTCTAAGGGAGCTTTACTTCAAAGTACCTTTAGAGTGCCCGTGTGACAGGGATATAAGACAATTACAGAAACCCTCCTTACTTCAGAGTACATTGTTCAGATCGATAGGGGTACTCAATGGGACGACATTCGAACCGCTAAAACACACGATCCTCGTGCAGATTTGGCCCTTATGAATTAAGAGGCGGTTAAGAAGTAATACACGTTCCAGCAGGAATAGAGAAATAAATCACATTGTGAATGTTGCATTCAGTAATGCCTTTCTGTCTAGAAATATTGTCATGTTAGCGACGAGATGCCCACACAGACAACCACACGTTGGGGGAACCAGAAAAAGAAAGTAAGAATGCCGCACACGCACAGGCAAGAAGCAGTCCAAAGGTGATATGTCGAAGAAAACATACACTCGGCAAGACTCAAAGAAAATAAAAATAAAACGAATTGACGTTCCGGCGCCTGTACGGGTGCCTTGATCACAAAGAAGCGAAGGAAGGGCAGGTGAGCTATTTATGGGCGGTTTTTTGAAGGGTGCGCAGGTATATCTCATTTTTAAACGCTTTAGCACAACATCATCAAGAAACTGGACATACCATCGACTGGGACGCAGCACGTGTAATTGCAAAGGAAAAATCAGTACCAAAGCGCCTTCTCATAGAATCATTGTGCATTAAATCCACGCCAAACACGATTAACCGGACCCGTGGCACTACCTGCGCACCCTTCAAAAAAACCCTACATATAGCTCACCTGCCCGTGCTTCGCTTCTTTGTGATCAAGGCACCCGTACGGACGCCGAAACGTCAATTCTTTTTATTTTTATTTTCTTTGAACCTTGGCGAGTGTATGTTTTCTGCCACAAATCAGTATGAATTTTCCTCGCCAGATGGGATTCCGTCGAACCATAGACTTTAGTCCAAAGGTGCGCCATAATTGTAATTTCACGAAATCGGTAGCCGAAGAGTTATGACAGCCCAAAAAAATCCCCATCATGCGACCGCACCGTAATCACCACCCCTAAGGCAATGCTGCATCAAGTATCTTTCGGTCTGTCATCCTACTTCGCTATCTCGTGCAAACATATCGATGAATACTCCCTCGGGACGCATGCTGGCCATGCCGAGAGCACTTTAACTTATTGACTCCAGTAAGAAACTGGGACATTTGCATCGTCTATTGCAGACATTTAGGATCTTACTAATATCACAGCATCGCACCCCTGTTGCAATTGAGCTGACACACGTGGCTTGTTCCAGCTTGTGTAATTGTGATAGAGGCTATAAAGGCAGAGCGCTAGACTAGATTACTTCTTAACTGGGTGGCAAACTGTGAGCCAGCCCGTGCGCATGTAAATAAGTTCGGACATATAGATGCTCGTGAGCAGCTGTGCTCAGAAGATGCAAAAATTAGTTTTACAGACACAGATCAGTCCTGATAAACTTGTGACGAATGTATGAAACAAGTTCACGGCTGATCGCTATATTCTTTGTTTCATTTCCTATTTTCTTCGCAGCCTTGAAAATGCCCGTTCTTAGGTAAAGAACTTCATATTTTTCAAAAGATAATCGAACAATCAGATGACAAAGAGAGAATGAATTTGCGCGATGTCGCTTAGACAACACGCCCTGCGATGTGCCTCTGCGCTGTGATTAGATGGTCCACTACTAAATACGGCACCGCTGCAATAAGTCTCAAGAGCAGCGTTCGCAAGCTTTCCTCGCATAGAACCCTTTTCACTCTCTCGGCAAGCCGCCTGAAATGAAAAGAATAGCGTCAACGAACTTCCTTCACTCGTGAAATCCTTATTAAGGATTGTGCTCTTCCACCCGCCTGGAAGTGCGCACTAGTTCTCCCGAAGTGTTTCAAAATATGCTCTTGTGTGTCGGCATGTTCGTTTTGTGGAGGCAGCGTGGAGTGGCATCCTTAAATGGGCGTCCGCAAAGAACTATGTTCCCAATGTTGCAGCGCCTGCGCACGCGCCTCTTTGAACAAGCATGCGTGGACGCTCTGTCAATGAGCGAAGCTGAGTTCTTGCGCAAATGGTCGACATACTTTATCGTCCTGCGCGGCGGTCGAGTATCGGCATTTTTACTGCATTACTGACGTGCTCAGTGCTGCGTCACTGCGCATGTGCTTGACTCATCAGAGCATTAAGTTCATCTGTTTTGTTTTGTATTTTCTATGTTAAAACAGAAAAAATAAACTTCTCTTTCTACACGCGGACTAACGCTGTCTGGGAACCGTCGTCTTGACACCGCATATCGGCCTTCTCATGGAATCTACTGTGCTGTCTAGACATATCGAAAACCTGCATTTGCGGCTCGCCGATTTTAATCTAACGCAGCTGAGCCGCCTGGATGACGAGAATTTGCCATGGCTTCCGAAGCTGCGACAACTGCCTCCGCACGCCATCCACGGCGCCATCCGAGAAGCTGTGCAAGCTGCTGAAGGCGATGAAACCTGCCTTCAGCGCGTAGCCTGGCTGCACTGCTGGTTGTTACCGGAGCAGCAGATCGAGGAATGGAGGCTCTACTGCCTCCGGGAGGCGCCTGTATGGCACCAGTGTCCCGCTTTGCTCGGGCGCATGGCGGCTGCGCTGAGGTTTCGCGAGCGCGATGCAACGGTAGCGTTTAGGACAGACGGTACTAAACTTTTTGCCTGCTTACTGACCGGAGAGCTGCACAGTGAAGCCTACGTTGTTCTAGAACCGGAGCGGCTCCTCCTGGCCTTCCACTGCCGGGGGACCGAAAATCAGCAGCGAGTGCGGGTCGCTCTGCGCGCGGCACTAGGTTACAATCCTTGGTACCTGCTTACTATGCGTGAAAGTGACATCGACGAGGCTTACTTTGCCGCCGACCATGTCCTGCGGGCTTCGGAAGGAAAGCGAGAGCGTGACCTGCACTTTCAACGGCCCTCATATTCCTCCACGGATACCCAGGCTGGAAGCTCTGCTCCGTCTTTTCAGGTAGAAGGCAAGTATACAGTCGCTACTGAGTCCTCGAACTTGTGACATAACTTTTGGGCTTCGAAAAGATGTTTGTAAAATATGTATTAGCACTGGTCGCGTTTTACTAGGCACAATGAAATTATTCTTGCAACAATAATCATAATATATAGTTGCGATCTCGGGGTTGTGTTTTTAACTTATATGTGTATAAGGTAACACGAATACGCATAAGCGGGCCTTCATTTCGAGCAGGAAAACAACCTTCCACTAGATTTTCTTCGCAAGTATATTTAATCTTCCAGTTTCGTGTGCGGTTAGGGCATTCTTCGAGGATTCTCAGTATTTGTATAGGTTCGACAGAACTCAAAAATTATGTTTAGTCCTTGGTGGCGATTTAAACGGTACCAATACCTGTAAAGCCTTGCGCTTTGAGATGTTTGTCCATCGGTTACAATTATTCGAAGTTCTGGGGATGCGTTGTTTCCTACGTGAGGTTACCGCTTCTAATCAACTCGCTCAGTGATTGTCGTTCGCAAAACCAGATGCGAAGAATTTTTATTATTCTTCAGTACGAACGAAAGTGCTTCAAGGCGTTCATATTCGTCCCTGCGATCGCGCACGCTAACTTCAACAGGCAGTACTGAATACAGTGTGGTGGATGAAAAGAAAGAGGCACAACCGAACGGCACACGGGCCGGTGTACAAAGCCACATAATGCGTTGGATACAGGAATAAACCTCGAAGCAATTATTTATGGCCTTTAACTTCTAAATAAGAAAGGGAAAGGAAAATTGGACGCTAGGTTTAAGATTGTGATTCCTTTAGTAAACTATTTTTGAGGAACGTGTATGTTGACACCACGTTTGGATGTAGTCTGTTCTTGGTGAATATATATCGTTTAAAACTGATTGTTTCTTTCAGGGCCATTAGCGTGCATTGCGCCTTAAATCTGGGTTTCTTGAGGTTTGAGATGCAATCTGCGTGCAGCGCTTTTTCCGCTAGGCGACGTGTGTTATGTGTATGAGAGTGAACACTGACTTAAAAACGTAGATATATAGGATTTCGACGAGAAATTACTGTGGGAACACAAGAGCCGAGTTAGGTGTCCCCAGTGTGAAATAAATATAGCTCACTGGCTTACAATATGAGCACATTACTAATGGCTCCAGTCTAGCGCCTTCTGTTCTGCTAAGATAATGAAAGGAGGCCGCTACCATCGCCGCCAGAGTCTTTGGGTGATAGAAAAACCTCCTGCCCCCCCCCCCCCCCCCCCCCCCCACTCAGTAGCGCCTAATGCTTTGTTCAAATTTGTTTTGGGTAGAGCATTTCGTGCAGCCACTGTATAGCACGAGAAAACCCATTTTAAAATTAGATATAACAGTAGCTACCGCAACAGTAGCAGGAAAATTTTATAATAGTTCAGAGCAATATACCCATCGATACGGAAAGCAATACAGCCGCCGCGGTGGCTCAGCTGTTACGGTGCTCGGCTGCTGTCCCGAAAGACGCGGGTTCGATCCCGGCCGCGGCGGCTAGAATTTCTTTGGAGGAGAAATTCTTGAGGCCCGTGTACTGTGCGATGTCAGTGCACGTTAAAGAACCCCAGGTGGTCGAAATTTCCGGAGCCCTCCACTACGGCGTCTCTCATAGCCTTAGTCGCTTTGGGACGTTAAACCCCATAAACCAAACCAAACCAAAGCAATACAAGGGCTGTGTGGGGGTGGGTTGCACGACAATTAGTTAGTTTGTTATTTTTATAGTTTCGATGACCTGCAAGGGAACTGAGTTATGGCCGTTGCTTTAGTAATATGAGATAATGCAACATAAGTAACAGTTTTAAAAGTAAAAACCTAACCATACGTCCCTAACGCATTTGTTGGAAGCAACAGGTCTTACAGAAACGGAGGCGAGCAGCGGCAGAAGACAACGAAATATGGCAATATATATATAAATAGCAATATGGCAATATGGCATTGGAATAAAGAACTGAAATATGGCTTGCATGCCAATCGGTAATGATAAAACGGTGCAACAGTGTGGTTTAATGCGAGGTGAAAAAGCGATTAATAATGCAGCGTGCTCTTCTAACGTTCAGGGCTCGCCGTCGCCCTGATCACTGTGTAGGATTAGAGCTCCAGGCGATAAGTTTAAGCGTAAATATACGATAAAGGTATCTGAACATGAAAATTCATTCGCCATGGCAGATTTTCTGCGCAAAAAAGATGACCGACAAGCAACACCACAGGACGAGCGCAAACTAACAACTGGTTCATTCAGTGTTTTACGGCTACAAACTTAAGACAAAATTCCGCGCTTGTGCATGAGATGTTCTCATGGCTTGACTGGTAAACATGGATAACCACACCCTACAATAAAGACCGTAATAAGGCTGACTTGCTTCTGCACAAGGCCACAGATGTGTCAGTGATGCAGTTATGAAAAGTTTTAACTGGAAGGCTTCCATTATTTCGCGTGCCTCGGTATTGCTGTCTCTGCCAAGAATCTTAATCTAAGTCATGGCCTTCATTCGCATGCTCTCCAGTGTTTAGAAAAATTCGTGTCTTTATCCTTTATATTGAGAGTGCGCTTATGCTCCCCTGCACGAACATTGATGCAGCGTCCAGTTTGGGCAATTTAGGCCTTTCCACTCGTTAGTGAAATTTCGCAAACCGTTTCTTTTCCGCATTTAACATAGGCCTTGCCACATTTTCTTGGCGCATTGACTCTGCCTAGTTCAGTCCTTAGCTTTGAGACCACAGATCTGGCCTAGCTTTACCCGCGCTTTGAGCAACATAGGAACTTCGCATCTGTTCGTCATTTTTTTTTTTTATATTGCGCGCAACTTTGCGCACGTAGGGTACAAGCACAGGTTTTGTACCTTTATTTAGGATCATTTTGCGCGTGTTTATATCTTCTTCAGGAGGGCAGGGAAAGGGATTACGCCGAATAAGGTGAGTGCCCTCTTAGGGCTTGTGAAGACATCAGCTTGACCCCGTAAGCGTGTGTGCAGAATACTCAGGCCTGAATCGTGGAGACAGGTTCGCCTATGTCAAGATCACTTGGGACACTGTGTGCTTGGAGCAGTACCCGACTAGGCTAGGAGAACATATAGACCGCATCCACAGGGGAAATGCCGCGCAACACACGGAGGCTCGGTGGAACGTCATCATTAAACTAGTATTGAAGTGGACCGAGTAGCGGAATGGCCAGCAAGGAAGGGGGACTGTGACTATGCTCAGTGGAGTTCAACAGCAAGAGTGTGTTATGGCCTTTGTCGAGGAAGGGTCCAGGTACAGCGAAGAGCCTACCATGCAAACAATGAATTGTTGGCCATCAATAGAATGATCGCCAAGAAAGGTGGTATTCAGAATCAAGAGCGCTGCTTTTTTGAAAGGGTGGACAGTCTAGCGAAGACCACCTGCATGCCACCGGCAGCAAGAAAGAAGCATCTCTTAAAACAAGTGCTAGAATTTTTGTATATACAAACCTGCACCTTTTGCAGGTAGATAAAGACGGAAGGTGTTGTTAATGTGACTGAAGGTGTGTTTAGTGAAAACGCAGGCGAGGTGGTTACTAGGAACTTCAGGCAGTTTTAGTGGGGCGTAATAAGCTATAAAACAACAGCTATAAAATTTTACAGTAGTTTAGAATAGCGGCATATCGCCAAACGTGTAACAAAGTGCACAGGCAACTCGTTACACGAATTGTTTCACGGCAAAAACAGTGGATATATAGCGTTCAGGACTGTTGTAAGCGAGAAAGAGTTATGGGAGAAGTGAATTTCTTTCTTCAGAAATCTACGCGTGAGTTAGTAATGCATGAGCCGATGCATGAGTAAATGTTCAGGAATTATTTTTTTGTACCTGATGCTGAAGTATTTGAATCTGTTAAATCCTGTCTAGAAGACAATGGCGAGGTGTCCTTCATAAACTGAACGCGGACGACTGTAGGTGATTTTATACTTTAAATTTTACCTTAATAGCACATTTATAACTTTTGACAACGGGTACTACGTGCAACGTCGCGGTATATGTGTAAGAGAGAAAGGAATTTAATGAGGAAAAGGTTTAGAGGTCGGTCGAGGTATATGTGTAGGTTCATATGTAGCACCTGTCCTGTGCCACATATATTTGTCCTATATTTACCGTGCCTTGGCTAATGCCTTTGACGGCTACAAGGTTTTAATTTTGTTTAAATACGCTGAAGGCCTCCTAATTATGGAATGAGATTTTAAGTGATTTCGCAGAATTTAGCAACAGTCTGACCTTTACTCATGCGGTACTAATTGCAAAGTGACCACAGTTTTTGGACATCAAATTCTCTCTGTAAATCTGCATGTATCATGTAAGTTCTGCATGATCATGCAAGGATTGCACAGGATCTTCCACAGTATTAGTGTGCGCAAGAAAGATTGTCAACAGTGGTAGTGCTGCAATCGTAGCTTCAGCCTACGCTTGTCAAAGCTTTGAGCAAACAAAGATGAATTAATAGTTTTGAAACACAATTGACCCAAGGGGACACAGATGGACCACATAACTATCATGTATATACGCGTAAGTCCCCAAAGCATCGAATCAATCATAGTAATTATGCATGCAGGACAACGTCGATTGACCATTCAATTTATTTCCGGTACGTTGCACAGCGACTGAGCTTTGCGTTGCAGCTGCGATGCATACAAGCTGCTACCTACAGCTCACAACTACTATTTTGTCTGTTCGCCCTACAGAAGAAACAACTGCTAGAAAGTTCTCAATGCACAAGGAAAACTTTCCTATTGGCCTTCACTGTTTTAAATGCGTAATTACGAATAAAAATTGTGAATTTCACATTTTATACAGGGTATACACACATTCGCAAGTAAGTCTCTCCTACAATGGAAGTCTATGCCATTTGCATTACAGTGGCCTTGAGTCGGAGAGCAATCTGTGCGTGCTTTCCTGTTTGCTTCGTTGTAAAGCCGAGATGAAATCAAAGTAACGCATCTCTCGTTCTTAAACCAGCTCCAGCTTCTTCTGGTGAGCGCGTGCTTTTCACCTGTGCGAAGTGCGGCCAGGGCTTCTCCTCATGGGAGCTGTGCGAGGCGCACGTGTGGAACGAGCACATTGAGGGACAAGTGGTCCACGTGAGGAGCACCTACGAGAGGGAGCAGTTTCGGTAGTCCTCCATCGATGATCAAGGACGAGCGCAAGGGCTTTCGGTTCATGTACTTGGGCTCGGCCTGGTGGGCCATCTGTGAATTGTTTGTACAGATTTGACGATGGTTGTTCTCGAATAAAGACGTTTTTAATGCACATACACACTTCATTAAGGTTGCAAGACGCGTGGAAGCGTGACCGTTTGTACAACTTGATTCGACACATGCCCCTGCCGATGTCAGGAAACACCTGCGCTCTGGCTCTACGCTTTATTAACGTCGGCCGCATTGGCCGTGGGATGGACACGGCCGGCGCATCCTCTAGTCCGAGTCTGCACCCTACGCAGCAGTCTGTGTTTCCAACATTACCGGCAAGCAAGCCCAAAGAGGCACAGGCCCGGGACTATGTTTGACGACGAACTTCGTAGAATATACACGGTTTCGTGTGTGCCAACCGTGTGTGACGTCGCGCACGAACTATCGCGATCAAGGTTTACCTGATGCGAGTGTATGGAAAAACATTGTTTTGAGAGGAGTCACGTAATATTGTCGCCTGAAATTTGCAGGCTATGAGGGGACGTCTACGCTGTATCAGTTGGTAACCATACCGCGCGACTGAGTCACGGTCTGATGGTTCAATAAACTTTTCTTTCCTGAGAAAAAGCGTCCCGTAGTATTATGACTTCGAAAGTATGCCCTTTACAGCATCTATTCGTTCGTCTATACCTTGTCAGCTCGTTTCGAGACGCCTAGTCGAGACAGCCATCAATTGTGTGATCATAAAAACATCCCCTAAAATATTCTCTTTGAAGACAGCTGTCGGATTCTCTTGACGAGATGTACTTGCGAGATTTACTTACGCTGCTCGGCGTCGCTCGCCAGGCAGAACAGCCAGGCCTTTTCCTGCGTACCTGCGTAACCCGTCACGCATCAAGTATACGGCATCGCAGGCTTGCGCGTCACGTGCACTTTACTTGTTTGCGAACGGAGGCAAAATGAGAAGAGAACATATCATTCCTGCTATACCGCCGGTGTCCCATTACGCCTGTAGTCTCGCAGCCATACAGACGCTCGCTTGCTCGCGTCGTTGCCCCCACAGGGCTCTTAGCACCGCCTTGTGGATGGCACGGTCAACATATGAAGCTCTTCTATAGCGTTAAGGGTAAATATCCTGGCCGTAACAGCATTGAAAGGCTATGGCTTCATAAGGACCAAACATTATGCGAAAGAACCGTTTTTTGCAAGTGGACACCACCGCGACGTACGTGAAAGCGTGACTGATTTTTCCCTGACCAGGGAAGCCAGTTGTGAGTCTTTCCTTTCCCGAAAAATTCGCGAAATCTACAAATTGCCAACGCTAATGCCATTGAACCCAATGAACGATGGCTGCAGTGCCGCACATATGCCACAATGTTAACGTCATCGCATGAAGCGCAGATCTCTCCGTCACCACCGCCACTTTCTATTGCGATAAAAATATTACGGAACGCGTGTTCTCCCCCAAACGTTTATTGTAGCTCTACCTCACTACTGAGTCGCACGGTGTTGTTACCAGTGGATAGAGCATGCGCGTTCCCTAATACCTTGACATATTTCATGCGACTAGATGACGCGACTGTGCCCAAATTTTTTTGGATTGTAAAACTTTTGTTTTCAACAATATAATGCCCTTAGGCCCCTCGCCTAAACGACAGCCAGAAGGTATTGGCTTCTGGCGGCGGAACAGATAAAATAAAAGCACACAGTTCGCAATAGCGCGTCCCCTTACGAAACACGGCAGAACTTCGACCGCAATGCGTGTCAGTTGCCGTATGTCGTTTTTTTTTTTTTTAGTACCCCGTTCGGACGCCACGGGTGACCCGGTCTGAAGACTCTGTTAGAGACGTTTCATTCTGCAGCTGGAGTGACATTATTGTTTACGAACTTATGCGCTCCGACTTACCGGATATCGCGTATGGTGATGTGGTATGTGGAAGCGAAAGAACGCCGCTAAATCTCCCATCTCATATTAATCTTGTTCGTAAACTAAAAATGCGAGTCGGCTTTGTTGTAGGCAAAAAAATAAATAAAAAATAATGTGCCAAGCGTAGAACCACTTGGTGGGCAGGAACAAAAAAGGCGATGTAATTCTTTAGCATAAGTGCGCAGCGCTGTAAATAGCTGCTTGGAGCGTCAGGACGAATTAACCCCGAATTTGGAAAATACTTCAAGTCGCTTTGGGACGTTAAACCCCATAAACCAAACCAAAATACTTCATCCTGGCTATAACTTCTTGAAACTTGGAAAAAATCACCTAGGCGCAAATAAATTTACAAAGACAAAAAAAGAGACGAGGAGACAACGGAGGGGCGCCAACTTCCAACTGTTTATTGCTCGAAAATCACATACATTTATAGCCTCCGGCAACGCCAACATTTTCACACCACGTGCCTTATCGCAGCCGTTACTTATAGCCCAGCACAAACATTATTGCACAGAAAATCGTTCTCCGCCGCATACAACTTAACTGACGTGTCCCTCACGCACAAGGCTGCATTTTCTTTATGTGAAAGGCTTCCAATAAAAACCGTGCCTGCTTGAACTTGCTTTTCCCCAGAATCCTCGCCATTTCCAGTCGAGGTGCACGCTTGTGCGTATTAACATGGCTCACCAAAGTGGCGTATTTATCTTTATTATTCACTACCTTTTTGTCATGTTCCTCAAGGCGTTTGTTGATGCACCTCCCCGTTTGCCCTATATAGGACATTCCACAGGTCAGGGGTATCTCGTACACCACTCCTTGCATGCAGCGTATGAAGGTGCGCTGATGTTTTATGCTGCACTCAGGGCGCTCAGTGCCACAAATCCACGGTACAAGTTTGCTCAACTTGTTTGGGGATGAAAAAACGAGCGGTACGTTGAGCCTGTTAGCCACCTTCTTCAAATTGTGTGACACTTTGTGCACATAAGGCATGCCTACAGGTTATACCGCAGGCCCCCAAAGTTCTTCAAGGTTCTTTGGACTGATGCAGCGTTTTGTTTTTGGGAGAAGGGTTTCAGCGAGAGCGGTCAACACCACCGAGGGGAAGCCGGCAGCCAAAAGGCGTCCAATCTGATTTCTTAGGCTATCGTGCATTTGGTGCGGACAGGACTTCGAAAGCGAGGACTCAAAGCATAAAGAGGCGATGGCGTGCTTCACAATTTTTGAATGCGCCGTATTGAAGGGCAGCAGTTCCTTGCTAGTACGAGGAAAATAACCCCAACATAAATGGTCCTCCCGGAATGCCAAGCTTAGGTCTAAAAATTGTAGTTTCCTCTCCCTTGGGAGCTCATGCGTAAAAACTAGGCCACGCCCTTTGAAGTCAAAAATACTTGTGCTTGAGGGACACGTCAGGTAAGTTGTACGCGGCTGACTACGATTTTCTGTGCAATAATGTTTGTGCTAGGTGATCAGCGAGGGCTGAGATAAGGCACGTGGTGTGTAAATGTGGGCGTTGCCTGAGGCTATAAATGTATGTGATTTTCGAGCAATAAACAGTTGGAAGTTGGTGCCTGTCCGTTGTCTCCTCGTCTCTTTTTTTGTCCTTTTCAATTATTTAGGCCTAGGTGGTTTTTTCTAAGTTTCAAGATGCAAAACCAACTAGCCCGTAAACATGCCTTACCGGCTATAACTTATTGAACGTCTGCATGTGAATGATATTGTTCTTTTTGCTAGGCTTTAGAACACTCGGCATGCTCGAACGCGACACATGCCGTGACGTTGCTTGCGCATTATTTAGTCATTGATTTATTTGTTGACCACTGGTTACAGATTTCCTTTTAAAAAGGAAAGCTCCTTGTAAACACAAAAGGAAAGAGTAACATCTGTGACATCGTCAAGATTCTTTTTTTTTTCGGCCAAAGGCCTGACGCAGCGCATTAAGACGGAAACAGTCAAGGAATACGCCGTACTAGGTTTTTCGCGGCATGATTATTGAGAAGACTTGCGCCTTCACCGCGTTTATCTGCGCAGGAGACAGGCGATGGTGCGCGACTGCACTGGTGGTGCCCTGATACCAGAAAAAAAAATCTTCTGAGCTGAATGTATGCATTTAATAAGCTCTGCACAGAGCGGCTTCGGAACATTAGCTTCATACCTTGTCTGCGCCTCAAACTACAAGCAACAGCGTGGGAATTATACTAATGTATTGATTGAATGAGGTTGCTTTTATCTAAAAAAAGAAATTTAGTTATACAAGGAACAAATCAAGATTTTTTGCCTTGTCTCCGCAATTTAAATATGTCACACGATTTCTGTCCCAAGTGAAATATAGGTCTGGTTCACGGTGTTTAAGGTGCCGAAGAGACTCAGACTATGAGGGACGCCGTACTGAAGAGCTCCTGAAATTTCGAACACCTGGGGATCTTTGACGTGCGTTGACATGGCAAAGTATACGGGTCTCTAGAGTTTCGATCAAAATTCGATCGCTATGGCCGGAATTGAACCCGAGTCTTTCAGTTCAGCAGCCGAGCGCCAAAACTACTGAGCCAGAGCGGCAACCCGAGCAAAATATAGGCTTTGCAATTTGGTATGGAATAGCGTATCATGCCGAATTACATTTCTGACGTCGCAAATGTCCTTCACAATGCAATTTTCTGATTACAGGTACTTTCGCGATGACGGAGTGAGGTTTCATTATTGCTTGTATTTTATTTAAACAAGGAGGAAATCAAACGTTTTATCTCCGCATATCTAGGCTGTGTAAATGGACTGCACGGTTCTTAATCAGAAGAGACCTGTACCAAGCGAAAAACAGGCATTCCGATTAATGCATGGAAGAGCGAAACAAGCCGAGTTACAATTCTGAGGTCAGAAATGTCCACATCATTTTGTTCATTTGAAATATATTCAGAATGACGGAATGAGGTTTCATTCAACCTAAAAATTTATCATATAAGGTGCAAATCAAAAGTGTTTTGACAGCTTATCCAGGCTGTGTAAATGGGCTGCGTAGTTTGCTATGAGACGAGACCTGTACCGAGCGAAAAATAGGTATAGCGAAGAATGCCGAGTTACATTTCTGCGGTCGCGAATGTCCTAGGCATTGTAATTGCTTCATCATAAAAACTTTCGCGATAACGGCATAAGGTTTTATTACTCCTAGAGATTTTATCCAAACAAAAAGCAAACAAAGATTATTTTGACAGCATATCCAGGCGGTGTAAATGGACTGCATCATTTTTAATCAGGCGAGACCTGTTCAGAGCAAAAAAAGTAAATATTACGTTTGTTCAATGGAATAGCCAAAACATGCCGAAATAGATTTCCAACGTTAGAAATGTCCTGGACAATGTAATTCGGTCGTTATCACACTTTTTCTAAGTGTGCATGGCGTTATCTGGTTAGCAATACCTGTGTAGTCTAAAATGCAATAGTGTCATTAATTGTTGACCACCAGCGCGAATGTGAAGACTTGACTAATTAATGCATACACTGTGTGAAAAAAACTTCGCGGCACTCCATTTAAGTAAGCGAAACCAGATGACTCCATTCGAAGATTATTACCATCGGCGCCACGTAACGTACCACGAACCACAGATAGGGTGCTGCTCGGCCACCCGCCGCCAGCTTTGGCCCTCTGCTCCGCACCACCATCTCTCACCTTCACCCTTCAAAAGCGGCACCCACCAACTGCTCACCTATACGCCATCATCAACACAGCCACCCACTAGGAGCCCACGAAGGAGCAGAGCGAAAACTGACAGACATTCTGAATTCGAAGACTCCGTGCCAGCTGCTCTTTAGAAACAACACCAACCTCACCCCCACAGCCGCCTAGGCGGGGCGCCTCAGCCAACCACTGCCACCCTCGAACCACCACTTTCACCCTCCTTTTTCATTCTGTCGCTCTTGTGAAACGTCGGCATAAAATCGAGGCCTTCATTAAACCAAAAACATTAAAGTAATCGTCTAGGGTAATTGCGACTGATTTCGCAGAACTGTCGCATCAGAAGTCGGAACGGCCTGTAATCTTTGTTCCTTGCCCCACATCACCGCTGTGGTTTAATCATCTCTATGAATTCAATGCTGTTGCCACAACAGTTTCTTTTTTTTTTCAAATGAAAAAGCAGCTTCTGAGCCTCAATAGACCGATTTCACAAAGGCTTCTGCGTATGCGCGCGTTTACCGGAAATAGCCAGCCGACATCTTTGTTGTAGTCCTCTACCTCTGTGACGTCTGCACGACCGCCCACATTACTTTGCGCCTTAATTGGCATTATACCCGGCCAAAGTAGCTTTCCGCCGTTTGGATTATTGTGTTGAGCTATACAAAGTAAACAGAGGCGCCACGACGGAGTTTGGAGGGGTGCAATGCTAATCGCAGTGGGTGCATGCAACGCAGAGAGGGTGGCCAGTTGCCGCATGAAGTAGAGTGAGCGCAGTGGCGACGCGGCGCTTGTTACTCGAACCTTGTTTGGGAAAATGCTGCAGGTGACGATGAAAATGCGCTTGATTGCCACGTTCTTTAATTTTGACAGCACAACATTTCAACGCATAGTGATGTATGCGGTTTAACTTCTTCCGTCAGTGCTTACATTTCTTGGCACTTCATTTTGCTGTTTGAGTATTCTCTGTATTCATTTAGGCATTCGCTATAGACGTGTCAAAGAGTGTTTATTGTCTATATCTTCATCACAGACCTCGTTCAAGAATGGTCATGTGATAGTTTTCTTTATTCACGTAGACCCATCAACGTATTAACGATGTGCTCGGCGGGTCACCATCAGGAAAGATGTGCGGTTCGAGCGAGCTATGCCGTATTTCTAAATGGAGTTGTGATAAATGCTGGTGTTCAGTGCAAAATGATAAAAGGAGAAGCTAATCGGGGAGGTTTTCAGTGCGCCAAATTAGGGTTTAGGGGTTTTTAATTTCGTGACCAGCCCCGCCGCGGTGGCTCAGTGGTTACGGCTCTCGGCTGCTGGCCCGAAAGACGCGGGTTCGATCCCGGCCGCGGCGGCGCAATATCGATGACGGCGAAATTCAAGAGGCCCGTGTACTGTGTCATGTCAGTGCACGTTAAAGAACCCCAGGTGGTCGAAATTTCCGAAGCCGTTCACTACGGCGTCCTTCATAGCCTGAGTTGCTTTGGGACGTTAAACGCCAATAAACCAACCAATAAACATAAACCTAATTTCGTCACCAATAGTTTTATTTTGACTATTGCTACACAAATTAATTTTGATTTTGCTGAATATAATCTTCTGCCAGGGCCTCTCCCGTGCCACTCACTCTCGATATTTTCGCAGTACTTGTCTGAACACTTTGACTGATAGGTAAACACTACATGGCCTTTTTTTTCGAAAACCACGAGCAAAATGTGGGTGATATCCCGGCATAAATGGCATGTGGCTGAAACTGAATTTCAAGGTATGCTCAACGACCAGTGTGTAACAAAACGTTTGGACTTATTCCATATTTCCATGGTTTTATAACCTCGCTTTCTGATTCCGTGAAATACAGAAAACAATATCGCTAGTATGGCACCTGAAGATATCAAAAGTGAATAGGGCACGAAACGTACATTCCTGTATATAACAATAAAAGTGAGCCCACTTGTTCTCTTACAACCTCACACCGGGCAGAAGTCGCCGCAAAGACGCCTTGACGACGCAGCACGAAGGTTAATCCGATCACCTTCTTTTTAACAATTTAAGGGACTGCCTCAAAGGTATTTCATACAGTTTAAACCTTGAAACTTTGCCATTTCTCAATGTCCACTCGTCAACAGGGACAATATGGCTAAATGTGCTGAACAGGACATTTTCAGCTGCCCCTCGTGAACAGCTGCCTCTCGGGAGCGCAATGCCTTGGGGACTTTTTGTCTTCTAGAAAACGGAAAATCCGGGATCCTCTGCATCGCACAGTCGTCGGAGCTCATGACACCTCTCAGGTGAACACACTTGTCCCATAAATCCGTTATTCATGCAGAGAAACATCGTGTGGCGACGGAAACAGGGCTGCTTCTCGCTCGTACGCCACGCACCGCGCTGACGCGGCCGCCGGCCAGAGTACCACAACTCCCAGAGTGCATCGCGGCGGCGATGGCGTAGCGCAACTGCTGGTGAAATGGGTCCATTTTACAACAGAAAATTTTTCATTGCCCGTCATCAAACTGCCCATCTGAGGCATCATTTCAACTACTGCTGCAGAGATTGTTTAACGTTGTTTTTGTCTTTTTAGAGCGCAGCTCTTTGGCGCCCGTTTCTGTGTTTTGCCGCGTCGCCGCTGTCCGTTGTAACCAGCAGTGGATACCTTGGCGCACTTTAAGTTGTGAAACCAGTGAAGCCGCAGCTTGGTAAGGAAAGAAAAGGCGCATAACTGCCCTCATAGAAAAACGGACATCTCGGTGGTGCTTGAAGCTACGTGGTGGTATTGACAGATGTTCGCTGCGTGCGTTGGAATTGACAACGTTGTGCCAGTTCAAGGAAACGAAGTGCGCATAACTCGCTCCCTGGCTCAGTGTACGTGAATCACGCTTATAGGTACGTGGGGCGATGACAGACAGATGTGTGCTGCATGCGTTAACGCTGACAACGGTGAGCGAACTCTCGCGATCAGCCATTAACTTCCACCTGCCAGGGTAGCAGGGTGGGTGGGGACTTTAATGTGAATATAAAGACAAACAGGAATTTCCTACCACTTATGGGGAAGATCATCCCGTTCTTCTCACTCGCCGCCCACGGCTGTGACAACCTCGCGAAATACTTGTATAGACCTCCTCTTTGAGAGCCAGGCAATGGTGCAGCAAGTCGAGCATATATCCATAGATTCTTCTGGCCACAAAGCTTCCTTCATGACAATCAAGAACTGTTAGTGGAGTGTTTCTTGAAGACGGCAAATATATAAAAAAAAACCAAGTTGTCTATAACTGTTTGTACATGTCTTGGTCAAATTCTTTGCCTCAATCTATCGAAAAGCTCGAACAGCTGATGAGCTGCGCTCAAATTTCTCCCTAGGAAGGAACATAATCGTGGGCAATTTTTAAAATGCAGTAGTCTTGCTTGTTGCGAGACCGCTGGTGAAACAGATGTTGCTAAAGAACTGTGACAATTCGCAGCGGAAGTTGATTTTCTCTCCCCCCATTCTGTGTGTGCTGTTCGGTTTTTGCAGCGAAAGCTACATTGGCCACGAACTTGCGAACTTGCGAACTCCCGCTCCCTGATTCGGCCCCTGATTGCAATCCGGCTATTAGTTTTCCGGAGATCTCTCTCCTATATCAAACCACTCACGACCGATACCACCTCCCTGTAGAGGCCTCAAGAAGGCGTAGGGGTGTTGGCTTCTTCACCTCTACACCAACACGGCACTCTGCCCGGTAGCGCTTAAATATTTCAATTCGGTCTTTTCTAGCGAGTTTCTGCACATTGGAGAAGCGTTTGGAGACACGTAGCACATGGTGTGGGCATGCCCTGCCAATCCTGCTTTCCCACCCTGCCCCCACCCCACCCGAGCGGACTGGGAGGCTGCCCTACTCGACTGCTCAACTCTCCAGGACCAATGAGCCCTGGTGACAAGAGCCCAGGCCGCCGCTCACGCCACAGGGGTCTCGGACTAAGGATACCTCCTAGTGGTTGTGACGGCCAAGCAATAACTTTTGTGTAAATAGCATAAATAAATGATGTACACCACCACCAGCACTGAACGTAAGTGAATGAGATATTGACGGTAGCGTGTGGGATTCCCGGCTAGCATTCGCAGTAGCAGTAGTGACGTGTATACTATAGGCAGTGAGCATAAATATAAATAAGAAACTTTGGAATTAATTCCGCTAATAAGTACAGGTTTACTATGAAAAGCTTAGCGCATAGAATACGCCAGTGTTAGGCCCTATTCTTTCGGAGAATTTCTTTGAGCGAGTGGGATATGGGCCTGATGCAATGAGCGGTTGAAATGGAAATCACTCTAATAGTTAATCACCCTCCCTCGAACGCCAAGGTTTGCTTCGTAGCGCAGAATAAAACCTTCCAGACTGTGTCGTATGCATTTTTCAGAAGGAAGAAAGCAAGAAAGTGCATTCTCGCTATGAACGCTTCTCGGACAATATTTTAAAGGCGAACTTGGTTGTCGTTGGTTAAGCATGGTTTATCAAAAACGCAATGAAGACAGCCTAGAAGTTCACGGGAATCTCGCACAAATGTTATTCTGATAGTCAGGATATATTCAAATTATCTGTTGAGACAATTGTTGAAGGCTATGAGTCAAACTGCTAGGAGACGTTGATGGCTTCAGGCGTTCACAAAGCGCAAAATACGAGCTTTTTTGCAAGCTAGGTTATATTTCCTACGGCCGATATTTGGATAAAAATTTTAAGTGCCTCTACAGCGAGTTCAGAAAGGTGGAGCAGCATTTTTTAATGCATTTCATCTGGACCTGGGTGCTGTCCGTTTAATGGAAGAAAAATGTTGGCAGTTTCTTATAGGATATTTGAACTGTTAAATTGTTCATTAGCACGGCTGACTATCTTAATTCGCATTTCAGCTTTATTTTTATATTGTGATACTAACAATAGTGAGTTATCAATAGTGAGAACTGGAAACTGCAGAAGAACATTGCCCGAAAATGACTGCCTCTTCTTCTATACTTGTTTGCCTACGGAGCATTGGGAAGAGAAACAATCAAAGGCGAGTAACTACCATTGTATTTACGAACCTGCTCCAACATTGTATTCGCTATGACAAAGCTGTTTACCTTTGGCACAACTTTGCCATTATGCTTTTTTTCTGCCATGCAGCGCATATGTTGTGCCTATAGATCTTGCATTTTTAAGGTTGGAAAGGCTATATGGTGCTATGCACGAAATAAACCCCAGGGTTTTCTTTGTGGTTCTTTATCCTCCTTCCTCTTTTCGTGTCCACCATACTTCGTGACGTTCTCGCACAAATGCTGAGGAATAATTTACCTAGCAGCATGAAAGCACGCCAGATGGCTTTTATTCGCTTTGCAACCGTTGAGATTTAATTAAGTCAAGTTGTGGCGAGTGAGCTTTCTTAAAACAACACTCAATCAGCTAAATGCAGCTGCCAAAAACGCGGCTTGGCAGCGATAACTACATTTGACGTTGATGAGCTCATTATGGCATCTAGGTCATCTCTTCCATACGATTTGTCTCCATCCCGAAATCGATAATAATGCAGGGTCAAGAATAACATATGTTGACACAGCTCATTTTCTTTGAGTTCGACGAGGAGCATGAGCCATGTCACCGCTCAGTAAAGCAATGTTGCTACACGGAATTAACCCATTATACTAGGACTCCGAGCAAGTGTTTTTCACTTCCCTACGAATGCGAATTCCCTTAAGTCTACAAACACTGAATACGGCAGTGGTAACAAAGCTAAGAGGTCTTTTAACTCGTAGCGAGCCTTCTTAGGGTCAGGCTCGAGGCACACGAAGCGTATTAAAATGCTTGCGAATGCAAATATTATACCTGCTGCCGCATCTAATTTCGTTTTGACCTTTTCTTCTGAGCTTGCACGCAGGAACACCACAAAGACCACTTTGTGCTGTTACTGCAAAGCCATCCTGGAGCCTCACCGCCCGCTCTCGGCCACAGAGGAAGACTATTTCTGGCATCTCGGTCACAGGATTACTGTGCCTTCGTGTCAGACCGACGGATCATGTTACAGATGTCCCTGTGAGGTCGTACTCCGATCCTAATAGCATTGTCAGTCAGCCGTCACAATCCCTCGCTGCAATTTAATCACTGCCATCAAGTTCATGACGGGTTTTACATTGCTTGCCTCATAGAGAATTGGGTATATAAGAGCGGTCAGGTGCACTGCGCGTTGTGTCACACTGACGGAGCGCCTTCAAGCAACACCATTGTGTTGAAGGTAAGTTGTCTATTCCTATAAATGCTAAGACGCAAACATTAGATGATATTTGTGCTGTGCTATCCCAGGATAGCATGCACCCAAATGGCTACAATTACAATGTTAATTAACACGTATGAAGACTGAAGCTTGTGCTTTAACAGTATGATGTAACATAAGATGTTCATAATAGAAAATTTGCTTCTGCCTCCCGTTCATTTGGTTTGTTGGAACTTTTTGGAGCCTTCTTTTTTACATCTATAATGTCATTCACCATGCTAGCATTTATTAGTGCTTCATTTTCGGAACAGTCATCTAGACGAATGGGGGAGATTTTTTCATGAGCTGATTAAGCAGAGTTGACATGATCTATAATTTTCCTTCTCAGAAGACGACACAAGCCAAAGCGCTACGAACACAGGGGCAGTTAGTGTCAGTGTCTGAGGAGCTGGTAGGCATAGGCTGTTTTCCGCAGCGAAACCGGGATATACCCTTGGTACTATCCATCGAGGCTAAAGTAGAAAGCGGGGTATAATGACGCTTATCGTCGCAAATATTTAGCAGAATTCCTCCTATTGTGTGCCGACTTTTTAGAATATCTTCAGAACGGCGGGCAATAGCTCTATACTGCTGAGAATACTTTAGAATGGATACATTCGCCATGAATCTAAAACTGCTTTCTGCAGAATAGCAACTGGTGCGTGCTCCTTTCCTGAATTAAATATGAAAGTGTTCTGAAGATCGTGACCCTCTTAAGAACAATATCAATAAATACAGAAATCCGGGCCCACATGGGTAAAGTTAATTTCCGCTAACTTGTTTTCCAGCAGAAAAAAAGATGACTCGTCTTACAGTGTATCTCCTCTACGTCATCGTAATAGCAGGTAAGCATGATAGTGGAAAGCTGCTGAATTCACAGCATTTTCATTTTATGCTTTTTTTTCATCAACTGTGAAACAATCGGAACACCTTACTTTTAATCAGTGCGGGGAAGATAGCCATTCCTCAGGATATTTATCTTCGTTTACCGCCTCACAACAGTCATCCTGGAAATCTGTTTCTTTGATCTCACGAAGACAAACGGGCAATAACAATGTATCTAGGCTTAAAGTCATAATTTCTAAGCGTTTTAACCAGCTTTTAGTAACAGACGTGAAAGGTGAAGATCAATTCATCTGCTCCCACCACAGTAAACCTTATATATTAGGCTTTATGTAGGCATTCTTAACTGTGTTGTGCATGTCGACAATTCAACACACTGAATCTAAATTTTCCCCATGTGAGCGTACGCCAGGCAAAAGTTCTGTTTTAAGGAGCTTTACGATGTCTTTGGGCGTAAACATCGCAAAGAACAGATTGCGAAGAATCCAGCCAAATATTTGAATCGGTAGTCATATAACGCAAAGAAAATTCGGACACTAATGCAGTTAGATTACTGTACACAATTCTGGAGGGTGCACACGCCTAGGTGCGTACATCGTTCGATGTAAAAGCCTGTAATGATGCCTCACCATCTACTACAATGTACCACATAACACTATGTCTTAAATGTATGGCTCCGAGCGTATAGAAACTAGGTTATGTGAGAAAACGGTTGATTTTAGACGTTCATTCGCAGATTAGACTGAACACTCCCTCCCTGTTCTCAAACGCGCCTGGAAGCTGTTCGCAGCGTTCTTTCCGTTCGGAGCTTGCCATATTCACCTGTGGCAAAATTTTTCACATTTATTTTGGGAGCGAATTTTCAGGAAATAATACTAGAATGAGATTCGTGCAGTAACAAGAGAAAGACAAGAGTTACGAAGCTTTCTCCTGGCCAAAGTGACAGAAATGAACACTGCATAACAAATGGCGTGGCTAAAGTAGACTATATAACCATATTCTCGAATAATAGAGAGTGTCGTATACTTTCATTAATCCTAATTATGTGCGCTGTAGCGTTTTGTCTATGATCGCTGAAGGACGTTGGCATCTGCAGCATACTGCCAATGAAATTACTCCTGTGCAGGCTGCGACCTCGTACCCGAAGTAAACCTTCTGACTCATCAGCCCGCATCACTCTCGGCCACTTCCTCTCTCTCCTGTCTTGAAATGCACTTTTCTGCTCATAAGGATTATCGGTTATTTCATGCCTTGCCCATGGCGACTTCTTATTCTTGACTGCAGTTATTTCTGGGCGTCCAGGCAGATCATTTTATTAGGATGTAAGGTGCGCCATAAGAAAATAGAAAAAACGTGATTTGTTGGGCTAATTGGTTGTGCATTAGTCTAAATCAGCGCCTGAAGGCACGGACAGAAAGGAGAGAGGTACACACATTCTCCTGTGCATATCACCTTACTGTTCGTGGCTTCAAGTGGTGATTTGGATAAATTCTCCATAGCTTTCCTTTGTAGCCGTATGGCTGCGCTTGGGTGGACGTCAATGAGTAATTACTCCCTTATTATAAGAATGAACCGCAAGGTTTTGTAGTATTTTATATCCCTAAGATGGGGCTTCAGACAACAGTGCATTGAAATACTGCGTCATTTCCTCCACCTTCACGGGAGCGTACAGCAGACTTTTGCGATCTGGACGTCGTTTAGTAAACGAATCGTTCGCATATGATGGCCGGTATATAGCCACAGGCGCTTAGAAGTTTACTAAAGCTTTGCACAGATTTAACATGACTTTCAGTTTTTTCTTTTTCAATCTGTGGCACAAAAACAAATTCGTGACGCCTCAATAATACTGTTTTCAATTATGTTGCTGAAGCTACGGAGGCTTTTTCACAGCCATTATAACAAAATTTGTTCATCCGAAGGTCAGTCTGTCACAGGAATCAAAACTGAACTGTCTATTATCCTAAAGGCGTAATTTCTCGTAGTTACCACCTACGGGACAGCCGTAAAACAGCCAGAACTGCACGACGTATGTTATTTTTGTTTATATGACCACTAGACTAAATCTCGGAGTCTGACTACATACTCACCGTTATTCATCACCACAATCACAGCTATAATGGTCTGTACGGGTCACACCCGTGCTTGTAAACTGTTCACCATGCAGATAATGCACAGATGAGCTGCTGCAGAAATGGTACCTATAGGTTTGTCCCACAGAACCTCACCATTAATGCATTGGATTCGCAACCCAAGTACGACGAGACTTCCCATGAAGACTGCATAATATAGACTCAGTGGCGATAGTTCCGGAGGGTAGCGGCTCACTGGTGTTTGAATGAGATCTAGCGTCTCAAAATCATCACCTTGTTCTCGTCGCCGTACCTGTGAGAAGCCTTCGTAACATCAATTGAACGGCGGCACGGCAAGGTCACTAACAAGAAAGGGGGACCCCATTCACACACTACCAACTGTTTATTACAGGGCAAAGTGCCATATTTATACACTCAGCTCAAGCAAGAGACTCATCGCATTATCGCTCCCCAGCCGACACGTGTAATAAAAAGCAGCAACATAAGGATAACAGACAAAAAACGTTTAACCCCTGCAGATAAACTAACATAATCTGACAAAATTAAAAACGAAAAGGAGGGGCCAACTCTTAGCAAAAGCAGTGTGAAACAATCGTAGCAACAGTAGAATCATACATGAGAAGCAAAAGCTGTCAAAAACCAAAAAACAAAAATAAAAAAGTAAGAAACAAATGACATTCGCAACAAACGCAGAGTCAAACATATGCAGCAAAAGCAGTCAGAGCCTGAAAAAGAACAAAAAGGAAGAGATAAAACATATAAAAAAACTTAACAACCCTAATAAACAAACAACAGACGGCCGCTAGAAATACAGGGGCTAAAAATTCGCACACTGCATGACGTCACAAAAAAACTATAAGGAAAGTACACTTCATTTCTACGGAGGGATACCGAACAGTCGCTAACACAAGTGCTTCCTTTCTTTTTGATCATAAAAGACTCAAGAACATGTAACCTGATCTCGACTCCTGCCCCGAATCCTTATTGCGCTATGCAACGGCTCACACTTGTAATCTTTACAATAGGGAGACCAGTTCTACCTGCCCTCGTTTCCAAACGATTTCTCATTATTTCTCAGCTTTAGTAAGGATGACGACTACTGAGAGCACTCTACTCAATAGCCTCCTTGGCGCGCTAGTCTAACCGGCTGATTTTTCCTCCTCAGCTCAATTCGCATCAATGTTTGGCTCAACATGTCATTGCTGTTTAAATACCGACTCTATTTATAATCCGGTTTCTCTTTCCGCTATCGAGCCCTTAAAAACAACTCTCGGTCCCCAAACCTACAACGAGCAAAACTATTTCATCTTTTTTTCGCGATTTTTTATTTGCAGTGCCTCTCCTCGTTGCTATGGCCGAAGCGGGCCCCGGATTCATATTTGCAGCGCAGTATGACAAATTACATCGCAAGGACGGAAGAAGTGAGGAACCACTACCCGAACCTGCTGAATAAAAAGCCCTGTGATTATCTTGGATTCGGGCAGGTGCATGACGGCAGCATGAAGGCACGATTGGTTCGTGTACGCAATAAACATTTCATGCAATACGTCGCGTTGAAAACTCCATTTATGAGTGCTAAACCAAACTAAGATGTTATGAGGAGATACGTCTGGGTAATGTGCTTTCAAATTCTTGTAGACAATAGTACGAACAATGATTACGATTACCTACCGATGGCAATGCTTCCGGCGATGATTCTAATTACGTCAAAACTGGACAAAACTTCAGCCACTCAGTCTCCCTCCTCTGAAGCTCAGATCCCGCTATTCTTTTTTGCACAACGAAGGCAGGAGGCAAAGTCCCTTTCGATTAGCGTCTTCCGGAATTGACTAGTTTTGCATTGAGCATGCACGGCGAGAGCGTCATTTAGAAAAGCAATCGTCTCCTCCTCGATGCTTGCGTGGGAAGACTTTGGTGCCACGTATTCACACGACGCCGCAGCCACGCTTCGACGTATTGTCTTACTCTGAAGAAACAAAACGAGACCAGCAGCTGCGACAGCGATGAAGCATTTCCTTTGATCCGACTACGCCGTGTGTTCGGAATTTCTATAGATAATACATGAACTGTGGCTCCAGCACCAGCCGAACAAAGCTGGCAAAAAGAAAACCAGAACTCGGCAGACGGCGCGCTAAAGAGAAAGGTAAATCCTTACCCTGATATTACACCAACGTACCAAATTTCCGTACCATATTTGTTCTTATATCTTCCCTTCGCAAAAGTGTACAGTCTCTACAGTGTAGTCCAGTCCCTGAAGTTAGATCCTGAAAAGTGCGCAAGAAAGCCTACTGTGAAAAGCTCCCCATCGAACAAAAAAGTTTTCTCCTTTTCCGCCTTCAGTTTTTGAGTAATACTCTTCTATATTTTATGTTTAAAATGCGTTTATTTCTATCATTGATTTTTCTAGTTCTTAATGAAGCTTTTTAAAAAAGTTGAGCGCCGAACTCCACTCCAACATTTAAAATATATTAACGAGTGCTGTTTCCACCTATTTTGCGAGTCTTCAAAATCGCAACATTCTACAGAAGTATTCAGATTAAGGGTGACAGGAAAGTGCAAGATAGAGCTTGGGCTCAGTGCTGTTATTCTCGAGCATGCTTCTCGTAAAAAATATTTCTGCTATTTTAATCGCACAGTGTAAGGCAGTTGTGTGAGTATGTTAGTAATTTCTCTGAGACTATATTTTATGCACTTTGCAAAATTATCGCTGCTCCCGCGTGCTCAAAACACTGCGTACATGATTTCACTTGTGCATGCCAAGTATTTCATACCACTGGATGGTCGTGAATATTCAATTAAATTCAGCAAATACCGCTATTACAACCAGCGGTGGATTATTAGAGACATGGGAGTTACTAAGCTGTGCAGACAATTGAATTTTGAACAACTGTAGGATTTAAACGGCTCTTCGATTATCGTATGTCAAACTCAGTAAGTAAAACAATCGAAGAGTTTGCGTAAAATAACTACATAACCAGACGAAGATCTGGCTATTTCAATTTACATTTCTATAAAAAAAGGATTTTCTAAAACACAACATTTGAAAGCACAATTTTTTAAAGATATAAAAGCCATCAACTTCAAATGCAAAGCACGCTGCAAAGTCACGAAAGAACATCATTTTCTAATGTATTTCCGACTGTACTGATAGCGAAATATGGGCAGTCTGAAAAGCTGATCACAGTTTTTTTTCTTCGTAATTAGCTAGAAAAGATTCGCTGTGGTTTAGCTCTAGTTAAACCTGGAGTGACGCGGTAGCTACTATACTACTGGCCCAGTGGAACTCGCTGAGTGGAATTGCAAAGTCAGTCTTTCGCTCTCCGTTTCGCTGGGCGTTCCTTCGTTTTCGTTCCTGGACGTGGATTCACTCTCTCCCCCTCTCCACTCCTCCCCCATTCGGTTTCGTCGGTGCGCCGGGCCTCCGGCAGCTGCTCCGCACCACGTGACCAGCAGCAGCGCCGCTACGCTGAAGGCACGAAATCATGGAGGAAGAAAACTAGTTTTTTCCTTCCTTCAAGATCGAATTTTTTTTTTATTCGAGAAGTCTGCCTTGAGGCATAAGATCGAAATGCTAGCGTAATGTAGTCGCGCGGCGCGCGCACCAGCTGCGTGCTATGACGTCACTCCGTGCATGCTCACAACTTACCGCGCTGGCGGCGCCTGCTCCGCCGTCGGCGTAGGTGCGAGGCGCGCACACCAGCTGTGGGGTATAACGTCACTGCGCGCATGCACACAGCTGGCAGAGCTCTGGTGCCACGCCTCAGCGCGCAGCCACGCTGACCCTCGCGAAGCGGCTAGCTATCGGTCCAAAGATCCTGTAACCTCAGGAGATCGAAAAGCTCACCACATCGGTCGCTATTCTCTGACAGCACAACGTTGGCCCCAGAAGAACTGGAAGTCTGTAACCGGCTTCTCGGTTCATCCGGGCCATCCTCAGTGTGACAGGCCACTCCATGTTCGCGTAGGCGGCGTCCTTAGTGATCCTCATCCAATGCAGTGTGAAGTACCTCAAGGTAGCGTGCTAGCGTGCCTTTGGCTCTCTCCAGGTTAGCCGCCTGTGTTCCCCGCGATGCCCGCCACCTGGTCGGCGTGTCCATCTACACCGATCACATCGTCCGTTGGAACAGAGATCCCGCGAGCCGAGGTATGCAGGTTCGTCAAGCCCTCTAACACGCGGTTGATGCCATCAATACTCATCTTGGGACTCGGTGAGCAGTCGAGTTGCCCTGGCGGTGACATGTGACGTACGTAGGGCTCGATATCGACTACCAGCTGTGCTGGGCTCCGGCGACCAGGCGGCACTTGGCGCAAGCTCGAATGGCGAACAACGTGACGTTGTGCGGCGACTCCTCGACAGCGGCCGCGGCGGCTCCCCGCAGCTCGCTCTCCGCATGTACAAGGTGGTGGCCTCCTCGCGTGCACTCTACGTTTTCCCGCTGGTCAGCCTGAAGCCGAGCCTGTGGAAGAAGTTGGACACAGTCACCGCCAGGCCATAAGGCTCTGCTTCGGGCTCCCCAGCACATCCCAGATCGCAGACGCGTACGCGGATACGCGCCCGTGAGCCCTCTCCTTGCGCCGGCAGCATTACGCCCTATACGACATGTCGAGCGGCTAGGTAGTGTTCCCGACGCCACAGCGCTCTTAACTCGCCTTCGTCAGCAGCGTCGTTCGCACATGGAAACTGTGATGGATTTCTTTGGTTACATCATCGACACTCCGGGCCACAGCCCTGTATGTCATCCGCCACCTTACCCAAAGGTCACTGTCCGCTTCGCCACCAGCGTTCCAGGCGTCCGCAGTAAGCAGGCCACATCCGACATTGCTATTCAACTGGAAGTTGGGGCCGTACTCGGCGGGGACGGCGACGGCCTCCATGTTTTCAGCAACAGGCCTGTCCTTCCGGGCATCGGCGCCACTGCTGCTATCGCCGCGAACTGACATGTAGACTGGCATTCATGGCCTATTCTACGACTGCTGAGAATGCCGGCCTCCACGTTGCGGCTGATCTCATCGGTGAGCAGCGAGACTTGGCGGAAGCAGTCGCCCTATGTGACTCGCGGACAGCCTTCTACACCCTGGCTGGGGCACGCCGACGGTGAAGCGACTCGCCGTGAAATTGCGTGCCCAAAAAGACCGTGGCTGCCCAGTCACGGCTGCAGTGGCTGCCCTCCCAAATCGCAATAAGCGGTACAGAGGTGGCCCACACGTTGTTTAAAGCGGCCCACCTCACCTCTACATCTTCGAGCTTTCACATCTCGCTCTTTGACCTGGCCAAGCACTCGGTGCAACCACAGCTCAGGATGCGGCATCCGGAACCGCGTGTCGAAGTCGGCCGACAGCTCCGCCCACTCCCATTTCGGCGCCTCGATCCCATGGACGCCTACTTTTGCTACCAAGTTTTTTTCGAGAAGATTTGAGTAAACACAGGGGTTATTTCCGGCTAATTGTGCCCACAATGTCACACAGCTTGCTGGTAGCATACCGGCAATGATATCTAGGCTCCCTAGGTGCCCAGAACAACGGACTCCTCAGTGAGCTGCATGTCCCGCCTTCGCTTCGAATTCGTTATTCGAGATGGAGCTTTCACTCACAATCGATTTGGGCCACATTCGTGGACTTCGCTTGCTCGCTGGTGCGGGATTGCGGCAAATATGACTCCGCGGTAGCTTTTAAGTGCCCCTTCGTTACGACTTTAGATTTGAAAGGGCCAAAAATGCCTTCCTCTATTTTAGGAAATTCCTGATTCAACTCAATAAGTCGAGGCAGCTGTTCACTTTGTTTAATCGAGTTTTCACGGTAGTAAAGACGGCTACCTAGTCGAATTCTCCCGGTAATGTCAGTGTTGTTCTCCTTTTCGCCACCAGCCAAACGCAGCGGAATACGACGTAAACACAGTAAAGGAAGGAGCTACACTACAATTTTTTCTGCTTAATAATGAAAGAGAGCAGCTGATGTGCGTCTTGACATTGTGCTTGAAGAAGGTGGCCAAAGGTGGGAGCCTGCGCTGGGAGCGTCGCGACACAACAAAAAAAAAAAACATCTCGCGTAGGCAAGCTACTTGGAAACATTTCACCAACCCTGTGTATAGCCCTTCTGGCAGACTAGCCGGATATCTTGTCTACGCATCAAAAAAGAAGCAGCCGAAAGCATATTCAGCTGTCGCATTGATTGAGGGATGCCGCAATAACAAATTATCATACTAGGGGCAAATGAAAAACCCTTTGACCGCAAATCCTAGCGTTGCAAATCTGCTGCAGGGTGTGTAATGAGCCGTGACATGTACCGAGCGAACGAAATTGCGATCAAGGTATGGTATTGGATCCATGCCGAGCTCCATTTGTAGCCTCACAGAAATCATCGGGAACGCAGAGATCATTAAGATACTTTCGCAATTACAGCCTGGGGGTTTATTTACACCACAAGTTTTAATCATAGAAGAGGATGGCTAAGATAGCTTTGAGAACTTTTCCTAGGTGTACACATGTTCCGCACTCTTTGTAATGAGACGTGACTTGTGCCGAGCGAAAATTTGTGACAGCAGTGTGTAACAGTCACCCATGCCAAGTTTCATTTCTGACGTCACAGAAATCGTCAGCGGGGTTAACGTTTTATTATTGCCGCAGTAATGAAATCAGGTTTTATTAAAACAAAAAAACGAACGATTCAGGAGACAAAATAAAAGAGATCCGAGAGCATATTTATCTAGCATGTAGAATTACCTGCACGGCTTCAAATGGGATGTCATATCAAGGATAGAAAATTACCTGTACGGTTTGAAATGAGATGTGATCTTTGCCGGGAGATAAAATTCTTAATAGCGAGTTTAGGAGCAATGTTGTAATCATGGTTATAAGAGAGACAGTCCTGGCCAAACACTGCTTCGTAGGGGCAGCTGCCCTAGCACTATTGCATGATGTGTTATCTTTTCTTTATTTATTACTGTATTCTTTATTTCTGTTTCGTTATTTCTTCCCATGAACGTAGTAAGCGAGACTTCCCAGACATCATGTGTATGGTTTTTGTGTTATATGTTAATATGACGCTAAGCTACGAGGTCACTTTTAAAACGCAACACCTTTGACAAAGTTCGATTTTTCAACCCTCATCGTTCGATGAAAACAACCACATGCCGCTGGCATGTGGTTGTTTTTTTTTTTTACTCTGCAACACTCTGCATAGAGTGATATCACTCTGCATAGATTTTTGTCATTCGAAAGAGCATCTTCGGAAAAAAGCGCATGGTAAAAGTTGCTTTTCTTTACTGCCACAGTATCTGCCAGCTGTAATGTTGAGGTTGCTGGTGCAACCTTGTGAGCTGTAATTTCTTGATAAGTGGCAGTCGTTCGCTGCTCCATCAGGTTTATCCGATGACAATACCTGTGTAAGAGGAAACAAAACCTTGCAGCGGTATTGTCATCGGCTGGGGTTTAAAATATCCGCAGTAGTGTTATGACTGCCTGCTATTTATGTGTTGAAAATAAACGTTGTTTTTCCAGCGTAAATAGTTGTCGTCTAGCTTCAACATGCAAAAAACTGGTGCTTTCCGGGATCCTACATTTTAGCTTGAAAGCGCTACTTTACCGATGAAACCCGAAAAATAATCTCGCGGAATCCGATGTTACAACTTCCCAAGAAATCAGACGGCAACCTGGCAACGTTTGGTGGCCCAGCTGGCCCAATATTTACTTTTCCCTAATAGAAACTTCGGCAACACACTCTCACATGCAACACATTTTTAACTGCTTCAAAATCCTAACAATTTTGAATGCAAGATCATTAATTGGCTCATTCTGCGAAAACCCTGCCGTAGCCAAAAGCCATGGCAGCCATGGGTGGCAGAGAGGTGCGGCAGATACGCCACCGCCATCAATGCGACTCTCTGCCTCCAAGAAGGGCGAGGCGGCTACCGCGTTCAAAAGGAAGCAGGTTTGGGGGCGCTCCTCCCCCTCCCTGGCTCTATATACAATGCCCTCCTCGCTCAGATAACAAAGCAGAGTAGACTTAAGATGGGAGCGGCTGGCCCGCTTACCGGCATGCAACGGGCGAGATACCAATGTACCGCCTGACATTATGTGGTACATGTTCAGAAGGGTAGCGGATCGGGCTAGTTGGTGCAGTTGTGACATTTTTCGAAGCGTTAAAGCAACATGAACGCAGAGAGAACAGACAGGGGCGAGCGCTACTTCCAACTGTTTATTTCGTAAAAGTGCGAGTGCTTTAAACAGTTCTCGAACGCTTTTATGACACGGCAGAAAACTGCACGTGCGAGATAACACAGTATAGCTGCCGAGACTAACAGAACCAAGAAGATAAGTGCACAATTACGTTGAAATGCTAAGGAAGGCCAGTTCTTTTTTGACAATGAAATATACGGTGAGCTTACACAAGTGCTACCCAGTGATGCTATGTTCTGTGCTTCTATAATCTCTCGGGTTAGTTGATCACGACTACGTCCGATGATGTAGCACTGATTTAACAATGGAGCACAATTACGGCACTTACTGCAGTGAATGGCTAGGTTGCTACCGCAGAAATTTTTAACATTGTTGTTGTGCTGCCGTAGCCGGCCATTGAGACAAGAGCCCGTTTGCCCCACATACTTTTTGCCACAATATAGAGGGATGCAGTACACAACACAGTCTACACAGTCCACGTACGCTGTTTGGTGTTTGATACCACATAATTGTTTGACAGAAGAGTAGGGTTTCGTCAGCTTTCAAAGCTTGTTTAGCATGTTAGGCGCCGTTCTCTCACATCTGCTTTCTGCGCTATCTTTTCAAGTTGTGGGAAACAGTGTGCACATAAGGGAGCACAGCAACCTTTTTTCTTTCACTAGATTTATTTGCGATTTCGTCACTACCGTTCAGGTTCCTAAGGACGCGCTTTGCTACATGGAAACAGTGGCTTTCCCCTCTGCGAAATATGTTAGAGAACAATATACGCCACTGTCGTATTCATCTAAACACGGCTAAAGGCTACACAAAAGCGAAGAAAACCCCTTTGGGTGTCTGTTGGCATTCACCTTTCGGTAAGTAAGGTTGCAGCAGTATGCAGCCGTCTCGTTCAAGTTCAATCGCTACTGTCTGTATCAAACAAGACAGCAAAGTGTGGCCGGAGACGGCATGCAGTTCACTGGTGATGAAGCACGCGACCATTGCGTTCATTCACTTACGTCACGTGGCATCATGGGATGGATACCTCGCCAGGTCATACCTTCCATGGATGTATGCCTTCCTAGGCAACGACTGTGACCTCCCTAGGTCCCAGTAATGTCATCTGGCCTTAAGCTTTCCACAGTACTCCATAATTTTATCTTTATAGCTGTGATCACTAAAAACTCATTAATAAAATTGCATTTTCCTCTTTTCTCTGTTCCTCTCTGTTCACTGCCTGCGTACAGGGTTCCGTGCCTGCACTTTTTGTTTTCTGTTTTATTATTTACTGCTCTGCAACAGTGCTTCACAGACAGTCTTGTTGGTAATCTGTTTTGCAGACGACATTAAAACTCCAGAAGTTCGTAAGAGTGCAGTATCTTAATTGCAACTGAGTTGTAACTGAAAAGTTGTGAAGTTGTGAACAGTATTTGAAGGATAAAACGACAATCTTTTTTCGGCAGGTGCAAAAGAGTAGTGTTTGTCTTATAGTTGAGTGAACGCAATCTTGATAGAGCTAGGAAGGACCAGGCTGGTGTGAAGTCTGATGTTTGCTTATCATTTATTTTATTTTCTCGCAGCCATTGAATATAAGAAAAGCATTTCATCAGCAATATTCACATGCACTGTTCTACAAAGTATCTTTGAGACTCATGTCTCGCGGCAATTTAAGTAGAGCCTTGAGTTATTGGTTCACTGGGACATCAACTGCAGTGCCTTAGTGGCTGTGGTCCTCAGCTGCGGAGCCCTAGGTCAAAATGAAAGTCGAGTTGTGGTGACATATTTTGATGGAAGTGAAATGCGAAAGGCGCCATGTGCAGAGCAATGCTGCCAGGTCGTCAAAATGAATTTCAAGTCTCTTGCTGCGGCGGCTTTCTTAGCTAAGGTACGCGTATCATACACTCCATTTTCCATTAAAACAAAAAGCTGATAAGTCAATTCCCTTTTTTGGCATGTTAGGCTAGCAGTATGAGTTCATCAAATCAGTAATGTGCATTTATGTTTAAGTGACAACATAGCTACTTACAGCACCCAGGATTATTACAGGACCACAGTATCACTCATATCCACCGCTGTGAATCACCTCAACATATCATCACCATTCGCACGAAACAATCAATTCTTCAGCAGATTAAGACATCGAAGACTACCACTTCGGCAGTCTTTTTGGCATCAAGACTTCACCTTGTCTGATGCTATATGTAAAAAATAAAGACCGCATGCTTGATTTGTAATGCAAGGATCCTTTAATTATATAGTTGAGCCTACCTAGTGCAGCTAGTGAGCTGGCCCAAGTAGGTCAGTTTCCTCACATTGGTCCGGCCTAGTCACAAAATGACGGCTAGCAGAGGCCTCAAATGCGCAGAATGCAGACACTCAAGCACTGCAGTACTCGAGATCCAACCTTACACTGGCTGCTGAGGAGAAGTGCACCGCTGTTTCAGCAGCAAGCATTCCAAACTCTACGTACATACACAAATAAAAATAAAAATGAGCCGTGCAGGAGGCATGAGACGAGGCATCTCGTTTTCTACCAGTCAGGCACGTCCCCACTGCGCTAGACATCTCGCAGTCCAAGACGCTGCAGCATATCCGCAGCCCGCTTGGTGGCGGTCTTCTGTCGAGCGCAACTAAATCAGGTGTGATGATTTTTAAAGATACCACTGATCAGGTGCTTACAATACAAGGCCACGAAATACCCAAAGTGGCCGAATACAAATACCTCGGGATATGGCTAAACGAAGGGCAGATATACACGGAAAAGCATGAACAGGCTCTTAGGGCAAAAGGACGAAGAGACGCCGGGATAATGAAACATAGGGCATTATGGCGGTACAACAAATATGAAGTACTAAGAGGTATTTGGAAAGGAATAATGGTGCCGGGACTTACTTTCGGCAATGCGGTTCTGTGCTTAAGGGCCGAAGTTCAGTCGAGATTAGACGTAAATCAGAGAGCTGTTGGAAGATTAGCACCAGGTGCCCACGGCAAAACCACAAACGAGGCAGTACAAGGGGATATGGGCTGGGCATCGTTCGAGGCGCGTGAAGCTAAGAGTAAAATACTGTATGAAGAACGCCTGAGGAAATTGGACGATAACAGATGGGCAGCTAAGGTATTTAAATATTTATACAGAAAGAACGTTGACTCACAGTGGCGGAAAAGAACTAGAAAACTAACCAGTAAGTATGCCGGTCATGAGGACGGAGAAAGAAAGAGCATTAAACGACAGGTCAAAAACGCGGAAGTTAAAAATTGGATGAATTCAATGGAAAAGAAACATAGTGTAGAACTATATCGATTCTGGAAAAGGCAGATCAGGAAAGAATTTTTCTATGATAACTCAAGAGGCAGTGCCCTACTTTTTGAAGCTAGGTCAGGGTGTCTTAGAACGCGCAGCTACAAAAAGAAATTTAACGAAGAAGATGACACATGTGCAGTGTGTGGTAGATCTGTGGAAACAATTGAACAACTCATAATCAAATGTGATGGTATCCATCCGGATGTCGCTGCAGGCACAGTCACTCTTTCTGAGGCCCTAGGGTTTAAAGATAACAATGGTCATGTAAATAAATCTGCGGTGGAAGTCAGCAAAAAGCGATTGGAGGATTGGTGGCTGAAAAGCAGAGATGTGGCATAAGGTTAGAATAGTAGGAAACCGTAGCCAAAGGTGATGGAGAATCTTAATGAGGATTGCCAACACAGTAAACAAAAAAAATAATAAATAAAGAAAAGCTGAGCATGGTGGCAATTGCCACGACCCCGTTTCAAAGGGGGCGCTCCTACTTATCCATCCATCCATCGGGTTCGTCGCGGGCACTGGGGCCTCCCATTCATGCCCGGTGGAGAGCTCCGAGCCCGGCAGAGGTGGGTGTCACAAAATACGGCGTAATTTTGGAAACAAAGAAACGAAAACAGCGCTGCGCGGACGCGCCTCGCCGGCGCGAGCCGAACGGGGGAGAAGGAAACCCCCGCTGAGCGCCTAGACTGTGTGCGTGCCTCCCTCTCCCCTCCACCACAGCTCACCGACTCGGCGTGCGTAGAGGAAATGAGTCATCCATGCGAAGATTTCTCTCGAACGTCCCAGTCGTTTCTACTGCTAACCAGAGGAAAAGGGCGTAGCCTTGCTTGGGCTAAGACATGTCCCCCTCGTCTGCGCTCGGATGTCGGCGATGGAGCCATGCCCGAACTAAGCCGAACCTTCGAGATGCGACCCCCGACCAGTGACCAATGGGGACGCGCGACCGGTGTGAAGGGGAGGATTCTGCGTGTCTGTGCGCGCCTACTCTGGCGCGTAGAACAAACAGCCGTGAGAGCGAGACTATAAAAGAAGGACGTTGACCGCAGACAGATTAGTCCGGACCGCCGTTTAAGCTTCGGAGAAGCGCGCCCGCTCGACTCCCGGGGAAAACTCCACTCGGCCAGCCACGCACCAACGAGGCAACGTGCGCCAGTCTGCGAGACGGCATCGTCGTGGACCTCTGGTCGTCGGACTGTCGCAGTGCCCGGTGCACAAATTGTGTTTTGATTATTTGGCTCTATCATGTGTTAGTGCACTTGAGGTGCAATATTGCCTGTGTATTGTACTCTCTCTCGAGTTTAACTTTGCACTAGTTGCATTGTTTTTTAATCACTTTTTATGTGTTTGTACTAGTGATTGTGAAATCCTCTGTATCGTCTCATTGTTGTATAAACTTTGTTTTGTTTGTGAACCTCTGGCTCCGAGCCATTCGCTGGCTTGCGATCGGCGGAAACTAGGCACCAAACGACCAAAAACCTCTTGTCACTTGGTAGCTGGCCTCCTCTGAGCTTGCCACGCTGAGTCGAGGGTGTCTCCTTTGAGTCCGATACCGCTGCCCCCACACGCTCTAAGGGTGTCTGGGAACTTCACGCTGTAAAAGTGCGGGAAGTTTGGTGACAGTGAGGGGGGGCGGGCAGATTAGCCGGACAATCCATGAAGATGTGTGTTAGGGTAGCGGTGGGGTGGGCACACAAGGCACAGGATCGTGCGAAGGTAGTAGATAGGGGGTGGGGAGTGTTCGACTCTGCAGGCGGCGCCACACGATGTGGTTGCTAAGGGATAATAAGAGAATACATTTTCTTCTTCGAACTGGCATCCTAAATCTTGTCCATGAGTGTAATTGTCTTTCACATTCATTGCACGTATCATCAGCAGGTGGCAGTGCTTCACAGTGTGAAAAATTCGTTGTGGGCATTTTTTTTAATCATCATTGCAAATGGGAGGTATGAAAGTCCCGAACGAGTGGGTTAAAGTGGTAGATGCACTAATTTTCAGAACATGGGGTGCATGTGCTACAAATTCTCGTTTGACTTTTTCAGCTCCCTTCGAGAAGGATAAGGAAATGCACCTAAACGACAAGTCACAAGAATAGCACCTGCCTTCTCTTAACAAGACTCTGGCCGACCTGCTGAATGTACTGAAGAACGGAAACCTGAAATACTGAGCCAGGCATAAAGGTGTCTGCAGACTATTATTTAGTGTCATCTTTACCAGCACTTACTTTGGTAGTGAGTGCTGTTCATATAATGATACGTATATACACATCCAAATCTTTGACTACTAAGGATTTTTAGGCATGCTTTCAAGCACCGTTTGGCTGCATGCCTCACACAGCTTAGGGCATCACTGCATGCAAACTGTTTGACTTCCTACAGCGTGTGATTATTACTGTCATGCTGAATCCCCTTGGTAATCCGGTTGCACAGAACCGAACTGGTAAAATGTATCGGTTCTTCATCATGCGAAGGTCATGCGGGGTCCATACAAATTAATTTTGCTGAATCCTTACTTTGCGGATTTCCACATGCATCCGGATTTAGCAGGTCAGTGCCGATATCCATTACCTGCGGACACCATAGTCTCAAAATGCTGTGTGTGTGGATCCGTTTTCTTCATTATACGGAACTTTTCAGCAAGATTTAAGGAGTGGCTCGAGGAGAACTGCGCATACTGTATAGCCTTTTCTAATTAAAGGGCGTGGATGCTGCAGATTCTAACTTAGTGTTGAGTTTTTGAGCTGTGGCGCCACTTTGTACTATAATTACAGCGCCACCCTAGAGGCTGCTTGCCCACTCTCAGTCGCGACAATATTTTTTACACGTATCCTTCTACTTAACACTTAAATGTGCTTTCTATGTAAATTGAGCAACAGAGGAATTGAAGTTCAAGTTTCGTCAGATTTTACAATTTTACTGTACTCTGAATGCTATTTTAATAGCGCGAGGGCCTAGATTTCGGACCGAAATTTGGTTTTTCGGTCATTGTTTCAGCGCTTGTCTTTAATGGGCCGTTAAAAAAGCTCCGCCGTCCTTCCTACGCTGATGGCACATACGAACCTCGACTCGTTTTGTCCTTCACATTAATACAGGCGATAGACGATCGCGCAGAGGGCACGTGCAATTCAGTTTTAGCCTCGCCTCGTCAGCAGTGGCCTCGAGACCCGCATAGTTGCAGTTCCGCGCAGCCTGCTTTGAAAACCGCGAAGCAGCGACATCTGTTTCCTCCAGGGCCGCGTAGCGCCTCGCCAGCTTAATGTATGTGGCTTGGGCAGTAGCCGAACGTCGCTTGACCTGGCCACAAGCATATGCTCCCAAACGCTGCAGCGGCACATCACCGTGAAAGTAACTTTAGAACGAAAGCCGTTTTCGTCCTCCATAATTGATGTATTTTTCTTGCAATAAGGTTGAAAAATCTGCGTATCTTTCCAGGAATGTGCTATACGTGACCAAGCAGGGTGGCTGTCCTGACAGTTAAAAAAAAAGTAGGTCATCTTCACAGTTATCTTCAGGCTGTTTGTGCATGCCATAATACGCAAATCTGAATGGCAGTATCTTTGGCGCTTGTATCAACGGCGTGCATTTGAGATGGTCCGTGTGAATAGTATCTTTGCGTAGCTTACCTCCACAGAATCACGTGAGAACAAGTACCTTTGTAGGTACTCACCTCTAAATGTGATTCTATTGATACTATGAACATTTTATTCTCTGAGACTAGGTACAAGTTCTTTCGAAGTTACCTAACGGCTAAGCCTAAAATAACTGCCTAAAATGCGTTTAATGAGCGGTCTGCACTCTTCATGATGAAGTGGTTTCCGACGGATGTCGCCCCGACATCTTTTCGTATTCAGGATTATGCAGAACTTCAAAGGGAAGGTCAGCAGTCATCAACATTTTGATCTTGTGCCCCAGCACTATGGTGTCTGATAGAGTCTTTTTAAGAGCGGGCAATTAGTTGAAAAATTTTGAAACTTCGACAGCGAGTTACACCAACAATGCGGATTCTGATGAGTACAACTGCGCAATGGTAGCTAGGAATGTTTGACTAAGAGCTGCGCTCTAAAACAAAGAGGATGCGATACAATGTCTTTCACTGTTCGCCCATGGTACAAGCAGCCCTCCATGGAGCAGCCCTTCATGGACTACCACGAGGGGACGGGGCAGGAACATAGAAAGAAGGTCCTGCACACGCCAGCTGTGCCCCACTGCTATAACCAAATATACGGCCCCTCAGGACACTTACACCACACAAAGTTAACCCTGGCCACCAGAAAGAGAAAAGACAGAAAAAGCAGAGAAGGCATCAGAACACCGAAGAGTTCTGAGAAAGCAAGTAAGAAATTGAAAAATGGAGAAGAGGACATAAAGTGCGAGTGCCGGTTTCCGCGATCGGGCAACGTCTAAGGGAAGCTTAGCGTGGGGGGTGTGTTACTATCATGGAAGGGCCTTATAGGACCAAGAACTCGGCATTGGTCCAACTAGCAGTGTGCCCTTTTAAATCGTGTATTGAGCCAAACCCCAGGCATGACAGGAGTAGCTGGGCTCAGCCCACATGTGCTCGGGGATCGGCGGTTTCGCAACTCATCTTTATCAGCAAATTACAATTGTCTCTGCGTGGACTAGGTTGTGTTCTAAAGACGTTGTCAATCAAACATCACAATCCCTAGTGACCGTTCTGTCACTGGGCTCCAATACGAGCCGCTTTCGCATTTCTTCCACTCCTAGCGAATATGGTATATAAGAGGTGCCAGGAACACCAAGCTTTCGTGTCAAACCGACAGAGCGCCTTCAAGCATCACAAGTGTGTTGAAGGTAAGGTGTCCTGTACTTACATCGTTCTGTATATACGCAAGCCATTGTTATATACACAAGGTGGTATCTTTTGGATATTGTAAGTTTTTTTGCAATCCCCGATAAGAATGCTCGTGAGTGGCCACATTCCAACTTTAAAGAATTGATAAGATGTGTGGCGCTAACGTTTTATCAGTTTGGGAGAGATAATTTGACAAAGCTGCCACCCATTTTCTTTCAATAACTATATTCGTCCTTCACTTCTCGAGGTTTAAAATTTCATTTCGCGTGATAGCATTCATAGGCAATTTATTCACAAACTTTTAGTTATGGCAGAAAACAAATAATGAAGGCTTTCAAGATAACTTGGAAATAAACAGGATGCCAGAATATGCGTTTAAAATAAATCTGAAGAGAATACCTTCAGGCAAAATTAGTGCACCCTTTTCCATGAAAATCACCTGGACGAAGGGATATGGTTTACACTGTAGGTTTACGGCGGTTTGATGTCCTATAGCGACTCAGGCTATGAGGGACGCCGTAGTGAATGGCTACGGAAATTTCGACCACCTAAGGTTCTTTAACGTGCAAGGAAATGTCAGAGATTTTTGTGAACCGTTTGCACAGTCTTATACTGTTGTATGCTTCTTTGGTCACTAAAGAACACTTCACAAAAAGCGGTAGTACGTTGACAGTAGCAATTATTTCTACGAGAACCAAAAAGTGGGCGAGTTGGTAATGTCTCATGCTTAAACAGCGCTGAAAAGAGGGCAATGTCCTCCCTAGTGTCCCTTTTGTCGTGTTTTGTGCGCTGTTAAACATGAATTAGTTCAAGTGGCTTCGCAGATAGCAAGCGGATACACTTTACAATGAAACTTGAATGCCATCTCTCTGATGAAAACCTTTAAAGGAAATGTAGATTGCCTGCAAAATGAGGCTTCAGGTCGCGAATAATTAAAGCAGTTCCCCTAATGTATTGCCTCTGAGGCGATCGGCATTAAATTGCTTCAAAACTGCATATGTTTCGAGTTTTGAAAATAGATGCAAAATGTGGGGGACCGCCTTGCTTTTGAGGGTGATTTTTTGCGTTGAGTATGTTTCGCCATGAATTTAAATACATGGCTAGAAGCAGGAGTAATATTTCTATTCCCCCTTCTCTAGAGAAATACGTAAGTGGTGCGAACAACGGGACCGGTGTTTGTAAAATATTTTTAAATGGGGAACAAAGCACTCAAAACTTTAAAGAAAAGTCTTAAACAGCGTTTGCGTGGAGCTCCTTGTACAGGGCCCCTACGGATTATGGTGAAGTCTGTGGTAATGTGAGTAAGAATAAATATTATATAATATTTTTTTGCAGCTACAAAGAAACATGTCTAGCCTTGCGGTGTACGTCATCTACGTCATCCTTATATCAGGTAAGTGCTTGAGTGGAACGATCAACATTTATTCGCAAATTCATTCATAGTATTTTCATAAATTATATTTGTATTTTTTAGCTAATATGTTAATAGTTCTCATGAGCGCTAAAACGTTAGTTATTCTAAAGAAAAATAAAGTTCTTTTACCCCTTCACATCAATCATCTTTGAAATCCTTATCATTGATGTTTCGAAGAAAAGTAAACAGCAAACAACCACGTAAGCGCAAGGTCCAAACTTCTAAGGAAATGTAAGTAGATTGTGGTACCAGGCCCACAAGCTAAAGTTCAATTTACGTGCTGTGGAGAAACCGAATGACAGTTCCTTGGTATATAGTAGGCAGCGAATTTCGTGGTTTATTTTGTGAACGCAAAGTGTGTATTCAGTGAGCTTAACACGAAAACGGGCACCACAAAAAGTGCTTCTTGAAAGGAAATTTTATGATGCCTTTAGCCATGAACTTGACAAGTAACATTTTTTGAGGAGTTGAGCCCAAAATACCACTGGGACTATAAAAAAAACACCAAGAAAATGCGAATGCATTGCACTTACATCATTGTGGACATGTGCGGAATATGTAGGCATTTCAGTGCGTACTATTTTCCATAAGCTTACAAGCAGGTAGACATGACATGATGCCACGATGTACTTCATAATACAAGTTACTAAATGTATCCCTCCAAGTATATCAAAACACGGTGGTTCCAGCAAAATGCTCACACGAGCCTTTAATTGACAGCTTGGTTTGAACACTTCTTTTCTTCCTCAATAGCAGCTGGAAGTCTCTCAGTCTAATCCTTCCTTTCTGGGCATGAGATATCTACCTGTGTCAACATTTCGCATCTTAAACCTTGAGAGAGGATACTCAGACAGTAATACAAGAAGGAGATTCGTAATAAGGGAGTAATTACTCATTGACGTCCACCCGAGCGCAGATATACGGCTACAAAGGAAAGCTATACAGCTTTCTCAGAATCTTCGTAGTTAAAGAAAAATTCGTCCTGGTCCGGGGTTCGAACCCGGAACCCGTGGTTCGAACCCGGAACCCCGGATTTGGACGAATTTTTCTTTAACTACGAAGTTTCTGAGAAAGCTGTATAGCTTTCCTTTGTAGCCGTATGGCTGCGCTCGGGTCGACGTCAATGAGTAATTACTCCCTTATTAGAAATCTACTCCACCTTGAGGGATTCCCCTATACATTTGGTCAGGGATGAGATTCGTGTGAGAACAATGCCCAGACAGTAGTGCAAATCTTATCTTCCGGCGAAACTGAAAAAAAAACATCGACAGTGAAAATGTAATATTGAGGCTTAACAACACCATATAACCACATCGGCAAATATCTAAGAGGGGAAAATCACTACAGTCATGATAAATGTCTCCTGAATGTGTGCGCCGTAGCCAAACTATGCCTCTGGCCTATGTCCACGAAGGACGCATTTAAAGGATTAATTAATTCTGATCTCTCCCAGCTGTGGCCGCGTACTCTTGGCAAAAGTATTTGTATCATTCGCCCACATCACTCTGCCAATGCCTCTTGCCTTCTTTTGAAATTGGCTTTGCTCCTCTTAAGGATTATTTATACCTTCTTTCATGCCCTGCCCATGCCGGATTCGTTGTAGTCATTTAGGTATTATTGGTGCCAGTTATTTCCAGGGGTGGCAGGAATACGTCTATCTGGTGTACACTTATACCTTACTAGAATGGTACCATTTTACTGGGGTATGAGGTGCTCCGTAAAAATGCTCTTTACTACCTTGCTCATTATATATCCCTCCGGACCATTCTGCCATTGAAAACGGCGCCACTCCCTCTAACATAAGCGGGGGCAGGGGTCGTGCTCGCTCGTACGACAGGTTCGTTTTGCAGAAAACACACCGCACGCTTGTAACGGTCGGCGTACAGACAAATTCACTTACCAGTGTACTAAAACTGGCTACTAATTTAGTGTGGCTTTGAGTTTTTTTTATTCATGCTACGAAAACTTACTCGCGACGCCTGGGTTTTACTGTTACGAGCGAAGCCGTTCGAGATGCTGCCACTTTGCAAAGAAGTAGTTTAAAAAAAATGTTGCATTCGAGAAGCAGTCTAACCAGAACCAGAACTACTTACTATCTTAGCGAAATTCCTCGCAATCACCCCGTACGGAGCAGCAATTAGACTTGAAAACAGCACGTAGCATCGCTCAGGGCAGTAGGGATGTCAGCTAGAGCAGCACGACATTTATTACTATTCTTAATGCAACCAAGGCATCTAGCCTTGACGTCGGCTGATATCCTCACAGTTAGTCGCCACCATGCAACAGCCATGCACGTCTGCGTATGTAATACCCATACATTCTAAATGCTGTTCACCAGGCAGGCAAAGCAAACAAGGCTGCTGCAGGTAAGACAGCCAAAACTGCTGCTGAAATAGCGTCTGCAGGCGTGTGTTACAGACCATTGCCTTTAACGCATTCAGTCTGCAGGTGAGTACGACAAATCTTCGTCTGAACACTGCCTAGCATACACTCATTTGGGATGCTTCTCGGGAGGTATGATATCAAGGATGCTTGGAGAACTATACCGTCTTGAAGTCATGACATCGCACCCCTGGCCGTACCTGTGCGATGCTTCACCGGTGATGACCACAGGGGCTTTCCTACGTACCTGCAGCCTTGGTTTTCTTGTGTGGCGAGGAGCTATTCCCTTCCTGACTGTACTTCGCCTCAGTCTACGGCACCCTATGACTACCTTGGATGCGTGCAGACGTGTGGCCTCGGCATGAAGACCAGATTGCTCCGCCTACACAATAAAAATATCACGCACATGCATCGCATTTAAACCTCTGTTTGAGTGGTCAACCAAACTATGTTATTATTAGATTAGGCGAATTAGTCGATGTGCCTTACCTTCCTTGTAGACAATAGTACAAACACTGATTAAATATAATTGCTGAAGGTAATGTTTTCGGGTATAACTCAAATTACTTCGGAAGTGCGCTCCACTTCAGCCATTGTTGTTCCTCCCATTGTGAGAATCCCGACATATTTTGCTTATATCCACAAGTTACGGGCACTAAACAGGTTGCTTTCCCTGAAAGCTTCACGAAAGACAAGTATTTTGGCCAAATGTAGCCAGAATTTGAACAGACACAGCGCCGAAGGTAATCACGTTTTAGAAATTCTAAAAACTGATATGGATAATACTTATTCTGGGCTGTACGCCTCTGAATAGCCAAGGAGCCTAAGAGCATTATATGGATACAAATTTAGCTACTAAATATTAGTTAATCAGCCTGCTAGTTAGTACGTGTTAGCGGCATTCTGATGCGCAACACAGCTGTCAATGCTACGTCGAAAATAGCGGTGTTCTAACTCAGAAAGCCTACCATTTAAGCTTAAAAGGCTTTGGTGAAACACCTTGTAGACGACCAGTTTATATGGGATTCTAAGGTAATAAGACAATTGACCCAGTATGTGATTCTAGTTCGATTACCCTGAACAGGGTAAATATGCACTTATGGGAACACATGACGGCATGGCATTATATCATCTCCCATATCAACTATACTTGCCCCATATGCCCCATAATAAGCGATACTGGTCCCCATTATTGACACATATGGCTTCACATGTGTCCCATATGAAATCATAAGGGACTTTTCCAATGGACACCTCAGGATTTTTTGGCAGCGTCCAGTACTTTTCGCCATCGGATGAAAAGAGCGGGTATTGGCAAATAGAAGTCGAGGAAAGGGCCGAGATAGACCACCTTCATAACTCCGGATTGATTGTTCCAGTTAAAGGTAATGTAACGTGAAGTTTCTTATGCCTCAGCCCCGTTCAAGCGTGTAATTGACACAGTATTTTCAGGCCTCAAATGTCAAATATATCTCGCATACTTAGATCCTGCCATACCTTCGCTTCGAACTATAAAAGTAAGGGAGGCAGTTAATTCAAACCGAGAAAAATGCTTCTTTGTTTACCAGAAGCTGTGATTTCTCGGCCACATGGCCCGCAACGATGGACTACGGGAAAAATCATACAATGCAGTGGCTATCGGGCAGTTCCCTCAGCGGACAGACAAAAAAGCGCTCGGCAGGGAGTCTGGGGCTGCACGCGTATTACCGATGGTTTGTTAAGACTTTTGCCCGCATTTACGCGCTTTTGACCCACCTGATGAAGTGAAATGTGCAAGTGAATTCGGAAGTTGCGGAACCTGAAGTATTCAAAGAATTTAAGCGTTGTATATCGTCACCGCCCGTGCTTGCACACTTCATTGAAATCACCGAAACTGAGGTTATGGGTGTCAGCTTAGGCGCCGCTCTCGTGCAAAAGGTAGAAAGCTGAGAGCGACAAAGACGCATGCCAGCCGCTCTTTGTTGAAGGCAGAGGGCAACTATTCAATGAGAGAGATAAGGTGCATTGTAGTAGTCTTGGTCACGTAAAAATTACGGCTTTACTGGTATGACAGGAATTTTAAGGTTCTGAGGGATCAGCAAGCGTTGCGCTGGCTTGCCAATCTGAATTAACCTTTCGGCCACCTCGTTCAATAGAGCTTACGGCTTGAAGAATTAGTCGTCAGCGTGGTCTACAAATCTCGGCGCAAGCAATCCGCTGCAGACTGCCTGTTAGGAGCGGCTATCGACGCGACTCAGAAATACGGTACTAACGACACCATCCTAGCAGCTAAGGGCAGCAATACATCCGAGTGGCAGCAACGCTCTGACCCCGTATAATGCCACATCTTCGACTATCTGACTAACGGGTCACCGTAAGCCAACTGCTTATTACCCATAAAGTAATGGGCTAACGCAACTCTCAATCCAAATGATCACCGACATGCTCGCCTTATATGAGGACTGTGATCATAAAGCCTTCCCTGCGTCGTCTTCGCCTAGAAGACTTCAATTCAAGAGAACACCCAAAAGATGTCTTTCAGGCTAGTTCACGGCAAGGACGCAGAGACCACTCCCGAAACCACGCTGCTAAACATCACTGAAAAAATCCTAGAAGTCACTGCGAGCTTGAGCGTGCAGAAGCAGCCCGATGCTTTGCTCGATTACGGATCAATGACTGGCAGCGGACTGACGCCAGACGGTCCAACCTATGAAGATGCAGCGCAGAATGCAGGCCATGTAGTGGACTGAGTATGGGTTTATATGCCCATTCTCAGCAGCGGATCGAGTGGAATACATTTGCGTCGCTATTTCGGCCCGTATAGGGGTGATGAAAGGTAACACAAATGCAGCAGAGCTTACGCGCCCGCTTTTAACATTTGTTTCCACCACGCTTTTTCTTTCGTTGTAGAAAAGAAGGCTACAGTCATCAGTGATACATTCCAGGGCTACTCTGACAGCTTTTTCTCACCACCCAGGTAAAGGAGCGATAAAAAGACTTTGAAAACTAAGCGCTTAGGCACCGCGTAGTTCACATTTCTTTTCGTCGCCACTGTACAAAATTCTTCGAGGATAAGTTGGACTAGACTATGGAATCATCAATAATTTAGCGACAGCATCGGTACGATGCCATGCATGAGAAGAGGTTGCCCGTGTAGTGCGTCTAAAGCCGTATTATGGGCGTTAAAGGACACTGTTCTTCAATTCTCAGTGTTTCTTTTGTACACTGAGAGTTTATTTTCTTTGCCTCTTTTAATTTTGTTTTAATGCGTCGGATCAATGATCCTTTGAGAGTGCAGTCATTGCACGAAGCTTTGTAGTGTTTGTTTTTTCGCGCTCAGTGTATGGAATAACACGATCTGCCGAGCTAGTGTGTGGCGATCCATATGTATAAGCAACGCGCACGTAGTCAGGAAAAAGATGCAGATATCAGCGCTCTGTACAAAATGCACCTTTTTCCTGATTTTGTTTGAGCTGCTGATATATGCATCTTATGGCACTAGGCATTATCATTTTTTGTAACGCAAGATGTCGACAGATTTACCTCTACTTATCGCCCCCACGCATAACTGCTTCCATGCTGTTTCAGATGGTCGTGTTGCTTTTGGTTCCCTATCGTTAGCCTTAACTTAAGCGCGGCTGTCAGCGGCGCGGTTTGTTTCAGCGATGTCCGCCGAGGACGCTTTTCACTTTTTATTTCTTTAGTTTGCTCAAGTCGACCATGCAAACGTTTCGCTGCCTCCCTGATTACCGGGATGGGTTTGCAACAGCATGAAAATATATTTATATGTATACCCAGAACTTCAACCGCCATAACTTGTGCAGAAATGACGTAAGTAGTAGCAGAGAACATGTATGAAAAATGCACTCGTGAATTTTTTTATAATAATATGTCGTGTGTATCTATTTCGGTTCTCCGTCAGGATTCGTCAATGCGAGTAGGCAGGCCCAGGCTTGCTGCATGACACGCAATTTCGGGTACCATTATGCCGGTGATTGGGAAGTGCTCAGTCAGCTTTGGTCACTGAATGTGGTGTCTGGTTCCTTTCTGCGCATGTGTCTGTCAGTATTGTTGAAGTTTTACATAGAAATTCAATACCGGTGGTTCTACTGTGCCAACCGCCTACATAAAGCGGCTCTATGCTACGCGTCGGACGCGAAATCAACGTACGCCTCGAAGAACCGGTGCAAGAAAGAACCTACGGTTTAATTGCTTGCGGATGTTAATATCTGTGACCAGTAAAATAGAGGACACTGTTTGAGCGGCAAGTGCCTGCCTGAGGCACGCCGCCACTTTGGGGGTGATGGCGGTTGGTGCGAAGTGTGCGGCAACGCTGACGACTGCCTGTGAAGCTGCGTTCTGCATGCGCGGGAACTTCAGGGCCCGTGGCGCAAAAGAGCTTCCTTGTCCCCTCATGCAGCTCCCGATGGCCTGGTGCTTGGATTTCGCTGCCTAGAGGGGAAATCATGTCGGAGCTAGACCGAGACTAAGCAGCTGCGACAGCGACATACTTTTCCTTTTATTATGCATCTGGCGGAGCCACCTTCGTTTTTCTCGATGACGCAGCGCCGCCGCGGTGGCTCAGCGGTTATGGTGCTCGGCTGCTCACCCGAAAGACGCGGGTTCGATCCCGGCCGCGGCGGTTGAATTTCTTTGGAAGAGAATTTCTAGAGGCCCGTGTACTGTGCGATGTCAGTGCACTTTAAAGAACCCCAGGTGGTCGAAATTTCCGGAGCCCTCCACCACGGCGTCTGTCATAGCCTTAGTCGCTTTGGGACGTTAAACCCCATAAACCAAACCAAACCGATGACGCAGCGTGCTTCAGTTGCTCTCGACGACGCTGTGAACTTGAGAAGCGGAGTATGAACAGATGCCACTGGAAACCTTGAGCCGAAGAAGAGCATTTGTAGGGGCGTTGTAGCTGTTTCTAAAACGAATCTTACCACGGTCACGTGGACTGCAGGTCTACAAGCTCCTGAAGAGTGGAGTAGGTGAAAAGAAGTGAACAGATAGTGGACGGCTACACTAATTATCCACGACCCAATGGGCAAAGCACCTTTTAATTGTTCACAACTCAGTGAGGAGATTAGGAAATAATTGTTCACGCGCGAGTGGTGACAGATCTTTCAGAAAGCAAAGGACAGGAACCAAAGGAGGTGTGAAACGCAGCAACTATGGCCCTGAAGCGCGTTACACGACTGCCGGGTTTTCAAAGTTAGCCTTTCACAATTTTTAAAACAAATAAAAAGAGCACTAAACGAAATTTTTTTTGTACATGGGACATGGGACATGTGGCCAAGCGCACGCAAACTTTGAGGAGAATTGTCATCTTAATATCAGTAATTATCGAAATGCAATCTGTAACTTTACATTGACTGTCGTTAGCACGCATGTTCTTAGTAACCTTAGAGATAGTGGCATTTTATTGACATTTTATTCAGTACTATTTTTGTCAGGCGCCTGCGTCCTGAGATATTCCCGTGTAAATTTCAACCCATTCCGTCAAATTACACAAGGCAGAGCGGGGACTGAGCGCGAAGCTCCTCCCTGCTGTGATGCAGCTGATGCCTATGGTGCTCCGTCTGACAAATATGTGGACCGACAGGTGACTGTGATTAGTTTTCTTTCTTTGTCAGCGAAACCGAAGAATTACAGTGCGGGTGACTTGAGGCAAGCTCTGCTTCTTTAAGGGATTGCTATGAGAGTGGGTGATAATATCTGGTGCTGCTTTACACTTCGCATGCACTCGAGTGCAGCGATACGGCACTGCAGGCTTGGTCGCAGATCATTTGTGCGAAATCAAATTTTCTTAGTGCGCTACGCATTTCAATTAAAAGATCCTGAAAGTCTAACTTTGGACACCCTGGTTAATGCGTTTTCAGCGTCACGCAATTCCTTCCAGGACCTTGTTCAGAAATCACAGGATTTAACATGGTATGCAACGCTTGTACGCGGTGCTTACTGAGCGTGAGTGTCGTACCCTAGGCAGTCACCAAATTCAGGTCCTACCTATTTGCCCGTTAATTCTCAATCGTAACGGACCACCACGCCCTTGGTTGGCTCTCTTCCCTAAAACACACTACCGGCCGCCTTGGGCGCTTGGCGCTGCGTCTCCAAGAATATTCGTACACCGTCGTATGCAAGTCAGGGCGAGTCCACCAAGACATTGATTGCTTGTCCCGCTACCCTGTGGAGCCTGCTGGTCTTCGTAAAACTGACGCCACGCCTTGTCTCTTTGCTATTTATGATCTCTTGAACATCGCCGATGATCAGCTCCAAGATTTCTCTTTACGACCCCTCCTTACGACTTCCTTACTACTGCTGCAGCTTACGCCCTGATGACCCTCCGATAGTGCTTGCCATTCTTCAACAGCTACCCTCCTCTCTCCTTGAAAACATCCATGATCCAGCGACGCCCAGACACCTAGGTGTCTCCCGCACTCATGCTCGAGCCTGTCGCCGCTCCTTTGAGCCCGGTTTATATCGTTCGCCAAGTGTTACGTCGCCTTTGTGACCTGTGTCAACGTAGAAAGAGCCTCCACCCCCCCCCCCACCCCCCTATAGCAGCCTACCTCTCAAACCTATTGATCTCACAATGGTACCTTCTAGCCGTGTTTGCCTCCACCTTCTCGGCCCTCTTCCTACATCCCTATCCGGCAACAAGTGGATCGCTGCCACAACGGATTCTGCTACTCAGTACCATCACACCTGCCCTGCCGTCGAGATGCGCTACAGATGTCGCTGAGTTTCTCTTGCAAAATGCCATTTTGCAGCATGGCGCTCCAGGCTAACTACTCACCGACCACGGCCGCACATTTCAGCCTAGCGCCGTGGACGACATGCTCCTGTCATGTTCCACAAAGCGCAAGCTCGTCACAGCGTATCACCCATAAACCAATGGGCCGGCCGGCTCAACCGAACTTTGACTGGTGTGTTAGCTCTGTATGTCTCCCCATGCAACCGTGACTGGGACAGCGCCTTGCCCCATGTGACTTTCGCACATAATTCTTCACGGCATGACACAAAGGGCTATTCCCCTTTCTCTCTTTTGTTTGGTAGGCACCCCACCTTGTCATTGAACACTTTCATGCCACCTTCTCCAGTGCGCAGCACCGCTAACGCCTATGACGCCAACTGTCAAGCCAACCAGGCATGCCAACTAGCCCGCCGTCGCCTCCAAGCCTCTCAATAGTCCCACAGGCCCGCCTACGCCCGCCGAATCCATGAAGTCAATTACAAACCCGCATCACTGGTCCTTCTCTGGTCGGCTTCGCGTTACGTTTGTCTCTCCTAGAAGCTTCTTTCCCTCTACAGCGGCCCGTACCGTCGTCCTTACCGTGGCCTTTACCGTGTGGTGGGCAGAGTGACTGACGTAAACTATGAAATCGCTTCCCATGCGTCCTCACTATCGTCTGCTCGCCACCTCATGGACATCGCCCACGTCCGCCGCCTTAATCCCTACCACGTAGCTAGCACTTCGGCCTGTAATGCTTGAGCACACGTTCCGCTGGCCTACGGGGAAACCAACGCCGTTTGCCCGCCATTCCGCAAAGCAAGCCCGGTCTATTGAACGTAAAAGTTCATACGGGCTCACGCCCTCACGTGATCTGGCCGTATCGTCTCCGCGTAGAAGGTCTCGGATTTGGGAAACAGTTTCTAGGCCTATATTTTTTTTCTACCAATTGTTGCATCTTCGTGAAACAGTAGCATCCGTTTTTATAGTCCCCAAATGGCTGCTTGTGCTTCTTCGACTGCCTTCAATGATTCGTCTATTGAGAGTCCAGCCTTTTCTAACTTCGTCATTCTTTTGAACAATGTTGAAAAGTTCGCACTGATGTATGCCAGATCTCTTTCCAAACTGGCCTCTCCAAACATAGCTCTGCTTTGATCACACACGCAGCGTCATCGTTAATTTCCTGAAAGACAGATCTTACCACTTCAAAGTGTCGTGCATAATATACTTCAATGTTTATCCATGCTTCCCTTTCAGTCAGAACAGGCTTTGGCGGCAGAGGAATGTCAGGTGCTGCGGCACGAAAAACAACAGTTCTTGACGGAGATTTAAAGAACACCTGATTTGTGCTACGTACTAACGCGTCCACTTGAGGAAAAGAGAGCCGGACACATTCGGTGACACGATGCATCGCTTGAACAATGCAGGTCAGGTGACGCATCTTGTGGTATAAAAACGTCAGTCCATTTCCTTCCTTCCATCCGTGACGAACACGAGTACCTTTTCATACTGAATATTTCCTGGCCATAGAAGTTCCAGAGATGAAGTGAAAAAACTCGCTATAGTCGAAAGCGTCACCTTTTCAAGAACATCTGCTTTGAGCAGGATTGCTCGGCGTGATTTCGGTGGGCTCAAGATTCCGACGATGAAATCGACCACATACCGTCAGCTAGTGTCCGTGGTTTCATCGACTGGTACCCAAATTTAGTTGTCCTCAATATCATCTCTGATTTTGGGGACAGTATGCTCGTAACACTTTCACATATCTCTTACGAAGCTTTAATTCATCTGAAACATGCTGCTTAGTGTACTTTTACAGAAAGATCCGAAAATAACTGTTAGTTAGGTTGCACAGCCGGATGTCTGCCGCCAAAAACGCTTGACACAAGTCTTTGGCAAATGACGATTCCTTTGTAGTCGACCTACCGCTAAAAGCCTCTGCCATTAGAAGCTGCAATGTACTCTCTTTCGTTCGCTTCCGCTTTGCAATACCCTTGTTGGTAGCGACGTGTTGCGCTGCATGGCATCGCTTCTCGCTTGATACTCAAGTTTCACACGCTTTTCAGAAAGGCACCTTTCCATCAGCTTAAAAAACAGCTCCAAATTGCCGAACCCACTGCCTGCAATGGGAGCCTCTCGATGAATTTTTGTATCCTATGTCAATACAAAATTAAATGGAGAGCATTGACGGCGTTGAAGAAGCAAAGTTTGTGGGCCTGCTCAAGTGAGTGTCGCGTGTTCTGAGGCGGCAGGCAAAAAAGCGGCCAAGTGGTCGAGCGAGGAGTGAGCGAGCGGTTGCGTGAGTCTTGCGCGCGTTGAGGCGACGGTCCCCGGCTGGACGGAGCGCGTTGAGGCGATGGTCCCCAGCTGGACGGCGCCGGTTTGTGTGTTGGATTACACTCAAGGAGGTTTTATAAGCTCTATATACAATAGACCCGCGCCTTCTGTGCGTGCATCGGCGCGCACCTTTAACCATACTTAGATGTCTCAAAACTGAAAAACGGCACCGAGGGCCTAAATGCCGGATTTAGTCATTTATTGGCAACAAATGCGGTTAAATAGGCAGTATTTCCTAAAAAATGACAAAAATGCAGGCAAGCGCGAAACTCCCCCTTTTAGGTATCTATAGGCACGTTTAGGCAAATGCCTAAACTTCCGGGCCCTAGATATGACTTATCATTGACGAACCTTCGCCATAAGTACCAGTTCGAGCAAAACAGCACCAAATCGCCTTTTTAATTTTCCCTACCAGCTCAAAGCCGGCATTTTAGAATGGTTCGGAAATACGGAAGGTTCGGACGATCGTGACGCCGAGGTAGAGTGTGTAGCTGTGGAGCAGCCCTGCCAGTGCGGCACAGGGAAGGTAGTTCGTACTCTTCAGATGCAACTGCTGCTGTAACAGTGAAAGGTGAAAAGCACTCGCGAACTCAGGAAACCTTTCTGTTTTCGAATAAGGTATCCAGATCATCGGGTGATGCAATTACAGAGGTCTTGCCTTTTGAGATTGAACTGGAATTATCGGAAAAGTTATCTCATAGCTTGTCAAAAGCAGGAGGAGTTGCAGAGCATGGCAGAGAGGATGTCCGTTTGGAAATTGATAAAAAGGCCAGTGCCGACGCAAGCGAAGTCTCAGAGGTTGACACACCGTGTTGTACATCGCGTTCGAAAGAATGCAGAAACCTGAGACTTCGGATCCACGGATGGGAACGCATATAGAGATTGCGGACGCTGAGTTGAACGTTAGAGTTTGCAAGCGATGCAAAACGAGTCACGTGAAATCGTACCGCTTGGAGCTTAGTCAAACGCTAGAAAGCTGCTGCAGTATCCGGAGCACTGCAACTGAGTGCAATGCTGACCGTCATCCGCAATCGGGTGAAACGCGTCAGGAGCATGACAGCTGCCTGCCAGCACCCATGTCAGGAGAGAAAGCTGGTTCGTCTGCGCCCGAAGAATCTCAGGTGCTGGGCACAAGTGGAGTACAGAAAGTTCAAGACGACATGGGGGCTCTTGACGTCATTTCATCTGAGAAAGATGAGGACGAATGTGCACTCACAGACGGTGAAGACGAATTCAGTTTTGAGTTGTTTAGTATAGGCATCAAATACAGACCTGATCCAGGTGGCGCACGTGAATCGGCTGACAATCACAGTGATATTAACAGAGAGCAGGAACCTGAGCCACCTAAGCGACGGAAGCAGCATGTGCTTCCACAGGCTAAAATGCAAGGAAAGCACACGAAAGAAAGCTGCAACCGGAAGGAAAGGAAGTGCCAGTTCAGGAAAGTGGACTATCACCACAAGATGACAGGCAAGCGAAAGGAAGAGAGCTGTCAACGAAAAATGAAAGGCAGGCATAAGAAAGAGTGGCGCCGCCAAAGAAAGAGAAAGGGCAGGCGGGAAAAAACAGGTTTCCACAATCGGAAGCATCATCGCCACCGGCAAAATGAATGCAGCAAAGTCAGTCACATCGTCAGCCCTGAAACTAGCGCCAGAATGGGAGCTTAAGAAATATGCGAGACATGGCCGTCGGGCAAAGCGAAGCACATCAGTGTGCCGAGGCACACAGATCTGGGCTGTAGGATAAACTGCGAAAAGAAAAGATACAAGAATTCTTGCGGGAAAGAGTATCAACGGAGGAAACCGAAGTACCAGAGAGCGCTGCCCGTAAGGCGTAAAATTAGGGTGCTCGACAAGGCTGAATTTTACCGCCCGTACACAGAGAGCATGGCGCGTAAAGGCACGTACTTTCATGCAGGATCTCACTTTCCGCTGCAGTCACGGAAGAAGCCGAGATCAAACAAGGAGCGGCACGCGCACGCAGATAAGACGCGTGTATGGCTCATAAAGCGCAAGATTGTACGAAGCCGTAGTAAAAGGGACAACAAGATAACTAACAAGAATAAAGCGTCTAACAACTCGGCCAAGCATAGGTATCGCGACGGAAAGCAGCGAGTCAAGATAACGCCATTCAGTAGGCGTAAAATCAAAAGGTCGGATAGATGCCAACCTCGCAACGAGCAAAAAGGAAGGATGCGCGGGAAGTTGAAGACTCGTGGCAGGTATACCACCACGAACAAAAAACATAAAGAATGGTCCCACCGGAAGTGTTATGCACTCGCAATTGAACGCCGCCACTGGCTTGCGAAGCGTAGAGAACGGGAGAAGTTTTCAGGCATAGAAAGCAACTCGTTCTCGTCTTGTTCCTCCTGTAGTAACTGGAGGTGCAAGAACAGAGAGAGAAAAGTGCAGCTACAGCTACAGCGAGAGAGGCAGAGACATTGGCTTTCACGTTAGCGAGATGTTGTTTAACGTCCGTTAGACGCACTATGCTGTGCGGTCTAGGCTACCTTGGACCTCCTAGTGACTTACGTGTTCTCACTTCGCGAACAGTGGTCCAGTTCGCTTGTGTATCGAGGAAAAATTGATGTCCTCATTTTGTTGCCACAGCTGAGTGTTTTCCTACCCGAGTGATCTTTCCATTCCTTTCATTCTGTGTGTTTCATTTGTTTGACACTTTTAGTTATTTTAGGAGTTCTTGTATCCAACATGCATCTCTTGTTGAATAGGAAACTAAATTAAATCAGAAATAAAGCCAGCACTGTTTTATGGCACTTAAGTCTAAGCGAGGCTTGTGTGCACTCCTTTTTCTAACTTTCTTTCCTTTTTCATTATGCCTGATGGAAAACAGCTCGAATAAAAAAAAAAGTATGGTGTTTTGACGGTGAAAGAGGGCACTTGCTGGTGTTGGGTGCTGCTTGTCGGTCGGTTCTTGCAAGATGTAGAACGATCAACGACTGGTGCTGAGAAGCAAACTCTGCAGAAGGGCCGGGCGCATATGGTCCAGACATCTGGGTGACAGCGCGGCGGAACAGTGGGCCTGGTCTCCTCAGCGGGACCTGTTCGCAGAAACGGTCATGAGGCCAACGATGGCTGACCACTGAACGAGATCTTCGAGGAGCTCGGTGTACGAGCATGTCCCGCATCTGAGCCACGCGGAAGCAGCTCGTCTTCATGGCGCATTGTCTGACGGCGGGGGTGCTGTTATGCATGAACACACATTCCGCTCGCCTTCGTGGAAACCAGCGCCGTGTGCCCGCCATTAAGCAAAGCAATCTCAGACTCTAGGTCATGTCGCGGCTTTCATCATGAGTCATCCTGGCTCACCCAGCGCAGTCCCTTCCCGCCTCCCCTCGTGAGCGCCGGCTAAAGACTCAACCGACGCTTCGCCGGCCGCCCTTTTCTGGCTGCTAATTTTCAACGGCCGAGCTCTTCTCGTCAATTCGTCCATTTCAAACGGTGACCACTGGCGTGACCTCACTAGAGGGTTCAAACGGCTGGCTGCAGCAAGCGTCACCGTAGGCTTTAAAAACGGAGCCTCGCTGAGCCGGAGCAGTTCACCGGTAGCAACGAGATATCACGCCACAGAGACGCTCTCCCTGGGTATCGCCCTGCTTCTTTGCGCTAGCCCGTCCTGCTCTCGGCCCTTGTGCCGACCATTTAAAGCCTTTGTACGTGCATACTGTATATAAACGTTTCGTTGACTCACCGTCGCCTCGACCCTTTCCTCGCTCAGCCCTGCGAACAGGGTCAACAGGCTGAGATGCTCCAGTCCGAACAGTGGTGACCAGGCTGGGATGTCCCATCCCTAACAGGCCCCTTTACGCCGGGACTGCGCTTCTGCTGCACGGGGTCATCTAGCGGGCTGACGACGACTTGTGAAGAGATGCACTTTGCCACGAGTGGACGACGGGCTAAGGCCTCTCGCTCTGCCTGCTATCCCAGCTGCTGGTATATGTCTCCACGTCAAAACTTGCCAATATATTCTCTCCCCCTGCAATATTGGTGGCTTTCTGAAATAATGGCACAGAATTAAATTTCACCTCACTTTCAGTGTTATGCGAATGAGGATGCCTAAGGTAGTTATAAAAAGCCCTCCTTACTTAACAGTACAACTTTCAGATCGATGGGGTTACACAGTGGGACAAAATTCCAACCACTAAAGCTCATGCTTCTCGTACAGATTGTCGGCCTCGTGAATTAAGATAAGTGTTAGTTGAGAACGTACCAGCAGGAATAGAGAATGAACTCGCATTGGGCATGTTTTATTCAGCGACGCCTTTCTGTCTACAGATAATGCCATGATAGCGGAGAGATGCCACCACAGACGAGGACACGCTGGCAGAACCATTAAAAAAATAAGAATTCCGCTCGCGCATAGGCAACAAGCTGTCGAAAGGTGCGCCATAAATAATAGTGTCACGAAATGGGTAACCGGATATTTATGACAGGCCCCAAAAATCCACATCATGCGGCCGCACCACAATCGCCACCCATAAAACAACGCTCCATCAAAGTACCTTTCGTTTTGTCGTCCTATTTGGCTGGCTCGTGTAAAAATATCGATGATTGCTTCCTTGGCACGCATCCTGGCCTTTCCGAGAGCACTTTAACTTATTGACTCCAGTTAGAAACTGGACATTTGCATCGTCTATTGCAGGCGTTTAGGCGCTTACTCATAACCATAGCATCTTACCCGTATAGCAATTCGACTGACACACGTGGCTTGTCCCAGCTTGTATATTTGTGGCGTAGGCTGTAAACGTAGAGCGCTTGATAAGGTTAATTCTTAAGCACGTGACAAAGCATGAGCAGTCCCAGCGCATGTAAATACGTGCAGAGATGAGCCTGACGAGTTATTCTCAGAGGATGCAAAAATTAGTTTTACAGACACTGCTTAGTCCTGATAAGCTGTGACGAATCTATGAATGATATGTTGAAGGCTGATCGCTATATTCTGTGCTGAAATTTCTATTTTCTTCGCTCGGATGCGAATGCACCTTCTGAGGTATAGAAGTTCACATTTTTCAAAAATAAGCGAACAGTTAGAATGACAAAGGGAGAATGAATTTGCATGATGTCGCTTAGAAAGTCCGCCCTGCAACGTGTCTCTGCGCTGTGATTAGATGGTCCACTGCTAAATACGGCACAGATGCAGTAAGAAGTTTGAAGAGCAGCGTTCGCAAGCTTTCGTCGCTTAGACCCCTTCGCACTCTCTCGGCAAGCTGACTGAAATGCAAACAATAGCGCCAACGAACTTCCTTCACTCGTGAAACCCTTGAAAGGGTAGTGCTCTTCCACACGCGGACTAACGCTGACTGGGAACCGTCGCCTTGACACCGCAGATCGGCTTTTCCATGGAATCTACTGTGCTGTCTAGACATATCGTAAATCTGCATTTTCGGCTCGCCGATTTTAATCTAACGCAGCTGAGCCGCCTGGATGACGAGAATTTGCCATGGCTTCCGAAACTGCGGCATCTACCGCCGCACGCCATCCACGGCGCTATCAGAGATTCTGTGCAAGCTGCTGAAGACGAAGAAGATTGTCTTCACCGCATAGCCTGGCTGCACTGCTGGTTGTTACCGGGGCAGCGGCTTCAGGAATGGAGGGTCTACTGCCTCCGGGAGGCGGCTAGTTGGCGACAGTGTACCGCGTTGCTCCGGCGCATGACGGCTGCGCTTAGGTTTCGCGAGCGCGATGCAACGGTAGCGTGGAGGGCACACGGTGCTAAACTTTTTGCCTGCTTTCTGACCGAAGAGCCGCAGCGCAGAGAAGCGTGCGTTGTTCTACAACCGGGGCGGCTTCTCGTGGCCTTCCACTGCCTGGGCACCGAAAATCAGCAGCGAGTGCGGGTCGCTCTGCGCACGGCACTAGGTTACATTCCTTTGTACCTGCTTAGCGTGCATGAAAGTAACATCGACGAGGCTTACCTTGCCGCCGACAGTGTCCTGCAGGCTTCGGAAGGAAGGCGAGAACGTGAGCTTCACTTTCAACGGCCCTCATCCTCCACGGATACCCAGGCTGGAAGTTCTGCGCCGTCTTCTCGGGTAGAAGGCAAGTACACAGTCGTTACTGAGTCTTCGAACTTGTGATGTAACTTTTTGGCTTCGAAAATATATTTGTAAAATAAGTATTAGCGCTTGTAGCGTTTTTGCTATGCGCTATGAAATTATTTTTTCCCCAATGCTCATTATATATAGTTGGGGTCTCGGGGCTGTCTAAGGTAATTTATGTGTGTATAAGATAACACGAACACGTATGAGCGGGCCTTCATTTCGCAGAGGAAAACGACCTTGCACTAGATTTTTTTCCCAAGTATATTCAAGCTTCCAGCTTTATGCGTGCTTAGAGCATTCTTCAAGGATTCGCAGTATTTGTATAGGTTCGACAGAACTCAAAAATTATATTTAGTCCTTGGTGACGATTTAAACGATACCAATGCGTGTAAAGTCTTGACAGTGAGAGCGCTCAAAAGGACAAGGACGACAGAAAAGGAAAGACATACAAGGCCGTTGCTTTTCTGTCGTCCTTGTCCTTTTGAGCGCTTTCACTGTCAAGATGGAAAACCAACTCGCCCACTCAATTCCATTATTGCGTGTAAAGTATTGCGCTTCGAGATGCTTGCCCATCAGTTACAAATATTCGAAGTTCTGGTGGTGCGGTGTTTCCTACGGGAGGTGACGGCTTCTAAACAACTCGCTCAGAGATTGCCGTTCGCAAAACCAGATGCGAAGAATTTGTATTATTCTTCAGTATGAATGAAAGTGCTTCAAGCCGTTCATGCCCGTCTCTTCGATCGAGCACGCTAACTTCAACAGGCAGTGCTGAATACAATTTGGTGGATGAAAAGAGAGAGGCACAACCGAATGGCGGAAGGGCCGGCGACAAAGCCACGTAAAGCACTGAATACCGGGAAAAACCTCCACGCAGTTTTTTAGGGCCTTTGACTCCTAAATAAGAAAAGGTCGGGAAAATTCGATGTTATGGTTAAGAATGTGATTCCTTTAGCAAGCGATTTTTGAGGAACGCCTATGTTGACGCCACGTTTGGATGTAGGCGGTTCTTGGTGAATATGTATCGTTTTTAAATTGATTGTTTGTTACAGGGACATTACCGTGCATTGCGCCTTGAATGTGGGGTTGGTTTTAGATGCAATCTGTGGGTAGCGCTTTTTTCCGTTAGGCGACGTGTATTCTGTGTGTGACAGTGAACACTAACTTAAAAACATAGATATATAGGCTTCCGACGAGAAATTACTGTGGGAACACAAGGGCCGAGTTAGGCGTCCCCAGTGTGGAATAAATTTAGCTCACTGGCTTACAATATGAGCACATCACTAATGGCCCCAGTCTACCGCCTTCTGATCTGCTACGACAATGAAAAGACACCGCTACTATCGCCGCCAGATTCCGTCTGTGATAGAAAAACCTTCCGCCCCCTCCCCCCCATCCAATCAGTACCTAATGCTTTGTTCAAATTTGTTTTGGGCAGAGGACTTCGCGCAGCAACAGAATACCGCGAGCAATCCCATTTCAAAATTGGATATAATTTTAGCTACCGCAACAGTAAAGCAAAAGTTTATAGTAGTTTACAGCAATATGCCCATCGATACGGAAAACAATACGAGGACTGTGTGGGGGCGGGTTGCATGTCAATTAGTGAGTTTGTTATTTTTTATAGTTTCGATGACCTACAAGGGAACCGAGTTATGGCCGTTGCTTTAGTAATATAAGATAATGCGACATAACAAACAATTTTAAAAGTAAAGACCTAACCATAGGTCCCTAACGCCTTTGTTGGAAGCAACAGGCGTTACGGAAACGGCAGCAAGCAGCGGCAGAGGACAACGAAATATGGACATGTATATAGCAATTGCGATATAGCAATATCGCATTAAAATAAAGAACAGAAATATCGCTGTCATCCCAATCGGTAATGATAAAACGGTGCAACAGTGCCGTTTAATGAGAGGTAAAAAGCGATTAAAAATGAAGCGAGCTCTTGTAACGTTCATGACTTGCCGTTTCCCTGATCTGTTGATACGATTTGAGCTCCAGGCGATAAACTTCAGGGCAAATATACACTAAAGGGATCTGAACATGAAAATTCATTCGCCATGACACGTTTTCTGCCTAAAACAAGACGACCGATAGGCAAGACCACAGGAAGAGCGCAAAACAGCTGGTTCATTCAGTGTTTTACGGCTACAAATATGAGACAAAATGCCACGCATGTGCATCAGATGCTCCCCCGGCATGACTGGTTAACATGGATAACTACACCCTGCAATAAAGACTTTAATAAGGCTGACTCGCTTCTGTTAAGGCCACAGATGTGTCACTGATGCAGTTGTGCAAAGTCTTTATCAGAAAGACTTCCATTAATTCGCGTGCCTCGGCATTGCTGTCTCTTCCCAGAATCTTGATCTAAGTCATGGCCTGCATTCGCATGCTCTCCAATGTTTATAAAAATTCGTGTTTTTATCCTTTATACTGAAAGTGAGCTCATGCTCCCTGCACGATCACTGATGCAGCGTCCAGTTTGGCCAATATAGGCCTCTACTCTCGTCAGTGCGGTTTCGCAAACCACTTCTTTTCCGCATTTAACATAGGCCTTGCCACGTTTTCTTGGCGCGTTGACACTGCCTACTTCACTCCTTAGCTTTGAGACCACACATCTGGCCTAGCTTTACACGCGCTCAGAGAACCATAGGTACCTCGCATCTGTTGGCCGTTTTTTTTCATGTTGCGCGCAACTTTGTGCATGTAGGGTACTACTGTTGCACCCGAAAAGTTTGAGGCCGGCAGGATGAAAGAAGTGATTGATTTTACTGGCCGAAGTGTTAGAATGTAAGGTGGCGTGCCGAAGAGAGGCGCGTGCCACTGGCACGAGAGTCGAGCTCCATTCGGCGGAACTTCGGCGTCATCTTCGTCGGCGGCTGGTACTTCTCCTACCGCGTGAGGCCGCTGCTACTGCTACACTACCACAGGTTTCGTGCCTTTACTTAGGAACCTTTTGCGAGTGTTTATATCTTCTTAAAGAGGGCATGGAAAGGGATTACGCCCAATGAGGTGAGTGCCCTCTTACGGGTTGTGAAAACCTCAGCTTGACACCGTAAGCGTGTGTGCAGAATACTCAGGTCTGAATTGGGGAGACAGGTTCGCCTATGTCAAGATTGGTTGCGCCCTGTGTGCCTGGGGCAGTACCCGGCTAGGTTAGGAGAACGTATGCACCGCGTCCGCAGGGGAAATGCCGCGCAACACACGGAGGCTCGGTGAAACGTCACGATTAAACTAGTTTTGAAGTGGACGGAGAAGCGGAATGGCAACCAAGCAAAGGGGACTGTGACCGTGCTCAGTGGAGTTCATCGGCCAGAGAGTGTAATGGCTTTCCTCGAGAAAGGGTCCAGGTACAACGAAGAGCCTATCATGCAAACAATGAATTTTTGGCAATCATTAGAATGATCGCCAGAAAGGTGGCACTGAGAATCAAGAGTGCTGCCTTTTTGAAGGGGTGGACAGCTTAGCGAAACACATCCGCGTGCCACCGGCAGCAAGAAAGAAGCATCTCTTAAAAGAAGTGCTAGAATTTTTAGATATAAAGATCTATACCTTTTGCGGGCAGATAAAGACGGAGGGTGTTGTCAATCTATCTGAAGGTGTGTTCAGTGAAAACGCAGGCGAGGTGGTTATTAGGAACGTCAGGCAGTTTTAGTGGGGCGTATGTAGCATTAAAACAAAGGCTTTGAAGTTATTCAGTAATTTAAGTCTGGGGCGTATTGCCCAACGTGTAATAAAGTGCACAAGTAACTCGTTAGACGAATTTTTCATGACAAAAGCACAGTGGATAGAGCGTTCAGGACCGTTGTAAGCGAAAAAGGTTCATGGGAGAAGTAGTCTGCTCATAAGCTGATGCATGAGTCGATGTTAAGGAAATTGTTTGTTCTCTACCTGATGCTGAACTGCTTGGATCTTAAATCCTGTCTAGAAGACAATGGCGAGGTGCCCTTCCAAAACTCAACGTGGATGACTGTAGGCAATTTTATAACTTTACTTAAATTTTATGTTAATAGCGCAGATATAACTTTTGGCAACGGGTGCTACTTGCAACGCCGCTGTATAATTCTTGGAGATTTCAACTTCCCCGCTATAACCTGGACGGACATGACGCTAACAACAGCGAAACAGAGTTCTGAAAGTGATTTCGTAAATTCATGTCTCACATTTGGTTTATCGCAAATGGTACACTTCGCAACTAGGCAAACGCATACATCAGCTAACATTCTCGACATCATCCTCACGTCACACCCAGATAACTTCTTGTCGGTTTCGCAGCTTCCCATGCTTAGCGACCATGTAACGATTCATGCAACTTATGAATGCCACATTCCACATTCTGATAAAATTAAGAAGAAAATTACCTTGTACGATAAAGCCGATTATGGAAAAATTAATGCAGCACTCTGAGTTTTGTAAGTGGTTCCTAATCGACTTCCACCAGCGCTCCGTTGACACCAACTGGAAACTCTTTAGGAACAAAATGCAAGCTCTTATCCATGCGGATGTACCTGCTGTCACAATAGCCGAGAAAACACAACCCCATGGTTTGATAATACTCTGAGCCGTCTGTATAAGAGGAAAAAACGATTATTCCGCCGTGCGAAAGGGTCTTTTAATACCGGAACTTGGAACAAGTAATACAATGCCGAAAAAACATTTGATTCCTTGGCAAAATAAAGAAAACGATCTTTTTATTCAACTACGCTGCCTTCAATCCTACGTAATAACCCAAAAAAATTCTTGAAACTTATTAACCCCACTTATTCCAAGCCCTTGTCTCTGGTCGACCATGATGGAACCACTGTACCAGACCAGGACGCTGCCCGAGTTTTGAATTCAACATTCTGCTCTGTGTATACGCGTGAACCCGATACCACCTTACCAGTTTTTCCGTGTTTTGATCAACCTTTAATGCCTGACTTAATATTTGAACCTCGCGGAATCCTGAAACTAATTGAATCACTCAAACTTACTTCTTCTGCTGGTGTGGATGGAATTAATGCCAAAATATTAGTTAATACCAAGCACATCCCAAGTATCATTCTAGCTCATATCTTCCAACCGTCCCTTTCTTCAAGCACTGTTCCGCAGGATTGGAAGGTAGGCAAGGTCATTCCAGTCCCGAAAAAAGGCCCTTCACAGTCACCCAGTAATTATCGTCCTATATCTCTCACTTGCGTTTGTTCTAAACTAATGGAACATGTAGTTCACTCGCATGTCGTAAACTTTCTATTATCTAATAATTTCTTTCATCCCAACCAACGTGGTTTTCGTAAGGGTCGCTCTTGTGACACTCAGCTAGCATTATTCATTGATGATCTTAGTTCTAGCCTCGATAATAACATTCCCGTTGATGCCATATTTTTAGACTTTGAAAAGGCTTTTGACAAGGTTCCTCACAAACGGCTATTTTTAAAACTTTCGTGTCTTAACCTTGATATGCGCATATATGAATGGATATGTTGGTTTGGTTGGTTTATGGGGTTTAACGTCCCAAAGCGACTAAGGCTATGAGAGACGCCGTAGTGGAGGGCTCCGGAAATTTCGACCAGCTGGGGTTCTTTAACGTGCACTGACATCGCACAGTACACGGGAATCTAATTTCTCCTCCAAAGAAATTTAGCCGCCGCGGCCGGGATCGAACCCGCGTCTTTCGGGCCAGCGGCCGAGCACCATAGCCACTGAGCCACCGCGGCGGCTATGAATGGATATGTGATTTCTTAACTAACCGCCAGCAGTTTGTGTATGTTAACAATACCGCCTCTTCCAGGTCTCCCGTACTTTCAGGTGTGCCTCAGGGTACTGTCCTTGGTCCTCTACTCTTTCTAATATATTGCCGCGTCTACAACAATAGCCGCTCGGCGGCTGTTCGGCACGCAGCTCGTGCGCCACGCGGTTCGCTGCTGAAGAAGACGAAACTGGACGTTCCATCCTGGCCCATTCGAGAAATTGGAATTTCGAGAAGGACGTATCTCGAAATTCCAATTTCTCGAATGGGACTCACTTTGTCGGTTCCGCTTCTTCTGTCCTTCGGTGCTAGCGCCAGAGGTTTTGCATTGCATCAAGTTTGCGATTTCCTCCACAATTACATAATTGCTACCGGCAGGTTCCCTTGCTAATGGTACCCAAAATGTCCGCATTGCAAAATCCTTCAGAATTTTTCTGGTATTCAGTTCTCTAATCTTTATGCCGGTTTTTTTTTCCCATTCATTTCTTCCCGTAATTTCTTTTTATCCATAATTCCATCTTTAATTCCTCGCAATACGTACCCAAAGTTAATCATTAGCTTGGCCCCAAAAGGTAATCCATTAGCTTGGTACCAATTTCCCTTCTTTGGGCTCTCCTCACTGAACCCTGGCCAATCCCCCGTCGTGGGTATGTGCCATGCCACCAAGGCAACAACAACAACAACAACATCCTGGCCGTCGCGGTGTGCGTTCGCATCTTCTCGGTGTTGGCGTTCCTCTGCCGTCTAGACGCGGCGCTACCTGTAGCAGCTGCTACGTGACACTGGTGGAGGTTGCGGGCTCGACGTCCCATGTCCAACACCTCTTAAGACAGCCGCTCATCGAGTCCCGACCAGCTACCCCTTGTCTGCACGCCCGTTCACCGCAGCAGCCGCCGCCTCCTGGGACTGGTCCCAGAGTTAGGTCTGCTCCCAAAAGAGGCACGCACTCATCGAACTGGTGAGCATACCACCATGGCGCAGGCTAGCGCTTCACACTTGACGCTACAGCAACCCCGCGTGCCAGCCAGCTTCCATGGCGTCACTTTCGAAGACGTTGAAGACTGGCTTGACCAGTTTGAGCGGGTTGCCGAATATAACCAATGGAGCCCTGCGCAGAAGCTGCGAAACGTGTATTTCGCCCTGGAAGACGGAGCCAAGATTTGGTTCGAGAACAGGGAGGCCGATCTCCAAAGCTGGGATACCTTCCGTCAGCAGGTTCGGGACACCTTTGCTAGCACGGACCGCCGGGATCGCGGGCGGCGCCTCCTGGACGCTCGCGTACAAAAGCCCGCTGAGAGCGTTGCCATGTTCGCCGAGGACGTGACCCGTCTTTGTCGGCGCGCTGACCCAGATATGGCGGAATCCACGAAGCTCCGCCACCTGATGCAAGGTGTGAAGGACCAACACTTCGCTGGTTTGGTCCGAAATCCCCCGCAGACGGTAGCCGACTTCATCAAAGAGGCGACCGCCATTGAGCGGGCCTTGCATCAGCGCTGCCGCCGAAATGACTCCTTGTGCGGCGAGCCAAGCGCCAGTGCGGCTTCTTTGAGCTTATCCAGCGACAATTCGTCGTTGCGTGAGCTCATACGCGCGGTGGTCCGTGAAGAGTTGCAGAAACTCACCCTTGCCTCACCTGATCCGACGGCTGCGGCTCTTACCGAGGTTGTGCGCGGCGAGATTCGGCAAGCATTTTCACCGCCTCCCCCAGTCATGCAGAGCCACGCCCCATGAGCTACGCCGCGGCTCTCCGCTCCGAGTTGCCACCTGTGCAACGCTTGCCTTACAACCCGCCGCCGCCAACCGCTCCGCCACCGTCATTCTACCAGCGGCCTCAGCGAGGACCTGCAAGGCGTCCACCGGCCCGGAAGGCGGCTGTTTGGCGCACTTCTGATCAGCAGCCGCTCCGTTACCATTGCGGGGAAGCCGGCCACCTGTATCGCCGTTGCCCCTACCGTGAAATCGGCCTCCGGGGTTTCCCACGTGACGCTCCTTGTCCCCGTTTCGGTGAGCGACCCCACGAAATAGAGGAGTACCTTGCTGCCCATAACACCACCTCTAACCGCCGACCCCGATCTCCCTCTCCCGCACGTATCACGTCGCCCGGCCGCCAGGCTTTCTCAGATGGACTTCGGAGCCGGTCTCCAAGCCCGCGCCGGGGAAACTGAAAGCGGCGACCTCAGGGGGGAAGGTTACTGACAGCGGATATAATGAAGACCCCCGAACGCCACCGGAGCGCGATGCCGAGATCCCGATGCCGCCGCAGCCCGATTCTGTAAACCCGAGTTTCACTGACACCGATGCAGTTAGCGCCGACCTCCGCATTCACGTTGACGGGCACCCAGTGACTGCTTTAGTCGATACAGGCGCGGACTTTTCGATAATAAGCAAGCACCTCGCGGATCGCCTCAGCAAGGTAAAGACTGCCTGGGATGGACCTCAAATTCGTACTGCTGGCGGTCACCTCATGACGCCTGTCGGAAGATGCACTGCTCGAGTCACCATTGCCAATTCTGGTTTTGTTGGCACTTTTGTTGTTCTGCCGCACTGCTGCAAAGACCTGATCCTCGGAATGGACTTCTTGCGTGAGCATGGTGCCATCATAAACCTTCCTGATCGTCTGGTAACATTTTCGACCCCTGGAACGATTTCAGCCGACACCGAATTACGGAGAGTGGCCCTGCGCATAATCGACGCCGATGTGACCGTGCCTCCGCGATCCTGTGCCCTCGTTACCGTCATTTGTGACGACCGGTGCAGTGCTGACGGCGTAACAGAACAGAACACTGCGCTTGTGCTCTCTCATGGGGTCTGCATCGCCAGAGGTATCGTCACGCTACGGAACGGCCTGGAAGATGTCCTTCTAACGAATTTCGGGACCGAACGGCAGCACATCGCCAAGGGCACTGCGGTCGCATACTTCGAGGGCATCGCCGACATTAACGACTGCCTTGCCCTCCAGAGCGAAACGTCCAATTCTTGCACACCTCAGCTGATCCTCGACGTGAACCCAGGCTTACCCCCAGCCGATAGGGAGAGCCTAGTCGGCCTACTGCGTCAGTTCCAAGACTGTTTCTCGTCTACGTCGACAGTCAAACAGACGCCTCTCGCTAAGCACCGCATCATTACGGACTACAGTACCCGACCAATTCGGCAAAACCCATACCGTGTCTCACTGCGGGAACGTGAAGCCATAGCTGAACAAGTCAAAGAGATGCTGCAGGATGGTGTTATTCAGCCGTCGAGGAGCCCGTGGGCTTCGCCTGTAGTTTTGGTTAAGAATAAGGATGGTAGTCTGCGATTTTGCGTTGACTACCGGAAGCTTAACCAGGTTACCAAGAAAGACGTCTACCCGTTACCACGCATTGACGACTCTCTTGACCGGTTGCGGCACGCGCGCTACTTTTCTTCGCTGGACTTAAAAAGTGGTTACTGGCAGATCGAAGTTGACGAGCGGGATCGCGAGAAGACAGCGTTCGTGACGCCGGATGGCCTTTATCAGTTCAAGGTCGTTCCTTTCGGTTTGTGTTCAGCTCCGGCAACATTTCAGAGAATGATGGACGCTGTTTTGCCGGGCCTGAAATGGCAGACGTGCTTGGTATACCTGGACGACGTTGTTGTATTTTCGCAAACGTTCGAAGAGCACCTCCAGCGCCTCTTGACCGTGCTACAGGCTATACGATCTGCCGGCCTGACGTTGAAGCCCGAGAAATGCCACTTTGGTTATGAGGAGCTCCTTTTTTTGGGCCATGTCGTCAGCCATCGTGGAGTCCGGCCGGATCCTGCTAAAACAGCTGCCGTCGCCAACTTTCCCACACCTTCGGACAAGAAAACGGTCCGGCGTTTTTTGGGCCTTTGCGCCTATTACCGGCGGTTCATTGAAAACTTTTCCCGACTTGCTGCACCGTTGACGCATCTTACAAGAGAGGACGTCCCATTCACGTGGACAGAACAGCAGCAGCAGGCATTTGATGAATTACGGCGACGCTTGCAAACCACGCCTGTCCTTGGTCATTTCGATTCTCGTGTGGAGACTCTCGTCCACACAGATGCCAGCAACGTGGGTCTCGGTGCTGTACTCGTCCAGTGGCAGGACGGCACTGAGCGCGTAATAGCATACGCCAGCCGCACTCTGTCTCGTGCTGAATCTAATTATTCCACGACCGAAAAAGAATGCCTTGCCGTGGTATGGGCTCTGACAAAATTTCGACCTTACCTGTACGGCCGACATTTTCAAGTTGTAACCGACCACCACTCTCTCTGCTGGTTGACGAACTTACGGGATCCCTCTGGCCGCCTTGCGCGTTGGAGCTTACGCCTTCAGGAGTTTGACATGTCCATCGTGTATAAATCAGGGCGCCAGCACAACGATGCCGACTGCTTGTCCAGATATCCAGTCCAGGCTGCGCGCGACGACGACGAACCGGACTTCCCTCTCATCGCAGCCGTAGACGCAGCGACTATTTCCAGTCAGCAACGTGAGGACCCGGCGCTGAAACCTCTCATCGACTTCCTGGAAGCACGTACCGAGGAGGTTCCCCAGCCCTTCGCAAGAACCCAGTCCTCCTTTTGTCTGCGCAACAACGTGCTGTACAAAGCCAACTTTTCTCCTACCGGAAGCGACTACCTCCTCGTCGTTCCAGCGGATCTCCGTGAAGAAATCTTGCAGGCGTGTCACGACGAGCCCACCGCAGGTCACCTCGGCTACGCCCGCACTCTGGCTCGGATCAAAAAGAGCTATTACTGGCCTAAGCTTGCGGCGACTGTACGATACTATGTGCGCACGTGCCGTAATTGTCAACGACGAAACACACCCCATGTCAAGCCAGCTGGACTTTTACATCCCGTTCAAGTGCCCAGACTCCCGTTTGAGCAAGTTGGCATGGACCTTCTCGGCGCTTTTCCAACTTCATCTTCGGGAAACCGGTGGATTATCGTCGCCACTGATTACCTTACGCGCTACGCTGAAACCAATGCCCTCCAGCGCGGCACAGCAGCCGAGGCTGCGAAATTTTTCGTGGAACGCATCATCCTCCGGCATGGCGCTCCAGCACTAATTATCTCGGATTGAGGCACCGCTTTCACTGCCAAACTCTTCGAATCCCTCATGCGGCTGAGTGGCACTACTCACAGGAAAACAACCGCCTACCATCCCCAGACGAATGGCCTGACCGAGCGCCTCAACAGAACTCTCGTCGACATGCTGTCCGTGTATGTTGACGTTGAGCATCGATCTTGGGACGATATCCTGCCATATATTACTTTCGCGTGTAACACGGCTCAACAGGAAACCACGCGGAGGACGCCCTTCTGTCTGTTGTACGGCCGCGAAGTGTCGGCAATGTTGGAAGCAATGCTGCCCCATGATGGCCGTGACCCCGACGTTGGCGCCGAGGAGTTCACGCTTCGCGCAGAAGAAGATCGACAACTTGCAAGAGTGCGCATCCTGAACCAACAAGACCGCGACGCCCGACGTTACAACCGCCGCCACAGACTGATGACGTTCGCCCCGGACGACAAAGTGTGGGTATGGACCCCCATTCGACGCCGTGGCCTTTCCGAAAAACTGCTCAAGCAGTATTTCGGCCCCTACCGAGTTCTCGGTCAGCTAAGCGACGTAACCTATGAAGTTCTCCCTGATGGGGCTTCCCGGACTACTGGCCGTCAGCAGAGACCAGAGATTGTTCATGTAGTGCGGATGAAGCCCTATTTTTCGCGAGACATTCAGTGACTAAGTGCTGTGCGTTACTCTGTTTTTTTTTGTTTCTTTCTCCCTATTTTCCTGTTAAAGCATCGGGCCGATGCTCTTTCCGAGAGGGAGGGTAATGCCGCGTCTACAACAGTAGCCGCTCGGCGGCTGTTCGGCACGCAGCTCGTGCGCCACGCGGTTCGCTGCTGAAGAAGACGAAACTGGACGTTCCATCCTGGCCGTCGCGGTGTGCGTTCGCATCTTCTCGGTGTTGGCGTTCCTCTGCCGTCTAGACGCGGCGCTACCTGTACCAACTGCTACGTGACAATATATAAATGACATTGCTTCAAACATCTCATATTCCATTCGCCTATTTGCCGACGATTGCATTATTTACCGTCCTATTAACCATCAAGCCGATGCTCATGCCCTCCAAACTGACCTTTCACACATAGAAACTTGGTGCAAAACATGGTTAATGTCCTTGAATGTGAAAAAAACTTCGTTAATTTCTTTTCATCGGCTCACGCACGTACCCAACTCCTTGCTAAGTACTTTGCGGTTCCGTTATTTCTCCGACATCAACATGTAAGTACCTGGGAATTAACATATCGCATGATCTTTCTTGGTCCACCCATATCACTGCCATTACTAATGAAGCTAATCGTGTCCTGTCTTACTTACGACGTAATTTGTCAGTAGCTTCATCGTCTATTAAAACTCTCGACTACATAACGTTGGTTCGTCCCAACCTGGAATATGCATGCGCAGTTTGGGACCCTCACATTTCTTATCTAACTACATCACTTGAATCAGAGCAAAACCCTGCAGCTAGATTCATCCATTCAGACTACTCTTATCATTCTAGTGTGACTGCCATGAAGTCAAGAGCTAACCTGCCTGACCTCCAGCTGCGACGCAAAATCTGCCGACTAATCCTTTTCCACAAGTTTTATCATTCATCCCTTGCAGATCTAAAACCAGCTCATCACGTGTCTCCTCGCACCAGTCACAGCAAAGCCGTTTATCCCCCCCGCGCACGCACCACTGCGCACCTTCATTCCTTCTTTTCCCAGACTGCAGTAGACTGGAATGGCCTGCCTGCCGATGCCGCACTCCACACCAGCCCCGTCCATTTTAAAAAAGCCATTGAAAATGTTCTGTTTTAGACCCCATGCCATTCATTTCAGATTCATTTTTTGTATTGTTTCCCCTCATGTAATACCCCTATTCAGGGGCATTTGAGGTGTACAAGAAAGAAAGAAAGAAACATATATAGGTTCGTATGTAGCACCTATCCTTTGTAATATTTTTCTGTCGTATATTGCCTTGGCGAATGCCTTTGATGGCTACAAGGTTTTAACATTGTTTAAATACGTAGAGGGTCTCCTGATCCTTTTAAAGGAGAAGAGTAACATAATCTACCATGACATAATGCATGAGGTTTTAAGTCAGTTCGCAGGACTTCTAAGGGTCTGACCTTTACACTTGCGGTACTATATGCAAAGTGACTACAGTTTTTGGACATCACATTGTTTCTCACTGTAAGTAATTTATGTTGCAGCTATCATGCCATGATTGCACAGGATCTTCTGCCGTATTAGTGTGCGCACTCAAAGTTTATCGAGAGCCGCATTGCTGCACTATGCCTTCAGTCTACGCTCATAGAGTCATACTGTCGAATGATACTGTCTAGATTCAGGTAGGCCAGTTGGACGGTTCCCGTTACCCTTATGCGACATTGGCGGCAGTGAGTGAAACTATACTGCCTCAGATAAAAGAAAAAAATGCTCAAAAGGGCCTCAATGAATTTATAAACTAGTGGTAGTACCTTACATGCATAAGGTGGCGCAGAACGCGAAAAAAATGGCAATTAGTTGCGGAGTATTTGTGTTGGTCACGGCAGAGTGAAGCTAGGCCAGCTCTGCGCTCTAACAGTTAAGGAGACAACTAGGTGAAGGGAATGTACCAAAAAAAAAAATGTTCCGCCCTATGCGGAGCGCGCAAGAAGAGTGGTTTATGAAATCCCACCAAAATGTGGAAAGGCCAATGCTGGCCCTACTGGATGCTGCACAAACGATCGTGCAGAGGTGCATGAGCGCACACTAAGAGAGGGGTGAAAACACATTTCTTGAGCATTGCAGAATGTGCGAATGCAGCCCATGATTTACTCAGATTAAGATCCTTGGGAGGGGAAGCGATTCCAAAGCAAGCGAATTAATGGATACGTTTTTGAGAAAAGTCTTCCAGAACTGCGTCATTCCACATCTGTGGTCTCGTACAGATCCCAGCAAGTCTTATTCTAACCCTTATTGTAGGGAGGGTGATGCGTGTTGAAAAGTTATGTTTTGGAGGTATCTGATGCGTATGCAAGGCATTCTGCCGTATATTTGCAGGGGCAAACTGCATAATGCAGTTAGTTTGCGCTAATCCTGTCGTCGTGTCTATGTGTCTCTTTTTCTGCATGAAAAACTGTAATGGCGAAATAAAAATCTGATGAACTAAGCCGAAAAACAACTCTCGATCAAGTTTATGAACATGAGTAAAGGCTATTGCAGTAGCACTAACTGGCATGTGTATAAGGAACAGGGCCTGAGTTTCTTTTATATTAGTTTAGTTCCAAATTATGAGGCAAGTTTGTATTCATAGAAGAAATAAGTAAAACTTTCACTGTAGCAGCGCTTCAAACATCCGTCTATTTTGCTCAGAGGATGGTACTTTTCTACACAAATTCGATTTCTTTTCAAAAAAGAAATGACGCAGACAAATAAAATACAGGCTTTAGCTAAAGCCACAACCCATAGAAGCGCTGGGAAACATGGCGCGAGCCATGACACATCTGTGGAATCTAGCGATTCAATTTAAGAAATGTATATGCAGCTTGCGCTTTGAAATTAGTAAATGCAGTAGACAGTACGAACATGAAAGTTATAAATAATTGATACCTTTGAAACGGTGGCAGCACTGGAGAGCAACTGCGTTAGCGCTCCTTCAGTGATATCAGCGAAAAACGCAATTACCTTTTCGTATGCTTATCAGCCTGCGAACTTTGGTGGACGAGTTTTGTATCCGCGAGCTATCTCTAGGTTATTTCTGTGTTTGTTTCGCCTTCTGTTCCCGTCCGGTTGGACGGACTTTTATATTTTCGATATTTTAAGAATAAAAAAGGCATACGGATACGCCCGAGAAATTAATTCGGGAAGTTTGACAATGCTATGTTGTGCTACTCTTTTCCGCGCAAATTTAGCTACTTACTGTCTTTTGAGTAGAACTGACATTCGAGCGAGTTCGTACAGCATGTTGTTCTTCGAATCTTACCAAGCACTGTATGTAATGCAGGGGCTGTAAGCCTTTACTCGATAAAACAACTGTTTTGTTTAGGCATCCTAATCAATTGACTAGAGAGGTATCAGAAGCATATCATATCTATAAAAACCAGCCTACATGTGTTAGTGACCCATCTGTTGCCCTGCATGAAAGAGAATTTTCATATCTGGACGCGCCTGCGTGATTGCATAAGTTGATGTTTTTTGTTTCTCTTGTGAGCATATATTTTCTGCGTTTGTGAATAAACGCTTAGTTGCGAGTCAGTGCTTGTGGTGTTCTCTTCTTTGTCCCTGTCCTGTGTGCTGAAATTTTCCAACTCACTGTCTTTCAATTTGGGACAAGAAACCATGACATAGGCGACCAATTGGATATTTTCCTCTTCTTGGATAAGTTAACGCTAATGGCAGTCTTACAATCTGACTGGGAGCTCTCGACGTCGCTTTTTATTTATTACATAACTTTCCCTCCCTCCGTCATTCCTTCTTTATTATATGGTTGAGGTGTTCATCGAATTGAGACAATTATTTCTAGTCCTCTTTCCTCAGACGTAATTTCAGCCACCGCTAGGAAAATACTTGAGACGTCGAAATACATCCGCTCTATTTTATGTAGGCCAGTTAATGGCAACATCTACTCCTCAATCACTATGTCTTACCCTTCAGCACCGTGTTAACGCTTACTATGTGTTGTCCTTTTTAGCCGATCGTAGCTTCAGCCTACTCTTGTCAAAACTTTGAGGAAACAAAGATAAATGTGTTCAGGAAGTTGTTTTTAAACATAATTGACCCAAAGGGACACAGAGGGACCGCATAACGGTCCTTGTATATACACGTAAGTCCCAGGTGCACCGAATCGATCAGCGTAATTATGCATGCAGGACAACGTCCATTCACCCTCAATTTTTTCCTGGTATATTGCACCGCGGCTGAATATTGCGTTGCGGCTGCCATGCATGCAAGCCGCTACCTACAGTTCATAACTCCTAGTTTGTACCTGTACGCCCTGCAGAAGATACAACTGCGGGAAAGTTCGCAACACGCAAGGAAAAGTTTCCCATTGGTCTTCACCAGCTTGAATGCGTAATTACAAACAAATTGTCAATTTCACATTTTATACAGTGTATACACTGATTCGAAAGTAAGTCTCTCCTAGAATGGACGTCCATGCCATTCGCATTACAGTGAGCGTGAGTCGGAGAGCAATCTGTGGGTGCTTTCCTGTTTGCTTCCTTTTAAAGCCGAGATGAAATCAAAGTAACGCATCTCTCATTCTTAAACCAGCTCCAGCTTCTTCTGGTGAGCGCGTGCTTGTGACCTGTGCGAAGTGCTGCCAGGGCTTCTCCTCTCGGCAGCAGTGCGAGGCGCACGTGTGGAACGAGCACCGTGAGGAACAAGTGGCCCACCTGCGAAGCACCTACGCGAGGGAGCAGTTTCAGTAGCGCTACATCGATGATCAAGGAAAAGCACAAGAGCTCTCGGTTCATGTACTTTGGCTCGACCTGCTGGCCCACCTGTGAATTGTTTCTACGGATTTGACGAAGGTGTTTTTCGAATAAAGAGGTTTTTACGGCGCAAAAAGAATTCATTAGAGCTGCAAGACGCGACAATGGCAACGACGCTACAACATAAAATCTTAGCCGAGTGGGCTGTGTCGAGGCTTGCAGCGATTCGCTTGTCACAATGTGATAAAAAGATGTCACTTAACAATGGGGCAGTACATGAACCGATGCACACACCATGCTTCTGAATGAAATCTTTCCCTCAAATTTTTAGATTTGTTGATGATTATGGCATTTTCTTGAAAGGAGTATCTCCAGAAGGGGCCGTTACAGTAGTGAACCGAATCCTTAAAATCTTCAGTGAGTGTGCCTTTGGGTTGAACTTCACCTAAGGGTTGCCATCGCAGGGATGCTTGCAGTTTTTGGACATATGTATTGTCACTAGTACCAGTGAAACCCAGGTGTGTTGGAGGTACCAGCCTTGCTAAAAAAAGGTATTTTCAACCACCAGTCAGCTCATTCAAAGCTTATTAAAAGGGGAATAACAAAAAAACTGCCTGCGCGCTGCTCTTGCTAAGCCTTGCCCACATGAAATGGAGGATAGCTTGCGACTTCAGCTACAACGTTTGTAGGGCTGGTTTTCCTCGGGAGATGGTCACTTCGGTGCTAGAAGCCCTTGCCAAGGAAGCTCTTTGCCCATTAAAACACAGCCCAAGTGAAGAACCGCAACGCCAGAGACCTGTGGCTATGCCATACTTCCACCAGATCTCCCATCGGCTCAAAAAAGTGGCCATGAAATGTGATGTCCCGGTGGTCTTCACGGCGCCCAAAAATCTTTCGGGATGTGCAATATGGTGCAGGGAAGTGGGAAAAAGAATGAGTGCCACACTAAGCACGTAGACAGGCTCGTTCCCTGCAAAACTGGGGTGGTGTACAAATACCCCTCACATGTGGGAATTCCTACATAGGGCAAACTGGACGTTGCCTGAATGTTAGACTTCAGGAGGATCGCGCAGCCGTTGAATCATTGGCGGGGGGGGGGGGGGGGGACTGGCAAAACCTTGTCGCCATTGTCGTAACTGCACGCCCAGGATCCGCGACACAATTGTCTTGAAAAAATTGACAACCCAGCCTAAGAGGGAAATTTTTGAAGCCTACTGCATAACAAAAAATAACCGTTGCATGAGCTCCACTTCAGTATCGTTATCCAACAAGGAATTCGACTGTCTAGATGCTAACTTTTGCCACGTGCCTGAATAATGTGATGGTATCGCCTGTTTATCAGGTGTGATTACGAATCATGTATAAATGTGGTCTTCCTGTAGTAAACCTTACTTGAAGTTCCGCATCTTGTCCTGTGCCTTCCTCTCTTCGTCCCTTGTCGTTTTACGCGGTTGCACTATGCACTCCGTTGTCAACCACCAACTAGCCCGCCCTCACTTGTTACATGTCACATTGGTGTTTACGAACTTATGCGCTCCGACTTACCGGGGATTGCGTGATGCGGTGTGTGGAAGCGAACGAACGCCGCTACATCTGCCATCTCATATCATTCGTGTTCGCAAAGTAAACGCGAGTCGGCTTTATTATCAGCAAAAAATAAAAATTTAATGTGCCAGGTGTTGAATCACTAAATGTGCAGGAAAAAAAAATACGATGTAATTCTTTGGTATAATTAAGCAGCGCTGCAAATAGCTGCTTGGAGTGTCAGGATGAATTGACCCCTATTTTGGAAAATACTCCAGCCCGGCAATAACTCATTGAATGCCAACATGCGAATGATATTGCCAGGCATTAGAACACTCGGCATCCTCGAACACGACACATGCCGTGACGTTGCTGAGGCATTATTTAGTCTTTGATTTATTTGCTGACCGCTGGTTACAGATTTCATTTGAAAATTATTGTTCCTTGTAAACACAAAAGTAAGAGTAACATCGATGACATCGTGAAGATTCTTTTTTTTTTTCGGTCAAAGGCCTGACGCTGCGTATTAAGACGGAAATAGTCAACGAATACGCCGTCCTACGTTTTTCGCGGCATGATTATTGAGGAGACTTGCCCCTTCACCGCGTTCATATGCGCAGAAGGCAGGCGATGGTGCGCAACTGCACTGGTGGTGCCCTGATACCGGAGAAAAAAAAATATTTTGGAGCTGAATGTATGCATTTTAATAAGCTCTGCACAAAGCGGCTGCGGCACATTAGCTTGGCACCTTGTCTACGCCTCAAAATACACGCAACAGTGAGGACATTATACTAGTGTATTGATTGAATCAGGTTGTTTTATGTAAAAAAAGAAATTTAGTTATACAAGGGTCAAATCAAGATTTTTCGCCTTGTCCACGCAATTTAAATATGTAACAAGATTTCTGTCCGAAGTGAAATATAGGTCTGGTTCACGGGGTTTAAGGTCCCGAAGCGACTCAGACTATGAGGGACGCCGTATTGAAGAGCTCCTGAAATTTCGACCACCTGGGGTTCTTTAACGTGCGCTGACATGGCCCAGTACACGGGTTTCTACAATTTCGATCAAAATTCAACCGCTACGGCCGGAATCGAAGCCGCGTCTTTCAAGTCAGCAGCCGAGCGTCAAAACTACTCAGCAACCGCGGCGACCCAAGCAAAATATAAGCTTTGCAATTATGGTATGGAATAGCGTATGATGCCGAGTTGCATTTCCGACGTCGCAAATGTCCTCCACAATGCAATTTTCTGATTACAGGTAGTTTCGCGATGACGGAATGAGGTTTCATTATTGCTTACATTTTTAATGATACAAGGAGGATAGCAAAAGTTTTATCTCCGCTTTTCCAGGCTGTGTAAATGGACTGCAAGGCTTTTAATGATACGAGACCTGTCCCAAGCGAAAAACAGGCATTCGGATTAATGCATGGAACAGCGAATCATGCCGAGTTACAATTCTGTGGTCAGAAATGTCCACTACTTTCTTTTCATTTGAAATATATTTGAAATGACGGAATGAGGTTTCGTTCAACCTAAAAATTTTTTTATAAGGTGCAAATCAAAAGTGTTTTGACAGATTATCCAGGCTGTGTAAATGGGCTGCATAGTTTGCTACGAGACGAGACTTGTCCCGAGCGAAAAAGAGGTATTGTATGGATAAGCGAAGAATGCCGAGTTACATTTCTTCGGTCGCGAATGTGCTAGGCATTGTAATTGCTTCATCATAAAAACCTTCGCGATAACGGCATAAGGTTTTATTTCTCCTAAAAATTCTAACCAAACAAAAAGCAACAAAGTGTTTTAACAGCATATCCAGGTTGTGTAAATGGCCTGCACCATTATGAATCAAGCGAGACCTGTCCAGAGCAAAAAAGGTAGATATTCCGTTTGTTCAACGGATTTGCGAAAAATGCCGAAATAGATTTTCACCGTCAGAAATGTCCTGGACAATGTAATTTTGTCGTTAACAGTTTTTTTCTGCTCTAAGTGTGCATGGCGTGATCTGGTTAGTAATACCTCTGTAGTGTGCAATGCAGTAGTGTCATTAATCGATGACCACCAGCGCAAATGAGAAGACATGAATAATTAATGCATACACTGTGTGAAAAAAACTTCGCGGGACTCCATTTGAGCAAGGGAAAGCAGATGACTTCCTTCGAAGATTATTGCTATCAGCACCACCTAACGTACCACGAACCACAGATAGGGTGCTGCTTGGCCACCCGCCGCCACTTTTGATCCTGTGCCCCGCCCCACCATCCCCAATCTTCACCCTTAAAAAACACCACCCACCAACTGCTCACCTATACGCCATCATCAACAAAGCCAAGCGCTAGGAGCCCACGACGGAGCAGAGCGAAAGGTAACGGACAAACATAATTCCAAGACTCAGTGCGAAAGCCAGCTGCTCTTCAGAAACACGAGCAACCTCACCACCACAGCCGCCTATGCGGGGCTGCTCAGCCAATCACTGCCACCCTCGAACCACAACCTTCACCCTCCATTTGCGTTCGGTCGCTTTTGTGAAACGATGGCCTAAAATAGAGGCAATCAATAAAGCAAAAACATTAAACTAATCACCTATGGTAATTGCGACTGCTTTCTCAGAACTGTGGCATGAGAAGTCTGAACGGCCTCTAATCGTTGTTTCTTGCCCCACATTAGCGCTGTAGATTATTAATCTTTATGAATTCAATGCTGTTGCCACCGCAGTTACTTTGATTTTCAAATGAAAAAGCAGCTTTAAACCCACTGTTTTGCAACAGAGATTTTTTGATTGCCCGTCATCAAACTGCCCATCTAAGGCATTATTTCGACTACTACGGAAGGGATTGTTTAACTTTGTTTTTTGTCTTTTTAGAGCGCAGCTCTTTGGCGTCCCTTTCTGCGTTTCCCGGCGTCGCCGTGTTGTAACCGGCAGTGGATACTTTTGGCGCAATTTAAACTGCGCAACCAGTGGCGCCGCAGCTTGGAAATCAAAACAAAGGCGCATAACTACCCTCTTGGAAAAGCGGACATCCCAGTGGTGCTTCAATCTACGTGGCGGTAGTGACAGGTTTGCGCTGCATGCGTTTTCATTGACAACGTTGGGCCAATTTAAGGAAAAGAACTGCGCATAACTGACTCCCTGGGTCAGTGTACGCCTGAATCGCGCTTATGGGTACGTGGGGTGATGAGAGACAGCTGTGGGCTGCATGCGTTAACGCTGACAACGGGGAGCGAACTCTCGCGATCAACCATCAACTGCCACCTGCCAGGGTGGCAGGGTGGGTGGTGACTTTAATGTTGATATAAAGAAAAACAAGCATTTTTTAACACTTATGCAGGAGAACATCGCGTTTCTCTTACTCGTAACGCCTCCCACGGCTTTGACAAGCTCGAGAAATACTTGCATGCACCTCGCCTTTGAGAACCAGGCAATGGTGCAGCAAATCGAGCATATATCCATCTATTTCTCCTGTCCATAAAGCTTCCTTCATGACAATCAAGAAATGTTAATGCAGTGTTTCTTGAAGAAGGAAAATGTAGGAAAAATAACAAGTTGTCTGTAACTGTACATACATGGATTGGTCCAATTCTTTGCCGCAATCTATCGCAAAGCTGGAACAGCTGTTGAGCTGCGCTCAAATTTCGCACTAGGAAGTAACATAATCGTGAGAAATTTTTGAAATGCTTGCTTGTTCTTGCTTGTTACGAGACGGCTGGTCAAACAGATATTGCTAAAGAACTATGACTATCCGCAGCGGAAATTGATTTTCTCTCCTCCTTACCTCTCTCCTTACCTCCCTCCTTACCTGCGAATAAATCAGATGAAGTTAGCGCCTGTCCTGTGTCTTTCCTCTCTTGTGTGCGTGTTGTTGTGCGCTTGAATTCATTTCAAAAATAAACATTCTGTGTGTGCTGTTCGGTTTTTGTAGCGAATGCTACATTGGCCACGAACATGCGATTTCGCTGTGGCGGTGCTCCGAGGAAGCACAGCGACGTACCTTCAGCCGTTGCCTAGCAATCGCCGCAGGTGGCGGACGCGTTGTCTCGGGCGCTGTCACCTGCATTACGGCGGCGGTCATAAACACATTGACGTCTTTTTCGTATTGCGATAACAATGTGGGTGCTAAGTCACCTACGGTGGCCTTTGGTTGTGTGCTCGTCGCCTTAGAAATGGCGAAGAGTGTAACAAGGTCCGCACGGACAGGACGGGAACTCCGACCACGCTCGCTTCCTCGGGAGCCACCTCTCGTTTCGGCGCCGTGGCTCATGAACAGGGATTTAGTCCCTGCTTTTGAAGCAGTCATTGTGTTTTGTCCGCAGGAGAGTCGGCACAGCGTGGAAACCGATTATGCATGTGTATGTTAATCGAATTCGACTGCTGTCGCATATATTAGCATGCACAGTGAGGACCATCGGGTGATATTGGTTTGCTTTCATGTGTTTGCATAAATAATCAACAACTTTTTCAGAATTATCTGCATTTGTAAGATCCATTACCATGCATTAAACTGCACACACTCACTGCATTGTGTGAGCAATACGAACGGAATAATTGCACATGTATTCCATGTATGACGCACAAAATGGTGCACTGAAAATCAGCTGGGCCATTTCAGATTAACTAATATATCTGGTGCATCGGCACACATAATCTGTATTTTATCTATATCTTTATGTCTCTCTCTCTCTCTCTATATATATATATATATATATATATATATATATATATAAATATATATATATATAGGGTTCAGCTATTTTGGAAAAATCTTGGACGAATCGTCGATAGTAAGAGCACAGACCGAAAAAACGTCGAAGAGTCTTTTTGTCAGTGGGACGCGGGAAACTGGAGACAGCAGCGGTCTTGTCGGGATCTGGGAGAACACCGCGCGCGCTGACAACATGGCCGAGGAAACGAAGCTCCTCAAAACCGAAATAGCATTTCTCAGGCTTGATCGTAAGTTGCGCACATTGGAGCGCCCGGAGCACTGTGCGCAGCCGCTCCAAGTGTTGCTCGAAGGTGGGCGAGAAAATGACGACATCGTCCAGGTATACGAGGCACGTCTGCCACTTGAGCCCAGATAAGACAGTGTCCATCATGCGCTGGAAAGTCCGGCGCTGAGCACAGCCCAAACAGGAGCACCTTAAATTCGTATAGACCATCAGGAGTCACAAAAGCAGTTTTCTCGCGGTATCGCTCGTTCACCTCTATCTGCCAGTAGCCGCTTTTAAGATCTAAAGAGGAAAAGAACCTGGCATCACGTAGTCTGTCGAGTGCATCATCAATCCTGGGGAGCGGGTAAACGTCCTTTTTGGTCACGTTGTTCAGTTTGCGGTAATCAACACAAAATCTCAAGGTGTTGTCTTTCTTTTTCACGAGGACCACCGGTGATGCCCATAGGCTTGTCGACGGTTGAATGACATCGTCGGCGAGCATTTCGTCCACTTGCCTTTTAATGACTTCGCGTTCCGTCGAAGAAACGCGGTATGGGCGCTGGCATACGGTTGGTGTAGTCTCGTCGGTGATGATGCGATGCTTTGCGACAGGCGTACGACCGACCCTGGAGCTTGTGGCAAAACAATCCGCGAAGTCGGTTATAAGCGCCGAGAGGAGAGCCTTCTGCTCAGGCGCCAAATCCGGATTGATTCTGACGGACGGAAGGACAGGACATGGTGGAGCCTGGTCTTGAGGGCTTGTCTCCAGGGCGCACACTTGAGGCACCACGGCGAAGTCATGCAGGAAGGCGACAGCCGTGCCCTTGGCGAGGTGCTGCAACTCGTTGGCAAAATTTGTAAGGAGCACACTAGCACAACCGTCTTGTAGTTGGACGAGCCCGCGAGCGACGGCTACTCCCTTCTCGAGCAGCAGGGGTTCGTGGCTATCAGCGACACCTTCGTAGTCGTGGAATAAATCGTTCCTTACGAGAACTAGCACACTGGACCGGGTGGCACCATTACGTCGTCAACAAGTCGCAGAGCAGTGAAGCGTGAGTCGTCTGTGTCAGTGCGCGCCACGGCCCGTTTAGTCGAGAACGCGACCCGTGCTTCGTGCAGGTCAATGACAGCACCGTTCGTGTGGAGAAAGTCGAGACAGAGGATCAAGTCCCTCGAACACTCACGGAGGACTACAAATTCTACGACGTACACAAAACCACGGATATCGACACGAGCTGTGCACCTGCCAGCGGGGATAATCAGGTGACCCCCAGCAGTGCGAATGCTAGGCCCCGACCACCCCGTCAATACTTTCTTCAGTTGTAAGGCAAGGGCCAGGCACATGACAGAATAGTCGGCACCAGTATCCAGCAAAGCGGTCACGTCGATTCCGTCAATTTTGATGCACAAATCGGAGGTAGCGCGTCGGATGCTGTCGCTACTCGCTCCCGGAGAAACATCGTCGCGTGGTAGTGGCGCAGGAGGATCTTCACAAGTCCCGGCATCAGCGGCCTTGCCTCCAGAGGCCGCTGGAATCAGTTTTCCTGGCGTGGACTCGGAGAACGGCGTCCGGAGTAGCCTGCGGCTTGACGGGGGCTTGGAGAACGGTAGCGTCTCGGCGACGGTGATCGAGCCTCCTGGTGGCCTGACGTGATGTGGTTCTGGCGCGACGACAGATGGAATGCTATCTCCTGCGGTTGGTCCCCGTTCAGAGGGCACGGGTCGTCCGGCGCGAAACCACGCAGGCCCACCCGGCGGTATGGGCACGCCCTGTAGAGGTGACCCGCCTCGCCACAGTGATAGCAGAGGGGCCGACGATCCGGGGCACGCCACACTTCACTCTTTCGCGGTCGCTGATAGGCTGGCGGAGCGTCATCACGAGGGGAGCTCGACGAGAGCACTGCTGGAGTCGCGGCAGTGACGTCGTACCCAGGGGCCTGGCGGAGGACGGACGCATACGTGGGCCTTGCATCAGGCTGGCGAGGAACCTCGGAAATCTTGTGCTGTTGTGCTGCCAGGCGCACCTCGTCCCGGATGACTTCGCTCAGTGGCGTGAAAGATGGCGTCTCGGACGGCGTACGGAAGGCCTGCAGTTCCTCTCTGACGACAGATCGGACCAGCTCGCGTAGAAAGGCCGCGTCGATTCCGGGAGGCATGGAGATGGGATCAGGCCCGAAGGTGTTGACGTCGCGATTGTACTGGCGGGCTCGCTGTTCCAGCGTCTTCTCCATAGTTGCCGCCTCGGTGAGGAACTCTGCCACAGTGCTTGGTGGGCTGCGCACGAGTCCTGCGAAGAGCTCTTGCTTGACACCCCGCATGAGGTGGCGAAGCTTCTTGTCTTCTGTCATGTTGGGATCCGCGCGCTTAAAAAGGCGAGTCATTTCCTCGCAGTACATGCGTACACTCTCGTTGTGGCGCTGGTTGCGCGAGTGTAACGCAGCTTCTGCTCGCTCTCGACGGTCTGCATTCAGAAAAGTGGCTTTAAGATTGCGGCAGAAAGCTTCCCAGGACGTAAACGAAGCTTCATGGTTTTCGAACCATGTCCGAGCCGACTCTACAAGTGCAAAATAGACATTGTGGAGCTTACGGTTGTCACTCCAGCCGTTGTAACGGGCAACCCGTTCGAAGATCTCGAGCCAATCCTCGGCGTCCTCGAACACGTCGCCATGAAACGACGGGGGTGTTCGTGGCTGATGACAGAGGATGTGCGCCGGGAGCGTGGTCTCAGTTGCCATGGCAGCTGGTGCCTCCGAAGGCCGGGGTTGCGTCGCCCTGGTTGCAGCCGGAAGGAGTACAAATTCAAGGGACGCTCCACGGAGGCGGCAGCCGCGGCGCTGGTGAACTGGGGTGAGATTCGTATTGGTCGGTAGCCTACGCGGGTCTGGAAGCGTACCCAGCACCTCCACCAGATTTGTCACGAATATTACACGGCACGCCGTTAGATACACAAGAACTGTTCTAGTCTGCCGAGCGGTCACCAGCAAGCAGGCGAAAACAATTCTTCCTCGTCACCAGCGAGATGGCGGAGCACTTCTTCTTCGTCTTCTTCATCCACTTCTAAGCTGTATCAATATATACACACACACACACACACACACACACACACACACACACACACACACACACACACACACACACACACACACACACACACACACACACACACACACACACACACACACACACCAGCTCAACCATTCTCAGCAAGAGACAACCGAAAAGGAATGGTGCACAGAAACCCAAATAAAGCGCGCAACTTCCCATACATCCGCCCACCTTCCCTCGCAGGCCAGGTATTGGACCTGCCCGCAAATGCAGCCTGTGCCAGGTAAAACCCCTGCGGCCGCTTTTTAACCGAAAGCTTCACTACCTGACCTCGGGCTTTCTTCACGGCGCTTGCCTTCATTTGACCTTCCGATAAAGCAAAGGAAAGTAGATAACTGACCCCCTGGGACAGTGGACACCTTTGTCAGGCTCTAAGCTACGAAACCGATGAAGAGCGAGAGTGTCTAAAGCAACGGAAAGGCGCATAACTGCCCCGTGGGGTAGTGGACACCTTAGTCGCGCTTTAATCTACTAAATCGATGAAGAGCGGGAGCTTCGAAGGCAGAGGAAAGCCGCATAACTGGCCCCCTGTGACAGTGGAAAACTCAGTCGTGCTTTAATCTACGGGATGGTAGTGACAGTGGGGGCGGGGAGAGAGAGATGTTTTTGCTTGTGTTAGCGCTGACAACGTTGTGGCAGACGAGGCGCTGCAGGAAGAGGCCGCAGCGTTCAGTGGGCGAGCAAACTTTCGCGATTAACCATTAATTGCTACCCGCCTGGGTTGCAAGGTGGGCGCGCTGCCTATCCAGTGCCCGAAACGCACTCAGCGTTACATACGCCAAGCCGCGTACAGTTGTTGGGTACGCCACAGCTTTCCTCTCTGCCAGGTTTAGCAGTAGTTAAATAGCAGCTAATTTTTTCCCAGTCGTCCATTGTCATGGGGGCATACACGCCGTTATGCTGCCACCAGCCGACAGGGAACATGGCTTGTACCAACATGGTACGTGAGGGACTCCAGAGGGAGCAGTTCTCTTGCCTCTTCTCTTCAAGCTGGCCATGATCAAGCTCCCTACCTTGCTGGGTGAGGTCCCCGGTGTTCAGCATGCCCTGTACGCGGACGACATCACCCTCTGGGTAACACACGGATCGGTTGGCCAAATCGAGGCCAACCTCCAACAAGCGGCGGCTATTGTGGACGATTATGCTTGCCGCTGCGCCCTTTACTGCTTCCCGAGCAAATCGGAATTCGGGCACATAGGTCCCAATCCAAGGTGCACAACCAAAATTGCCCTCTCCCTGCTTAGTGGCCCGATACCTGAGCAGCAGGAAATCAGAGTATTGGGAGTCTACATACAGAGGAACCGCATAGTTGACACCACGCTGACGAAGCTCCGAAAGGTGGGAGACCAGGAGGGCCGTATGGTCCGCCGGGTATCATATAAACGGGGAGGGGGGGGGTTGCAATGCAAAGACGCCCGGCGGCTGCCAATGCAGTCATACCCAGCCGAATCCTCTGTTCGGCACCGTGTCTCCACCTGCGAAAATGCGATGAGAACATTCTGGAAGTGATTCTCCGCAAAATCTATAAGAGAGCTCTCGACCTCCCCATTGCTACATCCAACCAACGCCTGCTCGGCCTGGGGATGACGAACCCCTTTGGGGAGCTGCGCGAGGCTCATCTCAACAGTCAATACTTGCGGTTAAGCAATACACGTGCGGTTAGCCGCCTTCTGACCCGCTTCCACATCATTTACACAACCCAACAAGAGGAGCGGGTATCCCTGCCCGAGGCCTGGCGCTTATGCCCTTCAGGTTCACCCCCTCGCCACTAACATGACAAAGGAGGCACATGATGGCCGCCGTCTCGTAACAGTATCCGAGCAGTATGGTTACTCGACCAAGGGTATTTCACACGGACGCGGCCGGTCCACACCATGAGCGTTGGTACACGGTGGCCGTCGTCCACCAAAACACCTTAGTTCAGTACCTCACCTTCCGTGCCTCATACACGCGGCTCATGCAGACGGCTCCTGGGCGCCGTCTGCTAAACCGCTTACATATCCAACACGACTGCACTGCGGAGGAGGCGGAGAGTATCCCAGTACTGTGGCGCCATATGCTCTGGGTCTCCCCGCTCCCCCGTAACATGGACACCGACATACACGTAAACAGGCGACAAGCGCGTGCTCGGGCTCTTGAGAGACAACACGGCTCCCGATCCGGTGTATATTATGTAGACGTAGCAGGCCCATCGCCCACGGGATTTCACACGGCCGCTGTCGTTCACCAGGAAATGCACGTTGATGAACTCTCTTTTCGAGCCCCGAATTCAGTGCGAGCCGAGGAAGTAGCGATAGCGCTTGCTGCCGCCCACGCCAATTCGAGAATCATCATTACGGACTCCCGAAAAGCATGTTATCATTACTTGGCAGGGGAGATCTCCCCCCTAGCTGCTTGTATTCTAAGACGGACTGCCACTGATCCAACACCCAAAAGAATCATTTGGGCTCCTGGCCACCAAGGCTTACGAGGTAATGTGGCCGCTGACGCGGCTGCCCGAGCGCTTACTCACCGGGCTCCTCATCCCAGCTCTTCTGGCTCGGAGACTAACCAGCCGCTACTGCGATTCAAGGAAATTATAACGCATTATAGCGACATCCACCGCCTTTTCCCGGCCCCTGCAAAGGGGCTGAGTAAGACGGAGGAGCGAACTTTAAGGCGCCTGCAGACAGGTACTCTACTATGTCCTGCAATATTAAAGCATTACGATCCTAACACGGATGGGCGATGCCCACACTGTGGGGAGACCTGTGATATCTTCCACATGGTGTGGGCATGTGCTCAAAATCCCCACCTCCCCCCTTCCCCTACCCCTTCCAGAGAGGCATGGGAGACTGCCCTTCTCAACTGCTCCTCGCTTGAGTCCCAAAGGGCTCTGGTGAAACGGGCTAGAGATGGGGCATTGTCATGCGGTGTCCCGGACTAGGGACGCCGACCATGTAGCGGGGCCACTCTGTGGCTCCCAAACTCTATTTCAGTAATTAAAAGTTTTCACCACCACCACCAACATTACATTCGCGGCGGAAGTTGCTATCGCGCTTGCAGCCGCGGATCCAGCGGTCCCGTGTCATTATCACCGACTCAAGGGGAGCTTGCCGCAATTTTGAACAGGGACAAATTCCAGATCGTGCTTTCCAAATTTTACAAGATGTGAGTACCGGAGTTTCAGAAACCGGCGCGCCATCATCTGGGCCACAACCGATGCGGGGTTACAGGGAAATAAGGCAGCTGAAGCTACCGCCCGTGCGCTTAACCACCGGTCATCGCCTCTCCCGTTGCCTGATCCGGCCCCTGATTTCAATCCGGCCATTACTTTTCCGGAGATCTCTCTCCTATATCAAACCACTCAAGACCGATACCACCTCCCTGTATAGGCCTCAAGAAGGCAGAGGAGTGTTGGCTTCTTCACCTCTACACCAACACGGTACAATTCGGTCTTTTCTAGCGAGTTTCCACACCCTGGGGAAGTGTTTGGAGACACATGGTTTGGGCATGCACTGCCAATCCTGCTTTCTTACCCCACCTCCACCCCACCCGAGAGGACTGGGAGGCTGCCCTGCTCGACTGCTCAACTCTCCAGGACCAACGAGCCCTGGTGACAAGAGCCCAGGCCACCGCTGACGCCACAGGGGTCTCGGACTAGGGATCCCTCCTAGTGATTGTGAGGGCCAAGCAATACCTCTTGTGTAAATAGCATAAATAAATATTTTACACCACAACTAGCTACGAACGTAAGTGAAGGAGATAATGACGGTAGCGTGTGGGATTCCCGGCTAGCATTCGCAGTAGCAGTAGTGACGTGTATACTATAGGCAGTGAGCATAAATATACATAAGAAATTTTGAAATTGATTCCGCTAATAAGTTCAGGTTTACTATGAAAAGCTTAGCGCATAGAATAGGCCAGCGTTAGGCCCTATTGTTTTGGAGAATTTCTTTGAGCGAGTCGTATATGGGCCTGATGCAATGAGCGGTTGAAATGGAAGTCGCTCTAATAGTTAAGCACCCTCCGTCGAACGCTAACGTTTGCTTCGTAGCGCAGAATAAGAACTTCCAGGCTGTTGTATGCATTTTTCAGAAGGAAGACAGCAAGAAAAGGCATTCTGGCTATGAACGCTTCTCTGACAGTATTTTAAAGGCGAACTTGGTTGTCGTTGCTTAAGCATGGGTTTTCAAAAACACATTGAATACCGCCTAGAAGTTCACGGGAATCTAGCACAAATGTTATTCTGATAGTCATGACACATTCAAATTATCTGTTGAGACAATTGCTGAAGACTATGAGTCTAAAACTGCTAGGACACGTTGATGGCTTCAGGTGTTCCGAAAGCGCAAAATAAGAGCTTTTTTTCAAGGTACGGTATATTTTCTACAGCCGATATTTGAATAAAAATTTTAACTGCCTCTATAGCGAGTTCAGAAAGATGGAGCAGCATTTTATAATGTATTTCATCAGGGCCTGGGTGCTGTCCGTTTAATGGAAGAAAAATGGTGGTAGTTTCTGTTAGGATATTTAAACTGTTAAAGTGTTCATTAGCACGGCTGGGTATCTTAATTCGCCTTTCATCTGTATTTTTATATTTTGACACTAACAATAGTGAGATAACAATAGTGAGAACTAGAAACTGTGGAAGAGCATTACCCGAAAATGACTGCCTGTTCTTCTATACTTGTTTGCCTACGGAGCTTTCCGAAGAGAAACAATCAAAGGCGAGTAACTACCATTGTATTAAAGACTTGCTCCCACATTGTATTCGTTGTTACAAAGCTGTTTACCTTTGGCACAACTTTGCCATTATGCTTTTTTCTGCCATGCAGCGGATATGTTGTGCTTTAGATCTTGCCTTTTTAAAGTTGGAAAGGCTATATGGTGCTATGCACGAAATAAACCCCAGGCATTTGTTTGTGGTTCTCTATCCTGCTTCCATTTTCCTGCCCATCATACTTCGTGACGTTCTCGCACAACTGCTGAGGAATAATTTACCTAGCAGCATGGAAGCAAGCGACGAGGCTTTTGTTTAATTTAAGATTTCCTTAAATTAATTTGTGGCGACTGAACTTTCCGTAAACAACACTCAGTTAGCTAAATGCCGCTTCCAACGATGCGGCTAGGCTGCGGTAACTATATCTGATATTGATGATTTGATTATGGCATGTAGGTGATCTCTTCCATGTGATTTGTCTGCATCCCGAAATCGATAGTAATGCAGGGTCAAGAATAAAATAGATCGACACAGCTCACTTTTTTTGAGCTCGACGAGCAATATGAGCAATGTCAACGCTCAGCAAAGAAACATTGCTACACAGAACACAAGCCTCTATACTCCGACTTTGAGTCAGTGTTTTTCACTTCCCTACGAATGCGAATGCCCGTTACGTCCCCAAACACTGAATATGGTACTGGTAATAAAGCTAAGAGGTCTTTTAACTCGTGGCGAGCATTCTTAGTGTCAGGCTCGAAGCACACGAAGCGTATTATAATGCATATGAATGCAAATATTATACCTGCTGCAGCATCTAATTTAGTTTTGAGCTTTATTTTCTGAGCTTGCACGCAAGAACTCCACAAACACCACTTTGTGCTGTTATTACAAAGCCATCCTGGAACCTCATTACCAGCTCTCGGCCACAGAGGAAGACTATATTTCTTGCATATCGGATACAAGATTACTGTGCCTTCGTGTCAGACCGACGGATCATGTTACAGATGTCCCTGTGAGGTCGCACTCGGATCCTAATAGCATTGTAAGTCAGCTGTCACAATCCCTCTTGGCAATTTAATCACTGACATCAAGTTCGTGATGGGTTTTACATTGCTTGCCTTATGGAGAATTGGGTATATAAGAGCGCTCTGGTGCACTGCGCGTTGTGTCACACTGACGGAGCGCCTTCAAGCATCCCGATTGTGTCGAAGGTAAGTTGTCTATCCCTATAAATGCTAAGACGGAAACATTAGATGATATTTGTGCAGTGCTATCCCAGGATAGCATGCACCAAAATGGCTATAATTACAATGTTAATTAACACGTATGAAGACTGAAGCTTGTGCTTTAACAGTGTGATGGAACATAAGATGTTGATAGCAGAAAATTTCCTTCTGCCTCCCGTTCATTTTGTTTCTTGGAACTGTTTGGAGCCTTCTTTTTTTATGTCTAAAATGTCATTCGCCATGCTCGCATTTATTAGTGCTTGATTTTCTGAACAGTCATCTGGATGAATGTGGGAGATTTTTTCATCAGCTGATTAAGCAGAGTTCACATGGTCTATAATTTTCCTTCGCAGAAGACGACCCAAGCCAGAGCGCTACGCACACATGGGCAGTTAGTGACAGTGGCTGAGGAGCTGGTAGGCATAGGCTGTTTTCCGCAGCGAAACCAAGATATACCCTTGGTACTGTCCATCGAGGATAATGTAGAAAGCAGGGTATAATGAGGCTTCAGGTCGCACATATTTAACAGAATTCATCCAATTTTTGACCTGTACTGCGAACGATGTTATATTTCTGCCATTGACGTACTTGGGCCGACTTTTCAAAATACCTTCATAATGGTGGGCGATCGGCGCGATACTGCGGAGGATACTTAGGAATAAATACATTCGCTGTGAATCTAGAACTGCTTTCTGGAGAATAGCAACTGCTGCGTGCTCCTTTCCCGAATTAAATATGAAAGTGTTCTGAAGATCGTGACCTTCTTATGAACAATATTAATAAATACAGAAATCCGGGCCCACATGGGTAAAGTTGATTTGCGCTATCTTGTTTTCCAGCAGCAAAGAAAGATGACTCGTCTTACAGTGTATCTCCTCTACGTCATCGTAATAGCAGGTAAGCATGAGAGTGGAAAGTTGCTGAATTCACAACATTTTCATTTCACGCTTTTTTTCATCAACTGTGAAACAATCGGAACACCTTACTTTTAATCAGTGCTGTGAAGATAGCCATTCCTCAGGGTATTTCTCTTCGTTTACCGCCTCACAACAGTCATCATGGAAATCTGTTTCTTTGATCTCACAACGACCAATGAACAATAAAAATGTATCTAGGCGTAAAGTCATAATTTCTCCGCGTTTGTAAGCAGCTTCTAGTAGCCGACCTGAAAGGTGAAGATCAATTCATCGGCTGCGACCACACTGAACCTTATTTCTTTGTATTAATATAGGCATTTTTAATTGTGTTGTGCATGTCGAGAATTCAGACGCTGAATCTAAATTTTCAACATGAGAGCGTACGCCACGCCAAACTTTTGTTATAAAGGTGCAGTGAAGGGGAATTTTGAACTCGTCTTTTTGCCGCGGGAGCTCGATCTACACGTTCCGAGCATTCTTAGAAATTTCGACTTATTGCCCCGTGTGGCCGATTTCCGTAATTAAATTGGACCAACGTCCGGCGCCCGCCTTTTTTTTTTAATTATCCCCGTACGGTGAGCGCTGTCGACCAACGCGTGGAGTGCCTTTCAACCAGCTCCGTGGAGGCTTTGCTTTCGCTTTATTTTTGTTTGAGGTTTCCGTGATTAAATAGTTTCATTCGCACATAATATAGCCGCAAAATAAGCAAGCAGAAATAAAATACGCGCGGACTATTTGCTCCTACGGATTACTACGTATTACTCCGCCGATGTCAGAGCGGCAAGCCTCCACAGAGCTGGCTGAAAGGCACTCCACGCGTTGGTCGACTCCGTCCACCGTACGGGGAGAATTAGAAAAAAAGGCGGGCGTCGGACGTTAATCCGATTTCATTACGGAAATCTGGCACACAGGGCAATATATTGAAGTTTCTAAGAGTGCTCGGAACGTGCAGATTGAGTTCCCGCGGCAAAAAGACGAGTTCACATTCCTCTTCACTGCACCTTTAAGGAGCTTTACGATGTTTTTGGGTTTAAACTGCGCAAAGGACAGATTGTAAATCCGGCCATATATTTCAATCGGAAGTCATATAAATCAGAGAAAATTTGGACATTAATAGAGTTAGATTAATTTAGGCACTTTTCGAGGGTACGAACCTAGACAGACCTAGGTGCGAACATCGTTCGATGTAAAAGCATGTAATGATGCCTCATCGTCTACTACAATGTACCACACAACACGACGTCCTAAATGTGTGGCTCCGAGCATACAGAAACTAGGTTATGCGAGAAAACGGTTGATTTTAGTCGTTCATTCGCAGATTGGACTGAACACTCCCTCCCTGTTCTCAAACGCGCCTGGAAGCTGTTCGCAGCGTTCTTTGCGTTCGGAGCTTGCCATATCCACCTGTGGCAAAATTTTTCGCATTTATTTTGGGAGCGAATTTTCAGGAAATAATGCTTGAATGAGATTCGTGCAGTAAAAAGAGAAAGACAAGAGTTACGAAGCTTTCTCCTGGCCAAAGTGACAGAAATGAACACTGCATAACAAATAGCGCGGCTAAAGTAGACTATATAACCATATTCCCGAATAGACAGTGTCGTATACTTTCAATAATCCTAATTATGTGCGCTGCAGCGTTTTTTCTATGATCGCTGAAGGACGTTGGCATCTGCAGCATACTGCCAATGAAATTAGTCCTGTGCAGGCTGCGACCTCGTACCCGAACTAACCCTCCTGACTCATCAGCCCGCATCACTCTCGGCCACTTCCTCTCTTTCCTGTCTTGAAATGCACTTTGCCGCTCATGACGATTGTCGGTTATTTTATGCCTTGCCCATGGCGACTTCTCATTCATGACTGCAGTTATTTCTAGGCGTCCAGGCACATCATTTTATTAGGACGTAAGGTGCGCCATCAGAAAGTGGGAAAAAGGGATTTGGTGTTCTATTTGGCTGTGCATTTATCTAAATCAGCCCCTGAAGATACGGACAGCAAGGAGAGGTGTACACACATTCTCACCCGCCGCGGTGGCTCAGTGTTAAGGGGCCCGTCTCCCGAGCCGGACTTCCCGGGTTCGAACCCGACCGCGGTGGTGGTGGTGGTGAAAAACATTTATGGGAAATTAAGTTTCTTTACAGAAAGGTGATTGGGGTAGGACCCTTTTGGCCCTTTCCCCTTACAATACTGGGTGGAGCCCCTATTCTGGTGCCCCATTGGCAAGCAACGCCGCCCGCGTACGTTGAACCAAAGCCTTTTGGCTCTTTAGGTCTTGAGAGCCGAGCAGGGCCGCCTCAAAGTCCTCTCTGGTGGGGTTGGGGTTGGGGGGATAGATGGGTTTGATTGACACGCCCAAACCATGTGGAAGGTGTCAGCCACCTCCCCACAGAACTGGCACGCGCCATTAAAGGATCGCCTCCATCGAAACGCAAGAGGCGCCCGTGTGCTGTGCGATGTCAGTGAACGTTAAGGATCCCCAGGTGGTCAAAATTATTCCGGAGACCTCCACTGCGGCACCTCTGTCTCTCTATCTTCTTTCACTCCCTCCTTCCCCCCTTCCCTTACGTCGCAGTTCAGGTCTCCGCCGAGATATGTGAGACAGATACTGCGTCATTTCCTTTCCTCAAAAACTAATTTACCAGTTTACCAATGTTACACATTCTCTTGTGCATATTGCCACCTGGTCTTCTCAGGTGGCGCTGAAGTGTCTTCGAAGACGTTGAAGTGTCTCGCGCTGGTTGGCTGGCTGCTTGCTGTATTCTGCCGGTTAGCGACCTTTCGCCCTATCTTCCGTTACATATTTTGGTGGAGGTGCTGGGTAAAGGTCCCCGTATATGTTTCATACTCCTCCGGATACCCTGGGCTCCAGTCCTTCGCTAGTGGACGCCCCCGTGCACCGTGCTAGCCGGAGAAACCAAGGCCTACCTCCCGAACACGGGCTTTTGGAGTCTGCCAGAGCACCCACCCATCGACCTGCATGCCAGCTGCAGCCTACTACACCTTGCAGAATCTGCGACTGCCCAAACCATTCCACGGCAGTCAGCTCGAAGACGTAGAAGACTGGCTTCTCGAGTTTGACCGCGTGGCGTCATTCAACCAGTGGGACGACGCCGCCAAGCTTCGAAACGTCTTCTTTAGTCTCGAGGATGGTGCGCGTACCTGGTACGAAAACCGAGAAGACGCCCTAACATCATGGCACGAGTTCCGCCGACGCCTGCTGGAGACCTACACCAGCACGGATCGTCGAGAACGGGCTGAACGGGCTTTGCAGTCTCGCATTCAGATGCCGAATGAGACTGTAAGCATGTACGTGGAGGATATGACTCGGCTCTTCCGGCGAGCTGACCCGGCCATGCCCGAAGATAAAAAGGTGTGCCAACTCATGCGCGGCGTTAAGGAGCAACTTTTCGCAGGCCTCGTGCGCAGTCCACCTGGGACTGTTGCTGATTTTCTCAAGGAAGCGGTCACGATGGAGAAGATGCTCCTGCGGCGGTCTACCACCTACGACCGGCCGGTACTCGCCGCTTCACTTACAGAGCCGCTTCCTGCCTTCGGGGCTAACCCTGGTCTTCTCCGCGACCTGATCCGCTCCGTTGTGCGCGAAGAGCTCCAGGCGCTTTTCGGTGCTCCCCTGCCGTCGGCCGGCTCTCTCGCTAGCCTCGTCCGCGGAGAGGTTCAAGCCTTGAGGCCTTCGTTCCCGTCCGTTTACCCGCCGCCTTAACCCACGGAGTGCCGTCTTCCAACGTATGCTGAAGCCTTGTAACGTCCTGCGCCCTCTTCGGCGCAGTTTCCTCCGTCCAATCAAGGCTCGCTGTTTTCCGCACACCCCGACACGTACTACATCGACAATCGACGATCACCCCAGCGGAAGACGGACCTGTGGCGTGCTCCAGATCGGCGGCGTCTCTGCTTTCACTGTGGGGAACCCGGTCATCTGTATCGCCAGTGCCCGTATCGACAGCTTGGGCTGCAGGGGTTCCCTATCGACATGCCCCGTCCACCAAGAGGTCAACGACCCCGGGAGATCGAGGACTACGTAGCCCAGCAGCGCATGGCGACAATTCCCCAGCGGCAGTCTCGGTCTCCATCACCACGCCGACCTTCGCCACAGGCCCAAAGCTCCTCCTGGATGGCGCAGAGACGGTCGCCAAGTCCCCGCCGGGAAAACTAAAGAGAGCGACCTCAGGGGGCGAGGTCGCTGGCAATCGATGCGAACAAGACCCCCCGACAACGCGAACAGCGACCGACCGCGATTTAAAGGCGACGACTGCAGTACCTGAACTCGGAGATCGATTCTCGTTGGATATACCCGTGCTTCTCGATGGCTGTAAGGGTAGTTCTCTGGTGGACACTGGCGCTGATTTCTCGATTTTAAGCGGAAAGCTAGCGGCGCTTCTTAAAAAAGTAATGACGCCATGGTCCGGCACGCAGATTCGCACGGCTGGCGGACATGTCGTAACTCCGCTTGGCCTATGCACAGCAAGAGTCCAAATTCGCAGCTCCACATTTGTTGTCAGCTGCCTAGTTCTACCTGACTGCTCCCGTGACTGTATCCTTGGCGTTGATTTTCTCCGAGAGTATGGAGCTATTATTGACCTCCGAAAGCGCACTGTCAGATTTTCTACCGAGAAAGCTGATGCTTACTCCGAGGACTGTCCACGCCGCGCCGCCCTTCGAATATCCGCCGAGAGCGTTTGGATTCCGCCACGCGCCAGTGTTTTTGTGAGTGTTTACTGCGACGGACTACGTGAAGGGACAGCGGTCGCAGAGGGCAACCTGTCCCTTTTGCTCACCCACGGCATCTGCTCAGCGCGAAGTCTCATCCATCTCCGCGACGGCTCCTCTGAGCTCCTGGGACTAACTTCTCTAACGAGCCCCGGCACCTTTTTCGTGCTACTGCCATCGCATTCGCCGACCCTTTAGCGGAGGTTTCTGAATGTTTCGCGTTCGAAGCTGTTAGACCTGTGCGCCCATCCCTTGACATCAGCCCGGACCTTTCGGTGACTCAACAGCGAGAACTACGTGCCCTCCTACTCGAATACGCTACCTGTTTCGCTTCTTCGTCGAAAGTCCGGCAAACGGCTCTTCTCAAGCACCGCTTCATTACGCCCGACGATGCCCGCCCCATCCATCAGCAGCCGTACCGTATCTCACCGAAAGAGCGTGAGGCGATCCAAACGCAGGTGAAGGAGACGCTTTCAGATGAAATCATTCAACCTTCCAGCAGCCCCTGGTCTTCACCTGTCGTGCTGGTGAAGAAAAAGGATGGGACACTCCGCTTCTGCGTGGATTATCGAAAACTGAACAACATTACTAAAAAAGACGTCTACCCGCTGCCTCGTATCGACGACTCGCTCGACAGACTTCGTCGCGCCCAGTACTTCTCCTCCATTGATTTAAAGAGTGGGTACTGGCAGATAGAGGTCGACGAGCGGGACCGCGAAAAAACGGCGTTCGTGACACCCGACGGACTGTACGAATTTAAAGTGCTACCTTTTGGGCTATGTTCAGCGCCGGCAACTTTCCAGCGGATGATGGATACCGTTCTCGCTGGAATAAAATGGCAAACTTGTTTGGTTTATCTCGATGATGTCGTCATATTTTCCGAAACCTTTGCCGAACACCTTGAACGCCTGAGGACAGTATTAGATGCCCTCCGATCGGCCGACTTAACGCTAAAGCCAGAGAAGTGCCACTTTGGGTACAAAGAGTTGAAGTTTCTCGGTCACCCCGTGAGTGCCGATGGCGTTAAGCCCGACCCCGAGAAAACTGCTACCGTCGCCAACTTTCCTGTTCCTGCAACAAAGAAAAGTGTGCAACGTTTTTTGGGTCTGTCCGCATATTACCGCCGCTTCATCGCCGACTTTTCAAAGATTGCCGCACCCTTGTACCACCTCACGCGCAATGATACACAGTTCGTGTGGGCTGCCGAGCAGCAGGAGGCTTTGGCCGAGCTGCGCAGACGACTGCTAACAACCCCTGTTCTTGCGCTGAAGAGGCTGAAACCGAAGTCCACACCAAGGTGGCGTGGAAAGGGTCATCGCGTATGCAAGCCGCACGCTTTCTCGCGCTGAAACAAACTATTCGACCACAGAAAAAGAATGCCTTGCGGTTGTGTGGGCAAGCATGAAATTTCGTCCGTACCTCTACGGCCGCCCGTTCAAAGTAGTTACCGACCACCATTCGTTGTGCTGGCTTGCCAATCTTCGCGACCCATCGGGGCGCCTAGCCCGATGGAGCCTCCGCCTCCAAGAATTCGACTACACCATTGTGCACAAATCTGGCCAGACGCACGAAGACACTGACGCACTCTCTCGCGCACCTGTCGGGTTAGCGGATGATAGCATAGAGGACGAGAGTGGTTTTATTGGAGTTGTCAGCGACTTAGACCTAATGACCCGACAGCGAGCTGACCCAGACCTGCAACCTATCATTGATTATCTGGAGGGCCGAGCTTCTGTCGTATCCCGACAATTTTCTAGAAACCTGCCGGCCATCTGTCTCCGGAACGGCATTTTGTTTAAGAAAAACTCCAGCACTGTTGACCGAGCGCACCTCCTCGTCGTTCCGGCAGATCTCCGCGCCGATATCCTTCTTGCTTGTCACGATGAGCCGACCTCCGGCAACTTGGGCTTTGCCCGTACCCTTGCACGCGTGCGCCAGGCGTATTATTGGCCCAAACTTTCTCACGCCGTCCAGCGTTACGTCAGAGGCTGCCGCGATTGCCAACGTCGCAAGGCGTCTCCTCTCAAGCCAGCGGGCTTGCTCCAACCTATTGAACCGCCTCGGACGCCTTTTGATCAAGTCGGCATCGATCTTCTGGGCCCATTCCTTGTGTCATCGGCCGGTCATAAATGGATCATAGTTGCGACCGATTATTTAACAATGTATGCGGAAACTAAGGCGGTGCAGCGCGGTACGTCATCTGAGATCGCCCAGTTTTTTATGCAACAAATCGTGCTACGTCATGGCGTACCGTCCCACGTAATCACTGATCGAGGTACGGCGTTTACGGCACAGCTCATGCGCAACGTGTTCGAGCTCAGTCACACGAACCATCGCAAAACCGCTGCCAATGACCCACAGACGAACGGGCTCACAGAGAGACTCAACAGAACGATCGCCGACATGATCGCAATGTACATAGACTCGCAGCACAAAACCTGGGACGAGATTCTCCCGTACGTCACATACGCTTACAACACGGCCACACAGGAGACGACCCGATTTACACCATTTCGTCTGGTCTACGGACGTTACGTTCAGACGATGCTGGATGCAATGCTTCCATGCTCCACTGATGACCACCCACTCACGCCAGACGCCGAGCAGTTCGCTCAGCGCGCCGAGGAAGCCCGTCAACTTGCCCGTATTCACATTCAGCGGCAGCAGAGCACGGATGCGCGCCGCTACAACCTCCGTCATAGGCACGTCGAATACCATCCGGGTGACCACGTTTGGGTGTGGACTCCGGTACGCCGCCCAGGCTTGTCTGAAAAACTGATGTGCCGTTACTTTGGACCGTACCGAGTTTTGCGCCGCGTCACCGAAGTGACCTACGAAGTTCTTCCTGACGGGACTTTGCAGCCTCAGCGTCGTCCACCCCGCTCTGAGGTTGTGCACGTTCTTCGCATGAAACCCTACTTCACGCGGTAATGGATAGTACGCTCATTGTTCCGCTAGTTTTCGCGTGGGACACCTTCGCCCACCTCCCTTGTACAGTTTTATGTGCTTGTGCTGTTTTTTTCTCTTTCCACTGCCCGTACTGCAACCCCGCTTTTACGTTTTTCTTTTTTTGGGAGGGGGATTAATGCCACCTGGTGTTCTCAGGTGACGCTGAAGTGTCTTCGAAGACGTTGAAGTGTCTCGCGCTGGCTGGCTGGCTGCTTGCTGTATTCTGCCGGTTAGCGACCTTTCGCCCTATTTTCCGTTACAATATCACCTTTCTGCTCGTGTCATCAAGTGCTGATTTGGGTAAACTCTCCATAAGAATGAACCGTAACACCTAGCAGTATTTTGTATCCCAAAGATGGGGCTCCAGACAACAGTGCATATAATAATTGCGTCATTTCCTCCAACCTCACGGGAGCGTACCGCAGACTCTTGCGATCTGGACGTCGTTTAGTAAATGAATCGTTCGCATATTATGGCCGGTACATAGTGTAATGTCTCAACTGCCTACGAAGGCGCCGGTGCGTCTCATCGATGACAAGTATACCGTGGAACGCATAAAGGCGGATAGCAACCATTGCCTGGAAACAAGCACTCGTCGACGAGGGTTGCCGTAGAGCGTGGCCGTAATCGGAGCTCAAGTTCGCATCGTTTCGAGTGTCCGGATGAAGCAGAAGATATACAAGGCTACCCGAGAACGGCGACCTCGCCCAGGTGCAACGGCGTGGGCATAACACAAGCAACGCTGGCTTCGCGCCGGGGTCGGTTTACCGAAACCCGCTGTTTGGAGAAACGTACACATCGCCGAGAAGCAAGCCTACAGGAGGACGAGCGGACCCGCCGAGAACACGATCTTCCAAGTTCGCAGCGTGAGAAACAGCGGTTGCCTGCGGAAGGCTGGTGGTGTGTGTGCTCACGTGCTGTGGCTTACGTGCAGGAATTCGGGGGCGGGCCTTTATGGTGCCGTGTGAAAAGAATGGCAATTTGTGCTCTTCGATTGGTGCGTGCCCAAGGACAACAAATTCCCTGCCTAGGGACCTAGGGACATTACAAGGCTTAAAACCCGGTGTTTTCGCCTCGTAAGGGGCAGAATTCTCTGAAATCTCCATCTGTAAAGATGTAAATAAATTCTAATTCGCCTACGAGAGCTCCTCGCCTCCGAGGTTCCTCGACGCCTCGCTGGTCTTCGCTACCCTCGACTCGGGCCCAACGTCCGGCGTCGCGACAACTAGTGGCAGCTTGGAGGGATCGAGCCTGGCTGACCGACGGAGGACAGCACGCAGAGATCGCAGAGACTGGCAGTTGCAGAGTGGTGAGTGCCGGCATTGCTTTTGGTTGCCAGGCTGATAAGATAGAGGTGTAATCTTCTCCCTGGTGTGGCCAGCCGCAGAAGCGTGAATTAAAGTACTTCTGGGTAGAGGCCACGGCATTGTCGCACTGCTGTCAGTCATGGATTTGAAGCGGCTGCTCAAGACTCAGCTCGTGAGTCTGAGTGAGGAGCTAGGCATTAAGGTCGGTCCGGAGATGACAAAGTCCGATATCATCGTGGCAATAGAAAGTTTGGATGCCGAGAGCGGGCAAGTAGAAGAAGCATGGAAAGAGATGCAGAGATGCCAAGCGGCAGAACAAAAGCAGTTAGAGCTGGAAGTAGAGAAACTTCGCCTAGAAATTGATCTCAGAAAGACGAGCAGTGTTCAAGGCGTAGAGGCAGTGGCCCGGCCAGATCTATATGATCTATCGAAACTGCTGCAGCCCTTCAAGACTGGGCAAGACATAGGCCTCTATCTCGTTCATTTCGAGAGAGCTTGCGAAAAAGCGCAGTTTAGTCGCAGCTCTTGGCCGCGACGGTTGTTGAGCTTGCTACCTTGCGAAGCAGCGGATGTGATCGCTAGACTCTCTGCTGAGGACTCGGACAATTATGACAAAGTGAAAGAAAGCCTTCTTAAGAGATTTCGCTTATCGCCAGAGGCATTCAGGCATAGGTTTCGGAGCCTATCAAAGAAGCAGGGCGCTAGCTATGCAGAGTTTGCCTATGAGTTGAAGGCAAACCTAGTGGAATGGATGAAAGGCGCCAAAGCGAATGATGAGTTTAGTAAGGCTCTAGAAATTATCGCCATCGAGCAGTTTCTTTCGAAAGTTCCAGAGTCGATGAAACTTTGGATCCAAGACAGGGCGACTGTATGCTCGGTGCAGGCAGCGGCCGAACTGGCGGACGAGTATGTCTCCCGCCGAGGGGTACGAGAGGAGTTTTCTTCCGCCAGGCCGGCTGACAGGCGGAAGAGCTGGACAGAGCGCCAGTGGAGAGCGGCACCAAAGCCGAAGCATGATACACCAGAGGCTACGATAAAGCCTAAAGTTGAGAACGCACAAAGTGAACGAGAGAAAAAGGGAGATGATGACCGCTCAAAGAAAAAAATTTTTGAGGCGCGCAGGCCGCTCACATGCTATAACTGTCAGGAAACTGGGCACATCGCTGCAGGATGTCGCAAACCAAAAGTAACGTTTGCTTACGCTTGCGATTCAGCCTCAAATGAGGAGCTGCTGAGCCCGTACTTGTTTAATCTTACTGTGAATGGAAAGACATGTCGGGTGCTCAGAGACAGTGGAGCGACAATTGACCTTGTACATCCGGACTACGTTGAACAAACGCAATACAACGGCAAATGCGCCTGGATAAAACCTATACTAGAAGAATCGAGCGTTTGCCTTCCAGTAGCAGACGTGGTCATAAGCGGGCCGTTCGGTGAAGTTCATACTGAGGCGGCGGTTTCAAACAAGCTACCCCCACAGTACCCGTACTTGTTTTCTAACCGAACTGACCGACTTCTGAAAGATGAAGGAATAACCTTGACAGAAGGAACTGTTCAGGCTCTGACAAGAGCTAAAGCGCGTGCTCTCGCTGCTAAGTTGGAGACGACGGTGCGTAACTCGGATGAGGATGTGACAAAAACCCAGGACACGTGTGCACAGCCTCCAACATTGCAGATGGGCGGCAACAAAGAGAGCGAAGGTGAGAAGTCAGACACACAGAATGACACTGAAGAGCAACCGTCCGCACTACCTTCGGATGAATCGGTGATGGAGGCGGAAGGAGACAATCCAAACCGGCCAGGGCAATCAGAAAGCGCAGTACTGGATTGTGAGGGATTGTTTGTGCTTCCATCGTCAGATTCACTAGACCGAATTCTTGGAAGGGTGACCAGGGACACTCTTATTGAGGAGCAGGCAGAAGATCCGACGCTCAAAGTTATGAGGAAAACGGCTAAGGAAGGAATAGCTCGTAAGAATGTGCGCTTCCTAGTGAAAGATGGAATATTGTATCGACACTACAGCTGCGCCAAAGGCCGTATGTTCGACCAGCTGGTGGTGCCGGCCAAGTATCGGGCCGACATTTTGTCCCTTTGTCACGGAGCAGGTTGGTCGGGACATTTAGGGGTCCGTAAGACGAAAAACCGTTTGCTGTCTGAATTTTATTGGCCCGGCTGCTTCAAGGACGTCGAAAACTATGTCAGGGCATGCGACACTTGCCAGAGAGTGGGGAAACCGCACGATAAGACGAAGGCTCCACTCAAACTCGTACCCCTGATTTCGGAGCCATTTCATCGGTTAGTAATAGATATCGTGGGACCGCTCCCAGTGACAAAATCAGGGCATCGATACCTGCTGACTGCTGTTTGTCCAGCCACAAAGTTTCCCGAGGCCATCCCCATTAAAGAACAGAGTTCTGTGGAAGTAGTCAACGCACTACTGTCCATATTCTCAAGAATAGGATTTCCTCAAGAAATTCAATGCGATCAGGGTACGATGTTCACGAGTGTCCTCACATCCGGTTTTCTGGAGAGGTGCGGGGTCAAACTAATTCATAGCTCTGTTTATCACCCGCAGACAAACAGCGTTGAACGGTGCCACTCAGTAATGAAGCGCATACTGAGGGCACTTATCTTTGAAAAGAAACGCCAGTGGGACGCATGTGTCCCCGCTATGCTATTTGCTTTGCGGACAGTCACTCATGAGGCGACTGGATTCAGTCCGGCAGAGCTAGTGTACGGGCGGACCTTACGTTCACCGTTACGCCTACTAAGGGAATCTTGGGAGGCAAAAGACACAGACCCTACTGTGGTCGAATATATATTGGACTTGCTAGGTAGGCTTCACCGATGGCGAGAAATCGCAGAAGCAAACATGAAAGAGGCACAGACTAGGGCGAAAAGTTATTATGACCGAAACGCGAAACTTCGGTCGTATCAAGAAGGAGACAGAGTCCTTGTTCTGCGACCCTCGCGAATGAACAAGCTCGAGGTTCAATGGGAAGGACCGTTCAGAGTTGTGAAAAAGCTTTCCGATACGAACTACGCCATCGAACGGAAAGGAAGGCGCCGAGAGATCATGATTTATCATCACAACCTCATGAAACGATATGTCGCAGAGGTAGAGACAGTCAACATGGCTCTTAACGTCAGTGAGGAACTAAACACGGAGATTCCTCAGCTGAAAGGCTCTAAACAAAGCATTGGGGCTGAGGAGGTTATGAGAGTAGCAGCGCCTGCTGAAGGCCTGACCGAAACGCAGTGGGCTGACTTGCACAGTTTAATCTCCGAGTACGACGGTCTCTTCTCCGAGAGACCAGGGCGGACAGCGCTTGTTGCTCACGATATCGAGCTTACGTCTGATGTACCGATCAAGTTACGGCCTTACAGAATGGCTCCCCGTCAGCAGGAAATGCTGAAGGAGGAGGTAGAACGCATGCTCGAGCTAGGAGTTATTGAACCGTGCGAGAGTGCCTACGCGTCTCCTATGATACTTGTGGAAGTTCCGGGCAAAGACCCTCGACCTTGCGTAGATTATCGGAAGTTAAATGCAATAACCAAAGATCAGATCTACCCTATTCCGAACGTAGAAGAGCGCGTAGAGGAAGTGAGTTCAGCAAACTACGTATCTACCTTGGATTTAGTCAGGGGCTACTGGCAGGTACCTATGACCGAACGAGCTAGCCAGTACGCCGCTTTTGTAACACCTACGGGCACCTTTAGACCCCTTGCCTTGAGTTTCGGTCTAAAGAATGCGCCATTTTGCTTTTCCAGGCTCATGGACCGAGTGTTGAAAGGCGCGGAGACTTACGCTCTGCCCTATTTGGATGACATAGCTATATTTTCGGCTACATGGGAAGAGCACCTTTGTCACCTGCGAGACATATTCAACCGTCTAATGAAAACAGGTCTAACTGTGAAGCCCGCAAAGTGCCAAATGGCGCGAGCAGAAGTGAGGTATTTGGGGCACGTCGTGGGGCAAGGCAGAAGGAGACCAGATGATTTGAAAGTCGAGGCAGTGGTTGAATTTCCGCAACCACAAAACAAGTCCGGAATAAGAGCGTTTCTAGGGCTTACGGGTTATTATCAAAGATACATACCCCGTTACTCCGAACTTGCCGCTCCATTGACAGACGCACTGAGAAAAAACGCGCCAGAGAGAGTACGGTGGAGCAAAGAAATGGACAGTGCTTTCAGACGCTGATGATAAACCCTTTGTCGTTCAATGCGACGCAAGTAACCGTGGGTTAGGGGTTATTCTCTGTCAAGAAGACGAAAACGGGAATGAACATCCAGTGCTCTTCGCAAGCAGGAAGCTTACAGCGAGGGAGGAGGCCTATAGTGCATGTGAGAAAGAGTGTGCATGCCTCGTTTGGGCATTCCGAAAACTGGCATGCTACCTCTACGGAACCCCGTTCGTCTTTGTGACCGATCACTGCCCGCTGACATGGCTATCCCAAATGTCAGGCAAAACCCCCCGACTGCTGAGATGGAGCCTTGCGCTTCAAGATTTGAGTTTTCATGTGCGGTATAAAAGAGGAAAGGCGAACGCGAATGTCGATGGCTTGAGCCGTGCCTTTTAACCGCCTACAGGAACAAGGGTTATGTTCATTGCTCTTTTAAGTGTTTATGCTAAGTATTGTTGCAGTGATTCTTTCTTTTGGAAGCTTATGTAACCTAGTGACTTTTTCTTTCTTGTTCTGCTAAAGAAAAATACCACAGTACAGTGTGACAATGACCGCGAAATACGATATTGGGCAGGACCTTTCTTATCATGCAACAGCCTGGTTGCCAGGAAGCTTTTGCTGGCGCTTGCTTGCTCTGTGGCGCTAGTCTTTACTCTTCAGGAGTGTCCATCAACCGGACGATGATGCAGATCTCTTACGTCGAGCAGCCGACACTCCTCGCCGTCCGAGATCATCCCGTCGGCGGAGGAGCTGTAATGTCTCAACTGCCTACGAAGGCGCCGGTGCGTCTCATCGATGACAAGTATACCGTGGAGCGCATAAAGGCGGATAGCAACCATGGCCTGGAAACAAGCACTCGTCGACGAGGGTTGCCGTAGAGCGTGGCCGTAATCGGAGCTCAAGTTCGCATCGTTTCGAGTGTCCGGATGAAGCAGAAGATATACAAGGCTACCCGAGAACGGCGACCTCGCCCAGGTGCAACGGCGTGGGCATAACACAAGCAACGCTGGCTTCGCGCCGGGGTCGGTTTACCGAAACCCGCTGTTTGGAGAAACGTACACATCGCCGAGAAGCAAGCCTACAGGAGGACGAGCGGACCCGCCGAGAACACGATCTTCCAAGTTCGCAGCGTGAGAAACAGCGGTTGCCTGCGGAAGGCTGGTGGTGTGTGTGCTCACGTGCTGTGGCTTACGTGCAGGAATTCGGGGGCGGGCCTTTATGGTGCCGTGTGAAAAGAATGGCAATTTGTGCTCTTCGATTGGTGCGTGCCCAAGGACAACAAATTCCCTGCCTAGGGACCTAGGGACATTACAAGGCTTAAAACCCGGTGTTTTCGCCTCGTAAGGGGCAGAATTCTCTGAAATCTCCATCTGTAAAGATGTAAATAAATTCTAATTCGCCTACGAGAGCTCCTCGCCTCCGAGGTTCCTCGACGCCTCGCTGGTCTTCGCTACCCTCGACTCGGGCCCAACGTCCGGCGTCGCGACAATAGCCACAGACGCTTAGAAGTTTACTAAACCTTTGCACAGATTTAACATGACTTTTAGTTTTTTTTCAATCTGTGGCACAAAAACACATTCGTGGCGCCTCAATAATACTGCTTTCAATTATGTTGCTGAAGCTACGGACGCTTTTCACAGCCATTATAATAAAATTTGTTCATCCGAAGCTCAGTCTGTCAGAGGAATCAAAACTTAACTGTCTACTATCCTAAAAGCGTAATTTCTCGTAGTTACCACCTACAAGACAGCCGTCGTAGCAGACCGCACGCACGATTGCTGAGGACAGAACGTAAAACAGCCAGAACTGCACGACGTATGTTATTGTTTTTTTATGACCACTTGACTAAGTCTTGGAGTCTGACTACATCCTCACCGTTATTCATCACCACAATCACAGCTATAGTGGTCTGTACGGGTCACACCCGTGCTTGTAAACTGTTCACCATGCAGATAATGCACACATGAGCTACTGCAGAAATGGTACCTATATGTCTGTCCCACAGAACATTACCATTAATGCATTGGATTCGCAAACCCAAGTACGACGAGGCTTCCCAAGAAGACTGCATAATATACACTCAGTGGCGATAGTTTCGGAGGGTAGCGACTCACGGGTGTTTGAATGAGATCTAGCATCTCAAAATAATCACCTTGTTCTCGTCGCCGTACCTGTGAGAAGCTTTAGTAAGATCAATTGAACGGCGGCACAACAAGGACACTAACAAGAAAGGGGACCACATGCACACACTACCAACTGTTTATTACAGGGCAAAGTGCCATATTTATACACTCAGCTCAAGCAAGAGACTGATCGCATTATCGCTCCCAATCCGACACGAGGAATAAAAAGCAGCAACATAAGGATAACAGACAAAAAACCTCTAACACCTGAACATAAACTAACATATTCTGACAAAATTAAAAACGAAAATGAGGGGCCAACTCTTAGCAAAAGCAGTGTCAAACACTCGTAGCAACAGTAGAATCATACATGAGAAGCAAAAGCAGTCAGAAACCAAAAAATAAAAATAAAAAGTAAGAAACAAATGGCATTCGCAAAAAAAGCAGTCAAACATTGAAGCAAAAGCAGTCAGAGCCAGATAACACAACAAAAACGAAAAGATAAAACCTATAACAAAATTAACAACACTCTTAAACAAAGAACAGACGGCCGCTAGAAATACATTGCTGAAAATTCGCGCACTACACGACGCCACAAAAAACTATCAGGAAAGTGCACTTCATTTCTACGGACGGATACCGAACAGTCGCTAACACAAGTGCTTCCTTTCTTTTTGATCATAAAAGACTCAAGAATTTCGCATGTCACCTGATCGCGACTCCTGCCCCGAATCCTTACTGCGCTATCCACTGGCTCACACTCTCAATCTTTACAATAGGGACACAAGTTCGACCTGGCTTCGTTTACTAACGATTTCTCATTATTTCTCAGCTTTAGTATGGATGACGACCACTGAGAGCACTCTACTCAATAGCCTCCTTGGCTCGCTTGTCTAACCGGCTGATTTTTCCTCCTCAGCTCAATTCGCATCAGTGTTTGGCCAACGTGCAATTTCTGTTTAAATACAAACTCTATTTACAATCCGATTTCTCTTTCCGCTGTCGAGCCCTTAAAAAGAACCCGCGGTCCCCAAACCTACAACGAGCAAAATTATTTCATCTTTTTTCGTGATTTTTTATTTCCAGTGCCTCTCCTCGTTGCTATGGCCGAAGCGAGCCCAGGATTCATTATTGCAGCGCAGTATGACAAATTACATCGCAAGGACGGAAGAAGTGAGGAACCACTGCCCAAACCTGCTGAATAAAAAACCCTATGATTATCTCGGATTCTTGCAGGTGCATGGCGTCAGCATGAAAGCAGGGTTGGTTCGTGCACGCAATAAAAATTTCATGCAATACGTCGCGTTGAAAACTCCATTTATGAGTGCTAAACCAAACTAAGATGTTATAAGGAGATACGTCTTGGTTAATGTGCTTTCAAATTCTTGTAGGAAATAGTGCGAACCATGATTACATATATCTACCGATGGCAATGCTTCCGGCGATGATTCTAATTGCGTCAAAACTGGACAACACTTCAGCCACTCAGTCTCCCTCCTCTGGAGCTCAGAGATCGCTATTTTGTTTTTTTTTGTTATTTGAGCAAAGAAGGCTGGAGTCAGAGTCCCTTTCGATTAGCAGGTTCTGGAATTCACTAGTTGTGCATTGAGCATGCACGGCGAGAGCGCTATTTAGAAAAGCAATCGTCTCCTCCTCGATGCCTGCGTGGGAAGATTCTGGCGCCACGCGCTCACACGACGCCGCATCATGGGTTCGGCGTATGGTCTTAACCTGCGGAAACAAAGCGAGGACAGCAGCCGCGACGGCGATGAAGCCTTTCCTTTGATCAGACTCCGCCGTGTGTTCGGCATTTCTGTAAACAATACATGAACTGTGGCTCCAGCACCAGCCGAACGGAGCTGGCAAAAAGAAAACCAGAGCTCGGGAGACGGCGGGCTAACGGGAAAGGTAAAACCAGACACTCATATTAGACCAACGTACCAAATTTCCATATCATATTGGCTCTTATATCTTCCCTTCGCAAAACTGTACAGTCTGTACAGTGTGGTCCGGTCCCTGAAGTTAGATACTGAACAGTGCCAAAGGAAGCCTACTGTGAAAAGCTCCCCATCGACCAAAAAAGTTTTCTTCTTTTCCGCCTTCAGTTTTTGAGTAATACTCTTCTATATTTTTTCTTCTATACATACTCTTCTATATATAACCAGCACCATTTCCATCTACTTTGTCAGTCCTAAAAATCGTAGTATTGAACAGAAGTATTCACATTAAGGGTCACAAGAAAGCCCAAGAGAGAGCTTGAGCTTAGTGCTGTTATTTTCGAGAGCGTTTCTAGTCAAACATATTTCTGGTATTTTAATCACGCAGTGTAAGGTAGTTGTGTGAGTACGTTAGTTATTTCTCCGCGATTATATTTTAAGCACTTTGTAAAAACATTACTGCTACCGCATGCTCAAAACACAGTGTTCATGATTTCACTTGTGCATGCCAAGTACTATAGCACTGGATGGTCGCGAACATTTAATTAAATTCAACGAATATAGCTATTACAACCAGCAGTGGATTATTAGTAACATGTGAGTTACTAAGCTGTGCTGGCAATCGAATTATGAACACCTGTAGCATTTAAACGGCTCTTTGACTATCGCATTCAAACCCAGAAATTAAAACAAAATTGAAGGGTTTGCGTCAAATAATTTTAATAAAACTCACGAAGGTATGGATATTCTAATTTACATTTCTAAAATAAGAGTATTTCTAAAACACAACATTTGAAAGCACACTTTTTTAAAAGATATAAAAGCGACCAACTTCAAATGCAAAGCGCGCCGCAAGCTCACACCAGAAAAACGCCATTTTCTAATGTATTTCTTTTCTAATGTATTTTTTTTCGTAATAACCTAGAAAAAATTGTCTGTGGTTTAGCTATGGTTAAGCCTGGAGTGACGCGATAGCCACAGCTGGCCGAGTGGAACTCGCTGAGTCGAATTGCAAAGTCAGTCTTTCGCCACTCAGTTTCGCTGGGCGTTCCTTCATTTTCGTCGCTGGACGTTTATTCACTCTCTCCGCCGTCTCCATTCCTCCCCCACTTTGTATCGCCGGCGCGCGGGGCCGCTGGCAGCTGCTCCGCACCACGTGACCAGTAGCGGCGCCACCACGCTGAAGGCTCCAAATCATGGAGGAAGAAAAATGTAGTGTTTTTTCCTTCCTTCTTGATCGAAATGCTAGCGTAAAGTAGGCGTGCGGCGCGCTAACTAGCAGCGCACTTTGACCTCACTGGCGCATGCGCACAACTGACGAGGCGGGTGGCGTCTACTCCGCCGTCGGCGCAGGTATAGCGCAGGGGCGAGGCGCGCGGGGCGCACACCAGCTGCGGGCTATGACGTCACTCCGCGCACGCGCACAGCTGGCAGAGCGGTGGTGCTACGGCTCAGCGCGCAGCCATGCTGACCTCGCGTAGCGGCTAGCTATCGCTACAAAAATCCTGGAACCTCAGGAGATCAAAAAGCTCATCACCTCGGTCGTTTTTCTATCACAGCACCATGTTCGCTGCACAAGAACCGGCTTCTCGGTTCATCCAGGCCATCCTCAGCGACAGGCCACTCCATGTCCGCGTAGGCGGCGTACTTAGCTACCCTCATCAAATGCAGTGTGAAGTACCGCAAAATTGCGTGCTGTAGCCGTTGGCTCTGTTCTAGTTAGCCGCCTGTGTTCCCCGCTACGCCCGCCACCAGGTCCGCGTGTCCATATACACCGATGACATCGTCCGTTGGAACAGAGACCCCACGAGCCAAGGTACGCATGTTCGTCACGCCCTCCAACACGCGGTTGATGCCATCAATACGCATCTTGAGACTCTGTGCCTGCAGCTCTCAGCGACGAAAATGGGGGCGTTGGTGATGCACCCTCGTGCCGCAGCAGCGCGCCACTGGACCTCGCGGCTCCATCTGCGAGCAGTAGAGCTGCCCTGGCGTTGACATTTGACGTTCATAGGGCTCGACATCGACCGCCAGCTTTCCTAGGCTCCGGCAGTAAGGCGGCACTTGGCGCAAGCTCGAATGGGGCGCAGCGTGACGTTGTATGGCGACTCCCCGACAGCGGTCGCGGCTGCTCCACGCAGCTCGCTCTCCGCATGTACGAGGTGGTGGCCTCCTCACGTGCACTCTACGTTTTCCCGCTGGTCGGCCTGAAACCGAGCCTTTTGAAGGAGCTGGACACTGATAGTCATCATCATCATAGAAACTTTATTGTATGCAGAGGAGTTTGGGGCTCGCAGAAGGCTGGGCCCCGTACGGCCCCACTGCACTCAAATGTTTATGTTCCTGCGGACCATGACGTCGGCAGCTCGGCTGGTTGCGATGGCCTGTTTGGCCGGGTCCGCGAAGCGCAGCAGGGTCGCCCATGCCTCCCAAGTGGTGAGGTGATCCAGGCCCCGCGGGGGAGGGTCCGCCGGGCAGAGGAAGAGTATGTGGGAAAGGGTAGCGGAGGGATGCTGGCAGAGGGTACAGGAAGGGCTAGTGGAGTGATATCGCGATTGCCGATAGGGGGACGGGAGAGTGAGCGTCTGGAGGCGTCGCCAGAGCGTCTGGTGGTAGTTGTCTAGGGAGGGGTGGGGTGGGGGTAGAGCAGGCGCGCAGCCCGAAAGGCCTGCGTCAGATCGCTGAAGGACTGCATGGGATCTCGCGTGAACCCCAGATCGGAGGCCGACGGCGCCCGGTTTAAAGAACCTTTGGCTAACGTATTGGCGGCCTCGTTACCGAGATTCCCGGAGTGCGCAGGCACCCATATCAGCTCCATATGGCGGGGCTGGTGGGCGGCAGGCGCAGATCACCTCCAGGCCATAAGGTTCTGCTTCGGGCTCCCCAGCAAACTCCAGATCACCGACACGTACGTGGATACGCGCCCGTTACCCCTTTCCTTGCGCCCACAGCATTAGGCCCTATACGACATCTCAAGCAGCTACATCGTTTTCCCGACGCCACAGCGCTCCTAACTCGCCTTCGTCAGCAGCGCCGTTCTCACATGGAAACTGTGATGGAGTTCTTTGATTACCTCATCGACACTCCGGGCCACCGCTCTGTATTTCACCCGCCGCCTTACCGAAAGGTTCCCGTCCGTATCGCCACGAGCATTCCAGGCGTCCGCAGTAAGCGGTCCACATCCGTCATTGCTAATCAACTGGAAGTTGCGGCCGTACGGGGTAAGTACGGCGACTGCCTTCACGTTTTCAGCAGCAGCCCTGTCTTTCCGGGTATCGGCGCCGCTGCTACCGCCTGCACGGCCCCCGCCATCGCCGTGAACTGTCAGTGCAGACTGGCATTCGTGGCCTATTGTACGACTGCTGAGAATGCCGGCCTCCACGTCGCGGCTGATCTCATCGCTGAGCAGCGAAACTTGGCGGAAATAGTCGTCCTATGTGACTCGCGGACAGCCCTCCGCACCCTGGCTAGGCAAGAAAGGGGCACGCCGACGGTGAAGCGACTCGCCGCGAAATTCCGGGCCCTCGAATATCGTGGCTGCGCAGTCACGGCTGCAGTGGTCGCCCTATCAAATCGGAATGGGCGGTAACGAGGTGGACGACAAGTTGGTTAAAGCAGCCCGCCTCCCCTCAACACCTGCGAGCTTTGACATCTCGCTATTTGACCTGGCCAAGCACTCGGTGCAACGGGAGCTCAGGATGCAGCATCCGGACCCGCGTGTCGCAGCCGGTCGACAGCTCCGCCCACTCCCATTCTGGCGCCTCGATCCCAAGGACGCCTACTTATGCTACGCTCCAAGATAGGAAGCTTTTGGACAGAGGAGCGTGCCTACCGCCACGCACGGCTGAGCTATGCTGCGTGTACGCTTTGCGACGGTGTTGGTGGTGGTGAACAAATTAGCAAGGGACAGGAAGTATGTTTGGATCAGCCCGTAAGTGATCGATCCTTACAAGCAGTATGCGTAGGTCCCTAGTTTGGGACCGCAGTGGTGGTGGCCGCCACACGGGCGCGCTCAACTAAAGCTCATTGAGCCTCTTTGTCGTGGCAGCCAAGCAGGGTAACATCCCAGTCCTCCCGGGTGGGGTTGGGGATGGGGGAAGTAGCCGGGCAGGAGGGGCAGGCCTACATCATGTGATAGTTGTCCGAATACACCGCTCTACAGTGCGGGAAGCTGCCGTTAAAGAAGGGTTCAAAATGTTTCAGTGTTGCCAGGCCCAACAATGTATTGGTGAGAAGGCAGAGAAGGAGCCGCTCATCCACTTTCTTGAGACCTTTACATGGGCGAGGATAAAGGCGATGACTGTCTTTATCATGATCATCACCATCCTGACTATGCTCACTGAAGGGGAAAGACCTCTCCCATGTCTCTCCATATAACCCTGTCCTTTGCCAGCTGCGGCCTCCATATCCCCGCAAACTTCGTAATCTCTTCCTCCCATCTAACTTACTGCAGGTGATAGAGATGCGGCGGAGGTTATCTGTGTCAATTAGTTTGCCTGCTTTGGGAATAAAGGTGAGCAGTGCCGTTTTCCAGTCGATTTGGAGGGGGGCATCCCCGCGCCAAATCGCAGTGATGTAGCCGAGGAGGGACTGACATGCCAAATCGGGCAGGTTCGTCGAAAGCTTGACGGTGACCTTTTATCTTCCTGGCGCAGGGCCCCGTTTCATTTTAGCGAGAGTCGCCCTCAGGTCATGGAGCTGGAAAGGTTGACCGAGCTCAGTGTTTTGCCTGCGTACATAAGAGTACCCAGATCCATGGGGTCTCTTTGGCTGCACACGCATACTGGTCCCAAAGTTTCTGTGCCAGTTGAGTCGTGTTGCCAGAAAAAGCGTGCATGGCTCGCTGCAAATGTTTTGGTATTTCGGTTCGGTTCTGGTTTTGGGCTGGGTCGATGAGGGCTCGAAAAAGACGCTATGTGTTGCGGCTGTACATTTGTCGCGCGGCCGTGTTCCATCTATTCAACCAGTTCGAATCGGCGAGTTGAGCCGCGTACTCTGCCGCCTTCTGGGTAAGCTCGGAAGTTCAAGCTTTAAGTTTTCTATTGTGTTTCTGGCGCCGCCAACGGCGGACGAGGCTGCGACGGGCGCTCCAGAGGTATAGAAGGTGGTTATCAACGTCCGTGACTGCCTCTGAGAGCTGGATCTGAGTTTCATTCGAGCAAAGGTGGGTTAGCAGCTGTTGGGACCATGCTGAGAAGCCTTGCTCGAAATTGAGCGTAGTATCAAGTAAGCCAAAGTTTTGCCTGAATTTCTCCCAATTTGAGATGGGGGTTGTGTTCTGGGACAGGGACGCTTGAGGGGGCGTGTGCGTAGTGTAGTGTTAACGATGCAGTGGTCGCTATTTAGGGTCTCTGCGCTGTTGAGCCAGTCTACATGTCTTAAGTTCCGAGTGAAGGTTAAGCCCGGACACGTATCCCGTGTCACGGAGTTGCCTAGATGGGGTGGGTGACGGTGTCTGTGTGGAGGGTGAGGCCCAACATGGGCGCGAGCTCCGCCATCTTACGTCCTCGCGACTCATCCTTGCGATACTCCTACAGCGGAATATGAGCGTTAAAGTCGCCCGCAGTTAGAAGGGGTTCACGACCCGCTGGAGGTCGAGATCCACTAAACTGGCTGTGTGGGCTTTGTGAACGAGAATACACGGCGAGGGATCCTGTTGGAACGTCGAGTCATTTGGGATCAACTGAGACGCTGGAGCATCTTCGGCTGGAGTGCCCAGAACTCTCTGTCCATACGATTGTATAAGGCCTACCTTGTTCGAAAGAGGAAGACATCCCCTTCTCGTGCGGTGCTCACCCTTCTGGCATTCAGGCATTCCGAAGCTTGCTCGTGTTTCTCACTTGTTCTCGTCCCGCAGCGCGGTTCGCTAGCGCCCAGTGCTAAGCCATCGGCTCTCTTGCAGCTTTTTATTCTCTTTCTTTTTATTTTCACTTTCCTTAGTTTAAATTTTCGTTTTCTTTTTCTACTTTACAACTTCCCCAGGAGATTTTTATTTCTGCTTTTTTCTTCCTTCAACCCCTCACTTACTTTTCCACCTTTTAACCATGCGCAATGCGTTCCTGTTCCCTCCCTCTTCCAAACTGTCTCCTCCATCAATACTATTTTTCCCTTCAACCACGCGTTGCGATGCTCCGCGTCTCCCTCATCTTCGCCTTCCCTTTCTATTCTTTTAATCCCTATTTCCCCTAACCCTGCAGCTTGGCGCAGTTGCAGTGATACCACTTAGCTCAGTGAACAGTTACCTGCGCCAGTCTATTTTCCCTTTCGTTAACAAACCAGATTCTCCCTCTCTCTCTCCCGAGACTCGCGGGTCTTTTCGCAGGTGCAGTGCACAGACAAGCATGACAGATCTGCTAAGGAGACCACTCCCGTCACCGTACCAGCCGGGCACTGTGTATGACAATTTCCACGGGCAGTGAGTAAGAAGCCGCGTGAAGTGAGCGGAACATCCCTGCTCCCACCTCTTCGAATGTGTTCTCCCTTTCTGTACTTTTTCACAATCGTGCCGCGAAACTACTAATCACATGCTGAGTAGTAGAGGCCATCTGTCTGTTAGACTAACCTCTAACGGGAGGCGTGCCGCATGGGCAGAATCGCGCGTGCCAGGTGCCTGGATCTTCATCTTCACCTTCGTCTCCACAGCTGGGTACTTGGTAGTCATGCCGCTGCGTTGGCGGTTGCTCAGTGGCTCCTCCTTGCCAGTTGTACATGGGATGCCACGTGATGCGCTCTCATGTTCTGCAGTCAGGTCTGCCAATCTGGATGCACGCTGTTAGACTTGTAGCACGTGAAGCAACACGTGATTTGCTCTCGCAGAAACAATTTCCTCTCACTAAAGTCTCGAAACAATACAGATGAACCAAAGCTAAATCCTCTCTACCCATGCTTAACAGAGCTTTCACTCTTTATGTCCAGGCTCAGCTTAGTTGAGAAACAACCACTTTTTTAAGCTTAATCTCCTCTACGGAAGATAAAGCCAGTTTCGACATGGCCGCAAGGTTCACCTTGAAATGACCTTCGGAACCAAGCTCATGTCACATTGCCCATAAGCCATAAGAGGTGCATAACAGTCACCCCTTGACAGCGAACACCTTAGTCGAGCTTTAATCTACTAAACCGAGGAAGAGCGGGAGCTTCGAAAGGAAAGGAAAGGCGCATAAGTGCCCCCTGGGAAAAAGACACCTATATCGCACTTTAGCCTACAAAACCGGTGAAGAGCGGCAGCTTCGAAAACCCGCCGCGGTGGCTCAGTGGTTAAGGCGTTCGTCTACCCAGCCGGAGTACCAGGGTTCGAACTCGACCATGGCGGCCGCGAAAGGCACCCGTCTGCTGTGCTATGTCGGTACACGGTAAAGATCCCTAGGAGGTCAAAATTTCTTCGGAGGCCCTCCGCTACGGCACCTCTTTGTCTCTTTCTTCTTTCACTACCACCTTCCTTCCTTTCCTTACGGCGGGGTTCACTTGTCCGCCGAGATGTGCGAGATGTTCGTTTCTTCAAAAACGAAGTTCAGAAAAGCCAATTTCATTTCATTTTCAGCTTCTAAAGCAAAATAAAGACGCTTAACTGGCCCCCTAGGACAGTGGCGGTAGTAGCAGATGTGCGGTGCATGCGTTGGCATTGACGACGTAGTGGCAGAAACGCGGCACTAAAAGGCGCGCCGAGGTGGCTCCTCCTTTCTAAATCGGCCTCCCCCATTACAATTACTCAATGGAACTGTCGGGAACTCCGGTCTCGTTCCAAGGCTAACCTCCGGCTTTTTCTTTCAAACTTTCAGCATTTCCAGCCGCGGTGCTCTTCAAGACCCAGGCAAAGGCTCCACACTAACAAAATATAAGACGTTCCAGCAGGACCCCTCGTCTTGTCCATGCGTCCATAGAAATTGCACAACCAACCACGTCGACATAGACATGCAACTTGATTAATCCTATGTAATGGTGACCCTGCTGCCACTCCGCAAGCAGGCCCACCGTTACACATACTCACTGTATACTGCAATCCGAAATTGCCGAATGTATCATTCGCGGACGTCTTTAGCCGCCGGCTGAGTTGCGGGTCGGGACCCTCTCCTGATTGTGGGCGATTTCAACGCTCCCGCTCGGATGTGGGGTTACTGCCGTGAAGAGAAGCAGGGTCGCATGTTGGCGGAGCTTGTGTCAGCGCCTGGCCTCACTCTCCACACTGACCCAATCCACCCAACTCATATAGGCAACTCCGTGACTAGGGATACATGTCCGGACTTGACCTTAACCCGCAACATTCAGTATGCAGACTGCGTCAACACCGAGGAAACCCTCGGCAGTGACCACTGGCTCCTGAACACAACGATTAGGACCCATCCTTACGAGCGACCATCAACCCTAGCCCGACTCCCAGATTAGACCAAGTTCAGAAAAAAAATATAACACTATGACACCCATACACGACCAAGGCTACCAGTCTTGATCCGAACAATTGGTCTCTGGCCTTCTTTCCTGTGAAACTCAAATTCAGCTCTCAAAGTTGGTCTCGGTTGTGCACAACCACCTGCTCCACCTCTGGGAGGCCCCGCAATGCTTTGTCCGTCATTGGCACTGGCTAAAGCACAAACAGAAACTCTAAACTCGCATCTCCGAGCTCACTCAACGAGAGGCTGAGTATGCGGCCCAACTCGCCGACTCCAACTGGTGACTCCAATGTCAAGCCGGAACACGTGGCGACTCTCTGGCGTCAGAATTGAACCAACGCAAACATGCACGGAAACTCAAAAACACCTCCAACGAGCAATGCACACCTTTCAGGGCAACACAACTCTGCTGACGCACAAGCTCCTTACCAGTATTTGTGCATTACCCAGTACCCCCGCGGGCCGGCGTACTCTCATGCAGGCTCTCAGAACGTTGAGCTGGATCAACCGTTTCAGCTCCATGACCTGAAGGTGGCCATGGAAAAAATGAAACGCGGCACCACTCCTGGTCGGGAAAAAATTACGTCAAATTTTTACCCAACCTCCCCGAACACGCATACCTGTCTTTATTGAAATACATTAACTCAATCTCGTTTAGTGAAGTACCACTCGCCGTCGACTGGAGGACCACTCTGGTCACCTTCATTCCTAAAGCTGGCAAGGCCATCAACACTGACGACCTTCGCCCCATCTCTCTGACTTCCTGCGTAGGCAAACTCATGAAGACGATGGTACGGAACAGGTTGTCCGAGTTCATGGAATCCAAACACCTTTTCGCAGACACCATGTTCGGGTTTCGCCCACACAGATCTGCACAGGATGTCCTACTACAACTCAATCGGGCTGTCCTCGACGCAGTCGAATGCACTCACACTGAAAAGGTTGCACTCGCCTTGGATATGAAGGGAGAATTCGACAACGTAACCCACGATATCATTATCACCCACCTCTTTCAAACTAACTGCGGCAGAAACGCCATTAAATACATTCGGATATTTTTGACCGACACACAATCTTACATTCGAATCCAGGATAAGGAACATGCCCCTTTTCATTTAGGAACTAGGGTTACACCACAGGACGCGGTGCTCTCTCCCCTGTTATTCAATATGGCTATGATGCACCTGCCGGCCCAGCTGGGCGTTGTCGCCAGTGGGCAGCATGCACTGTAAGCCGATGACATCACCCTGTGGGCCACACAACATTCCCTCGCAGACATTGAGGACAACCTGCAGGAGGTGGCGACCATAGTGCACCATTATGCTCACCGCTGCAGCCACAACGCTCCAACCAAAAGTCGGAATTTGTGCACATACGTCACTCACCGAAGTGCACAGCCAAAATTTTATTGACTCTTGAGACAGGTCCAATCCCTGAACACATCGAAGACCGGGTACTGGGGCTCTTTATACATGAAGACAGACGGTCAGAAACAAAATTGGCCAAACTCCGTCAGGTAGGGGACCAGGGGGGACCACTTGATCCGTCGTGTTTCTAACAACCACGGGGGGTAACGATGTAAGGACGCCTTGCGGCTGCCGCATGCATTTGTAACCAGTCCAAATCTATCTTCGACATCGTACATCAACCTGCGGAAGCAAGTCTAGGATGCACTAGAAGTCATCCTCCGCTAAAGTTATTAAGCGGGCTCTGGACCTCCCCGCGAACTCCTCCAACAAGCGCCCGCTGTGGCTGGCCTTGGTGAGCACGTTTCGGGAGGTCCGGGAAGCTCACTTGACCAACCAATGCACACGTCTCTAGAAGACATCGTCAGGTCGTCGCCTCCTTGCCCGACTACACATACAACACACCACTCTCATGGAAGAGCGCGTACGTATTCCACCCCAGTGAAGATGCGCCCTCCAGGTACGCCCTCTTTCCGCGAACATGAACCGTGAGGGCCGTAACGGCCGGTGCCTGAGCGCGGGCAGAAGCCCTGGCTCGCCACTATGGAACGAAACTCGGCGTATTCTAGGTGGATTGCTCCGGCCCCCACCATGGGGGATGGTACACGCCGCAGTCGTCCACCAAACCAAAATAGTGAACGACCTTACTTTCCGAGCCTGTGACGTAACACACGCGGAGGAGGTCGCGCTTGCTCCGGCTGCATCTGATCCCACTTCAAATACAATTATTTCAGACTCGCGAGGAGCCTGACGGAACGTAGAGCAGGGCGGGGTACCGTACTTGTCCTACCACATTTTCCAAAACAACGCCTACACCAGGGATCCCCTCACCGGCGTGTCGTTTGGTCTCCTGCTCACATGGGCCTTGAGAGAAATGAGGCAGCTGAAGCCACCGCCCGCGCGCACTCACCGGATATTTCTCTCCGACCGCGACGATTAGAATTTCGAGTTACTCCAGCTTACTCCTTCAAAGACATTGGCCATGGCCTTTATCCCCGCTGTGTAAAGGTCTCTAAAAGGCGATGGAGCGGCTTCTACTTCGCCTGTTTACTAATACTTTGCTGTGCCCGGCAGCACACAAACAATTCGGCCCTTCTCTCTCTTGCAGCTGTCCGCACTATGCGGAGAAGTCTTCGGACGTCTACCACATGGTGTGGGCCTGCCCCTCCAACCTTGCTATCCCCGCTCACCCCAACTTAACACGGGAGAACTGGGAGGCGACCCTGCTCGGCTGCTCTGACCTGCAGGCCCAACGGGCCTTGATCGCGCGAGCCCGGGCTCCGGCCGACGCCACTGGGGTCCCCGAACTAGGGGCCTCCAACTAGAACTGGTAAGGGCTGGCCTCCTCTGGGCCAGCTCATGCATAGCCTCTTTTGAGTGTATCCTTACATAAATGTTTTCCACCGCCACACCACCGTCGCCGTTGTCCGTTGAAAACTCAAAGCAGCTCCACTACTCAGGATTATGCACCCCGATTTTCACCTGTCAAGACGACATGCACGAGCAGAAGCCATGAAAGGCACTATGGTATGCGCGAGGGCGTGTTCTATGTGGATGCAGCAGGTCCCGAGCAGAGAATGACGGCCGTCGGGGTAGTGCACCAAAATACAACAGCCGACGGACTAGCACTCGCTAGCCAGGACGTACTGGCTGCGGAATAAGTGGCGATTGCTCTAGCTGCAACACACACTAGCTCAGAATATGTTCTCACAGATTCACTGACAGCGCATCGCAATTACCTCAGGGGCAGGGTCGCACTGCTAGCAGCTAAAATACTGCAAGATAGCTACACCCGTGGCTACCAACCCACACAAAAACACTTAATATGGGTACCAGGTCACGCAGAGCATCCCAAGGAACGAGAGCGCAAATGCCTCAGCCCGAGCATTTCTCCCCCGGGCACCCAGTACAGATGCCGTGAAACCTCCTGCCCCACGACTAACTTACAATGACATACTTCAGCACTTAAAATCATCCCGTCGGGTCTACCCTCCGCGGCTAAGACACTAGATAAAGGGGAGGAACAACACCTCCGGAAGCTACAGACCAACATTTACAACAACCCACGAAGACTACATGCCATAGACCATGAGTCATTTTACTCACATTGAAAATTCTGCGCGGAGAAGGCGGACCTGTACCACATGGTATGTGCGTGCCAACGAAATCAGGCGATCACTGTTAATAACCAGCCAACGCAGGAGGGGTGGGAGGCAGCTCTGACCAGCTCGGATGAAAAGAGTCAAAAGCAACTGATCTGAAGAGCGCGCACAGCAGCCTATACGAATGGGGTACTGGACTGAGAGCTCCAACCGCCGCTACAACCTCCTAAACTATTTCATTAAAATATTTCCGCCACATAATCAGCAGTGGACACCTTACTCGCGATTTAAGGTGCGATACCAATGGAGCGGGAGCATGGAAAGCAGAAGGAAGGAGCACAACTGTCCTCTTGGAACAGTGGACACCTCAATCGTGCTTTAAGCTACGCTGCGGTAAAATTGTGAATTATTCTTTGAGGAAAGGAAATGGCGCAGTATCTGTTTCACATATCTCGGCGGACAGCTGAACTGCGCCATAGGGAAGGGAGGAAGGTAGTAGTGAAAGAAGAGAGAAAGAGGTGCCGTAGTTGAAGGTCTCCGGAATAATTTCGACCACAATGGATATTTAACGTGCGCAAACATCGCAAAACAAAAGAGAGGCGGTGCAGCGAGCGCGACTTCAGCCGCTTCTCTGTTTTTTCAGCCGGCGTCTGTTTCGGCGGACGCTGTTGTTGCGACGGGCGTCTTTTATTTTCTTTGTTTCCTCTTATCTTCGAACTCTCCTCTATCTGCACGTGGCAGCGGTGGTGGCTCGGCTTGAGCCAGTCGGCAGGCCCGAGCACTTTCCTTTTCATCCTTCTCTCAGTCGCAACAACAACAACAACAACACAAACATATGGGTGCCTTTTGCGTTCCGCGTCCATCGAAACGCAGCCGCCGCGGTTGGGGTCGAACGCGGGTACTCGGGCTCAGTAGACGAGCGCCTTAACCACTAAGCCACCGCTGCGGGTGGCGGTAGTGACAGATGTGCGCTGCTTGCGTTGGCATTGACAACGATGTGCCAGAAACGCGACGCTAAAACCATCGGCGCTGAAGACATAGTGCGCATAACTGGCTCCCTGGGTCAGTGGACGCCTGGATCGCACTTCAGTTACGTGGGGTGATGAGAGAGATGTGGGCTGCACGCGTTACTGCTGACAACGGTGGACGAACTCTCGCGGTCAGCCATTAACTGCCACCAGCCAGGGTGGCAGGGTTGGTGGGGATTTTATTGTGCATATAAAGGCGAAGAAAAATTTTTTACCACTTATGCGGGCTAACATCCCGTTCCTCTCACTCGTAACGCCTCCAGCGGCTATGACAACCTCGTGGTGGTGAAAAATTGGCTCTGGCTTAGCTAAGGTTAAGCCTGGATATCTCGCAGCGAAAAGCTGCGTCAAGGCGGAGGAGGAGCCGCGCGTGTAGTGAATATGGTGCTGTCTTAGAAGGTTGCTTTAGAGACATGTACTGTGGCGTGCATTCCTCTCGGGTGTACACCAAGATATGAGAGAGAGGCCTTTGCTTTCCTTAAAAGCCATTTTCATTTCATTTCATTTTCCTTAAAGCCCTTACGGCACGGTTCGGGTACCCACCGAGATATGAGAGAGGCAAGAGTCGTTTCCTTTCCTTAAAACCAATTCTCCTTTCCTTTTCCTTTCCTTAAGGCGCGGTTCGGGTGTCCACCGAGATATGAGATGTTCATCACGCACTGCTTGTCTTTTCTTTATTAAGGCGAAAGCCTTTAATGCCTCATACTGTCGTTACCAGACGCGTCGGCAGCCGTGTCGACTGACGCGCCGGCAGGAGTGTCGACAGACGGGTCGGCAGCCGTGTCGACAGACGCGTCGGCAGATTCGTCCGCCTTTCGGCGTCACTGCTTAAAAGGCTCAAGGTTTCGGCATGAAGAAAGGCGCATCTAGTGAATGCATGGGATTCATAAATAAAATAAAAGGAGTAAAGTCCAGAAAAGGAACAAAATAAAAATAAGAAAATAAACAAAATAAAATCAAACTAAAAACAAGATGTGAAAATAAAAATAAAAAACAATAAAATTGAGAAAATGAGCAAAAAATAAATGAAGAACAAAACATGAAAAATAAAAAGTAAATAAAAACAAACAGTGGCCAGGAAACGCTTTCGCCTTGCAACACTTTAGACAGCCCAAGTGCACCCTGAATTTTTTTTTATTTGTGCAGCGTGTGACGTCACTTCATTCGGGTGTACACTAAGATATCAGAGACAGGCATTTCCTTTCCTTAAAACCAATTTTCTTTTCATTTCCCTTCTCTTACGGCGCTTTTCGGGTGTCCACCGTGACGTGACGCAGTTCGCGCATGCGCATCCTTTGCTTTTTCTGACGATCGGGCCCAGAGAGAGAGAGAAAACTTTATTTATACAGGTATTCGGGGCACGCCCCAGGGTCCCCGCACGACCCCACTGCACTCAAGTGTTTATGTTCCTACGGTCCATAACACTGGCAGCACGGCCGGTGGCGATGGTCTGCACGGCCGGGTCCTCCGAGCGCAGCAGGGTCTCCCAGTCCTCCCAGGTCTTCAGGTTCTCTAGGTCCCGCGGGGGAGGGTCCGCCGGGCAGAGGGAAAGGATGTGGAGGGAAGAAGCGAACGGGTCTGGGGATAGGGCGCATGCGGGAGTGGGAAAGGATGGATGATAGTGGGCTAGGTTAAGGGGTGAGGGGAGTGTGTGTGTCTGCAGTCTGCGCCAGAGTGTTGCGTGTTTGTTATCTATGGAGGGGTGGGGCAGGGTTAGAGCTGGCGTGAGGCTCTGTATGCCTGGGTCAGCTCACTGAATGTGTGCATGCGCTCCTTCGTAAATCCCCGATCCGAGGCCACCTGAGCCCGGTTTAGAGAGAGTTTGGGGATCAGAAGATCCCGCTAATGGTCGGTATCCTTAGTCCGGGACACCGCACGACGAGGCCCCGTCTCGCGCCCGCTTTACTAGACCCTTTGGGACTCCAGTGTGGAGCAGTTGAGGAGGGAAGTTTCCCATGCCTCTCGGGTGGGGGAAGGAGGAAGGTGAGGATTCTGAGTACATGCCCACACCATGTGAAAGATGTCGCAGATCTCTCCATAAAGCAGGAAGCGCCCATCCGTGTTCGGATCGAAGTGTTTTGCTACGGCAGGACAGAGAAGAGTTCCTGTCTGCAGGCGCCCCATAGTTCGCTCTTCTGCCTTACTCAGCCCCCTTGGCAGGTGCCGGGAAGAGGCGGTGGCTGTCGCAATAATGAATTCGGATTTCGCGGAACCGCAGAAGCGGTTTATGAGCTTCTGAGCCAGGAGAGCTAGGATGAGGAGCCTGGTGTGTGAGAGCTCGGGCGGCCGCATCAGCGGCCTCATTGCCTCGTATACCCTTGTGGCCAGGAGCCCAGATCACTTTTGTGCGAGTTGGATCGGCGGGAGCGCGTCTTGGAATTTGGAAGACAAGAGGTGATATTTCCCCTGCAAGATAACGTTCACAGGCCCGGCGAGAGTCTGTGATAACTATTCTCGATTTTGGATCGGTGGCAGCGAGAGCTATTGCGACTTCCGCCGCTCGTGTTGAATTTAGGGCCCGAAAAGATAGCCCATCGACATTCATTCCCCGGTGGACTACAGCAGCCGTGTCGAATCCCGCGGACGACGGCCCTGTGATGTCCACGCAGTAGACGCCCTCGTTAGATCCGTATTGCCTCTCAAACGTGCGAACCAGCGCTTGTGGTCTGCTTCCATGTAAAGCCATGTCCATGTTACGCGGGAGCGGAGCGACCCACAGCATGTGGCACCACAGCACCGGAATGTTCTCCGTCCCCTATGATATGCATGTGTGTTGGATGTGTAAGCGGCTTAGCAGGCGACACCCAGGAACCGTCTGCGATAGCCGCGTATATTGGTTCAAGAGGTGGGCCTCACGCAACTCCTGATAGCAGTTTACCACTCCCAACGCCTTCAGTTTGGCGTTGGAGGTAGCCACCGGGAGTTTCTGTGCTCGCTTTGTTGCCTTCCTGATGATGGCGTGAATGCGCTCGTCTTGTTGTTTCGTGGTGCGTAGTTACGGCACGGCGTAGAGGATCCGGCTTGTCACGAAGGCATGGGCGAGCCGTAGCGCGTCCCTGCCCCGCAGACCACCCCGCTTGTTGGAAACACGGTGAATCATGCGCCCTACCTGGTTATTGATGAACAGACGCAGGATCCGGAGCTCTGCCACTTCTCTGATGGGACCGCCCGACAGAGATATGCGTAGAGACGTGTTGTCCTTGTGGTTTGTCGTGACGTGTAGAAGCTTTGATTTCGCGGGAGCACATTGGAGACCACAGTCGGCAGCATATGCATCGGCTATGAATGCGGCCTGCTGAAGGCGATCCTCCATCTCCCCAAGGCTCCCCTCGGTGGTCCAGAGTGTAATATCGTCTGCGTAGAGCGCGTGTTTTATGCCCTCCACCTGAGCCAGTCGGCCGGGCAGGTGCATCATGGCGATGTTGAAAAGGCTGGGCGTGTACTGTGGCCTCCATCGAGGCTGTTTGGCTTGTTGAGCATCAGCGCGCGACGCGTTCTCGCCCTGCACATGCGCACAGCGTCCCGCCACCTGTTCTGGCCTGCGTTCGGGTTGGCTACCCTGGGGGCCTTCATCATCTTTCGTCCGCGCTATACGCGAACTATGTCTTGAAGATATTGCTCCTCGCTAGGAAGAGGCTCCTCAAGTTGCACGGTTTCCATACTGACGATCCATAGGGAGGTTGGATCGTAGCCGGTGACTTAGCCTGGGACCGCCATAGCTGGGGAATCCCCGAACGCGGCCGGCGCAGGCCTTGCCACCGTTAGGCTTAGAGCTGCAGAGGCGTGGCGGTGTTCAAGGCTCTGAAAATTCAACAAAATTCATCGCACCTTGGCAAATGTAGTATCCACGCTTGCCGCCTAGCTTGCCGGAAACGATGATTCCAAGCTTGCTTGGGGAAAAAGTTGAGGACCGCAAATAGCAGCGATCATTGGCAGAGCCGATGCTCCCGCTGCCCACCACTGCGTTCCTCTGACGACCTCGCAAACTACTAGCGAGACCTCCTTTTTGAGAAGCAGACATTGGTGCAGCAAGTCGAGCATATATCCATCTATTTCTCCGAGCGCAAAGCTTCCTTCATGACAATCAAGAACTGTTAGTGGTGTGTTCCTTGAAGAGAGAATATATCTGAAAAAAAAATCTAATATGTAATTGTACATAAATGTCTTCTTCGTATTCCTTGCCTCAATCTATCGAAAAGCTGAAATAGCTGATGAATTGCGCTCAAATGTCGCATTAGAAAGTGCAGTAATCGTCTACAATATTTACGAATATTCTTGTTTGCCAGGCTATACTGAAGCATTTCTACCCTATCGTTACTGGCCGGTGCTCACACTGTATGGAGGTGGCTGACATCTACCATATGCTTCGGCCTACCAGCAGAGCCTAGCCCCTTTCCCAAACCCCAACCCTCCCCGAGAATACTGGGAGGCAGCCTGCCGGCTGCTTGGTCCTCCAGGCCCAGCGGGCTTCGTTCCAGAGGGCCCTTAAGGCGGCTTGTACAATGGGGCCCGGACTTGGTATTCCACCTAGTATGTAAGGAGGCTTCCCAATAGGGGAAGCCTCCGAACACCTCTCCATATATAATGGAATCAATGCTTTTCTCCATACCGCCACCATCAAAATTGTTTTTTTCTTTGGAAAGTAACTGGCACAGCATCTCTCTCATATATCTGGTTAGACATCTGAACCGCGCCTTAAGGGAAGGGATAAGGAAGGAGTGAGAGAAGAAAGGGAGGAAATAGTGCGTAGTGGAAGGCTCCGGAATAATTTACACTACATGGGGATCTTTAGCGTGCACTGACGTCGCACAGCACACTGGTGGTGGCGGTGAAAATCTTAATTATTTGATGGCAAAAAAAAAACAAAATTATGCAGGAGCATTGCGGGCGGCCTTCAGGCTGCCGGTTGTGGCTTGCAGGCCGTGCCTAGTCGCGACGACCTCTGCCCGGGTCACCAGCCGAAGTTGGAGATTCAGCTCGGTGTTAGACAAAGCAGCCTCCCATTGCTGCGGACTGTTTAGGTGCCAAAAGGCAGTGGGATAGTGTGCTGGGCAGGAGAATAGGATATGAGCGTAGTCGGCTCTTGGGCTGTCACATAAACGGCAGGCCGGCGTGTACGCTCCGGGATGGAGGAGAGCAAGACATGCGGGAGTGAGAAATGGTGGGCCTGAAGGTGGCGCCACAAGCGTTGGTGGTGCTGGGAAAGGCATTTGTGCGGAGTGGAAAGAGACTAGAGAGCCGATAATTAAATAAGCGAATTGAAGTGAAGATACAATGCGCTGTTGTTAACGGCTGGCAAACGCATGTTCTGAAAATCTATTCTCGGTATGCCCCACTGCTAATTTCATCATTCCCAGGAAGCAAAACCCGATCTGAAAAGTTTTCACTCCGTTCTTTTGAGGCATTTTTTACGAGACAATCGGCATTATCAGTGGTTTTACTTCTACGTTTTTGACCTTTTCGTCTTCCTTGCGAACGCACATTTCACTTCGATCTCACAGAATCGTGACTATGGCAATGTCTAATTATTCAGAAGATGAAGGCTGGCACCGGCTTTGCTTCGGTGCCACGGCTATTTCTAGTCTTGCTTTGCCAAAGCTGTGTGTGGGTTGGACTTTTCCAAGGATTGTCTAGCAGTGAACCACGTTGAAGGAGGAAAGAAAATTCGGCTGTCTACTCTACTCTCTATAATGTCGTCGCTCTTGCAAGCAGTGCTTGGTAGCGCTGCCGATGGCTGGAGAAAAGATATATAGAGATATAGAGATGTATAGTTATAGAGATATAGACGCGAAGTCGCACCTTTTTTAACTGGTTTCTGAGGAAAGCAAACGTTATACTAAGGGTCGCCCATCTCGGAGGCCACCCGAAACTTGCTCTAAGAAGAGAAAGAGAGGAAGGGGTGTCGTTAAGGCACCTCTCGCCGGCCTTCGAGATGGCCCGCATCCGGGTGCGCGGAACACTGAACGCATAGTTTGAGCACCGACCGCAGAGGCCGATCGATTCCCTGCCGCCTTTTTCCGTCGAGAGGACGACCTCAGCCTGGCGTTGGGGCATTATCATAGTTTTACTTCGCCCCCGCCCGAAATGGAGTGGCCTACTTTGTGGAGGTCTCCGAAAGAATTTCGACCACCTTGCGAAATCTAACGCGCTCTGACATCGCACAGCACATGGGCGCTTTTGCGTTTCACTTCCATCGGAACGCTGAACTTAGTAATCCAGGGCGGAAACAGCGAGCGAGGGACGACGTTACGCAAGAGCTGAGTACTTTTTTCCGCGTAAACTTCAGAAAGTACCATGCGATGTGGGCGGCTGCGTTCGGGAAGCACTTCAACGCCAACGCGAAAAGTCAGTCGCTGAACATCTGACCCAAGTCACCTTTAGCGCAGTATCTTCATTGTAAAGTGCACCAAAGAATTAGTTTCCCCATAAAAAAAACGCGCTTCGCAGAATTTCGCGCATTTTGCTTTCGCCATTAGTTATCTAGAGCGTGACGTTAGGAGTATTGATTTCTGCCAGGTCATCTGCAGCTTCCCAGTGATATGTCTGCGCTAGCGTAAAGTTGTCGTAAAGGGAGAGAACCTTTCCTAACTGAGTGTCGAGCCGGCTTTTTAAAAGTTTGAATCCCGTTCGGCGTCCTGTCTTGTTGGTCTGGTGCAGAACCATCTCGATACGGTCGCTAACTTTGGTCTGAACTTGTTGAAGCGTTCTTAAAAAGATATGTGGAGTGAACTTGCAATCAAATATTACAGCAGAAAAATTCATGGGGAGCTCATGGAAGATGCTCTTCAGTACTGAGTCGTCCGCAACAGTGCCGAGCATCTGCTCACTGTCGCCGAGATTCAAGTGTTAGCCCACGGTAGCACATGCAGTGAAGAACGCAGTGACCTCTTTAAACGCTTTTTGTTGCGCAGGTACTTACGCCTTCACCGAGCTGGAATAATAAGCAAGCACAGTATGAACGGTGACAGCACGCTTCGATGCGTAGCAGTTACTGCTTATCGATAACGTCTTTCTAAGAGCGAAATGAGCAGTGCTGACAAGTGGCCAACAGAAGCGTACACAATTCCAGTGCATTATATGGACATGATCCCGGTTGCTCAGTAGAGCACGAATGTTAGGGCCCTGTGAGGCAGAGCAAATCTGGCTTTTTCCCACCCCCCAAGACAGCTTTTATTTCTAAATGAGATGTTTAAAAAGTGACGTCGATACGAATATAGAGGTCTGTCGCGTGAACTGCGCAAACTCGACTGGAGTTTGAATCATCCGCTGGTGCTTTTTGCTAAGTCGAAGCCTCCAGCAGTGGTGGCTAAGTGTTCAGAGCGCTCGATTGCTAAGCACGATTACAGTTGCACCGAACGTGGAGGCACTGCAATCGAGGAAATCATTCCAACCCAACATAACGCTCTTTCTATGTGACGTATTCTTCTTCTTGTTCATCGAGAGCCATGAGGCATGCTATTCGAATACAGTAAATAATAATGGCGACGATTATCGCCTGATCATTGTATGAAACTATTGCGGGAGAAAGACGCCGGGAACTGTGTATTCGCTATCTGAGCGTTGCTTTTATTGGTGTGTAGCTTTATTCAGTTCGATCCAAATGCCAACATTGTTTTACTCGCAAATGCGACGCTGTCGTCAATAGTTTGCATGGTGTGGGGCTGTGAAGAGCTGCTTACATTCCAGACGCAGATCTGAGAATTGTAGAAGAGGGCACAACAAGACATGAAACTTATGTGTCGCATTACATAACTGTTTAAAGCTCAGCTGTAAGCCATGTACTCTCTCTAGAACGCCCCGAGATTATCCAATGCACGAAAGCCAAGGGCAGCAGTAACTTCTAGGCCTTCAAATTCGGGGCAAATGGCCAGCCTGCAAAGAATGCTTTAAATAGATTGCCCTAAAATAGGCGCATGTGCCATGTTAATGTATGTAGTAATAGTGTTACCCTTCGTGCCGCGGAATGTTTTGAACGCGACATGCGGTCCCTTCTTGAAAATGAAAGAAATTCGTGAAATTTCTTTCCGGCAGTGTACATACCTGCAGACGATTTAAGCTAACTACCACAATTTTGTGTGGCTTCTTTTTGGTATTGTAATTCCAGTACCTGGTACTTTCAAAGGCTTTTAAGTTACAAAATCTGGATATACTTGTTCCACCACTTGTACGAAAATTTCACTTCCTTCTTGAGGGGTTTTTCAGCGAAAATAAAAAATTTATCGAAAATTGTGCCACCGACTCTTTTGCATTCTGTCATAGGGGAGGGGGGGAGTGGATGTGCTACCAAGGAAAGTAGTTTATATGCGTTTATCCAATGTACAAAAAGTATGACAAGAGCGACTTAACGCGCCGGAAGTCGTAGGATCGCAAGTGGCTTTACAGCTTTGCAGCTCTGCAGTTCCTTACTGTATGAGATACTATAGGAAGTTAAGGCCATGTTTTATTGTTCTACAAAAGAAAGTGTATCGACAATATTTACGCCCTTCGCAAAGACACAATCGAAACACGCCTCGCGGAAATTTCTTTTAATTATTCTAGCGTCCATTCACTGATTGTGTAGCTTAGGCATCCAGAAACACACGGACTCCAAGGACTGAAGCTCAAGCTCAAAAGCACAGACTAATGGGCGAGTTGGTGTTCCATTGCAGACCACGTGCGAAGGCACACGATCGAAGACAAAGTCCCTGACAACATGACCGGTATTTTGTTTCCTGCCTGACTCTCTTTTCAGTAGTGTGCGCCGGTACCTCGTATGCAAAAGCTCAAGTTGTTTATTTATGTCTTCATTCTCTAAGCTGAACACCTTACGGCATAGTGCATAACCTGTCGCTTCCACGAAGAATATCTATACAGAGGGGAGGTTCCTGTGTCACTCTTTCATTTGCGCGAACTAATTCATTTGTACAATCATGCACGGGTTAGCCTCAGTCAGGGCTTACAGCGCTTTCATGAGGTATGAGTAGCTTTTTAACGACATTTGTAGTATCATCAGCAGGATTTATTTTTTGTGGTGAAGCAGCTGCTGAATTTTATATGCTTAAATATATTAGTAATCAAGATTTGTGTAATCTGTTTCGGCCACTCGGTTTCCTTCGCCATGCATTTCAATGGGATATAAAATCGAACATTCTCAAGCGAGTACCCAAGCTAAGTATTTTTGATTATCGAAGGAATAGAAGCGAATAATACGCATTCTGCACTGTTATAATCGTGTTCTTCGTGTGTCTCGTTGATGAACCTGCCATGACAGTGTTTCTGATGACGCCCAGAATTCTTCCTGCTTCAATGAAGGAAATAATTTACAAGTTCACACACATTTGTGATGATTAATTCCCTCGCTCACTGAGATTCCTCACTTCGTCACCACTTCATTAGAGTAAATGCGCCCTCTATAAGCTGTAGTAAGTTGGCTAGCGCTCTTTATCCGTTGGCTCTTAGTGCTTACCATAGCCTTCTGGGATGTGTGCTCGAACGGTTCTGAGAAATTCAGGTAGGTGTAGTAAGGCGAGCTCTGCAAAAAGAAATAACGAAAACATTAAATAAGGCTTAATTATCTTGAATACTGAATCTTGGGGTTAAAGTTCCCATACAAGGGCGCAGTGCAGCCATTGCATAGTTATAATCACTACAGTTCTCATAGCTTGCCTCAACATGACAGCCACGTGGAATTTAAGGTTTGATAGTTGGAAGTAGCCTGCTGTATAGTATTAGCATCGGGTGAGGTAGGCATCGCAGCTACTGAAGCGACAGCCTTTGTAAAAAGTGTGCAGCCCAGGAAGCTTGCTTCTGAGCCACACCATGGGCATGTAATGCATCGTCGGCGTTGCAAATGACCTGAAGGTAAGATTTCTTGTCCTGCCCAGTCTTTCGAGTAGGACTTGTGCGACTGCCACAAGAGGCGGCTAATTAGCCGGCTTAGACCACCTCTGCTCCCAACTTCTTACAAAGGTTGTGTACTTGTTTTACAACTCATTTCGTCACCTATGTGAAAGTTGTCAGGATTACTTTTCAGGCGCAATAGTTCGACAGCAGCAGCCAAAAGCAGGGACCAACACTGCACGGCTACCAGAATTAATACACCGTCTTTTGATACGCAAAAGCTTCCCTGCAATATATTTCGTCCATGCCGCTAAGCTTGAAGAAAAGACTGCAATTTTTCATGCACTCGAACCTGCGCGATTATTCTAGTAGGCCATGAATCTAATATTTTCCTTTTACAATTCCAGTTTTTCATTTATACTGGCGTCTGCTCATGGTTTAGCGAAATGAGATACATTTTTCCTGCATCTAAAACTGGAGGCGTAATCGACATTTCAACTGTGAGGTTAATGCATCCTGCAACCGCACAACCCCGCCAGAACCAACATCCCACTCAGCTGAAGTACTATTATCTCAAATTGGTCATGTTAGCTAGGCTGCTACTTCTCATAACGCTGAATTTCTTCCTGTGCTGCTTTATTTTGTGGCGAAGGGCTTTCGTTTTAAGCAACTTCTGCCCAGCACAAAGAGGTCTATGAAAGAAACTTTATGAAGTCTACTTGTACACTTCTCTGGCGCACAGGCGCTGGGTGAAATCAATTTATTTTTGACGGCTGGTTCCAAAATGTGATAGATGCTCACCAGTCCTTGTCATGCTCACAGACAATAAGTTAGAAGAGAATAACCTATGGTTGTTTCTCGGTACACTTCGTTATGCTTCGATGACAGCTTATCCTTACTTCGGCAAGAGCATGATGTTTATTTCTTGCAAGAGTTAAGATGAGAAATTGGTTTCCTGAGGTGCTCGACTACTATTCCACGCGGACTTTTATGTGTACGCACCTTATTCTGCAATCCCGAAATTAGGCAGTCGGCTAGCTGGAAATGGAGTAGTCAAGCGTCAGTTGTGGGCTTCTCACCGGAACGTATTTTACGTCCATTTTTATCCCGTGTTCTGTCACCATAATACAGAACTTTTACTGCCACTGCCCTACACAAATAGCGGTGATGATTAGATTAAAGTCGGATCCAGCCTACCGGCGAGTCTTCCGCCGCCAGGGTCTCACGATGGCTCCATTTTAGCCACGCTGGTTGCTTTTTTGTGAGGTCACTCTCCACTTCATCTAGTGCGGCTTCCTTTCATTGAAAGATGTGCGTAGAATAAAAACAGCCTGTCTGAATTCAGAAGAAACAACGTGAAATTGTCTAACTAAAACAGCAGGAGACTCCAGTACAAACAGCTAATTCCGTTTATTCGCGATAAATCGCTCCCGCTCTCGTGCGGCCTTCGGTGTAATATGTGATCTTGCTAAGCGTGCGAGGAACGCCGAGAAATCGTGGAAATATTGCGAAAAACTGAGTGAAAAGCATGATGCTAATTTTTGTAATCTACACACCGTAGTCCTGCATTATCGCGTACTTCTGTGCCAGTTATTCAATAGGTATAATCGCAGACAATCCCCCTATGTACTATAGTCGTGTCAATTGCTACATTCGTGAATTGCTTCTTATGGTATTAAAGCGGTAAGTAAGGATGCGTTCCTGACGGCTGAAGTCCATCACCGAAAAGTACCAGCTGCCACCAGGGAATGCACGCATAATCTCGAAAGAACATCATGTGATTGTCGCTTTCCGCCTTTAAGTGCTTTTATACTTTTATGCGAAGCATATTACTAGAGCTACACTACAGCCCGTCGAGCGCGGCGGTGGAGCTACCATTGACCTTCAGCGTGACCACGTGACACCACGTGACAACATGACGTCACAGCAGAGGAGAGATGGGCTGCCGGCTCGCGCGGTCGGCCGCGGCGGTGGAGGCTCCACATCAGAGGCGCTGCAGCTGACCACGTGACGCTACAGCAGCGGTATAAAGCTGAGCTTGCCTCGCTCTCCGGGCACTTACGAGGCGGCCAGGTGTTGGGATGCCGCCTAGAAGCAGGGCTGATTTGAACGAGAAGCGAAAGCTTCAGCGTGCCACAGAGACCGGTGAAGAGCGGGATGAACGCCAACCAAGGAAACCCATGTATTACCAAGCCTAGCCATCAATATTGCTACGGGTCGACGCAGAGACGATGAGGCAGACGAAGTGAGAGGGCGCTTGGCGCGTGCTCGGGCTCTGAATCCTGCGCGGTGGCTTGTGTCTTGGCGTCCGGTGCGCCCTGTGCTTGTGTTGTGTTCAGTGTGACTGCACCAGTGTTCTGCGGGGTGTGAACGTCTCCTGCCACGTAACATCTTGGTGTGAGGTGCGGGTTCCTCCTCGTCATCTCGGACCCTGGAGCATCGCCGCCTTCTGCTCGCCTTCGTCGTTGGCCGAGGGGACCTGGACTCCGCCGCCGGCTCAACCCGAGCCCGACCAGACCAGAACCGACCAGCCGCTTTCCCCAGCCCCGTCCCCAGCCCCGACCACACGACACGACGACCAGGACCAGACGAACTATGACCCGACGACGACCCGAATGAAGACGGCACCCCCGCCCAAGCTGTGCGGCGAGTCCTCCATCCCTGACCTTCGGCTGTGGGCGACCGACCGCTGGACCTGAAGCTCCAGGGACAACCGTTCATCGGATCATCTCGTTCATCTTGGTGGCAAGCCTTTCATCTTCTTCTATCCTTTGTGTTCATGGTCATCGCCACCTCATCTTCGAGAATTTAAGCCATCGATCGGGACGATCGCTCGGAGGACCCGGGTAGTGTTACGAAGAAGAAGAGGGCAGTGGCGCGGGACGGAGCGCTCGCGCTAGGCCCACGGCCATTAAACCATATTATCATCTGTCATCATGTCGTGCTTTTCCTTGGCTTGCCACCTCGTAACATTTGGTGGAGGTGCTGGGTACCTTCTTCATCCCGGTCCCGGAGCTTAGGAGCCTGCGGTACACCGAGGTCTTCTGTGGAGAGCTCACGGGTTCGCACCTCCCGGCGCTTCCCTAGCCTGCCAGGTATGCCCCGACGCTGCCGCTCTTCACCGCACCGCCCCAAGCCCCGACAACAAGACACGACGACACAACGACCGCCGCAACTGCCCTGTGACCCCACTCGCCGCCCACATGAGAACCCACATGAGACCCAACGACCTACGACCCCACTGAACCGAGACCGCCGCCACTGACCAGAGAACCCATTGACCACTGACACTCACACGAGAAACAAGTAGCCCAGCCCCTGCCGTTGGGTGTGTCCACGGGCCTCGACGTTGACTTCCAGAAACCGGTGGCTCCTCACTCTTCGTGGACCTGGCTTCACACGCTCATCATCTCTTTCATCGTGACGGCAAGCCCTTCATCTTCTCTTCTTTGTCCATACGTTCTGCCACGCCCATCGTCACGTCTTGCTGGTCATCGTCTGTGGCATTCTTCGAGTTCGCGCGATCGGGACGATCGCTTCGTGGCCCCGAGTCATGTGACGGACTAGAAGACGACGAAGCGGGCAGTGGCGCGGGTAGGAGCGCTCGTGCTAGGCCCGCAGCCATTAAATCATATCATCGCCATCCATCATGTCGTCCTGTCTTCATCGGCTTGCCGTCACGAAACATTTTGGTGGAGGTGAGGACTTTCCCCTTCCTCTCGTTCTGGCCTATTCCATCACGGAGCTTCGCAGCGGTCGCTACACCGGGACCGCTACAATGACGCAGCCCGGTGACTCGCCAAGTCCCACTGCCACTACATTCATGGTCATGGCTCATCCCCGTGACCCCGACATCTTCTCCGGTGCCTCAACTGAAAACGTCGACAGATGGATCTTGATGTATGAACGCGTCAGCGCCCATAACAGGTGGGACCCCACCGTCATGCTGGCCAACGTCATTTTCTATTTGTCTGGCACAGCGAGGCAATGGTACGAAACCCATGAAGACGAATTAACGAGTTGGGACACCTTTAAAGAAAAGCTTCGCGCTCTCTTCGGACCTCCGGATGCTTCGAAGCTCGCAGCCCAAAAACATCTCGACTCGCGTGCTCAGTCCACCTCTGAAAGTTACATCACGTATATTCAAGACGTCCTTGCCTTATGTCACCAGGTTGACAACTCCATGTCGGAATCGAAAAAGGTGGGCCACATCCTAAAAGGGATCGCGGACGACGCTTTTCATTTACTTCTCTGCAAAGGCAGTGATACCGTGGATGCCCTTATTAAGGAGTGCCGTCTCTTCGAGCAAGTAAAGAGCCGGCGCATTTTTCCACAATTTCAAAGACTTCCCCATACGGCCGCCACATCTTCGTGTGTTTTGCAGCAGCCGCCAACTAGCCCACCTCCAACTTCGCCTCTCAACATCAACGACACAGTCACCCGGATCGTTCGCCGCGAAATGGAGGCCTGTGCACCTGCGGCCCTCCAACCTACCATCCCCAGTCACCCCTTGCCCGATGTGTCCCTTATTCAAGCCGTCGTACGAGAGGAACTCGCAAATTTGAATCTCTCACCTGCCATCTGTTCCATCGGGAACTCTAGCGTCCGGCCACCAACCAGGAATGCTTACCGTCCCAGGGCTCCGAACTTTCGTCGCTACCGAAATCCAGCAGAGTGGCGCACGCCTGATGATCGCCCCATATGTTTCAACTGTTCCTGTGTCGGTCACATTTCCCGGCACTGCCGCAATAGATGGTTTCCGACTCCTCGCACCGAGCTCTCCTACGACAACCGTTCAGATATTCCCCGCCGTTTTCCGCCCCGACCACCTCATGACCAATCAGATTCGGCCAACGATCTCAACAGCTCCCGACCCCGTCGTTCTTCCCGCTCTCCATCTCCACGAGGCCGTCGCTTCCGATCCCCGCAGTCCCTTCGATCATCGGCTGCAGCCTCATACGACCGCTCTGACTTGGAAAACTAGCTGATGCAGCTCCCGGAGGTGACGCTGCATCCACGACCAGGCCCACAAATCCTCTACAGACCTCCCACTTGAACCAACTAGACGTTTGTGTTGATGGTGTTCCCGTGCGTGCGCTTGTCGACACTGGAGCGCATATCTCTGTCATGAGTGCACAACTTCGTCGTCGTTTACGTAAAGTTCTCACGCCAGCTCGGTCTCGAGTGCGTGTCGCGGACGGCGGAACAGTTAGTGTTGACGGACTCTGCACTGCACGCGTTAGTGTTGCTGGCCATGACCTTCCGGTGCAGTTCAATGTTTTGACCCCTTGTTCTCATGACCTCATCCTCGGCCTCGATTTCCTATCAGAACACTCCGCCCTGATAGACTGCTCGCACGGCATCCTCCACCTCGATCTCCCAGCCATCGATCCTGAACCCTTGCCTTCTCCCAGACTGTATTCGCCCGACCAAGTTTCTCTGCCCTCCCTAGCCGCCTTATTCGTTACCCTACGTCCTACCTCATCAGTCGCCGATGGTGACTACTTAGTCGCCCCTATTTCAGATGTCTTGCTGCACCGCAACGTTGCACTGCCCCATACTGTCGCTACAATCAGGGGAAACAGTGTGTCACTTCCGTTAATCAATTTCAGCTATTCAGCCCAAGTCCTTCCACCTGGCATATGCGTGGCAACGTTCTCACCTATTGGCTCCTGCCAAGTTGCCCCATTGGACACTACCCATGCATCAGCTCCTGCAGCCCCTGCTCACGATCCTACTTCGACTGACGCGATCACGGCAATGATGCCCACCGATTTGCTCCCTGCCCAATCTTGTCAGCTGCGTGCGCTTCTCGAGTCCTATTCCGACATCTTCGACCTCCATAACAGCGCCCTCGGCCAAGCTCTTACAGTTACGCACCGCATCGACACCGGCGATGCTCCTCCTATCCGCCGCCGACCATACCGGGTCTCCCATGCAGAACGACAGGTCATCCAGGCGGAAGTGGCAAAAATGCTGGAGAAGAACATCATTGAGCCCTCTCACAGTCCTTGGGCTTCACCCGTCGTCTTGGTCAAGAAGAAAGATGGCTCGTGGCGCTTTTGTGTGGATTACCGTCACTTGAATAAGATCACTAAAAAAGATGTCTATCCGCTTCCTCGAATTGACGATGCCTTAGACTGCCTCTACGGAGCCAAATTCTTCTCCTCCATAGACCTCCGATCTGGCTATTGGCAAATTGCTGTGGATGACCAGGACCGGGAGAAGACTGCGTTTGTTACTCCTGACGGCTTATATCAGTTTAAGGTTATGCCTTTCGGCTTATGTAACGCCCCAGCCACTTTCGAGCGCATGATGGACTCCTTGCTGCAAGGATTTAAGTGGTCCACTTGCCTGTGCTATTTAGACGATGTAATTGTGTTTTCGCCCTCGTTTTCGTCCCACATGGGCCACCTTTCACAAGTTCTTTCCCTCTTTCGCCATGCCGGGCTGCAGCTCCACTCTTCAAAATGCAGTTTCGCGCGTCGCCAGCTCAATATATTAGGCCATGTCGTCGATGCTACGGGGGTTCGTCCCGATCCAGACAAGATCCGAGCAGTAAAAGACTTCCCAGTACCCCGTTCGAGCAACGACGTCCGAAGTTTTTTGGGCCTTTGTTCTTACTTTCGTAGATTCATTCAAGATTTTGCCGACATTGCTCAGCCGCTCACCGATCTTCTTAAAAAGGATGTTAGTTTTTCCTGGGGGTCCTCCCAAGACCAAGCCTTTGCCCACCTTATAAGAAAGCTTACCACTGCACCGGTCTTGGCACATTTCGATGTGTCCGCTCCTACGGAAGTCCGTACTGATGCTAGTGGCCATGGCATCGGTGCAATCCTTTCCCAGCGTCAATGCGGCACACATCGTGTAATTGCCTATGCTAGCCGTCTCCTATCCCCTTCCGAGAAGAACTACTCCATTCCCGAAAGAGAGTGCTTGGCCCTCGTCTGGGCTGTTGGCAAATTTCGTCCCTACTTATATGGCAGGCCTTTCACAGTTGTGACAGATCATCACGCACTGTGCTGGCTTTCTTCTCTGAAGGATCCTATCGGTCGCCTCGGTCGTTGGGCGCTACGACTCCAAGAATATGACTACGCTGTGATCTACAAGTCTGGCCGGTTGCACAAAGATGCCGACTGTCTCTCTCGTTACCCTGTTGCCCACTCTAATACTGTGACGAGCGCAAGCACCATTGACCTGTTCTCTGTAACTCCGTTTACAACTATCGGCGAAGAACAGCGTCGGGATGCGGAGCTTCTCTCCATCATCGATCGCCTAACGTCCGCCCCAACCGACCCTTCACTGAACCGCTTTGCTCTCGTTGATGGTATTTTATACCGCCGGAATCTTCAACCAACTGGTCCTGACCTTCTCCTCGTCGTCCCGAAGCACTTACGCACAGTCGTTCTCCACGAACTTCATGACCTCCCGACTGCTGGCCATCTAGGCGTTACTCGCACGTACGACCGCATCCGCCGTCGGTTCTTCTGGCCTGGCCTCTACCGCTCCGTGCGCCGTTACGTTGGTGCTTGCGATGAGTGTCAGCGTCGCAAGCGCCCTGCCTCTGCTCCCGCTGGCTTTCTTCAGCCCATTGACATCCCTCCGGAGCCGTTCTACCGTATCGGCTTGGACCTTCTCGGCCCATTTCCTGAGTCCACTTCTGGGAACAGATGGGTTGCAGTCGCCACAGATTATGCCACCCGGTACGCGATAACGCGTGCGCTCCCCACGAGTACTGCCGCTGATGTCGCCGACTTTCTTCTTCAGGACGTCATTCTTCATCATGGAGCACCCCACCAACTGCTCACTGACCGTGGCCGCACCTTCCTTTCCGCAGTGGTAAACGACATTCTTCGCGCGTGCTCAACTAAGCACAAGTTGACGACCGCTTACCACCCCCAAACTAATGGCCTCACTGAGCGCCTCAATCGGACGCTCACCGACATGCTCGCTATGTACGTCTCCTCTGATCACCGAGACTGGGACGTCGCACTCCCATACGTTACATTTGCATATAACTCCTCCCGCCACGACACTGCCGGATACTCTCCGTTTTACCTCTTGTACGGCCGTGAGCCTCAACTGCCGCTTGATACATTGTATCGGCCGTCTCCTCCCGCACATTCTGAATACGCCCGTGAAGCCATTGCCCATGCTGACCATGCTCGCCAAGTCGCCCGCTCCCGCTTGCAAGCCTCCCAAGCTTCTCAGCAAGAGCACTATAACCGCCGCCACCAGGACAGTGCCTTCTTGCCTGGGTCCCTTGTATTGCTCTGGGTGCCTTCTCGCCGTGTAGGGCTCTCGGAAAAGCTTCTTTCTCGATATGTGGGCCCGTATCGCGTGCTGCGCCAAGTCACAGCCGTCACATACGAGATTGAGCCTGCCTTCACCGAGTGCAATTCCCGTACTCCACCCTCCGATATTGTGCACGTGTCGCGCCTTAAGCCCTACCATCTACCCTCTTCTGACACTCGCTGAGCCGCACCGCGACGGTGCTTTCACGCCCGGGGGTCATGCTACGGGTCGACGCAGAGACGATGAGGCAGACGAAGTGAGAGGGCGCTTGGCGCGTGCTCGGGCTCTGAATCCTGCGCGGTGGCTTGTGTCTTGGCGTCCGGTGCGCCCTGTGCTTGTGTTGTGTTCAGTGTGACTGCACCAGTGTTCTGCGGGGTGTGAACGTCTCCTGCCACGTAACAATATGCTTCGCATCTGACTAGGCTTAACCTTAGCTAAGCCTCAGCCATTTTTTCTATTGAAATATTGCATCTCTATGCGACAGCATTCAGCACACTTGTCATCCTACTCAGTTTGAAAACGACAGCCTGAAAATGACACTTCCGTACCAAAGGCCGCAGCAGTGGCTCAGTGGTTATGGCACTCGGCTGATGATCCGAAAGAAACGGGTTCGATCCCGGTCGCAGCGGTCACATTTCGATGGAGGCGAAAGAAATGCAGTAGGTCTGTGTACCGTGCGACATACGCTATGCGGGACGCCTGCTTAAGAGCTTCCGCGATTTCAACCAACTGGGATTCTTTAACGTGAACTGGTATCGCGCACTACATAGTCCTATGGCATTTCTTTCACCTCGACCGAAATATGCCCGCGCGACCGGGATCGAACCCGCGTTTTCGGGTCAGAAGCCGAGCGCCATAACCATTGCGCTTCCGGATTTGAGGGCCCGTCGCGGTGGCTCAATGGTTAAGGCGCTCGTTTACTGGACCGGAGTACCAAGGTTCGAACACGACCAAGGCGGCCGAGTTTCCATGGAGGCGAAGTGCAACAGGCGCCCGTGTGCTTGGCGCTCTCAGTGCACGTTAATGAACCACAGGAGGTCGATATTTCCTGAGCCCTTCACTAAGGCGTCTCTCATCGCCTGAGTCGCTTTGCGACCTCAAACCTCCATAAATCTGAACCTCTTTCGGACCATAAGCGATCACTAACCAAACTTTCATACCACCCTTCTTTTTATTGCGAAAGAAATACTGCTTGAACTTTTCTACCATCGATGGTCGTGGCGCCTCCTTACTCAGCGGCGCGTCACGTGGGCGTGTGACGTCACGAAAGACCGAGAGACGGGGCCCCAGCACGCGCCATCGATGGTGGAGGTACAGCATTACACGCCGGCTGCGCCGCTGCCGAGAGACGGCGCTCGCTAGAGCGGGATAAAGCGGGGGGGAGGGGGGGGGGGGGCTGCGCTCGTTGCAGTGCGCTATGTCGGATGATGTGCTGTGGCCAAGCGACGGAGCCGCGCCGAAGAAACAGACGAAGAACGGGAAGAACGGCTAGCTAAACAACGTGCGTGTGTAGCAGCCTGGCGGGCACGCCGGTCAACATCGCTTGATGCGGGTGCATCTACAAGTGCAGGGCCAAGTTTAATGAGTGGTGTTAACGGTAGCGAAACTATGGAGATAGCCAGTTTGGAGACAAGTTTCATGGACGCTCTTAATGCCGAAGATACTTTAATGGGTAAAGAATCTATGAATAGTATGGAACGACACATTTCAACATACCAGTTGTATAAACAGAGCTCCAGCTCGGGCCCTCGGCGCAGAGCGGCGGTGGACACGGCGGATGCGGGCTGAAACGGATGAAGTTGATTTAGCAATTTCTGGGCTTAACCAAGCTGAGCCTCTGCCAATTTTTTTCTGCTAGCAACCGGAGCGCTGTCAGCGCAAATTCATCCTGGTAAGTCTTGTTCCCGCTCAGTGCTCGGAAGCGCAGAGCCCGACAAAAAGTTGGAGGGAAGCTAAATTTAAAGCCTCGCCTTAAGTTTTGTTTGGTATACAGCGACGTTCAAAGTGACTCAGGCTATGAGGGACGCCGTAGTGAAGGGCTCCACATGTATCCACCACTTTGGGTTCTTTAACGTGCACTGACATCGCACTGTTCACGTGCCCCTAAAAGTACGCAGTCAAGAAAATTCGACCACCGTGGCCGGGATAGAACCCACGTCTTTCGCAATGTCATTAACAATATGGATCACATCGTCAAAGTAGCCGAAGAGTTCTACACAAATCTTTACATTAGCGAATGTAATCAGAACGTTACTGAGAAAGTCTGTAGAGGACAGCAATGAGACATCCTGCCAGTAACGAAGGCGGAAGTGAAGAAAGCCTTAAGAGCCATGCAAAGGGCGAAAATAGCTGGTGAGGATCAGGTAGCAGTAGATTTGTTGAAGGACATAGGAAAGACTGTGTTAGAGAAACTAGCCACCCTGTATACGCACTGCCTTGTGACCTCCAGCGTACCAGGAGCTTCGAAGAACGCTAATATTATCTTTATTCATAAGAAAGGAAACGTCAAGGACTTGAGCATTAAAGAGCGATCAGCTTACATCCCCTTGCCTACAATGTACTAACGCTATAAATCAGGTATTCACGCTATCAATCACATATCCGCGCTATCAATCAGGCGATAGAGAAATGCCCACAATATAATCAACCGCTATATATAGCCTTCACTGATTACGAGAAAACGTTTGACTATGTGAAAACGTGAGCTGTCATGCAGACACTTCAGAATCAGGGTGTAGGAGAGTGTTATGTGAAAATATTGCAAGATATTTATAACGATTCCACAGCTACCATAGTCCTCCATAAAGTCCGCAATAAAATTCCAGTAGGGAAAGTTGTCAGGCAGGGACAAACGATCTCGCCAATGCTATTCACCGCCTGTTTACAGCAGGCAATCCCGTGGCCTGAAATGGGAAAATTTTGGATAAGAGGGAATGGTGAATACCTAAATAATCAGCGATTTGCTGATGACATTGCCTTGGTAAGCCACTGAGGACATGAGTCAAGCATGATCAATGAGTTAGACAGGCAGAGCAGACCGGTGGGGCTAAAATTAGCATTCAGAATGCCAAAGTAATGTTCAACAGCCTAGCAAGGGAACAGAACAGCAGTTCGGAATTGGTAGCAAGGTACTGGAAGTAGCAAGAAAATATGTCAAACTTAGGGCAAGTAGTGACCGCTGATCCGGATAATGAGAGGAAAATAAGTAGAAAACTAACAATGGGGTGGAGCACATATGGAAGGTTCTCTCAGAGCATAAACGGCAGTTTGCCGATATCTCTCAAGAGAAAAGTATACAACAGCTGTATCTTACCAGTACATACCTATGGGGCAGAAACGTGAAGGCTAACAAAGAGGGTTCAGCTGAAGTTAAGGATAACGCACCGAGATGTGCAAAGAAAAATAATAGGTGTCACGTTAAAAGAGAGGAAGCGGGCGGAGTGGGTGAGGGAACAAACGCGGGTTACTGACATCCTAGTCGAAGAAATTGGCTTGGGCAGGGTATGTATGGCGAAGGCAAGATAACCGGTGGTCCTAAAGGTTAACGGAGTGCATTCGAAGCGAAGGCAAACGTAGCAGCGGGCAGCAGAAAGTTGGATGAGCGGATGAAATTACGTTTGCGGGGTTACGGTGGCCGCAATTTACAAAGGACAGGGTTAGTTGGAGAGACATGAAAGAGGCCTTTGCCCTGCAGTGGTTGTAGTCAGGCTGATAATGATGATGATAGAGAATAGCCGAGCCGTCGAGGTAGATGTGGGAAGGGATAGGGCGGACTTATATGCCTGGCGAATGAAGCGGTTGACTTTGTCCCCCTCGTTACGAGAAAGGTAGAGATAATGAGAGAACTGATGAAGCCGCTTAGAACAAAGGCCATCACCAAGTAGCGGGCGTCGTCTTCGCGAATTCTGTAGTGGTGGTTGGCAATGCGGCGCATTAAGCAGGTGGTCTGGTATAGAGTGTTTGTGAGCCGAGTGATGAGGGTGGTCTGCTTGCCATTAGACTGAAGAAAGAGTCCAAGGATGCGCAGGGTAGAGACAAGAGGAATGGGTTTCCGCCCAGGTAGACGGTGACAAGAGGCGACATGAGGCCACCCCGCGAGGCAGAAGGAGCAAAAGCTTCGACTTGGACGGGGAGCAGCTCATTCAGATATCCCGGGCATCAGTCAACAACGCGTCGACGCCCGTCTGGAGAGTGGTCTAGATATCGCCAAGATCGTCGGTGGTCTCCAAGAGGGTGATGTCGGCGTAGAAAGCATGAGATAGAGCTTGAATAGCGCGCAGAGCACGTGATACCGGGAAGAGGATTATGTTAAAAAGAAGCGGGGACAAGACAGAACACTGCGGGTACACTTGTTTCCAAGGGAGAAAGAAGGAGAAGAAAGTTGGCCGTATGAGGTTTTGGCGGTGCGGTGGGTGAGGAAAGCGGTGATGCAAGCATGGACCCGGGGGGTCCGACATGAAGGGAGTAGAGTTCGTTCAGAATGGCAGTGTGATGCACATTGTCGAATGCTTTCGTAAGGTCCAGCGCCAGAATGACTGGAGTGCGTTTGGGGTGGGAGGGGTGTTGGGAATCCTCGGAAATCTGGAGCATGACATGCTTGCTGGGCTATTGGAGACGAACGCCGAGCATGGAGTCCGGATACATGTCGCGGTCATTCATATGTCTGCAGGTGGGCCAGGATGACGTGCTCGAACAGCTTGCCGAGAGAGGAGCTGACAGAGATGGGGCGGACGTGTTCTAGGGCAACAGGTTTGCCGGGTTTGGAAATGAAAGAGACACGTGCATGGGTACACGAGGAGGGAAGAGTGCCAGCCTGCCAAAGAGCATTGACAAGATTAGTAAAGGCTTCGGAGGGCGAGGGTATCAAAGTTTCGGAGTGCATTGTAAATGATGCGATAACCCCGCGGAGCCGACGTGGTGCGGAGCTTGAGTAGCGCCGCACGAACCTCGCCCAGGGAAATGTTCGCATCAAGATCGGGGTTCAGGAACCCGCAGTAGGTGGGAAGAGGAGTAGGGGAGTCGGTGCAGAGGTAGCGGTTCCTGAGGGCCGCCAGGAGGTCAGTATCGGAGGGTGGGCTGGACTGAAGGAGGTGGGAGATATCCTTGCGCTGGGAGGCTTTGGTGTGCGCAGGGTTCAGCAGCACCCTGAGAAGCAACCACGTGTCGCGGAGGCTCAAGTTGCCAGCTATGCGATCGTAGGTCTGGCCGCAGTGTTGCCAGAGAAGAGATCAGCAATATTTCTCGATGTCCTACACCAGCTGGGGCAAAAGGAAGCGCAGGTGGCGATTGTGTTTTTGGGCTTGCCAGAGGCGCTGGACAGTGTGATAAGCCTCCCAAAGGTGCAGCAGACGGCTGTCTGCCGTAATGGAGTGTAGTGCTGCAAGGAGTAAGGATGTGGCGTGCGGTCCTCCGCCAACAGGGTCTCAGTACAGGGCGAGAGGTCGGTGCTAGGAGCAGAAGAGGAAGTAGAGAGACGAGTGGAGCGGACACGGTCCCAGTCAACTGTCTGAGTCAGAGAAGCAGAGGTACCAGCAAGAGAGGGGAGAAGGACAATGGTGCAGAGGACGTAGTGATCACGGCCGAGGGAGACCCCCTTTAATAATCCATGAGGGAACGGCAACATTTTTGGCGAGGGCAAGGTCTGGAATGGCATCTCGTTAGACAGCTGGATACGTTGTTTCGCGAGTTGGTTCATGGCGAAGGGAAGGTAAGTGCGCAAAAAGGATGATCACGAGAGAAGAGACAGGACGGGACAAGCGCATCAGTTGAAGTTTGCACTCGTCCCGTGCTGTCTCTTCTCTCGTGATTGTCCTTTTTGCTCACTTACCGTCCCTTCATCTCTTTAGCCAATGAATCCGATCCTGGTGGGGCAAGCGAAGTCATGAAGGAGAGAAAGGCATTCGTTCTGGATGGAAGTCAAAAGTTAGTGGCCCTTGCGAGCGTTCTGGGAGTAGCCCCAGCTTGTATAGGATGCGTTGAAGTCTCCTAGAATGACCAAGGAGACAAGGAGAAGAGGGGTTGAAGGGGCTTTGCGAGGGCTATACACCTTGAGAACTAGAGGTTTGCCTCAGTGCGACGGCTGGTAGAATTTCAAAGGAGGAGATGGGAACATTCCCAAATGTCTAGCTAGTGCAGCATGGCAGTTAGGTTGCGGTGCACGAGTGTGATGGTTGGTTGGGCCTCCGAAGGAGGATGGAAGGAGGCGTATTTGCGCAGCTTCACTGGATTGTAGTCCTAGAACGCAGGAGAGAGTATCAGGAGGGACGTTCCGGAGGTGGAGCTTCAGGGTGCTCCGTTTTCCGCGGAACCACTGACAGCTCCACTCCCATAGATTAAGTTGCGAGGGGAGTCTGACAGTGATGGATGCGGAGGTCCTCAGACGGAGTTAGAGTAAGTGCAGAGATAGGTAGGGTAGGGAGCGAGACATGCGCGAAGGTGGCCTCAGTCGCGCTCTGGCGGACTTCTAGGGCCGCGAAACTGGTGTATACGACGGTCAGGTGAGATTCAATAGCGGCCGCGCATGAGTCGATACTGGCGACGCTCTCTTCAGGTTGCGCGAAGCGGGCATGATGAGCCGCTCAAACGCCTCCAAGAAGGAGGCCGTTTGGCGAATGACGTCACACTCTGGCACGATGGAGTCGGAGGAGGACGTTCGGAATTCTTGAAGGGGGCAGCGGGTGGGAGTAGAGGTACGCGAAGACGCAGCTGACTACTCAGCTGGTGCCGGCGGAGGCGGTGGTTGTAGAGGTGCGGCAGTTGGTGTAGAAGAAGGAGGAGCGGGGGAGGACAGTCGCGCTAGCGCAGCCTGCAGGTCACGCAACTGCTGAATTTGGAGCTGCTGGGTAGCGATAGTTGCTTGGAGGGCCGTAATTTTGGGGTCCGGCGTGTAGAGCTGCGATCTCCAGATTACCGGTGATGTGGTGATGGTGACGGAGGCGGTGGACGCCTGGCTCGGAATTGGGTAGATTCGGGAAGGAGGCGAATCGGTGGCAGCTGGCAGACCGGGCACCACGGGAGGCAGAGTGACGGCGTAACAGGAAGGCGGGAGGCCTTGAGGATGGGCCCGGTCGGAGTTGTTGGAAGAGGTTGGGGCTAGGTGGTGGCTGGGGGTGTCGACGGGCCGTTCTGGTCGACTCGGTGCCTGCACGAGCGCGAGCCCGTGATGTGGGCCCTCTTGCACAAGATGCAGCCGGTGACGGAAGTCGGGGATTTTACTGCCTTGTGGGCCTGGTCAGAGCGGTGGCAGAGGGCAGACTTGGGCTTCGTGGAGACATTCGTGTTGTGGCCTGGAGCCCAGAAGTTCGTGCAGGCCTCATCTTTAGGGCGGAACGGGGGCATAAGTAGATTCTGTACTGAAAGGCGATGGTGCTGAGGAGGGTGGCGGTCCCCTCGAAAGCGATGAGAATCAATTTGGAGCGTCTCATCTGACGAGCTTGGGAGATGGCGTAAGGGGTTTCGAAATTCATGGATTGGAGGTCTTGGACTATTTATTCCTGAGTTTGGTAGTCCAAGGCGCTGTATATGATGCCGCGCAGAGCGTTGTCGAGCACGGAAACGTAGGCACGTAAGAGTTACGAAATTGGACCCAAGCGGAGTTCCGCGACCCGGAGGCATAGACGTGAGTGCGGCTCAAATGGGGTGCTACCAGCAAGGGATTTATTGTACTGCTTTACCCGCACAAGGGTGGCACGCGTTTGGTGGTGTAGTCGATGTTGGCAAGGGTAGAGGGGATTTGCAGCAGGGATTCGTTGGTGGTAGTGCTGAGGTCAAGCCCCTTCCCGGTCGGAAGACGATTTGGAAGTCCTTTAAGAGGAGGCGAGGTAGGGGAGTGTAACGACGTAGAGTGGCAGTAAAGTAGGTGGTGTTGGCCGGTAGATGAGAGGTCGTGGATGCGTTCGAGACAGGCGCAGGCGAAACGCTCGGCTGGTGTGCCCCGGCTGCACGGTGTGCCTTTACGGCACGTACCCAGTGTGAGTCGGCACAAGCTCGGCAGGGGTGATAGAGACGCCATCGACTTGGTAGGCCATGTTGGAGGCCTGCGAGCGGCAGCGGCGCAGGCAGCGAAGCCGAGCCGCGATGACCGCAGGTGTGGCGAAGAGCGCAGCATTGCGCCGCGGGCTAGGCGCAGTGCTTGGGTGGCAAGGTGCAGCAGGAAAATGTACCAAAATAGTCGAAAGCAGGGGGAGTCGGTCACCAAAGTAGTCAAACGGATCCTGTCACCTTCGCGGATGCGTTGGCGAAATTTTGTGAAGGATGGATGAACAATTCCGCTGAAATGGAGCCAAGAAGCGCGGCGCCCATGAGAGGCACGCCCGTTCAGCTCCGCGTACGAGTAGCGAGTACATTTGCCCCCTTCCTCTTGGCACCTAAACAGTCCGCAGCAGTGTGAGGCTGATTTGTCTAGCATCGAGCTGAATCTCCAATTTAGACTGGAGGCCCGGGCAGAGCACGTTGCCTCTAGGCGCGACCTGGACGCCAAAACCGGCAGCTTGAAAGCCGCTCGCAGTGCTCCTGAATAATTATCGTTTATTTTTAGGCCTTCAACTAAATAAGAGCTTTTCACCACCACCAGGCAGGGTGGCAGGGCCGTAGAATGGCCTGAGGCGCTGGATGTGAACAGTCTCGCGTCCCCGTGGGCGGAGATCGGATGGGATGCGAGGTTCTACTTTGTAATTAACAGGTGATATGCACTCCAGGACACGGTAGGAGCCATGGTGCGGTACTTTGCGAGAAATTTTGAGCACAGGCGTTCTGTATGTGTCGGAATCCATAGCCACACAAGTAAGCCATTGGAGAATTGGGTGTCGTTTGACTGAGGACGTGGCGGAAGGTCTTTCGGTACTGGACATCATTCTTAAAAGCTCAAGCGATGCAGCGACAGTCTTTAGTGTGCTGAGTGGCTTCATAAAGAGGTGTATACTCCGAAGGGCGCGGTTACGGCAGAATGGTACCTATGGTAGCAGAAAAGTGTCGGCCGTAAAGGAGAACGAGAGGAGAGAAGCCAGTTGCGGACTGCATTGAGGTATTTTATTATAGGTTACATGCAGAAGAACAAGGTGCCAGTTAGGGTGGTTTGAAGAGACGTACACAGACAGCGCCTTACTAAGGGTACGGTTAAAGCACTCAGTGAGGCCGTTGGTTTGCGCATGATATGAGGAGGTAGTGCGAAGAAGTATATCCCTTTAATGGATGATGGGACACATAGGTCCCACTTTACGCGCTGGCTTTGTTTTTACATTGAACAAGAAAGCAATATCCAATTCGGCTTTGAGTGGTGTGGCTTCCTCTATGAGGCTTTAAAGAAAACATTCAGTGCAGTTTTCAGCGCTTACCAACAGGGGGAGCCACAAGATGCTTTGGTTCAGTTTGTTTTTTTTTTTGGTTCAACTTTGTCTTTTTTGCGTGTTTTGGAAGCAGGCTGAACTGCATTGATATGCCTGGTAAGTGAATTTACCTGTTTCTTGCACTACAGCAACGTTCAGAGAAAAAGCAGAGAGTATAAGTTGATGTTTTCTGGCAAAAGTAACTTCGTATGAAGGAATCTTGCGGCAGTTACGCGTTTTGACGCCTATAGTGTTAGGGACAGCGAGTCTAGTGCGTGCGCAAAGTTGACGCTGGAGCTGAATACTGCGATTTATTTGTTTTTTTTTTTTGTGTGTAGGAGAACGAAAATACCTGAGCCCTGAGGAAGCGTTGGAGCTGTATTTTAGTTTACCGGGCAGATCGAACGACAGCGGCGATGAGTACTGCGATAGTTCGGACGAGGAGGACCTAGTGCTTGGAAGCGATAAGAGCAGCGAAGAGGACGAGGTTTCGCCACCATTAGCTGTTGCCTCTACAAGCAAGCGTAAAGTAGTTGCGCGCAAGCCGTACTCAGGAAAAAGGAAAAAAACATAAAAAGACCAAGAAGCCTCCTGAATTGTTAGAAGACGATATTACAGCCAGCCAGTGGGACATGTCAAAATGAATTGCGGCAATTCCGACAAATCACAATGCGTTTGGATCCCAAAAGATCTTGGAAGGAAGCACTGCCCTTGAAGCATTCATGCTGTATTTCGATGAAAACGTGATCAAACATATCCTGGATCAAACAAAGTTGTGTGCACCACAAACAAGCCGCAAAGGATGGGCGACAGTCACGTGCTTGGAGTTTCGTGCTTACCTTGGCGTCCTGTTTTTATGAGTATGAATCGCATGCACCACCTGCAAATGTACTGGTGCTCAGACAGCTTATTTCATGTGAAAGAAATCGCACAAGTGATGACGTACAAACGGTTTCAAATGATAACAAACTGTCTCCATCTCAATGACAATGAAAAAATGCGGGAATAAGGCTCAAAAGAATTAGACCGCTCGTACAAAGTTCGGCCATTGATAGACATGATGAACGAGATATTTCAGGCTCACTACTCGCCGTCCAGTCACCTCGCTGTCGATGAAAGCATGATTCTCTTCAAAGGCCGTTCAAGCATGAAACAGCACATGCCAATGAAACCAAAAATCAAGAGAGGTTACAAAGTATGGTCTGTAGCGGATTCTGAGACGGGCTATCTCCTCAAGTTCCAGCTGTATGAAGGTAAGAGTGCGCAGAAGCCAGAAGACAGAACATTGGGCGAACAGGTTGTCCTGACTCTGGCCGATGGAACCGTCCTTTTTGGCTCGCAGTTATTTTTGACAATTTCTTCAGCTCTACCAAGCTGCTTCAAGAGCTGCGAGAGAAAGATATTCTTGCTTGTGGCACATTTCGTGTGAACAAGAGGGATCTACCCCCCGAAGTCAAAGTTGACAACAAGCTGGAGCGAGGCTCCTACATTTGGAGAAAGAAGGCTGATGTGGTAGCCTACCAATGGCGAGACTCTAAAAAATGTGCACATCATGTCTAATTATCATGATCCAGAAAGTGTTGTGGCAGTCCAGCGAACCGTTCAAAACGGGAAGAAAAATTCACTGCAATGTCCATGTGTTGTGAAAGAATACAACACATGGATGGGTGGGGTGGATAAATTCGACCAGGAATGCCTATCCAGCAGACCGCCGTTCAAAGCGCTGGTGGAGCCGTATTTTTTACTTCATCTTGGACGCAGCAGCTGTCAATGCGTTCATTCAAATTTCCTCCATGAGTCCTGTCACCTATTTGCAGTTCAGCCTGATGCTTGGGCGTCAACTGATAGCCCAAAACACCTTTCGAAAATCAAGAAACACTCTGAAAGCGCACTACTACAAAAAAGGCAAGAAGAATGGACGCGCAATGAGTGGTGTTCCTGATGAGCTCCGATTTGCCGGAAATGGCCACCACCCCGTCCTCACTGGGAAACAACTGCGGTGGCGGTGGTGCTTTACAAAGCAGAAGGAAGTGCGCACCAAATACGGTTGCAAAATGTGCAACGTACCACTTTGCGTCACTTGCTTTGGCCCGTTTCACTGCCGCTGACAACTTGCCTGGGGTGGATGGTGGGACATACCCTGTCCCACATGATGAATACACCCTATGTGGTTGGTAGGACATACGCTGTCCCACTTTTTTCTCTTTTGTGAAGAGACAGTTTCCACTCATTTTTATGTGTTAATAATAAACCTGTCCCAGAAAGTTTCTGGTGATGAAAAAAAGTGTCTAAGTTTTTCTCCTTGCATCCATCAAAGGGATATTACACTTGGTGAACAATACTTTCGCAACAGATATGAATTCGGAATTCAAGAATTCGGGGCACGCCCCTGTGTCCCCGCCTGACTCCACTGCAGTGAAGTGTTTCAGCAATTTTCGAGGGCGCCGTGACAAAGGACGAAGCATGGCGGCGAAGAGAACGTGATGAAGAAGCAGCCTTTTGGTTAGAGAAGAGGAGGAGAAAAATCTTTATTGAAGAAATGGGGTATTGTGCGAGCTTACAAGTGGGGTCCTCATTTTAGGGCTCCACTGGCTTGAGCTGCCCTGCGGACCTGTTGTATGAGGGCCGGTTGGTCTTCCAGGTTATCGCTGGGCAGCAGCGCTAACCACCGTTCAAAATACATGGTTTCCGTTTATAGAGTATTTTGCTTGGCCGTACATCCCCACCAAAATGTGGAACAGTGTAGGGCAGGCCTGTTCGGAGAAACCATGTTCGGGGAACTGTCGCCGTAGGTTAGGATACTCGCGCTCGTCGTCTGCTTGAGTGAACCTCTTTAAGCATATATTTCGGCATCGGAGCCGCGCTGATATGTTTCCTGTGTTGTTTTTCAAAGGAGGACGAAGCACCCATTGCGCGGATGAGCGCAACTGTGCCTACTCTTCGTAAGAGAGCTCGTCCAGCATGAGTGGTATGAAGTTTTAGTGTTTGGGAATCACGGATGGCTTCTGCTAGTTCTGCAAAGGCGTTGAAAATTCCTAGGGTGGTCAGGAACTCGGCTGAGGTGTTCTCAGGAAGGTTAATAGCCCTCACGTGCCAGCCCCTTATCATAGTGTCTGCTTGCTGCTCCCCCCTCTTTGTTAGTGTGAGAAAGGGCAGTCCGTATGTAGTCCGTATGCTTGGGAATGCGGCTGATCATGAGAGCCATTTGGTTTGCGGTGATTTTAAGACTCTGGGTGGTGTGGGTGACACGGAGGTTGCTCTGTATTCAAAGACAAAGATTGCCGACCAGGTTCAGGATCAGGCTCTGATGGCTTGACCCTCGATCGTGAGTTTGATGGAACCTGCAGAGGCGTATCTCGGGCCATGTACTTGTATGACCTCCGATTTCGCCAGGGTGCAGTGAAGGCCACTTCAAGAGGCGAAGTCCTCGACGATGCGTGCTGCTGACTGTAGGGTGGTTTCTTTTTAGTCCCGGGAACCCTTGTGGCCAATATATTTATATAATCTGCATATATGGCAAAGCCTACAGTTGAAAGTGCTTGTAGTCCGCGCCACAGTCTGAGCGTAGCAATACTGCAAAGTAGGGCAGAAATGATTGTACCCTGAGGTGTGCCTTGTTATGGCACATCCTTGACGCCAGAGCGGCTTTGACCGATGCCTATCGTGGTCATGCAGCCCGTGAGGGCTGCACGCACGTAAGCAACGGCCTTTTCGTCGCCGTTCAGGTCACCTATGCCTTGAACGATCGCCTCGTGAGAGACGTTGTCGAAGAAGTACTTTAAATCTAAAGCCAAGTAAAGACGTTCTTTACCTCCTGGGATGTTGGCAAGCACTTCTCGCTGGACCAGGGAGGCTTCTTGGGCCGAAAGCCCTGGCCTGAACCTAACCATAGTTTGGGGAGGGGATCGTTGTATTAATATAATTTCGGATGCGGGTGTAGAGGACCGGTACATAGAGTTTTCCTAAACAAGATGTTAGAAAAGTCAAGACGATAAGAAAACCGTCGGTCGGCACGCTGCGCCGAAGGCATGGCGCTGATGTGAAGCATCGGCTAGGAGGCGTCGGAGGTGGAAAGGCTAGAAATAATGGCAGGAAGTGGGCAGCAGGATAGAGCGTGGGCGTCTTAATGCTTGCGGCTGATGCGATGGCCGAGACGGATATCACATTCCTGTAGGCGAAGGGGCCACCTCGCAAGGCGGCTGGATGGGTTTTTCAGAAAGGAAAGAAAGCACAACGCACAGCGTAGCAGAGTGTATCAGGAAGTAATAAATTTGCCAGCAAGTGCACGGCGTATTTTAATTCGTTCATCGTGGCTGAACGATCAAAGCATTTGCAAATCTACAATAGATGCGCCGTTTCCTTACCGGTTTGAGAGCTGCTCCTTCAACGGAATTTCTGCACGTGTTGTAATGCCGGCACGACACAATGACAAGCTGCAAATGAAGACGGCATAGATTTCAGGCTTATTAGAAGAAGAACATCATATGTGACATATGCGTAACAATATATAAGAATCCAAGGGAATTCCCATTAACATAAAGAAATGCTTAACGACAGTAACAGTTGTAACTATATTAACAGAGTAAAGTTCCTAGACAGCAACTATGTCACTCCTCATGGGAAGAAACCTATCTTGAGCAAAATATTTTCGCAAGCGCTAGATATGTGTGCCCAATTTTCCTTGAAACTGCAGCCTCTAACCATGGTTTCTACGAGATCATAATAGTTTCAACATTTCTTTATATATCGTTGTTTCAATGCAAATCTGGCATCCAATAACACCACAGCAAAGACGCGAGAGCTCTTCACAGGCCTCATTACGAAGCTACCTTTTTATTTAGAGCGTATAACTCCATGGCTGCGCCGGCGGCAGCTATTTCGGAACCACACACCTTCCAAGACATTATAACTTCATTATAACCATTATAACCTCTAATTAAGGCATTATAATCTCTAATTGAATTAAACAATACCAGAATAGAGTTTGTGCAGTCTGTGAAAACTCTGGGCGTTTACTTTGCAGCAGATATGTCATGGAATGACCATATTAATTACGTAGTTCAGAAACTTTCCAGAACAGTTGGTATCATGCGCCGCAATTGCTTTAATTTTCCTACGTCAGTCAACATGTTCCTTTACCACGCTATGTTCTCTTCTATAGCCAACTACGGATGTATAGTGTGGGCGACAACAACAGCTGAAAATATTAACAAACTCACAGTGTTACAAAAGCGTATTATACGCATTGCATGTAAAGTGCCGTATTTCTTCCACACTGGGAGCCTTTTCCATCGACACAATGTCATACCAATGAAGTCCATGTATAACTATAGGCTGTGCTATAAATATAAACTTGCCATAATGAAAAATGATGACTCCTTAGTTACACTAGCTGGGCTAGTGCAAAGCAGAACTGTGTATGATACCCGCGCAGCAGAGCCTTGGAATGTTAAGAAATTCCGCACAAACTATGGCAAACAAATGTTCCAGCATACCTTGCCGACACTTCTGAACTAGTTGTACTGCCCCAAGAATCTTGATGTATCCAATATTTCTCTGAAAGAATTGCCCCAAATGTTCATGTAGTTTTTTCTTCCTATTACCACTTCGAGTGCACCTGGCAATTTTGCTGTCATTTATTTTCTCCTCCCTGTGTTTGCCTTTGTAGGCTCTTTGATCTAATGTAGTTCTTTTTTCTTTTATAAGCACAATGTACTGCGTATTGAACGTACATGTCTCATTCTCTGTACCGAACATACTTTACTTACATTTTGTTTGATGTCGTACTCCGCCACCGTCAATGCTGCACTGTAAGAGGAAGCCAGGACCTCTCAAGCTGTCTATACAGCTTTTTCCCTGGCTGTCCTCGCAACACCAAGTTGCAGAAATAAACCTTCAACCATCAACTTCAGTGTGCTCCTCTAGCCTCAGTATCACTTCGCGCTATATGAAATTGCAAGAATGACTTTTTTTACCAACGTTTTCTTGTCGGCTAAACGGTCATTCATATCTACACCGACAGTTAGCAATCTAGACAGCAACGCAAAGCTAATACCACAATGCCCGAACGGCGACTTGAAGCTGAAATTATCTTAGATCAAAGTCATTAACGCCATACCCACAATGTGGCACCGGTCAATCAAGGCAAGTTTTATTTCAGCCATACAGATCGCATGGCTCAAGCGGATATAAAAAAGCCGCAGTGTAGAGACCTGACGCCGAAATCTTCTGCATCGTCCTGATGACGAACACGGGGCCGCCTTTAGTGTCACATGGCGTTTATCGGCACGCCTCCATGGGCCGTGACAACTATTAGGGCGGTTGAAATCTAGCTCTTACCCTATTTGCCTGTTCTGCCCACGCTGCCCGTATAGGCTGAAAACTAATTGCCAGATCCTACATAGCCGAACTTAGTGCTACTGTGGAGCGCACTAATATCGGACCCACCGGTGTTTTCTCGAGCAACGGAAGGATTCTTGAAGTTGAAAGCAAGACCAGTTGTTTTCTTCCTTGTGTAATCGTACTGTTATTAGGTGTTATATTTTTGTTTATGCGTTTGCTTGAGTTTTAGGGCCTCTAATTTATTCTCTAATCTATTATTAAGTTTCCATAACCTACTTTCTTATCATAGCATGTTAGTGTTTCCCCTGCAGAAACGTCCTTTTCGATACTGTCTTCTTTAGTTCTTCCAAATACTGATCCTAGAAGGGGTGATCCAGAGATAATCATTATCGGTGGTTAAAGGTTGAAAACTTCTTTCAGTATGTGGTCCGACTTTTTTTTGTTATTTCGTCTACTCCGGAGACTGCCGAGATCAACACGAGGGCCTTTATTATTGTTCTGGAGACTTCTGCCACCTTAATTCTTGACCGTTTCCTTCGTGAAGTTTTGCGATCCTTGTATTCAGTGTCGTGCTCCATTTATCAGTTGTTTTTATTCTTATTTGTTCCGCCTTGATCGACGCCATATTTTAATGGTGAACATTTTTCTTTTCTGGTCTGTATTGGGGTCGGTCTGTGCAGGCGCCCTTCTATGAGTATCTACCTCGTCAATGCTTGCATCGATAATCATTGTTCCTGATTTAACGGCCGGTAATTCTGTATCTGGTGCTGCTGCCTTCTCTGTGATTCCGCCTGTTTGTGTGCCACCTTTGTAATCTATGTGTAAAGTGCTGATCACTACTTCTCTTCCTCGGTTCCATGCGCTTTTTTACCTTCGTTTGCTTTTCGGTTCAGTCCTTCCTGCTAGACTTATCATCAGTGCCGTCGTCTGTAGACGATGGAACTGATGATAAACATTGCCTTTATTGCACTGCTTTTACGCACTCTCTAGAATTCTTCGGCAGTTCTAAATCTCGTAGTACATTAACATTCCTAATCCCTTGGCCCTCATCAAGTGCGAAAGCTCATCATCGTAACTACTTTGAACCTCTTGACTTTTTTTTTGGTTTTCGGGACAATTTGTTGCCATGCTTGTAGCTTCCGTTTTCTTCGCAGTTGTCAACAGTTTACGGTCGTCTTGCCGTCGGCGTCTCTACGAGGGGGTACCCAAAAGAAACCGGAATTATTTTTGTTTGAACTTATTTGTTCACATTTTAAGCACAGACCTTCAATCTCCTTCAAAGTATTCCCCACTTGCAATGATACGCTTGTCGGATCTTTCATTCCATTTTTGTAAACATTGTTTAAATTCATCTTTTGTGATGCTTGAGAGTGCCTCCGTCGTTTTTTTCTTCACCTCAGCAACATCAGCGAAACGCTTTCCATTCACCTATTTTTTCATTCTAGGAAACAAAGAAAGTAGCACGGGGCAAGGTCAAGAGAGTATGAGGGTTGAGGAATAGGGGTCATGCCATTTTTGGTCCAAAATTGTCGTAGAGACAGGGCTGTGTGACCAGGGGCATTGCCATGATGGAAAAACCAGTCACTCGACCGCCACAAATGTGGCCGCTTCCACCGCACACTGTTGCCCAATCTTTTCAAAGCATCCAAGTAGAAAGCCTGACCCTGCGGAACGAATTCTCAATGGACGACACCTCTCACGTCGAAAAAACAAATCAGCATTGTTTTGAGGTTTGGTTTTACCTGACGAGCTTTCTTGAGGCGAGGTGAATTTGAAGTTTTCCATTGGCATGATTGTTGCTTTGATTCAGGATTCGATTCAGGAACACTTGAGTTGTCCCCATAGCATCGTCCTTATACGTCTTTCTTAATATTTCAAGAGTTTCCATTTTTTCCGAGCAAAAATCAGAATTTTACCGGCGCACGCTGTTCACGAAAATCAGCCATTGCAAAAACGACGTTCACACAAAACAGTCGTCATTCTAAAACTCTGCCTAAACTAGTCTGACCTCCTTCAACGACGGCACTCGGCTTACTGACTCTGGAATGTTCGTTCTATGCGCTCCTAGTGGCAAAACGCGATACCACAGAAGCTTTGCCGACCAAAAAATTTAGTCCGGTTTCTTTTGGGTACCCCCTCGTATTGTTGCACCTTTCTCCCCCACGTGGCTGTTCGCCGTTTGCTTCTATCCGGCAAAACTGTTGGCTAGACGTTATTTTTTCGTTGTTTACTGACTCTTTACAACTAATATGATATGTGAAAAGGGGTTTTTCTAGCAGATTTGACCGCACTGATTTGGCCCGACTATCTCGCTGGCTTTTTGCCCTTATCTTTTGTTCTACTCTGTATATGTGAGGAGTGTTTTCTTGGCGCTGGTTGTCGTTAAAGTTCGATTGTTGTCAACTTTTGCACATATCTGGCGCATTTCGGCTTTTCTATCTTTCAAAGCTATGACCGAATTCTACAGTGTGAAGAGTAATTTCAAAAATTTCCACTCACTTTATCAGCCTACAGATGTCGTCTGCTAGCATTATGATACAGTAATGAACGCACTGTTTCAGGGTGTGGCATCCCTCTTTGTTCTTTTTTGTACTCTTATGAAGAAAACAAGTCAGCACCAGATTGGGGTGGCGGTTATTTTTCTTTGCCATTTAGTACTGATGCCTTATGTGCGTGGAATGTTCGAGACTTAGGTCATTTTTCATCCGCTACTGGGCTGCGAGAACTAGTAGTAGCAATTTTCAGCTAGACAGCATACGAATATGCGCCGCGCGTTTTCAGTGGTCAAGAAACAGCCCATAAGGTCCATGTGTGTTAAAATATTATCATTTCAGCATCTCTAATAATCAATGAAGCTGCTTCGATAGCTTAAGAGAGATAGTACAAGACGCTGATATGAATATGGTGTTTAATTTGATTGTTTAAAACAGCGCCGGAAGACGGGACACTGAAAACAGAGGCAAATGAAGCGCTGACTCCCACTGATTTTTATTAGAAACGGTCCTCAAAAGTTTTCCTTTCCTAAGAAAACCCAACGAACATCAAAAGTAAAAAGAAGAAAACCAATGCCACTCATGACACATAACGGCCAAGAACGTGTACCCCATCGCCGCAGTGCAAGCGCGCATGATAGGCAGATGTATTTTGGGATACTTAGGTGATATGCTTATCATTGAGTGTAAATGATGGATCTAATGCAACTCAGCTTGCCGCGGTGGCCCAGTGGTTATGGCGCTCGGCTGCTGACTCGAAAGACACGGCTTCGATCCCAGTCGCGGCAGTCGCATTTCGATGGAAGGAAAAACTTAATTGCCTGTGTACTGTGCGATGTCAGTGCACGTTAAACAACCTGTAGAGGTCGAAATTAATCGGCGCCATCCATTACGGCTTGTACAATATCCTGAGTCGCTTTGGGACGTTAAACCCTATGAAGCAGACCAAACTACTGCAACCATCTCTGTTATCATGAATACAAAAGGCCTCTAAAAGTTCGCGTGTTAGATACAGCTTGTGTGTTAGAAAAAAGAGGAGTGCTTGTTCCTTTCCTCGAGTGACGGGCAAGGTTGCGTCACGAATCATTGCAGCATGGATTATAGTGCGCACATAGACGAACGTTTATGCATCGTCCCGTATGGCCTGGACACCGCTTCACAAGTACGGGGTATCCTCTACACCACCCCACATTACTTGGTTCAAAAGAAGTCTTATAAATGATCTGGCAATCCCCCCCAACTTCTTTTCTGCATAGGTTGTCTTCTCTGTTTTCTTGAGCTTGCCTGTAGACGCCATGGTGTTTCCTCGGGTGCTCAAAAACCATATAAACGTTATACCTACCAGCTGCATTCTTTAAACCATGCGCCATGCCATGTGATTGTAGTTTAGTTTAGTTTATGGGGTTTGACGTCCCTAAGCGGCTAAGGCTATGAGAGACGCCGTAGTGGAGGGCTCCGGAAATTTCGACCACCTGGGGTTCTTTAACGTGCACTGACATCGCACAGTACACGGGCCTCTAGAATTTCTCCTCCAAAGAAATTCAACCGCTGCGGCCGGGATCGAACCCGCGTCTTTCGGGTCAGCAGCCGAGCACCATAGCCACTGTGCCACCGCGGCGGCGCCATGTGATTATGGCACTACAACAAATTTCTTTTTCTTGGTTTCGGCTTGTCGCCTCTTTTCAGTCATGCGTAAAGTTTACTGCGTGCCCGAGTGTACCGCCTTCTAGCGCAGTTTTTCGCAGTGAATCATAACCACCTCATCCAAATTGCAGCCTTAGTTTTCATTTGATCCTAAAAAAATCTACAGATTTCTGAGCTACGTAGCCTCCAAACAGCGGCTTCATGTCAGCATTCACAGGTAAATGAACACGCTGCCAATCACAGCAATTCCATGTTTACATGTGCGAATGGAAGCAGGCGCCATTTTTGTAGCTGCTTTAGGTTTTCTAAAAATCTCTGAAGACGTTCTTTTATTAACTGTGGAATATATTTTAAAAAATTGACTTCCATAAATTTTAGCTATGTGCACACCGGCATTTTTGGTATGGTATTGGCATCACTTGCTGCGCTCTTCGGGGGCTCTAGTTTTGAAAGTTCACAGAATCGAACACCTGCTTTCTGTTTGCCCAATCCATTGTAGACACCATGGTTAATCATTCTTCTGCCACTCAGCAAAACGAACGACTTCTCTGATCACGTCAGTATGTCACACCAGCACATTTTGTGATGTGTCGGTAGACGACATGGCCTACAGCATTATGTATAGGACACGTATTCTGGCAACTGCCATTGTCAAGAAAAGGAGAAATGAAAAAGAATGCACCAGGCCAGGCTATGTGCCTTGTGTAATTAAGGATAGTGTTGCGCAACCAAGCTTTTAACGGTAATTTCTAAAGCCCATTTTTTCGCATTTCAGGAGACTTTTCCACATACAATACGCCATTACGCCCCTATGAGACATGGTCGAGTAAGGCTCGCCATGAGACGATTGTCATTTCTGCTTATGAGGAGCTCAGCTTCTGCCGGTTCTGAGAGTCTGTGCTGCGTCTAAGTTGAGCAGTGCTTGTTGAAACAAAATGCTTTGCGTGTCGAGAGATGGCAACACCGGTACTAAGAATCGCGCTGGTAGCTGTTTTGAAAAAGGTGTGTCTGGTATAGGATCAACATTATTATTTGCAAGATGTAGCTACATTATTAGCGCAACTTTTTTAAGTAATAGATGTGAGTTTACCTGTAACTCTTATTGGCAAACAAAGGTGCTTTTGCGAGAATTGAAAAAAATAAAAAAGTACTTTGGCTTTTCAAAAACCAACAGGAAAACTTTTGTACACAGAAATATGAACAAAACCACCATTTTATCAAAAAAGGGCACAGTTTTTATTGCTGATGTCCAAGCATTATGTGTAGGACATTTCCTGAATTACAGTAAAATACCTTTCGAGTATATTTTTCACTGACATCAAAACAACAAAACAGTTAATCATATTACACCCGGGCATGCATGCTGGATGTAGAAACGTAGGTTAGCGCTCTGCGAAGTTTGTTCAACCAATTCAATTTTGCCGCATTCTTGGTGAAAGTTTGTTTTGCAGAAAACGTGGGAGAAATAAGCGGGGATATCCATTCTTTCCGCTTTTTGCATAGCCTACGCTGTAATGCGAACCAATTTTGTGATGCACGCCTATGGGGTGTCTCTTTGGCGCAATTACACCCGGGGGCGCTACGCGTGGCCACGTGAACCCAAATGAGGCGCGCTCCACATGATGATGACGAAGATGGAGTGAGACGCATTCCTCTGGAGCAGTTTTCAGCAAAAGCGCCATGGTGCGCGAAAAAGTCCACGACAACCATCTGAGATATAGTCATTCTGGGCATGAAATCACTCAATAAATGCAGTACACAAGTAGCTTCAGAGAATAGCATTCTAGACATACAATTAAACAGGATAGATAAGCGGGCGAGTTGGTGATACATTATGCAAAAAAACAGCGCGAACAAACGGGGACGAGACGAAGAATACACAGGAACAAGCACTGACTCTCAACTAAAGTTTATTCACAGGAAACACGCTTATAAAAGGAAACAGAAAACAAAAACACCAAAATCAGAACGCATGTGTTACTATGTGATGTGCAGATATGCAACCTCAAAGTCACGCAGGAGCAGGGATGGTTTGCTAACACACAATCTTGCTTACTTTGCCATGTTGTACGCCTCGATAATTTCCCTGGTCAACCGGTGTTTTTGTTTTCTGTTTACTTTTATAAGCGTGTTTCCTGTGAATAAACTTTAGTTGAGAGTCAGCGGTTGTTCCTGTGTATTCTTCGTCTGGTCCCCGTTTGTTCGCGCTGTTTTTTTGCATAATAAAATTGAAAGCGATGACCGAATAGGTGCGTAACATGAAACCAGGAGATTTTCAATGTTCACATAAGAGAAAGAAATATTTGGCTGAACGAAATGAACGCCAACAAACATACCTTCCGGAGTTTTTCAGGTGGAATATTGCGGGCGTGGGCGACGAGTTCCTTGTTGCATAGTCGCATGACTTCACCAAAGAGGGACTTTGCATAGAAGAGGCGCGGCCCAATTGCTGTAGTTAGATAGCACAAGCCAAAAAGTAGTCTTAGGAGCTAGTGCTGTGATTTTTTAGAATGTTGCGTTTAGAAATAATTTAATAACGATCATAATAATTACCTCCTTGGTCCCTGATATGAAATTGGCTGCCAGAGAGTACGATTAGGTCAATCACACTCCCGCCAGCAGCTGATGATAGATATTCGACCTGTATCGAAGTGCTCAAAAGCGATAGCGGAACAAAGCTAATGGGGCGAAGTTGGGACATCAGGTCCAGATCATAGCGGTGTTACAGCGGGAGAGAGTATGACGAGGGTGAAGCACTTTTTGCATGTAGTCGCAGAGCACGGTGTGCAGCTGGCCAGTATTCCTCTAGGGGAAAGTATTGTACCTGCCCTAACCTGAATGGCAGAAACGCAGCGGCTCACGAAACAGGGTGAACTTTAACTCAGGACAATGTGGCGAGCTTATGGAAAGGAATACGACAATGACTAAGTTAAGGGACAGGACGAGAGAAAAGAGGGTCAGAGAGCAAGAGAGGTTTAATATGGACCCAACGGTCGTTAAGATAAAAGGAACACATTTTAACAGAAGGGAAGGGTAGCGGGATGATTGTTTGCGACGAAACATGCAACACGCCGTGAAAGAAGGGAGGAAGGTGCGATTGAAAAAGCAACGAGAGGGAGAGAGGTACGGCACTTGAGACTTCAGGATATGCGTAGCAAGAGGCGGCACAAATTCAGGCGGGCGGGGAAGATTAAGAGTACAGAGAGGAGAGCAAGGTTACCGGTGTGCAGAGAACAATGACACCTGAAGTCATATGGGAGAGGCTTGGGCCTTCAGTGGTTGTAGTTAGATTGATGGTAGCGAGGAAATACTTCTAGAGATAGGCTTAACATAAACCAACTGCAGCACTTCCCATTGGTGCTGAACACAAGCGATCCCATGGCCTGGCAGTAGAGCCGCAGGGGTGGCTCAGTGGTTAAGGCGCTCGGCTGCTGACCCCGGCCCCGGTGATCGAATTTCGATGGAGGCGAAATTCTAAAGTCCCGTGTACTGTGCGATGACAGTGTGCGTTAAAGAACCCCAGGAGGTCGAAATTTCCGGAGCCCTTCACAACGGCGGCCCTGGGACGTTAACCCCCAATAAACCAACCAGACCTTGCAGTGGGCTTCGCTGGTAATAAATTATTATAGAAGTAGGTATTTGACTCAAAGTAATGGTTGCAAATTACGCCAGGCGTTTTGGCATACTGGCTGGCCTTTACATGCCCAGCACAATTATATAGTCAACAACATAGTGATTATATGCAGGTGTTGTTCGAAGCCCACTGAATATACGTGCTGGGCATTACCTCCTGGCACGAGCCAATGACCGCCTCTTTTTCGCGCGCTTGAATAAAAAAACTCCTGTTCGCTCGCCATCATTAGTGGCGCTCTCTTTGTTCCCATGCCAAACCTTTCATTATCTTTTGTATCGCTGGCCGCGCTGTCTTCATCATTACAAGGAGCTTTTCTGTGGCTTCAAATGTTTGCCCTAGCTTACTATTGTTGGCTCCATGCAAATCTTTAGCATCAGTTTTGTTAAAGATTGTGATGCTAGTCAATCTAAATTGTTAGGTTATTCCTTGCAAACTACCGCAACCCCTACTGGAGTATATTTTGAGTGGCTGGTAATAATTTGCAGTCGAAGGCAGTAGATGATCTTTTTTTCTGCCTTCCATGTGTGCTACACTGAACAGAGCTTCTGCGCATGCAATATGTGAGGGAAAGGCTTCTGGTTGTCGTAATTAGAACCGGAATATATAGTGACAACGTGAGGCAATACTCGCTTCAGATTACACGCCTAGTTGCAGGAGCTCTAAACTGATCGTTCATTGGCAGCGTTTCAGCGAACAAAATATTAGCAAAACCCCTTCCTCGATCCTTAAGTAGAACCAAATATAGCGTATATTTCAGTTAAGCAGCTGGCAATTCGGCAATGACCCAGATAATAAAAAACAAAACGCTAAGGTTAACTGAAGTTCCAATTTTCGTGTTGCCTGGCGGCGAATAACAGTATACACCTTATTGGTTGGTTCAGTTTATTAAATCATTGGGCATCAATTTTTGCAGTCTGACTGGAAAAATACTTCGGGGAAAGAATCAAGCAACAACACCTTTTTTCTACAAGATGCTGTACACCACTTTCCCTGTATAATAGAATGATACTTATGTGTATGGATATAGAATTTATTAAAACATTACTTACGGGGCAGTTTCCTGTTGCATAGAAAGACGTGATCGACCATGGACACCGCGATGAGAAGTATGGCTCCTACGGAAATTCGAGCACCGCTCCGCCAGGACTGCATTCTTTCCTGGAAGCTTTTGCAGCTATTGGAGTATTTTTGAAAAACAAATAAAAGAATTGCTTCATCACTGTAACAGAGCCTGAGAAAAATTGTATTCTTGCACAGGTCTAGCTTTTCCGATTATCAGCAGTTAATGACCAACCCAGCGTGTCTTTAAGAATATATCCACAAATCAAGGCAACAATATTGCCCCGCCGCGTTGGTCAGTGGTAACGGCGCTCGGCTACTGGCCCGAAAGACGCGGGTCCTATCCCGGCCGTGGCAGCCGAATTTCGCTGGATGCGAAATTCTAGAGCCCCGTGTACTGCGCGATGTCAGTGCACGTTAAAGAACCCCAGGTGGTCGACATTTCCGGAGCCCTTCACTACGGCGTCTCTCATAGTCTGAGTTAATTTGGGACGTTAAACCCCCCAAAACCAACAAACCAACCGAAGCCTGAAGTATTCTATTTTTCTATTTTTGGACTGAGGCTGCGCATCCTCTCGGCAAGCATTTCTCAATTTGTGCGCTTCGAATGAAAAATGAGAAAACAGTGTTCATGAAAGACGGTTTCCGCCTTCATGTAAACCAAAAGCCCACAATGTTTCCGCCCAACATCTCAAAGTTGGCTCAACTCCGACCATAGTCACAAAACAGAGCACGAGCGCACAAGCAGTTACTATCGAGCTTGGACAGAAGATGTGAACAGCAGCAGCAAGAAAACTCCGCAGCTCGGAAATGAAAAAATAACCTTTTGCGACGGTCATTTTGTATTTCTGTGTATAGTTCAGAAATGAATATATATTAAAAGTAACTATTGTAACCGCTACCTGAGGACGCATGTTTCATCCACATTCAAATGGCACCTGGTTCCCGTAATTATAGAGGAACATCATCAGCATCATCAGCCTTACTACACCCACTGCAATGCAAAGCCCTCTCCCATGTCTGTCCAATTCACCCTATCATTTGCCAGCTGCGGCCACCGTAACCTCGCAAACTTCTTAATATGATCCGCCCACCTAACTTTCTCCCACCCCCTGCTACGCTTGCCTTCTCTAGGAATCCACTCCGTTACTCTTAAGGACCAGCGGTTATCTTGCCTTTTCTTTACATGCCCTGCGCAAGCCGATTTCTTCCTTTTGAAGAACGCAGAGAATATCAGCGAGGCGGTTTCCTGCTTTGGTTTTGCGCTCTATAAACTGGAGCGATCCTTCGTGTGTGTATTTATGCTGTGTGTAGCGCCTAATCAACGCGAGAAAATACGGACAATATCTGCCTTCTGGCCGGAAATTTCTGCTTGGGTAATGAGCATAGATACCTCCCCTGCCACGAAGATAACATTGGTTGTCAAAACTATTAGCATTATTTCATATAGCAAACAAAACTACCTGACCAAGTAAGCTGGTGTCTGCCCCACCGCATCAGCAGCGCCTCAAGTCTTAACAATGGTTTAAAGCGAAAGCACTAATGCGGAGATTCGAAGCCTTTCAAAATCGTATCTTGTATGTGCACCTCGGGAGCATAAACAATGAGGCGGAAAAAATCATCAGTATACACAATCGGGAGTCGAACGCGCCGCGACGCGAGCAGCTGAGCTTTAAATTCCACTGCGCGAGGCCACTAGGCTATCGCTGCATTTTTTTTTGTTCCCTGGAAGTACACAAACACTAACAGGCTTCAAGCCTGACTTAACCAGGCTGCATGCCACAACGCGTCATGCAAAATCGCACCAGCATCCTGCATCCACTTTGCCCGCACATAAAACTTCAGGGAGCCACATGCATACATCCAGGATAGGGAGCCGGGGATCAGGTCGATCCTGTGTAGCTCATACCCCCCGCACCACAGCACACTGCTCTCTGAAAGGAGACTTCCATGAACGCGGCGGCTCTGCTTGGCTATCTGTCATGCGGCTCTTCTACAAGCTAAGCAGTCCCATGAGCACTAAGATATCACATGGAGCTTTAGAACTTTCTATTCTAGCTAAGAATCTCATATTATACGGCGAAATCGCAATGTCCTTTTTTTGACAGTCTGTTTAAGAATGTCCCAAAAAACACGGCAGCGCGGCAGAACACAAACTAATGATTAATAGTTTCGGGCCGCTGACACAAGCGACAGTCATAGGCTATGGCTGAGATATCCTCTTTTCATGAGGCGACATTCTGACAGGTAATGTTGACGTGTGAAGTTTGAAAGGAATTCAGTGCAGCCACTTGAGCACACATCCGTTGCACCCTCTTTAGTACACTGTTGTTCAAAAAGGAATGGTAAGGCTGCCAATCCACAGTACAAGAAACAACGTCTCAATCAGAACTTTATTCATATGTCTTCTGGAGAGAGTGTATAGGAAATTCAAAGCAAACCGTACAGTGAGGAAATGAGATGTGCTCACTACTTCTTTAACAAAACCCCACAAGGGCTCCTCACTCTATGACCAGTGGGCGCAAACAGGATTGGTAAACGAACACTTAATAGTGTGTTAAACGTAGCTAGGAAGAAGGGATGGTTTGCAGATTTAAAAAAGAAAACCGCGCATTTTTTTCTTGCACGCCTCGAGTTAAACTGCAACACAAGCTCGCGCTGTGGATTGTAGAACGGCTTCTTCATGAACTTCATGAAGAAACAAGAGAACGGGGCTAGTGGCGCGCAGTCCCTGGTTGACGGCTGCCACTCGCGATTCAGAACCCGATCGTCGTCCCCATCATTAGACTGATCCAGTTGGGGCAGCAGCAACAAGTCCCGATTCCATTCGAGCTCCTTTCCGCCACTACCCAGCGTGGACAGCAGGGGAAGAAGCAGAAGCTCGAACCGGGGAAAAAGCTCGAGTCTGTCGTATAAGAAGGTGCGCTGACCGGACACTACCTCCCAGTAACATTATACCTCCTGAGAGAACGAACTTAAAGTGCAGCTACAGGCGCGAGAAAAAAAACCCGGAACTCAGGACAGAGATAGCTGAGATAAAGCGTTTAATTAAAGCAAATCAAGGCCAAGGTAAAACTGCCTCTACACTTCCGCTCGTGCGCGCTTGTATAACACCCGCGCGATGCGGATCCCCCAACGCTGGCAACAACAACAACGAGATAGAGGTTGAAATGCGCACAACTACAAAACGCCCGGCCTCCCCTAAGGAAGTCGAGGGCACCAAACGCATGCCAGGGACATTAGTAGATGGCACCCCGTAGTCGTCGCACGCGTCGAGCCTTAAACGACTTACGAGAATTCAGGAGAGTAGTGCCCGACTGTCCCCCGACACACCGGAAGAACTACGTGCATATATCAATACCACCACACAAAAACTCCAGATCACCGATTGGATAGAGCAGTTAGCAAACGAGATGAAGGCCATAAACAAGGCGATCTCCTCCTCGATGGCGCACCCCACAGCGGTGATCGAATCCTGGCGTGATCGAGACCTGGCATTGGAAATGCAGGAGCATTTGTCTCAAGCGAGGGAACATGCAGTGACACCTTCAAAGTCTCAATAGTCCACCAGATATAATAGCACTCCAGGAAGCTAATGGCGCGGCAAAATTGCCGGGCTTCAAGGTATACCTGCCACAGTGTTACGACGCTACGGCGCAGTCGGGCACCTTTACTGCCACCTGTGTGGCACACACTCTAGGGGACACTAAAGAAGACGGCACACAATGGGAAATAATACCGAAGAAGAAGGGGGACGCAAACTGTTTCATCCTAAACGCGTATTGCTCCCCGAAGAACAAGGGCACTGGCCTGGCCAACCTGATGGTCAAAACCCTTAAACTTGTAGCCAAAGCACAGCTGCAGGTTGTCGGCGACTTTAACGCGCAGCATGAAGAATGGAGGTATCAGAAAGCTATCCGAAAGAATACAGAATCTGGGGCTATCTGTCCTGAATAACCCCCAGGAATGCAAACGCATAGGCAACAGCGTGAGGGTGGATACCTCCCCGGATCTAACTTTAGCTAGAAACATTAAGGACGTTCAGTGGTCTAACACATTCCATGCATTAGGTAGTGATCGCTACATACTATCCATCAATTCACCTCACACCACACAAAGCCTTGTTTGCAAAAGCGATGGACACCGATTGGGGTAGCTCTATGTGTTTACGCCACTTAACCGTACCCAGAACAATAAATAACAAAGATTTTGGAATGGGCTGATTCCCTCAAGAAAGACACTAAATTTGGCACCGTCGAGCAACCGGTTGAGGAACAGGGTCAGGTTTCTGACTCTTGGCAACTGCACATGTTGGAGGCCCACCTCAGCCTGCTAAATCAGCGGAAAAAGCAAACACACAAGAAATCTCTGCGGAAACGAATTTCACAACGTAAGCAACAGATAGAGGAGCATACGCTAGGCCAAATATGCGATTTATCGGGAAAATGGGCTCTAAACAGACGCGGCAGCTGCCAGGTCACCTGTTATACCCACACATAAAATGCCTACGCAACGTAGTCAGCTTACGCTACTGCTGCACCAGTACACAGCCACTAACAAAGTGCTTCTTTTAGACCTACAGAGGCGATACCTAAACACTGCCCTGGGTAACCCACTCCCGGTTTATCAGGGGCTCCCCAGCTATGAGCTAGACGCAGACATCATGGATGCCGAGGTGTGGTACGCCCTCAGTCAACTCCTCAGCACCTCGGCGGCCGGATAGAACGGAGTTACAAACAAAATGCTTAGAAACCTCGACCCTGGCTCGGCCGTTGCTCACACAGACTTCACGAAGATCTACAGATCTACTCGCGCGAATGCTAAATCCCACAGGATTGGAGATATGCTAAAGTCACCATTCCCAAACCTGGCAACAAAGAGAATATGAGACCCATATCACTCATTCCCTGCTTAGGAAAGTTGTTGAAACACGTGATCCTCAACCACCTACAAGGATTTGCAAAAGACAGCGTCTTACTTCCCCCATCATAATTGGCTTCATAGCGCATCTGTCTACGCAGGATGTTATGCTTCAATTGAAGTCCGACATTATAGGCTACGTGCAAATGACGGGCACGAAGGCAGTCCTCGTGCTAGACCTGAACAAGGCATTCGACAACGTCTAACACGAGACTATCTTCACGAACGTACCCTCCATTACTCCCGGTGTGTGGGTATTCACATATATCCACTCCCTCCGCTGAAGACGGACTGCGAAGCTCGCAGTGGGTGAGATCAGGTCTGACCCCATCCCCCTAGGGGGCCGAGGAACACCTCAAGTTCAGTCCTATCGCCTTTTCTGTTAGCTCTGTCTGCCATCAGACTTCCCTTAAACTCGTGGCCGTACCCGGGTTGCATCATACTTTCTACGCAGACGACACCACTCTATGGGAACAACAGGAAGTGATCGCCAAGTGGACAGTATACTGCAGTAAGCGGTAGACATGGTCGAAACATCCACCCAAGTGGCGGGCTTCTCGTGCTCGCATCACAAATCTAAACTCTTTGCATTCAGAAACAAGGCCAGAGGCAAAAACATCAAAAACTACGTTCCGTCGCCTCCCTTAAACGCATGCGTAGGAGGTTTGCCTGTGAATGAGGTATCCACCAGACGAATCCTAGGGCTATACATGCAAACTAACCGCAAGAACACCCAAAATATTGAAAAACTCAAATCTACTGTCAGTATGACGACGAGACTCATCAGACGAATAGCCAACCGCAGACAGGGCGTGAAGGAAAATGATCTTTGTCTTCTGATTCAGGACTAAGTTCTAAACATAGTCGTATACTCAGTCCCCTACCTCCGCCTCTATTCAGCGGAGAAGAATAAAATCGATAGTATCATCAGACAAGCGTACCAGACCGCCCTCGGTCTACCGCGTTACACGTCAACAGAGAGGCTCAAGGTCTCCGCTTACACAACACGCTAGATAAACTCGAAAAGGCAAACCTCACGACACAAGCGGTAAGACTCACTCGTACTAGTGCGGGCAGAGCCAATCTCTCCCGACTAGGAATGGGCATCGTACCTCTGAGAGGAGACACGAAAACTCAGCTACAGAAACATATTGCCGCGAATGTTTGTAGTGTTTGTTTGTTCATTCGTCAAAGCTGCCGGCAAGCCACTTTGTCACTTTGTGATGCAAGGCGTGCCTAGATTTACCTCGATTGATAGCATCCAGGCGGAACCGATTCTACGTTCTTCCAGAGTGTTCTATTAACTTTCCAAGTTTTATCTCTTAAGGTCACTGCCAGCTTTAGAAAGAGCATGGTCGAGAGCGGCGGGCTCTCTGTTCGACGACCGTCGAGCACACGTATTGCTACGCCGCCGCCGAAGAGTTTCGTTTAGGAGCCAATCTCGCTGTTTTCCTCTTCATCGGACTGCACACACCACTACGTGAAAATATTAGGAAGAACCAGCGCATTAAACCATTCCCCAAGAGCATGCATTCCGTGCACCATGAGGGCCGTCGTCAGACCAGAGCACGTGCTCCGCATGAAAAGTACAGACAGCCCATGGGAGTTGTGTGCGGGGATGCTGCTCAGTACCAACGCAAAAAGGCCTACGCATTAGTGACAGTGGATGAGCCCGACAGGCTGCTCGGAGCCGCGACTATCAAAACAAGCTCTTCCGATTTATTTAGTTTATTTATTTATTTATTTATGTATTTACATATACTGCAGCCCCGATGGGGCTATTGCAGGAGTGGGGGGAAGAAAAAAAAAGGCAGAGAGGGACAACATATTCAGAAGTGAACACCATTAAAATACAGAACAGAAAGCAACAGACTAATCACAGATTTGCAACAACATTGAAAAATAGGTTTGGTTCCAGGGAGCGTATATCACCGGGTAAAGAATTCCATCGTTCGATAACACGAGGAAAAAAACTAAATTTGAACATATCAGTGCGCGCGTGAATGGGTGTTACATTCAATGGGTGGTAGCTCCTTGTAGATGAAGATGCTGAAAAATGCAAATACTCAGACAGTGAAGCAAAGCGGGATGAATTAACAATACCATGAAAATATTTTAAACACTCATTGTCGCGGCGGGTACAAAGGAGGGAAAGGCCTATGGCAGGAAGAGTGGATGAAGGTGAAAAATGTCTGTCATACCGTCGGCAAATAAACCGTACTGCTTTCCTTTGGACGGATTCCAGCTTACTGATATCGGACTGTTTATGAGGATTCCAGACTATTGACCCATACTCCAAAAGTGGACGAATTAAAGCTTTGTATGTTACCAGTTTAGTTTCTTGTGGGGCAACACTTAGTGTACGTTTTAGATAACCGAGCCTCCGAATTGCATTATTGGATATTGTGTTAATATGCTTTGACCAGGACAAGTTAGAAGAAAAAAGAAGACCTAAATATTTGTACTCGGACACTTGATTCAGAGAATTATCTTTGAATGAGTAGGTGTAAGAAGATGGTATTGTGCGATTACAGAATGACATGTATACAGATTTACGAAAGTTTATTTGCATTTGCCATGTTTCACACCATGAGCAGAATGACACGAATGACTGATTTAGTTGCGCGTGCTCCTCAGGGGTGTTAATTGAACTGTATATGACACAATCGTCTGCATACAACCGAATTTTAGAAATAATATTTTCTGGCAAATCATTAATGTATAATAAGAACAACAGTGGCCCGAGCACGGATCCTTGTGGTACACCGGATGATACATTAACAGTTTCAGATGAACAGGAGTTGAAAGAAACATACTGTGTACGATTAGAAAGAAAGCTTGATATCCAGTCTACCAGTAACGGGTTTTTGAGTATTGCATTAAGTTTACAAAGAAGTTTGCTGTGGAGAACGGTGTCGAAAGCTTTAGAAAGGTCGATAAATAAAGCGTCGATTTGTGAGCCCGTGTCGAGGGAACTAGCAATGTCGTGCGTGAATTCTACAAGTTGTGAAATGGTACTGAGCCCGCGCCGAAACCCATGCTGAAATTTGCACAAGATATTGTTAGCTTCAAGAAATTCTGTAATGTGCTTATGAATGATATGTTCTAGTAATTTGCATGAGTGTGAAGTTAACGAAATGGGGCGATAGTTGGACAAGATTTGGGTGCTGCCAGCTTTAAACAGGGGAATAACTTTTGCAAGCTTCCAGGCTACGGGGACGGTTGCGGATGATAGCGATTTTTGGAAGATGGTAGTCAAATAGCGGCTGGTCCAAAGAGAGTAACGATGCAGAAATACATTAGGGATATCATCAGGACCACTACTTTCTTTCACATTTATGTTCAGATTGAGGTTCAGAACACCTTCGACGCTTATTGAAATATCGCGGATCGCGATATCGCGATATCGCGGAGGAGGCGGCAATAGCTTCAGCTATAGCTAATACCACCGATGATATCATCTTCAGCGACTCAAAATTCGCCGTTCGCAATTTCGCGAGTGGTCGAATAGCACCCGCCATCTAAGCATTCTTGAAAAAGCAGCCCAACCTCCCAGAGAGGTCAAACTGCATGGGTGCCTTCCCACTCGGACAATCCTGGGAAACTCAACCGGGCAGGGAGCTGGCACATTCTTCCGGGGTTTACGAGAGACGGCATAACCTCTTTTCATGACATTAAAAACCATCATACCTTGGGCAGGTGAGCTTAACCTCCTCCCCCCCCTCTCCTGATAAAACTGGCTAAAATGCTGTCGAAAGCACAAGAAACAACGCGGAGACGGCTTCAGAAGCACTCGCTAACGATCCCTGCGTAACTGTCACTCATGTACCCCTCGCAATACGAACCCCAATATTTCCGCGGTGGCGAAAGCACCACTTACCACCATATATATGTTATGGGATTGTATCGAAGAGCCGCCTCCGGTGGAGCTGGTAGAAATCTCTTGTCTCCAGCGAAGGGAGACTGTGCTGGCCAGATCAGACCCGAAGACGCAAATCCGGGCCGTCGAGTGGGCCAACCAGGTCGCCAACAGTCATGGATTAGGGACCACCTAACACGGACCTCAAAACACCAAGCTCTCGATGAGGAAATGAAATGTTTTCCACTTCAATTGCTTCATGAGCTTCCATCTACGGCGCGAACAGCTATGCGCCTTTCTTCTTCTGAAAACAGGACAGGGTTTACACATTCTAGATTTTTAGGAAAGGAAGGGAGCATAACTGGCTCCCCTGGGTCAATGAAGGCCTCAATCGCGTTTTTACATATATGTTTGGGGTTTATGGGTTTATGGGGGTTTAACGATCCTAAGCGACTAAGGCTAGCAGGGACGATGTAGAGAAGGGCTGCAGAAATTTCGACCGCCTGGGGTTCCTTAACCTGCAGTGACAATCGCACAGTGCACGGGCCTCTAAAATTTTGCCTCCATCGAAATTCGACCCCAGCGGTCGGAATCAAACCCGCATCTTTTGGGTCAGCAGCAGAGCGCCACAAATACTAAGCCACCGCGGCGGCTCTATGGCGATAATGTCCACCTGAGAAAAGAAGTGCTTTCGATCAATATTTTGTTTCTAGCAATGCTAAACTGGCATTCCTTTTTATTTTGGTTTTATGTGGTTTCTCTTCCCAAAGCGACTCACACTATGAGGGACCCCGTAGTGAAGGGTTGGGTTCCTTAACCAGCACACAATACACGGGCTTTTAGGAGTTTGCCTCCATCGAAATTCGGCCGCTGCGGCCGGAATCTAACCTGCATTTTTCGGGTGAGCATCCGAGCACCATACCCCCTGAGCCACTGCGGCGGCGCTCTAAACAATGTGTAAAAGCAAATTTGTAATCCGAGTGAATGCAGCTTAGGGCTAGAAGCGTTTGTCTAAATATTATATGGACTTGCTTTCGTATTCGAACTTCCCGCTAGTTTTATTTGGACTGTTTGTAGATTCTTGTTCGTGGTAGCTCTTCTATCAGGAGGACCTGTCTAGAATGGGAAAGGGCCATAATTCATCTGAAAAGGGCGCCCGGAGCGACAGTCGGGAGGAGAGGGCTGAGATGAGAGAAATGGTCAAAAGTATGGAGTATATTAATAAGGATCTTGAGCAATTCAGAAAAGACTTGGGGGAGGTCCTTGCCGAAAATAAACAGCTTAAGAAGGAAAATGAGTGCCTTCGGAAGAAGTGTGAGGAAAATGAGAAACGCATAAAAGATCTTGAAAAAATGTTTGTTCACAACGACCAGTACTCTCGGAAATGCAACCTTGAGATCAAAGGTGTAATTCAAACAGAGACGGAGGATGTTATCGAGCTTGTTAGTAAAATTGGCACTGCTGTCGGCGAACCTGTCTCGCCTTTAGATATTGAGGCCTGCCATCGTGTGTCAGCGCGGAATGCTCGACAGAGCGACATTGTTGAGCTGAGCGAAAATCAAGAAACAAAAAAGTTCGCTGCGAGCAATATTGTTGTGCAGTTCAGAAGTCGCCAAAAACGTGACCAAGTTCTAGAAAAATCAAGGAGGAAGCGCATCACTAACGAAAGTCTAGGATTGTTTGACAGCCGTGCTGACGGTACAGATAGCTCTGCAAGCAGCCCTCCAGTGTTCGTCAACGAGCACTTGTGTCCAAGCCTAAAAAAGCTGCTGTCATCGGCCATTGCACGTAAAAAAGCATGTGAATGGCGGTTCGTGTGGACACGCAATGGCAAAATATTGGCACGGAAAACTGAGGGTAGCGATGTTGTTCACATTGAGTCTGTGGACGACCTTACTAAGATCTCCTGAATGGTTTGTTAATGAAGCGGTGCGAATTGCAGCTACCATAAAATGTTCAGTCTTTCTGATGTCTTATATCAGCAGTTTGTTGAACCTAGAAAAGCTAAACTGTGCTCATCTGCAAAAAGCACAGTATCCTTTATTCACCTTAACATCCGTTCTCTGGCAAAAAAACACGATGAATTTGCTCTTTTCATTGATCAGTTTTCTTTCCGATTTAATGTTATCATGCTAACTGAAACTTGGTGCACAACGAGCAACTGTGCACCTTTGTTACCTGGTTATAATAATTTTTTATCAATCGAACCGACAAGCGTGGTGGCGGCGTTGGCATGTACATTTCTGACAGTTTATCAGGTGAGAAGGTGTCCCAGTTTACCGATATCACCAAACATTATGAAGCACTTTGTTTGCAACAAGAGAGCACTCTTTTCGCTGTCGTATACCGACCTCCTTCAGGCGATGTTAAAAGATTCATGGACTTTGTGGATAACCTACTCGAATATGCATCCTTCGAACGATTGCGGCTAGTTCTTGGTGGAGATTTTAATATTAATGTTACTGCAGGTAATACCTCTTCTACTGAACTGAACAACAAACTTGCAGCCTGTGGGTTTCAAAACGTCATTAAAACACCAACGCGTGTCACATCAACAACTTCATCGGTTTTGGACCTATTGATTACGAACAGCAACACACCAGTAACCGCAGCCGGAACAGTCAATTGCAGCCTGAGTGATCATTGTCCTGTTTTTATGGCTTATTCAGACGTCGCTGTGCGTCGCAAACCTTCTCGTTCAAAGTTCATTTTTCAATCTATAAATGACACCAGTCTCGATGATTTTAGGAACAAAATTATTAGCACTGACTGGTCTGAGGTTTTTGCAGAAAGTACTGCAGATAAAGCATACGACACTTTTATGACTATTTTTTCTGCCCATTACAAGGCATGCTTCAAACTGAAATCTGTTAGGCAGCGTCGATCGATAAGAAAACCTTGGATCGGCATCGAGCAGGTAAAAATGATTGAAGATAAAAATAAGCTTTTCGCTCTGTTCTTAAAAACGCGTAAGCCTTCCATATTTGCAGAGTTCAAGAAACTACGCAATCGAATCACATCAGAACTAAGGAAAGCCAAAGTGCAGTACTTTCAGCAGCTGATTCAGGATGCCTCGACATCTCGTCCTGATCGGATCTGGAAGATTGTGAACGACGCACTCGGCCTGCGTACAGCTGCGCCTAATCAGTTTCAGATGACTGTCGAAGGTCAACTGCTTAGTGAAGGTGCTCTAGCAGAGCATTTCAACACCCACTACATAACTGCCATGACTAACAATGCTGCTCCTTCTGTAACGTCTTGCGTCCTTGACGACAACCTCTTGAACACTGTTTTTATGGTGCCAACTAATACAGCTGAGGTTTACAACATATTTACGTCACTGAAGAACAGTAAAAGCCTTGACATAGATAATATCCAGGTCCGACCGGTCAAATACGTCCTCGACGTCATCTGTCCAGCCCTCGTACACATTTATAACCTTGCTTTGGAGACGGGTTTTTTTCCACTAAACATGAAACGCGCAAAAGTTTCAGTTATATATAAAGGCGGCGACAAAAATGATGCTGCCAACTACCGACCAGTGTCAGTTCTCCCAGTGTTTTCAAAAGGTCTTGAAAAAGTTATTCTGTCTCGTCTCGACCCCTTTTTTACCAAGCATAAACTTCTTTCCGAATGTCAGCATGGGTTCAGAAAAGGGTGCTCTACCGAGTCTGCCCTTTTGATTCAAAAGGAATTGATACTCAAAAACATGGATGCAAATAAACTAACGCTTGGGGTGTTTGTAGATTATAGCAAAGCTTTCGACTGCCTCAACCATACTGTTCTCCTTAATAAACTGTATCACTATGGCATTCGGGGCGTACCCCACTCACTCTTAAAGTCATACTTTGCAACACGCATGCAATCTGTAGTTATCGATGGCAGTCTGTCGTCCTTTAAAGAAATACCATGCGGCGTCCCTCAAGGCAGCGTTTTGGGACCGTTTTTGTTTAATATCTATGTGAACGATGTGGTTCGTATTGATAAGCATGTCAAGTTTGTTTTGTACGCTGATGATACCAGCTTGTTTTTCACATCAGATAATAGTTTTCACCTACTGCATACCGCTAATGAAACTCTCTCCAAATTGCTTGATTGGTCGAGCAAAAACTGTTTAAGAATAAACCCTAAAAAATCAAAAGCCATTCTGTTTGCTTCAAAAAACAAACCAGTCAGTTTGATTGGCGGGCTCCGCTTGGGCAGCTCTACAATCGATATAGTCAAAGAGCACAAGGTTTTAGGAGTGGTACCATCGCACCGTATGACTTGGGATGCGCATATACAGCAACTGGTGAAAAAACTCTCTTCCGCTGTTGGCTTAATACGTCGATCTCGAGATATTTTTCCAACTAACATTAAACTTCAAGTTTTTCACTCCGTCTTTCGGTCCCACATTAACTACTGCACATTAATTTGGGCCACGACTACTAAAAAAAACATAACTATACTACATAGGCTCGAAAAGAAAGCTGTTCGTTGCATTGCTAATGTTTCATACTTTCACCACACTCATGACCTCTTTACTCAGTTCAAGTTGGTCAGTATACAACAGATTTACGATTACCGTCTACTATACCTGCTGTACTTCTCAAGTGTATCTTACCAGCAGTTCCTGAAGGAGCTGTGTACTCTTACTTTGCAAACTCGCACATATCGAACCAGAGCGTCTGAGGAATGGTTTGTACCGCGGCCACGCACTAATTATCTTCTGCAAACATTAACGTACAACGTACCATTTCTATTAAACAAGATTAAAACACAATTTTCTGGTTCCATTGCCCTAACGCGCACCGCATTGCGCAGCATGTTTGTTTCTGGGCAATTTTCTAAGACTGTTTTATGATTTTGAGTGGTGATTGTGAAATTGGGCATACAGAGTGAGTGTGTGTGTTTGCCTTCTCATCGGGGTCTCACGTGTAAAACGCTTTATGGTACTAATTTTTATTCGTTTGTTGCGTAGTTTTATTGTAGGGCACATTGTTCTTTTGTGGCGTAGTTAAGTTGATGAATGAAGTCCGTGTATTCCATTACAATATTCACTTGCATTTTAACTATTGTACTCAGTAAGTAGGACAATGTATGTATTCGGTTGCACATTTCATTTGTATTTGAATTATTGAAGTGTATATGAAGTCGCTGCTGCCAAAATGGTTCCCTGACCTAGTCAAGCTGTCCTCACAGCTTTTTGTCACGGAAGCCATCAACATTGTATCAATGTTGAAAATAAATTTTTGATTTGATTTGATTTGTTTTGCCCTGCGCAGATTAACATTAAAATATGGAAGGGCAGCTTCATCTTCATGCACGTAGTGTCTACCCATGCTCATTTAAAGCATAAGCGTCGTTACTAAGATAAAGTAACCACATTTTCAAGGAGTTTATTGGATTTTGAATGGAAAGGAAACAGAACATTCAATAAATGGAAGAACAAATCTCTCTTGCCTTGGGGTTTGAAGCCACGCCAACTCTACAAACTGTAGTTTCTGAAGGAAAATTTCTCTTACTCTAGGGTTCTAGCCGTGACCACCGCCTATGCGGAATCATGGCTACACCAATTTAACTAAGACGGGCGGCCGGCAGGTAAGCTGATAGATTGAGAGGGAACTGGTCAACAGAATCAAAGTAGGGAGTGAATTTGTAACAATAGAGAAACTCCTGGATACAATTCACTCCAAGTGCAGCCTTATAGCCACAGCAGAAAACTTTAGACCTTTCGAAGTAACTTCCTACCCTCTGGTCCCGTTCGTCTGAATTTCCCGATGCTCTCTCGCTGAGTGATCCATGAATCTCCAGCAACAATGATACCCATATTGGCTTCAGTATCTTTATTAAGCTCTCCTGCGCAAGAGGTCATATTGCAATAAGGGTAATAAAAAATAAAGAGGTTTTGTGGCACTGTTAGTAACATAGTAATTGTACTGTGGCCGTGTGCTAGTGATTGCAAAGTGAGGAATGTCGTTTCATTAAACCTAGCAGATAGTCACATGTCCTCATTTACGGCCTCATAAGATAACGTGGCATGCGAAATAAAATCATGAAGAAAATCTGCAAAACATTACTTCGCACCCTTTCGTGCGAAACACTATGAGCTGTGTAAAACATTATTTCACATCCTTTCGTGCAAAACACTGTGAGCTGCGTATCGGCCTCCCATACACGTGAATTTCTACCACTGAGAAACATACACCCTGATCTTTATACTTTGATTTCAAAAGGCATTGCTATATTTCATCCGCACTTTATCACCGCTCGTTTATTACTTTTAGACTTGAACCCTTTTATTGTTTGCCCTTAAGAAGACCTTCCTTAACAGCAGACCGAAACTTGTAGGTATCAACACCATTGTGCACCTTTGCTTCAGTTATCAAAATCTGCCAATCATGAGGTCAGCCAGTTCCTTGTGTGATCTCCATCCATGGTCTGCGTTTATGTACGGAATAATCCAGAATAATTTGGACCGCCTGAGGTTCTTTAGAAGCGCCGGCACTGTAGCGCCCTTGGACGGCAGAATGTTACATTAGAAGTCCCACCATAATTGAATAGTGTCTGGCGTGCAGCGTCCTAGTGTACTGTTCAGTTTTCACCTTCCACAGTGCGCAGGTAGCAAAGCGGAGAGCCAGAGAAATTTCCCTCGATTCTCGTTCAGAACACAAGCAATAGGCCGCAATGAGAACAAAAATCTTCGGCGTCTACCGACGTTGTGCTGTGTACACTTTCCATCAGGCACAGTTGGGGCATGGAAGAGCCACCTTGCAGTATACACGAGAATCAATTACTAGCATGGGGAATCTCTTAAGGTAACGCGTTGTGACTGCATAATCATAATTAGCCGCAGCGTACTATTTTAAATTTCACTCCCTTCAAAATATCGTGACCACTGCCGAGCTCAAGCGCAGCATGGCGATCGGTAGCCGAACGCCCAGTGATACACACTGAAGGGCTAGCTGGTGTATGATGTTGGAAACGAGGCACACAAGAGAAAGCAGAACACAACGGGAGACGAGAAACACACAGCCGAGCGCCACAGCCACTGAGCCATTACTGTGGCATTTGTAATGAAGGTATTTGTAATATTTTGATTACCATTAACTATACTTATCACGTACACGGCAGTTCTCGGTGCAATAATCACTATAGAGGTCTGTTAACGTTTCAGAAATAGATAGAAAGCAAACTGACCGCAAAAGAAACATGTCAGGACTTGCATAGAGAAACTTTCACTGGATGCCGAAGTCTCAGTGATTTAAGCGGTGTGTTTCTCCTTTCTTGTATACCGTATAATTAACATCATAGCCCATACTCCTGGCCCTTCTATTTTGTTAACACTTATTACGCCACTCACAAAATGATAAAGCAAAGAGCCAACATAATTAAATTTCTAGCCCGCTTAAGTTCTAATCATATAGCTAAATTTTATGAGAGAAAAGTATGAAACAAAAAACAATAATCCGACTGCTAACTAGTCGTTAGACCAGCACAACTACCTTAATTTCTCACTCCAGCAGAGACCACGTGATAGAGAACACCTTCAGAGCTGCTTTACTTACCTGCTGAAACCCAGTAGTGGAAAGGGTTCTGTGACGGTGCACGTATTGCATTCACTTCCTCCTATTGCAGGAGCAAGAAGAAAAGTGTCATTACTCGGCAGCAGTACGTGGCGTGATGTTTGTACAGCCGAGTAGTTCGTTGTTGGTATATTTTGGTGATAGACTCATTGCAATATTCTTAATGAGCTTTAGGTGTAGGAGCCACTGCATTTTTTCCCTGCGCTCCTTTTCTCTCGAAATTGAACATCAATACAAATTTTTATTTAGCATTATTTTCTTAAACGATAATTGGGAAAAAAAGATTTTTGCCTGCTAAACCCAATCTTAACTAGCCATGATTTCCAGAGTGTAAACACAACCATGCAATCATTGTAGATTGTAGGTAACCACGGCTTAAACAAAATTGTGGCATGTGGCCTGAAATGGTTAGAGTTTCGGTAAAACTTATTTTGCCTATTCATTTATTTTTAATTAACAGGTAAGTCTGATGTTACGAACTTATTTTTCTAAGCTGCAAAGGTGTTATTATTGCCAATTACTTCACTGATTTCGAACACAGTGGTGGCGGCACGCCATAAGCAGACATTTTTGAGCGCATGGGTGCCCATACAAACCACGCTAGCAGTCCGCATCTACGTTAGCCATTAACGACGCATTGCACATTTTACTGACTGCGTAAAGGCGACTACTACAACCCCAGCCGCTATCACCGTTACTCCTCTTCTAAAACACGCTTCAGATATTGTGCCCGATCATGTATTGAACGTAGCGGCTGTGTCGTGCTTGTTAGAGACTTGGATGGCCGCGACAGAACCTTTGGAAATCCCTGACTACACGTTTGTTTGATGATGACAGCGAAGCGACAGCCAACTGGGCTGGTGCAATTCTATGCACACAACCACACTTATGCTTTGGACGACGACTCTACGCTTCGACACTGGCATTGATGAAATGTGTACCCCGCATTTGCCTAAAGCCAAGGTGATTGTTTCTATTTTCTTCCGAATGCACCAATAAGCGATGTCATTACGTTTGGTTTAACGTTTCTGAAGCTGTACATAAAATATTGCACTGGGCTGCTTGAGGTTTCAATATTCCTATGCAGCGCGCTGCATTTATCGAAGCCATGACAAAATTTAGGCTCGTTTTGGCGTCATATTCGCGAGAGAAAACCAGGAATGACAGTACCTCTATAGAATTCATCTTTGAGAATAAGTCATCTGTCGTCCAGTGAGTGACGCTATTTCCAGCGACTTCAGCGATCACAAAATTCTCACCATTCTTTGCTTGGATGAATAATCCTTTCTGAGAAGCATTTGTAGCTAAATGGCTAATCCATAGCTATGGCAGCTTTCGCTGAATACTGCACTAACTTGCTAGCTTACCTTCACAAAGCTTTCCTCACGTTTTTCTACTTATTCATCGAAAATGGGTTGTAACTCGAGCCAAATATTAGCAATTCTGGAATGTGCTTATTTCCAGGCTTGAAAATATATTTATCAGCCTATAAAGAAGCCAACATTATTCAGAACTTATCATTGTTTTCACTCAGCGAATTCACTTAGTTTGACAGGGAAGAATACAATTGCAACTGTAGCGTTATTGCATGCCTGTAGTTGTTGTCTTTGTTAAGAACGCGGTGAAATTTGGAAATTAAACATTGCTGTATGGTAGGTGTGCAACCGTTATAGATGTCGTCTAGTATTTTTACATAAGGCTCTTCTACACCTTGATACCGCAATTCCTGTTTGACCGCTGAAGTTCATACTTACGCAGATGCTTTCTAGAAATCTACAAAGGCTATATAGAGTGGTTGGTTGTACTCTGTATTATCTCACTATTAATGCGAATATGGTCTATTGGACTTTATGAAGGCCTGCCTGATCATCACGTTGGTTCAAGATTCTCCGCATGTGAAGTCACAGTTTTTGCGCGCACAACGCAGCCAGGTTTCCTGTCCTAGCACCAAACTTTCGCTGCAGCTCAGCACATCGGTAGTTATTTGGTGTCATGGCGGTATGCTGTCTGCTTCTATGCCCAGCTTCGCTCAGGTTCTCTTTGGATGTAACTAGGAACCATGTAACTAGGTACCTATTCCTTTTCCTTTTGGTCCTCTGTTGTATGTCTCTGCTCCCTGTCGCCTATGGCGTGACAGAGGTCGCCAGGCTTAAACATGCCCATAATGCCACCCAACTGTTGAACGCATTATGCGCCCAAATCTCACTGGTGTCCAGCGCGGACAGCGAACAATGACGGAGCGCGACAACGCGCTTACCACGTCACATCAAATTTATCACTGCCAATACCAGCTACGAAAAGAAACAGGGCGTCGTTTGTGCGATGTACTGACTTAGAGGGCTCCATGTGAGGTAGACTCTATTCCTCGGTAGCAGGTTGGCTAGAGTTGGCGCGGTGCGCAGGCCTATAGGATCTGTGAGTGGCTGGTTGCTTCCCCAGCTGTTGTTGCTCTCTCCACTATTTACATTACTGGCAAGTAAACCGAAATGAAATAAAGAAAGATGTTTATAGGCACATTCTTCGACAGAAAGGAGCCCTTTGTTTGCAGAAGTATAGACAGGTGAAGTAAAATGACAAGCCCACGCCGCGATATCTTTCTATTTAGATTCGGCGTAAAGAGTTTACACTTGCAGTCCACGAATTTCAGGCTTCATAGGTTCCCTTCTCGGTCAACAAATTTTACAAACAATTTTTACAAATTGTTCACCCCACTCCTGCAATAGCCTCAATAGGGGCTGCAGTATGTAAAAATGAATAAATAAACTAGATAACGCCCTCCTGAAATCACGGAGAACATCAAACCCCATAGGAAGTCGAACATGGAGCCGAACCATTGTGAAATAGGAAACTTTCCATGCGAGTGGTATTGAGAAAAAAATAATTTACGAATAATATAGCCGTGTGCGGAATTCAAATTGGGGCGTTCGAAACAGAGCATCGTTAATTCCCGACGACGCACATTACTCGGCCACCAGCGCATCCCCTCTGGCCATGTATTCTAGCTCGCAGCTGCCAGCACTGTGTGTTTGAAATTGGGCTATTTTTTATTCCCCGTCCGTTCCGTACCGGCGGTGAATGTGGGCTAAAGCATGCTGGATGTACAGCTGCACCATGACATCTACCTGCATCCACATCAGAAAGCGCTAGAATAAATAGGCGAGGTGGCAGCGCATGAATAATCTCAGGTTTCTTCCCATTGACGACTTGGAAACAGAGCCATTGGCGCAGATGGGAAATCATAGGCGCTCTAACCATAGGCCCTGGGCTTAGATGGCGTGCCTCATAATATTTATTTTATAAGGCGAAATTTCTTCGCACAGGAACGTCTAGTGTAAGTTTGATGGTTTGCATTGTTGAAGCCTACTATATACTTGTGCAAATTACTTTCGCATATGCTTTTTTTCGTCTCAGAGCCGAAACACCTAAGTCCCCATAATGTAGATGTTGGTCATATTAATCATGTGTTCTGCACCTACGGCCTAAATATTGTTCCAATTTGCGTAGAGTAGAGGACTCGAGATTACTTTTGGCCACTTGTTTTATTTTTCCGCATAACGTAACCTGACAATGCAACATTTTTTTTTTTTTCACATCAATCAAAACTTGGGAATGGCGCGACAGCCATATCAGACCCATTCCTCAGCAGTGGAACGCCGCCGCCTTGACCTACCTCGGAGGATGCACTGATCGCCTGCAAATCGCTGCATAAACAGCCTAAATTTGAAACCCGGGCAGAATCTCCATATAGTTTAACAGAACTTGATGTTGGGCCAGTTTATTTTCGTTCACACGTGATTTTTTATGACGCAAAAAGAGGACAAAACACGAACGTAGAGGGCATGCGGTTGGTTCTGTTGTCAACCTTCGAGTTTTGTCCTATTTTCGGGGTTAAGAATCAAGTATGAGCCCTCATTTAGAACCGGTTTTGCGCTATCAAGGCCAAGAAAACGTTCTTCACCTGCGCGAGATAGCTTTAGTCGCGCTGTGTCAAGTATGGCAGCAAAGTATCATAATAGTATTAAGTGCTTCAGAGCACTGTTTTTCACAGACGTGTGCCTAAATGGGAGCTTCTCTGCTCAGCCTTCAGAAATAGCGAGTTCATCCACCAGATTACAGCAAACGAGTAGCATTTCGCCTAACCGAAATCGGAGAATTGTAGTTTTGCGTCACCGAAAGAAACCAAAACGCGCGTAAGAGCATTGGAAAATTTAAATGAACGTCACAAATATATGCAACGCAAAAAGTTTTCCTCCTCCTCTCTGTCCTGGTGAAACATTTTGCGTTGCATATATTTGTGCGTTCATTTAAATTTTCCAACACTCTTAGGCGCGTTTTGGCTGCTTTCGGGAACGCAAAACTACAATTCTCCGATTTCGGTTCGGCGAAATGCTAGCCGTTTGTCGTGGCCTTGCGCGTATGAGCAGTCGTCGTCGCCTGTAAGATGTTTCCACAGTCCTGGCTAATGAAAACGTATTCGTCGCCGTGTCGCCAGAAGGCGGCTGCGGAATCGGGGCCCAGCTTCAGGAGTGTGTTCACTAAGAGTCTCGGATTTTATTGCGAAACCAATACTACTCGCACTTTCAAGCCTTCGCGTGACCCGGCCGCAGTTACGTTTGACCTTTAGCGGAGTGAATATGGGCGACCGACTCGCTCCTTCAGATAGCCCGGCTGCAGTTACGCCGCGCCGCGCACCTGTGGCGCTATGCCGCTGTGACGTCGTACCAGCTGTAGATTATGTTTTCTTTCTCTCAGTCGCATCAACATCAAAAACAAAATAGACCAAAATTACTGAAGACGCTTTCAGTCGTCACGCAGCGGCAGCCGGTAGCCATGCGTGTCCTGTAGACGCGGCGCACTGCGTTCCTTCGGTTGGAGGCGCTGCGCTTTTGCTTTCGCAACCTACCAGGCTTAACCAAAGCTAAGCCTCCGCCAATTTTCAGCAGCATTGCACCGGAAGTAGATGTAGCGCCGGTAGAAGAACTGTGCGCAGGATATCCGTTCGATGCTGCATGCAGCTTTTGGTGCGTACCGATCTACTGCATATGGGGGGGTGGATGTCAAAGATGGAAACACTCGTACAACAAGGGCCGCTATCTGAAGGTCCATAGTCGATCCAGTGACCGCTTTCATGTTTTTGTTGCTAAGCCCCGACATTGAGCTCTCGATGTAGGTCCTGCAAGAAAGCTCCAAACGAAAGCATAGCAGTTTTAAGGTTAATTTGGCATGCCAATTTAGTCAAGCTACAGCATACTGTTTTTACTTCCACCATAAGTATTTGTCTTTTGTAGCCAAATATTTTATAGCTACAGTATAGGAATTACAGCTTTCTCTTACAACTGGTTTTTTACCCGTGCAATTTAACTCAAATATTTCCAAAGTACATACAAAAAGTAAAGGAACGGACAAGAGAAAGATTTGGAAAGAGTGAGAAACTGGCCTGAATAAAAACAGATGTATAAATAGGGTTTGGACTTTTCTGTCCGAATATATGCTGAATTCATTTTTTGAATTCGGTTTTAAACAAGAAAGACCAGTATTTGTGGCATGCATATCACAACTGTCAAGTGCTCGTTACAAGGTCACAGCAGAAGACTAACAAAGTGGTGGGCGAATGAACTCGGTGATATAAAGGTATTTTAGGAATTTAGTACAGTAACTTTGAGTCATGACACATTGATCAGTGAATTCAGACAAACCATTGCAGACAGAAACGCTCGACCAGTTATCTAAGCACTACTAGCCAGTGTGGTGTCCTCCGCTCGCACTTGTCACCGACTTGGGACCGTCGGTGCATTAAGTAGGTTCTTCCACTGGATGTAAGGACATTGAAGTTTTAGAACCGTAGCAAGCAACCGTCAGTGCGAAATCATGCATAAACTTCACGAACGTTTCGGGTGCTGACCTCCGCCGTGGTTAAGCAGCAGTTCCATCGCTGCGTCAGTATGTGAAGTATACAGGGCGCGTTACCTTTTTGTCTCAAGGCCAAATCATTTAACTTCGGCATATTTACTTTTTTGGTACGAGTGAACGACTTTCTTGAGCAAAGACTGCTCTTCAGTTAGGCCGTTTATGTGATACAAACTTCAAGATGAATGGATGGATTAAAAACATGTTAATATTTAATATGAACGGTTAATATAATCAATTTTTACCGCACAGGGACATCTACATTTCATCAACAAAACCAAAAATGCTAATGCACAAATAGTGCTGGTCGAAAAAAGAAACAAAAAATGCTGTTCTCGAAATAAAGTACCAAAAGAGTCCGCCGAGTTTTCGGAAAATAAAACCAGAAAGGTCAAATCCTTGTGTGTAAGGCTGGTGACCTTGTGCGATCAGTTTTTGGAATCAATATTTTTTATAACCACCGAATCCTACTCTCCCACCGAAAGACATGATAGGAGCCGCATGATATGCATTGTTAAAAAAAAAACACTTAGCCCCTTTTCACAATACGTAGATGTTGAAACTCTACCCGATGGGGACCATACGGGACAGTTAGCCGATGAGCGCAGAACAATTCCGTCGCGATATGCTATTGTGAGAGCTGGGCCATTAAGTTTTCCTATAATATTGACGTTTACTCATTTATCTTAGTACCTCTCTATGAGTTATTAAAGAAAGAAAGTGAGCACACCTGAGTTGCAAATTTTCATTCCAATATTCACAGCTACCAGGAAATTTAAAGCCCTGCCTGGCAGTGTAAGTAGCGTTATTTATAGGAGAGCACCCTGTTGTGGAAAGTTATGGTCTCACTAAAGATGCAACTTGTGATATACAGCTGACGTAAATACTCGCCAATGATCGTGTGCCCTCCTGTTAAGTTTGCTTCTTGGCGAGCACTTTCACCAATATTTCTGGCGCGACTGGAGCAAGCTCTCATAGCAGCGATCGCTCTTTATGCAAGTTTTGAGAGCGAAAAGGCAAAGATCGAAAACGACGGACGACGTGCGTGCTCTAAACTTGCAGAATCAGTATCCTGCCTTAACTACCCTAGCTTAACTATCCGGTCAGTCAACGGCCAAAGAACATAGGACTTAATCAACCACCACGACTGGAGAAATCTTCTCTGTTGAAAAGTCCCAGGCCAAACTGGCACTCGGCACCAAAGGGCAGCGCTGTGAAAAGTCCCACCTGAACTAAATTTGGAGTTTCGCAAATAAAGAATGACGGAAGAGTAGGCAGCCCTGTTTTTACTGTCAAATTTGCGTGAATAAACGAGCAGATCTATTGTGGTCAAACGCGCATGACATCCTACTTATTCCCACGGCAACTCCACATAGTTTTCTTTGTACACTAACTGAAAGAGTCATTTCTTTTCAGCTTATAAGCCACCACTTCCCGCAAAGCGGACACATTTCCGCAGAAGAGCAGTCGAATTACCTGTGCAGCGCGATGGTATGTTGCGTATGGGGGATATAAATATTTTTTCCTGCAAGTTGGAGCAATGCCACAGCTGCCATCTGGTTCGCAATTACGGGAGCATTGACCAGAATGAAATCTGTGGAGTTGGTAGGTAGCGAGGTTAAAAAAGTCGCAGGGGTGTACAAGGCAATTGCCTTTTCGAATCTCATTATATCCTTCTTTTACCTATCATATATTGTTCATTGAAGCGTAGGCCGCGGCGTGTGCTCACTCTGGTCGCCTCGAATTCGAAGCTGAGTCGAAGGAAATAGTTTCCCACAATACCTTCAGCCATTAAATTGGGTGCAGCAACGCCTCTCGTAATGAGGCCGGTAGGCAGCAACAGAGTGATGTTTCTCATGAAAGCCTCGATGTTTATGATGTTCCCGGCCGCCATGATTTTGCTATGTGGCGCGTAGGCCACGATTGCATACCGCATCGGTTTAAAAATGTTTCTCAAGTGAGTTCCTGCGCCGCAGTTCTTAAAGTTTCCGTGTATGAAGGCAGCGAAACCTAAAGGCCTGCTGTGTGCCATAATCGAGTCCCCTCACCAGCTGAACCTAGCTTACGGCTTCAGGCTCGACACACATCATCATGTGGCACAAGAACAACGGCTGCCTTGAGCTGTTCCACAAGTGGTGAATTTCATCCAGTAGGACGTCTTTCGACCGTGCGTATATAAGCTATCCTTCGCCTAAGTCTAAGGAGAACTGAAAAATTGCTTCAGCTGCGACGAATTGAAGAACTTGAGCGCGTCGCTAAGCTCGTCAATTGTTAACTCAACATAAGTGTGGGTACCGGCACTCTTTGGGAGGAGGCGCTCCCACTCAATTATGTCTTGAAGCGTGCACCTGGTTCCAAAAAAAACGTTGATTCTTGAGCGAGCAATGGCGAAAAAAATTTTCATTGCAGGAAGGCCTGTAACGTTTGAAGCGCAGGTAGTGCCTGGGAAATGTGATGCCGCTTCCGTGTTTGTAGACAATGGTACTTTAAGCGGAGGATGTCGGCGGAGCTCAGAGAAGTTTTCGATTTTGCGATTTGGCGCACTGCCGTCACTGTGTTCGTGAGACCCAGTTCCCGCTGCCATATCTCCCTCAGGCATATTGTGTAGAAGCGGTGGAAGGCAGTAGCCGCTGGCTCAGAATAAAAGTCTGTGTTTCTGGCAATATTCCCCATGATGCTCATATGTGAGGAAGAATAAGTGGGAAGACCATCGGCATTTGATGCACAAATGAAGTCATCCGAGCCCAGCTCTCCTGGATTCTACAAGACCGTGGAAATTGGTGGCTGTCAACTCTGAGCGGTTCAAAAGGGTTAATTTCGCTTGTAGTAGTGAGATAATTACGCAGTGCGGTGAAGTCCCTTGGGAACATGTCCTTCTGTTTTTCTGGAAGAACTTACTTGCAAAATCCTTCGTGCGTTCTTGTATCTAAAGGCGCATACAGGTGGAGATTTGACGAGAGCACGTGCTTTTGTGAGCAGACGGATTTCCTTCTCCACCGAAAGTACCACATTACTTTAAATAAATGCGCTGGATTCTTACCTAGGAAATCCGTCTGGTCACAAAAGCACGTGTTCTCGCCAAATCTTTTCGCCCGCCTTTACGAGTTTCCTAGCTGCACCGGCGAGTCGCTGCAGTCGTCACTGTCGTCGTCCTGTGGGTCTAGGTATGGCCTGTAGTGATAAGGCTCGAAACCCATCTCAGCGGTGGCTGCACACAGCCGCGCTTCGAGCTCCGGATCCATGCCGTTCGAACAGCTGGACTAAAGCGGGGGACACATGTGCGAAAACTTGGCCGGCGCGCCGCACCGATCTTCGCTTGCGAACCGCCTCCCCACAGAAAGCAGGGACACGCGGAGCGGTAAGCACCGCTGCGCCGCTCTACCCAAGCTCCACCCACTAAGGTGTCGCACTGCGCCGCCATGCAGCAGAGCCTGAGCCTTGGGATGGTGTACAAAAATATCACAAGAAAAGACAAGATCGCCTTGCTATCAGAAAGACTTACAGCTATACTCGAGCAGCGACAAAGCACGCCTGCTGTATAAACAATCAATAAAATAGTATTTTAAGGAACATCAGCGCTAAGCTGCGCATGAATTGTTGCGAAAATTGCGCGTGACGTCGGTTGGAAGAGCCAATAATAAGGGTCGCCCAGTCCATGGCTCCCAGGCTGCCCAGTTTACGTCACTGGGCAGGGGCGGCTAAAAACGCGCGGTGAGGTGTCGCCCTAATCGGCTGTGAGCGGCAAGCTTTAGAAATTGTTAATTTCTGGTTCTGAGCGCAAACTTTTGAATCCGACTAGAATACTCGCAGACATCACATCTACAGAGCGGGTGCAATGGAATGTGATTTTAGAAACCTTTTGAGGGCGTGCACTGACATCGCACAGAACACGGGCGCCTTTTGCCTTCGGCCTGCATCGAAACGCGGCCGCCCCGTCAATATTTTTGTGGGAAAAAGAATTTCTTTTTTTGAACTGTATGACTTGCAAATGCTATCTTGCAGGTTCTCTGGTGTATGTGGGTGTACTCATTGCGATACTTTTCATTCAGTTACTCGATTGGCTTACGTTTATTTATACCCGCAGCGCTCCAAACGAATGCCATTTGCTAGTTCTGCACTACGTTGTATTCGTTTTTACTCTACCCTAGGCTTACTTCTTCCGTGTGCCGTTGCACTGCTTCACGTCCATGATCAGTGCATGTTCAAGAGGATAGCAAAGAGGTGCTGAATCCCCCGGCTGAGTTAAAATATACAATAAATATAAGTGTTCGCCGCGCTGGCGACGTTCCCCGGTTACAGCTGTATAACGTCAAATGCTGGCGGAACCTAGACAAAGAATGTTGCAGTCCGAAAACAATCATTTAAGTGAATAAAATACTGACAGAGCTTCTGTGCTTCCTTCATTCACTTCAGGCGTCGACTATGCATGGGAGCCAGCGACCCAAGTCGGAGGCGTTGCGACGGACTGAGGCGTGCACACCTGTTAACAATGGTCGCAGTGGGCGCGCTGACACGGATTTCAGTCCATTTTGTAGACTTGCCTCAAAGTGAGGCGCTGACCAGGCGACTGGGGATCGCGTATGTGTGAAAGGATGCAGTTGAAGAGCAGTAAGTATACTGTTTTATTTTTAGCTGTGACATGCACCGGATTTAGCGAACGTTTGGCGACTCACTTCAAAACGACAAATTCTCCGAGTGCACGCGCGAAACTTCGCTGTTTCTTTTCAGGACCCTCCTTCGGCGCGACTTTCCAGAGTGTCGATCATTGGCTGGTGGAGGAAATTCGTCGCTCGGTAGCCGAAGGCAAAGTCTAGGTGAGCAAAGTCCTCTTGCGGTAAGATGTTGTTGAAGAGCACCCTTGAGCCCAGCCTCTCTACGAGGATAGCTGTGTCGGTAGGGGTAGCGATTGTGTCTCCTAGGCCCGAAAACAGAGCCACGGGAACGGTGATGCGTTCTACAGGGTAAGGAGGAGGCCTGGTCTGAAAAAATAAGCGCGCCGAAATTGTTAACATTAACCACAGTCACTGCCTATAAAGAGAAAAGAAATTTTATGAACCAACTGAGTACATACGGTATACAGCACAAGCAAACCATCATCAGTTCAGTACTGTCACACTTACTGGTCAATATCTAAGAAGCCTATCTCTTTCTTCGAGCAATTTCTGTCATGTGGTGCTACTTATGTCGCCCAGACTGTCGTTGCTTAAGTGACGGATCAAGAGAGCATGCAAACAGCCTCAGGAATTACACTAGTCACGCAAGTGACAGCATGCAAATGCATTCCTCAGTGCCGACAATAGAAAGTGCTTGGCACGTAAGCAAGTCACTGAAAGCGAAAGCGAGTGCGCCTTTTCTTCACTTATGGCAGAAAGAGATAGGTTTCTTAGACATGGGCCAGTAAGTGTGGCTATTTCGGATTTATTCTGTATTTGCTTGTGCTGTATGCCTTTTGTATTTATTGCGATATCGGGTGAAATACTGTCGGGTGCAAGTTCCACACTCGTCTGTCGCTTCTTGTCTTCTTGCTTTTCACGCCGTTTCCTCAGTGTCATAACTAGCCTTCTTTACGTAATTCATGAAGCTTCAAGGCAGCGTTTGTGTACTGAGACGGCAACGACGTGTGAATTAGCCAGTACAGTCAATCACGGATAGATGGAATTATTACGTATATAGTATATTTAGAACATAATCTTGAGAATCTCATTGCAAAGTGTAACACTGTTGTTCACATTTATCGAGCTCGGATTCAGTGGAACAATCGATATTTCGTACGCCTCGCCGTGCCCCTGCAATTGATGGTTTCCCTAACGGCACTCAGCGATAATTTTAAGCGCGTAGAGAAGGTTCGGTGGGTGGCCTCAGGCACCTGCTGGCAGAGCTAGTGCTGTGAAATTGCGTTACGAGGTGAAGGTGGGGTGTGACGGAGAATGGCCTGCGGTCTATGCTGCTCATTTTCCATGCCATGCCATGTTCGATTTGTTGCCGAAGGAAGTGCGGAAGGCAACTGTAATTTAATTTTAACATATTATTCTATTGATAGTGTATCGTTAAGATGATTAGATCTTTTACGCTAAGCAGTTACAAATACTGCAATGCACCGTCCATTTAGACCACGTCGCTGAAAGAAGCACGTCAATAGCAAGGTGCTGTTTATTCTAGCTTCGACGTTGCGGATAAGCTTATGTACATTTTTTAAATATCGAAGTGTATATACATATCAAAATATTTTGCGACCCCATTGGATATGAATACACCGAGGTTTGACTGGAGATATCAGCAACCAAATTAATGAGATCAGTTTATGCACGAATATATACTTTCGCTGCCGAATGCGAGCGCATTCCGAGTAGTTGGATTCCTTAATGATATCAAGAAAATATGTTTTAGCACTGCCAGTTTGGTTAAGAGCAAAAATACGTTTGCTTTGGCTTGCAGAAGGTTTACATGAGACATTAGCAACGCTGCATTGAAGGGCTGCATTGAATTTGGACGGGCTAGGGTTGTTTATCGTGCAATGACGACGCACAGCGAGCGTTTGTTTCCGTAGTTTGACCCCATGGAAATACGGCCGCCGCAGCCGAAATTCAATATATCCGCCTTACGCATAGCAGCCCAAATCCAAGCCGTACTACGGCGTGGACGAAAGGGCATTACACGGGCTGATAGGATGGGAACTAATCCAGAACCTAGAGGAACAGTGCTCGGAAAGATTAGGAACGCGTACCTTATTTCGACTTCCCCAAACAAGTGTGCAAATACGTCTTGTTTAGTGCCTGTGAAGTTTTACTTATAGGTGTGCACAGAAATTCATGCAGAGATAATTTTTCAGGAACAAATTCTAATAGCCTTTGGTTTACTGAAAATATAACGCACGCGAAGTGAGGATACGCGCAGGGGTGCGGTCTGAAAGCTCCACGTATGAAAGTCTTCGCGTTACGAAGATATTGTCAAAAGCGGTTCTACAAGATCACAGGTTGCAGAAGGGCACAAAGTATTACGCCTACGGCAGTGTTTGAAGTCTTAAGAAGGATCTGTCGGCTTGGTTATGCAGACTTGGCCACGCACCAGCTACAAAGCCTTCAGCGTTAGCACGGCTGGAACGCAGCCGCAAAAGTGGAAGTAGATTAGCGTTCATGACGTTCTTTAAGATATTTCAACGGACTAAAGAGGAACAAGGTACAACTAACTCTTAAAGCGCGAGCTTGCTTGCTAATAACACACGCCATACGGTTACAGATCGTGGTTTCAGGCTGTTCCTTTTTCCTTTCGGTATTTGCAGGTACAGGGTACATCAGAATCTTGGTGTGCCGCGGACGTTCTTATAGTTACTAACGTGGAGGTATGGAACTGCATGTTAGCCTTTGGCCCTCATGCCAAGTGCGTTGTTATCAGAAAATGGACGAACACAAGCGCGGATAAGTCAGCGCTTCTGTTCGTCCATTTTCTGGCTGTGCTGCCGTTTGTTCCTTGTAATCATGAGACAACTAGACCCAATCGCCACTCTGCGTTGTCATCGCGCTATTTGTGCTTACACAAGTTGTTCATATTGATAGCCTTCAACAAGAAGTTTTATATTAAGTAACTTTCTGTTCGAGATAAATACAAGTACTCCTGGAACCAAATGCATAATTTGAAGGAATATTTCACCGTGATTAACGTGCGCATTATGATAGTGTCCCCAGCTAAGAAAGAAGATATATTTACTGAAAGCTATGATGCGACCACTCTGGAAGATTTGTTGAAGATTATTTGCGTTTAGGAATTATAAGGGCTGCAATAAACTAGCGTGAAAATATTTTCCTCACCTGTCCATAGAGCTTCTTATTTTCCAAAAGCCCGTAGTCATACATGACGAAGTTCTTGGTTCTGTAGATCTGGAAATAATTCCTGTTAATGTTACGCAAACCACAAATGAAAACATGTTGCAACCCGTGAGATCCTACACATTAAAGGCCCCTAGCCTCTCTGAGCCTTCACTGAAGTGGTATTATCTGCAGGTACAGCTGAGCATAAACTTTTCATTCGTTGTTTATAACCGGAATTAGCAAATGGAGTGTCTTACTTCAAATACATTCACAGGTAACCCTCTGTTGTATTTATCTGCACGTTAGTAGGCAGAGATAATGTTTGTGGCTATCAGGCAAATTTCACCTTCGCGGAGAAAAGAAAAACCAGAGGTGTACAGCCGGTCATGCAAGAAGTCTTTTGTATCGTGCTTTGGGAAGCTTAAAGTTGGCATTCAATCCCTGAATATATTTGCCCCTACAGTGTACGGTTACAGAATGAATGGCGAGTGAATGAATGAGGCATGTTCGTAAAATATGCAGCTTTTTGGGGGAATTCTACAAAACTTTGCAAATGGCAGACGAGAGGATTACAATTTATACACAGCCCCTCAGCGAAGCCCGTCACTCTCACTTTCAATTTCATTTATTGAAGCTGCAAGGGCCCGTTTTCATTACATAAAGCAGGAGGAGCGCGCAACATCGTATTGATATGAGTTCAACAATGACAAGAACTTAAGAAGCAAAGGAACAAAACAAAGCAAAAAATCATGAGAAGAGTGAGTAGCACAGGATCAGATTATTTAGTACGGCCAGAAAGATCATTTGAACCACAGGTGACTCGCTAAAATAGGGGGAAAAATTGCTCGATTTGTGCACAACGCAATATTAGCAGCCAGGGCATTCCATCGAGCTATTGTATCTGGAAGATCCCAGCACGCTCTGAAAGTCTGAACAACCACATTTTTTTTTTCATCTGGAAGTTGTTTATGAACGGATATTTTTGCATGGCGTAAGATTGCGCCGTAACAGTCAAATATGCGCAGATATGAGAGCAGCTTATAGATTTCGGTACTTATTGCCTAAAACACACTCGGTATGTTTTCTATTACAGACTTAACTAATGGATACGTGAGCCGGACAAACATTTTAGCAAGATTTCGCTAGGAATGGGAAGATTAGACCATTCCTGTCTGCATGTTAGCACAGTAAATTAGGAAATTCCGCTGTTGTTTCTCAATTATTTTCGAAAAGAACCTTATAGGTTTCCAATGGCAGTCTTAACAACTCGGTGCGATCGCAAGGCACACTTTAAAGGGAAGATTTTGCAACGCATACGAAGGTTCGATCATTTCCATGAATATGCTCATAAGAGCACAATGTTCTGCAGTTTCCTCACTATTAAAAGTGATGCCCTAGGAACGCTGACTCATCAGGCCTAGTAATGCCGTTTGGGGCAGACGTCAGAAAGAAAAATTAATCGGTTTAACTGTAAACCCAATAACTATATTATATTAGTCAACTATTGAATTAAGGCAGTTACGTGCCTGGTTGTAATAACAAACTAGCTCCTGACCGGTATTAACAATCATCTGTCCCATCAGTGTTAAGAATTTCGAAAACAATATTCTGATTTTCGTAGCGTCACAATGAACTCGCCCGCCCGGCTGCTTAACTGGAAGCTACACAGACCTTACTGGTTCAGCCACACTCGCATGCAAGCATCACTTCGTGACCCACGAGTCACATCACGTTCTCTGTCCCCATAAGAGAGATCCTCGCCGCTGCTCGCTGTCGCAGCCTATCCTGCACGGCAGCGGTCACGTGTGCGACGGAGTAAGAAGAGCATTTGAGCGTCACTGCGTACGCTCAGCGGGGGTGATTTGGCGTGCCGCACGGTTCAATAGTCACCGTGCCCAAAGGTGAGTGTAAACGCATTTTCCAAATTTTAGAGATAAACATGGGGGTCACTAACGTCGCCTAGAAATGTCCGCGTACAGTCTTGCGCGTGATTGCAGTAGTTATACGTTGAACACTAGAGTTCCAGCTTATTACTTCCATTATTGCCCTATTTTTGAACTTTCCTCGCAGGCTCAGTCGGTTTGGGTCGTTAAACATGCCATAAACCAAATAAACCTGTGTTTCAAGTCCACCACAGAGAATCTCTGTGCTTCTTGACCCGTTCTATTACATCAAAGTGCCTTTAATTATTGCCTATAATTTAGTTTCACTGAAAACTGTGAACACTTATTTAGCCACCGCTGTGGCTCAGTGGCTATGGTGCTCGGCTACTGACCCGAAAGACGCGGGTTCGATCCAGGCAGCGGCGGTTGAATTTCCTTGGAGGAGAAATTCTAGAGGCCCGTGTACTGTGCGATAGCAGTGCAAGTTAAAGAACCCCAGGTGGTCGAGATTTCCGGAGCCCTCCACTACGGCGTCTCTGATAGCCTCAGTCGCTCTGGAACGTTAAACCCCATAAGTAAACCAAACCAAACCAAAATAACAATTACTTACTAAATTTTTGCCCTAAAAATACTCATAAAAGAAAACAAAAAGCAGCAAACCGCACGGAGGAAGTTGTTAAAATCTAATATTTGCTGATACTCCTCGAAAGCACGTGTCCTGCCCATGAAGGACTTCTGGAATTGTGCACTTACAGGCAGGTCGAATGACAAAGGTAGGTTTTCCAGAGTAACTATGGCATCCTTGGCTGGAAGGCTGATAAAAACGTTAAAAACTGGTGAACGAAGATCGATGGTTGAGCAGCAAGCTCATGAGCTGCCCAGATGACTGGCACTACCCTACGTTCCTTAGTTAACACACCGCAGTATGAAGGCGATAGAGAAACGCAACGCGTGTTCAACTTCTCTAATTTCCGAGCACACGAGAACGAAACGAAGACTGATAGAACGGACACACACCACAAAGCGCCGTGGTGTGTGTGCAACGGCGCTTTGTGGTGTGTGTCCTATCTATCAGTCTTCGTATCGTTCTTGTGCGCTCGGATTTTTGAGATGTGTAACCAACTAGCCCGTCAGTTCGTCCTGAGTGTTCAACTTTAACTTGCTGCACCGGATAAACTCGGCGAAACTCTGTAAAGTTGTTATTGACGACAGCCGCGAAAAATTGTCTCGCTCAATAAAACACCAGAAGACGTGAGTGCCCTGCATAATGAATCTGGTCTACGAACTGCATAGTAATGCGGAAATTGTTGCATCGCCTAAACTGGCTGTTGCATCAGTTCTCGGGTAATGAAACACAGGGTTACCGTCGAGGCACTAATGGGATCAGGGCCCTGAGCTTCACACTGTAAACACCGTATGGATTATTGTGCTCCACTCCGTGAAGAGACACTTGTCCTTTCTTTGAATAAACACCAAAAAGCGAGGTGTTGCAAGTCTTCCTAATTCAAAAGAAAGAGTCGTGTGTGGGTAAACACTCTTTATTACGTCCTTTATCACTTTCTACAGTTGTGCATGCGGTTTTGTTTGATCCTCTAGGAACGTTTTCTCTGCCTATGAGGTGTACATTATTCCATGAATGACACTAGTTTACATCGAATATTCGTGGTATCTTTTTTTCTGGCTAATTATTTGTTGATATGCACTAGTTGTTATCCCTGTGAGTCAAAACATCAACTAGTTTAGCCTTCCGCTATCAATACTGCGATTAATAAGAAATGATACTCTCTATATAGCTACGCCTTCTAAGCTGCCGTCCTTATAGAACGAAAATTAGGAGCTTTCATTTTCGTTACTGGGATATCGTAAGTTTAGAATTATTTCGTGCGCGATAGTGTGCACCACATTTTATTTTAATAAAAATAAAACATTTACTCCTCAGTTTTTGTTCCTCCCATGTTTGTGAACGCAGAATTTGGTGCTTCTTTTTATATACACAATAAGTCATTTACTGTAGCCAGAAATGACTATGAGTGCATCTCCTCTTATTATAGAACAGTGTGAAGTTTAGCACATGGTACTTTATTGTAGTCCTCACCTGGACCAAGTGGCGAAGGTTCTGGTATGAGCTTCCTATGGGGAAGTGGGCCAAAGTTACCGGTGTCCTTGTCTGAAAGACAGAAGCTGGGCTAGAGAATTTCTGACTTGAAGTGATATCGCTGACACGACGGGTAGTCTGGCCACAATCTTGTGCGCATTAAACTGTTTTCATCTAAATTTATGGTTGCATTACCACGCATGCATTGCGGTGATGTCCATAAAAATGCATTTTTAATTGTTCCCATTCCGTTTCTTTAGTTTTAATGTTGGAGTCAATGGCCACTGTGCAGCACTTTATTTTACACTTTAGATGCGCATTATATATAATCTTTTACCTGCTCTTTACTACACTGAAGAAGCCACAACAGTTTGCTGACTGTTTGTTTGTTATACAGTCCGGACGGGCTTTTCTAGCTTGAAGCAACATTAAAATCCTGGTTTCCTTCTGCTTTGTGTGTAAAGTACAGATGAATAAAAATCATAAGAAAGACAGAGGAATGCATGAAAGGAGGAAGAAATATCAAGAGAAATTGATAATACCACAAAAGATTAAGATGAGGCACAGTGTATTGCACATTGATGAAAAGGTTAGACTGAATAAAAGAATAGTGTCACATGTCTTGTAGTCTTGCCGCCATTAGTGCGGCAGGAACGCATGCACAACATGACGGTTCGCGGTTATTTCTTGTTTTACATTTTTTACCGGAACATTACGGCACCACATGTGGGAACACTTAGGCTCTGCCTTAAAGGTAGGGCTCCATGTCTTTAATGGGTCCCTTCAGCGTCCTGAGGAACTCTGCCTATCCTTTCGAAGAGGTTCTGCCTATATGCCTCTCTATGTGTAATTAGTATATTCTATTGTACGTTCAAAGATCCCGAGGAGTCCTCCTACCACAACTGGCGCAATGGTGAAGCTTAGAAGCGATGATCCACTTCCGGAAGGTGAAGGTCAGGTGGCTGTTTCAAGCACAGCTAGCTATGTCACTTATGAAACATAGGCTGCTCTTGCTGATCAATCTCTCCCGACAAATCAATATTTGCCTGCGAAATGCCACGGTGGTAAGTTTTCTCACGCTACGGCGGGCGCGCTGTGATGTCGTCCCCATGGAAAGGTAGCGCAGGTGGTTGGCGGCCCAGTGGCTTTTTCGCTCACGAGGATGCCGCTGCTGACGACGACGATGTCGGATTTTCTGAACAATGGTAGCATTAAAGCTACTGCGCCAAAAGGTCTCATCCACATGTTGCGTTCTTCATGAGGGGCATGATATCGCGTTTCCCTTAAGAAGCTACGAAGGGCTTTCAGCCCAAGCAGCACTCAAGCTATGGACGCCAGCAACAGTGCACGGCACGGGAACTTGTTCACGCAGCAATGCCCGTGTCATGTTCAGCCGCCTGTATTCGTGTGCGATTTCAGTTGTTTTATTTAAGCTGATCATGAAGTAAATATAAGGCAGGCTAAACTACGTTTAATGCTTCATTCTCGATGCCTGAGCATGTCAACGCGTCGTCCTCAAGGAGCAGTTTCCGTGTCTTGTTCTGGGGCTATTATTCGTCCTTACAAGGTCTTTGTATGTGCCTTCTGGAAGGGAGTAGTCAACGCCCCTTCCCAACGCGCAGGTGCGTACTCCGAGGAAATGCGATTATTCACATGGGTGCAGAAAAAGGTTGTTCCTTTCTTAGACGAGGTTTCACATTCGCTGAAGTGATTGTAATATGTTTTCGTTTATTTTCTCCACGTGGTATGGTGCGCCTTGTGTTCTCGTTGACATAGTTGAGAACATCGCTTTTATTCTGACCTCGTCGACTCATTTTACAGCCTTTTGTAAGTTACAGAGCGGCGTTGCCTTTCTTAGGCATCTACTCACGCGTGGGCTTGCTGGTTGTCTCTAATATGTGTAAATGGTAAGCGCCTTACCCTGTTCAGTTGCTCTGGACTCGTCATCAGCGTAATGGCGTAGGCCAAAGAGCACGGCAGTCCTTGTAAGACATCACAGATAAGCTTTACAGCCTGTCTGGGGAGACTGGGCAGATGCAGGTACCCACTGTCTCCCAGTGGATCAAGAATCAACTGCGGGAAACAAATTTAGCCGTTGTATTGGAAACTAACGAATGGTTGCAAGGTTTATTGTATAAAACGAGATTTACAAGAGGACCTGCATTTAAAGTCGAGCAATTGATCAGAACAGTGGCCAGCATGAAACGCCACGAAATAAAAAGTCAAAACGACACCATCAGGAGATCACATAGGAAGAAACTGAAAAAAGGCAACATTTGTGATAAAAGCACGCAAAGTGTTGAGTTTACTGAAAGTAAGAGTTCGGTAAAGGGTGCCAGAGCTATGGCAGACGACATCTGAAGGGGCCAGCAGTCTGTTGGTGCAGAAAGGATACTCTTAGCGGACTGCTGTGGAATCATGCACACGAACTTCTTGTGGACTGATTACCGAGGAAGTGCGAAAGATGAAAAGAGCGCAGTAGCAGAATTATTCGGGGAGAAAGAGAAGAGGTTGCGTCAAGCGAACACATTGGAGAGCCGTAAAACAGTGCATATAAAAAGGAAAAATATAGGAAGTGTAGCAAACTAAAAAATCTCTGATCGTTAGAAATAAGCCAACTGCGTTGCAGAAAGCACTCATATAATATCTCAAAATATCAAAACCAAATCTATGATAACTAAGCAGCAATTTGCAGAGGACACTGACTTCAGTTCAAGGTATACGATGACCATGCAATGTTGCACTGCGCACTCAAATGAACATTGTTCTTTAAAAAACCTAGTCTTTAAGAAGTCACGGCTTTTTCGTTAAGCGTGAACTGGTCAGCGTGGAAAACCCGATAGCGCAGATCGAAGTAACAGCTCAGCTTAAGTTCAGCTTAACTTAGCACAGCGAGTGTAGTCAACTGTGGCACGGCTAGTTATTTAGCCGACCCGACAGAGAGATGATTGAACGCTCGGTCGATGAGCGAGCCTTTTTTCTTCCTGGAGATCGCATGCCACGTTGCTGCTTTTCTCTGTAAGTATGCACACATCCACCAAAAAAGTTAACGCTCTCAGCTGCGCCATGACTCAGCATCACGCGCATACGAAGCGGCCCGAGATACCTACCAGCGCACAGCCATGCGATCATTCATCGCTACCCTGCCGCCTCCTTCAGACATTCAGCTGCCCACAGAAGCGGTAATACGCGGTCGACCAGCCAGAAGAACATTAGCAGGAGCCGCCGATCGACGCGCCGCGTAACATCGAGAATCGAACGACGCCATCAGAAGGCGAAGTACGAGACGCTCGGGCTTGAGCAGCTGCAGTTGAGCAGCTAGAGCCTAGAGCAAACACGACATCCCACTCCCCGAATTGTGTCTTGCTAAACGTAAGTTTAGCTTTTGGCTGCAAAAGGAATAACCTCTTTACCCCAGAAATCTAGAGGTTCCGCGTTGTTGTGACTTGGGATCCCACCTCTCGAACGCATTCTGTGACGTTTGAGTGGTCATGGTAGTCAGGCCGACACTTTCTGGGAGTCGAAGCGGCTTCCGCGCATGGGCAGGCCAGCCGAATATGATGTTTATTTATAACTGGTTTGTACAGCAATTCATCAAGGGGACCGACGGTTTCTCAAGACGGGGCTCGGTTGATGACGATCGTCGAAGACCTGCTCACTGCGTCTTTTTCTGCAGTCCTCTACTCGGTATTTGAGCTCGCGTACCCGTGGTAGTATTGAAGAATGTTCCGAGCACTGGCCGAGACTTCTGACACAGCGATGCTCCGGAATAGCACCAGATGCTCTGCAGCTGCAGCGGCGTTCCCGCTGAGACAGTGACAAAAGGTTATGTCGTTGTGCAGGTTAAATTATATTGCAGGTTATGTCGTATTGCAAATTTTGCCGTATTGCAGGTTATATTGTATTGCATCAGGCTGTTTCGCGGCAGTTTGCATCCTCTGGCACGTCTCAGCATGTTGCCGACTCTCGCAAGGCACCTGGCTTCAGCAGGCAGCGAATAGCAGGAGGTATAATTGAATTAGTGCCTGGAACGAGCGGCTACTACAACCTAACTGCGCGAAATGTTTTGGGATGGCAATATAGAGATCATCTGAGTACGTTTTCCTTTCATGGTGAAAAAGAACGCAGTGGTCAGGCTCGTACATACAGCTGTACTATTGCCGACCTTCTGCGCAATCGGCGGCAGTCATAATCCTTTTGACGAGGAAATACCTGCACACCCCGAAAGCAAGGACACTAACTTCGATCAGAAGACACTAGAAGAATAGACAGAAAATTTCAATCTTGATCCAGGGTAAATACCTCTGGTTAAAGAGCTGCAGTTGAAGGATGCAGCTCGGCGTTGTACAATGTTTCTCAGCACGTGTGTACGGTGTGGAGCACCAGAGATAACTTCCGGTTAAGAGGAGCGAATGTAACTGCCAGTGACGAATAGGATGAGCAGATACACGCCATTCGGGGTAGGGCGAGCTTAAATACATAAATCTAACCAGCTCCTTTCCCACTATGAACAAAGGATTTTTAGACAAAAAAAGAAGGCGTTAGGTACGTGAATCTTGTAGCTAATGAGAACATCTGAAAACGAAATGAATAACAACGCATGCAAATGGAACTGCGTCGTAACGTATTATCAAATGAATGCAATATCTACGCGCCAAAATATTATCGAAGCAAAAATGGAGGAGTTTGCGACTGCAGGAACAGTTCATGCGGAACTTCGTAGTATAAAAAAGTGCCATATACAAATTACTCCGCACCCTCACAATTGTATATAGGTAGTGCGGAGTGACATGCGGCAGCAGTTAGGTTTATCTACTCTGCAGTAACAAATGTCCACGTTGTAATGAATACCCTTCCTTGCACCACACAACTTGGGCATGCCAGCTCAATTCGGCAGTCGACCCTACCCGCAGTCCCACCCGGCCACTGGGAAGCCGTGTAGTCTAGCGCAGACCTAACCATGCTGACCCGCACCATGCCGATATGACCCGCATGCCGACCTGACCCGCCCTCTTAGTGAAGCTTCTTACGGAAGGAAATAAATGTTTTACTCCAGCATAATTATCGTCATCATCATCCACAAGAAGAGCAGACATGTAGGGCACTGCAAATTAGGAGAACGAAATAGCTTCAATCTCTTTACTAGTGCAATGACGGAAGCGACTTTCAAAATTTTGGTATGTTCTTGTAGAACTTTCGGTCTAATGACAACAGAGAGTGCAGAACTCAAGGATTTGGCAGGAACTCATACTTTATATTGTAAATCGAAATGGTCCCACAGCAGAAGGTTGCGCTGTGCTGTTTTGTAACTTCGTCGCGGCTCAAGCGGTCGGACAACGTCGCCTGGAGTGGTTAAGCTAAACTTGGTCAGTAAGACTGAGCGCAGTGCATCCGGTTGTTCTTGGTGTTTTTGCTGGAATAAAACATAATACGTGTTAATGTTTTCGCTTGCAAGCTAGTCATTAATTCTTGCATCATTGAACATGATTTAGCTGCAGCGCATAAAATGTTTTCAAAATCGCTGTGCATTGTCATCAACAAGGCTGCTACCGGAAAAAGTGGTTGCGTACATTGAGAGAAATATCGCTAGTAATATTGCGGTGAGAACATTTTGAAGCCAACCTCAGTGCTCTGTGGTTGTTTTTATAAAACCTATGCATCTCTATTAACGTGACATTGACTGTTGCCACAGCACGCCGCCTAGGAGGCGCTGCAGTCACCTTGCCTACAGAGTTGAATAGAGGCATGATACTAACAATATGCATTGTGTTCTCAATGCCTAAATTACCAGGCCCCGACTACCAGAGGAACGGGAGAATATCATTTAGAAAAGTTAGGCTTTCAATTCCTTTGCAGTGCTTCTCAGTGCCATAGCCGGGTATTCGTTTATTTGGGCAAGGAACTTAAGATTGTCGCAAAATATACACAGCTGATAAATATATAGACTGTCACTTGAAGCAACTGAAATCTAAAATACGTTTCACTGAAAGAAACTGCAGTGGCGAACATTCTGGATGGTTTATAAGAAACCTGCGACCTGATCGCACTGATTAAAAAAAAATCATTTCGTATCCAGAAACAGTCACTTCACATCCACTTAAACGGCGCTGCTTCAGTTGCCCAAATTCTTGCTCCTAAAGATATGGAGGAAGCTAGTAATCTCGTGCAAATGTCTATCTATTGCCTAACCCTGAAGTCGCTCCAGGTTCAAGCGGCTGCTATGAACTAATGTATAGGAGTACATAGGAGCATTTTTCGCAAAGCCAGGACGCAGCTGGTTAACACATATTTTCTACATGGTTATTGCTAACACTCAGTCGCTAAGAACGGATTTGACAAGAAAAGCGGGAACTCAAGCAAACTACTGCCTAAGGCTGGATTGTAGCTCACTAAAACCCCATCAAAACAGCGCGCGTTTACGCACTTTTCCAGAGCAGTGTTTCTGTGTGTGGCGCTTATGACAGTGAAATAACGTTCTAGTTACATGAAATTTTTACGAAGACTATAGGAAGCGGTAACAAAGCCACGCAAAAAGCACAGTTTGGAAAACAACACTAGAAGGTAGGCAGGGCTCAGCATTTGTTTAAATGAGTTTCACGCCGGTTCGACGTCTCTGTAGTTGTTTGCCTTTCTAATATGAACAGTATCAATTGGCTGCATTGGGATTTCGTTCAGGCTAGATTAGCAATCATAGGAGCCTATCATAGGAGCTTTCCAAAAGTCGTGCAGTCTAAACAGAATGAACAAATTTCCAGGGTATTTTGAGCACTTAATCTGCCGCTGATTGAAGAAGGAACACAAAACTGCAATAGGTTGGTCAACCATACCCTAGTATATTTCAGATGCACACCCGTAGCTTTCCTTCTGCATTATATTTTTGAAGCCCGCCAATGCCATACATACAGACACGGCAATGCAGGCGTTCCATAAACGGTACTCACAAACAAAGCTCCGGAGATACCGATCACTTGTGGAAAAGGAAACTTCACATGACTGACGTTCGCCACCGGAGCATAGCCGAGCAAGATATCGACCTGCAAAAGAGTGTTCCCGATCATGCTACTTCACAGAAAATGCTTCCATGCCCTTCAACCGGACGACGGTCATATAAATTAGGCATATAAATGAGATATAAAAATGTTGTAAAGCTCTTACTTTTTGTCCCCAAGAAATTACCACAATATGAAAAAGGTGGTCATGGAGGAGATTGGTTGTTTGATATTCGCTGTAACTAAAAATGTGGTCAAAGTGCTTTTAGAAGGACTTACGTCATGTCAGAATTTTTAGAAGTCAAAGTTCTTTTACAACCTATCAGTCACGTCAGAATTTTTAACTCCGAAATGAAGACTGATTAAACATGCGATAGCATCACTAAAGAAGAAGCGCCTACTTTATTCATTCTAGTTAGATGTACCACTAAAATGTGTTATGAGGATAGATTGGTTGAGAGTTCTGTTATTAATGTTATTACACGAATGGCTTTTTATGGCACGTAATTTAAGAATTGAGGCTACAATTTTCACATCAGTGCACACCGGTCATTTCTGAAGCCTCCTGGTAATTAATAAATTGATACAATTAACCTTTAAAATAATTTTTTCTCGTTTTGAAGCAGACCAAAGATAGCGAATGATAGTTAATAATGAGTACTGAGTGTAATTAAACAATATGAGCGTAGAGGTGAACTAGACAAAATTAGCGTGCTTGAAATAAAAAAAAAATGGAAACAAAGACATGCAGTTAATGATGACACTTCTCGACATTATGCTGCCTCCTTTCCCGAAAAGCATCATAGTAATCGAAATTTTATCCGGGATAAATTTGCCGCCATGCTCTGAATAAGAAGCAGATCTAATAAAGGAGCTACTAGTAACGACCGTTGTAGAGATTGCTGTAAAGGCGCTATAACCAGCCGCGGTGGGTCAAATCTTGTGGCATTTTGGCATTGAGCGCGAGCTTGTCAATAGCGTCCCGTCCGCTCGAAGTGCATTCTCTGTCAGCCAAATGCAAAAGGCGTCCTATACCCACGTTCCGATAGCCGGTAAAAGGCAAACGGAGGATATGTCGCTCCTCCCTCAAGATAAGCTGTGCTAAATGCGTTTTAAAAGTTATGACGAAACAATTTCAGAGCAGCAGAAACGAAGACACTGTTGCGACCACAATATGCAGTCACGAGCGGCCATCAGCGCCGTCACCGTTACCAAGAGTATCAACGAAGGTCCAGTGAACATGTTCAGTGGCTTAAATAGCAATAGTAACCGATAGCTTGTCTGAATATTTAATATTGACGACTGCTTCAACAAAACAGGGAATCGAAATTTTCTCATTCGGGGAAAACAAAGGGACTAACATCGGAATGTTTATTCGTGACGTCACAATCCCAAGGCTGCCCGCAGAAATCGGGGTGTTGTGGCCATGAGATCGTAAACTTTAAAATTCATTTCCACTGAATTAAAAACGGCGACCAGTTTTGAAATCTTTCACCAAATATCTCTGGCATCGACGAGCTCTTTCAATGAAAGTTAAAAAAATATATATTTATTTACTTTGCAACGAACCCTGGGTGGCAGACAAAAAAATCCGCGTGCGTGCTTAGGACGGGCTTCATAGCCTCTCGATCAGCTCTGGCACACAGGACGCTAGATGCTAGGTGTCATTGGGGTACACAAAAAGCTATCTATAAATTTAAAATTAATGAAGAGTAAAATAAGTAGCTTAAAATACACTTCCATTGTCACTGTGCAACCAAATGGACACACCGGCGTTTATTTTTCCTAGTTGGAACAACTCGAACAAGGCGTTAAATAGGCAGCCCTAGCTGAAATACGAACAAGGAATATAACGTCCGTGTTTTCTTACGGAGTGCCACATTTTTCCCAAGATGCACGTACCTTGTCGTTGTACTCGGGCCTCGTGGAGAGGAGGACAAGGCTAGCAGTGAATCCATGCGAGTAGGCCAGCAGAGGCAGGTGGTCCACACCGGTGGTGTTGAGGACGAGGTCGATGAACGCAGCTAGATCGAAGCGGCCGATCTCTTCAAAACTGCTCCAAGAGATCGATATAAGCGGAACGACCGATGAAGGCGTTATTAGGGCACTTAAACTATGGGCTCATGAGAAAGTGTGTACATTATGAAATGTGAGTGAAAGCGTATTTGGCCGTCTCACTTTCCGCGGCCATTCCAGCGTCTTCGCAAATGGCGACAGGATGAGATGTTTATAAAGAGTAGATATGCTCACAAAGATTGGCGAAACACCAAACCTATTTCAGTCTACCGGGATTGAACCTGAAACACAACATACATGCCCAGGCTGTATAAGCCAATCAGCCCCAGTATCTACCTCATATTGCAGTGCCAACGTGCTGCAGTGATTTTACCTGTAATGCAACAAGTTCGTGAGAGCTACACAACAGAAACTGTTTCATTAATAAGAATTCGTTGGAGACACTTCGGTATTTAAGTGCAGGAAGCCGAAAGCTGTGTGCGACTCACTGCACTAATTTGAATTTGCCGCGCTTGAATTCCTTTCACGACAGAGGGGACCAGGGTTACGAGAGGAAGCGGTGACGCCACGCTGCGCATGCACAGCGCGTCGGCAGTTGTTGTTTGGCGGTGGGTCTGTTGTGACGTCATCACCCGCTTTTCCTCGTTTTTAGCCATTTCTACCCAAATTATAGATCTTTCGGTGATCTTAACTAATAATTACGCTTAATTACACATTTTTCAATCTAATTTGAACCAAATCCGGCATTTTCCGCCCATTCTATGATAATTTTCACTATGCTGTGACGAGTTCTGGTGGATGTGGCGGCACATCGTTCCCGTTGATATAACGACGTCCGCGTTATGTCGATGCATTCGTTGTTTTCTTTGTTTTTTGCAATAAATGGCTATATATAATTAACTAATTACCCTACGGTCATCAAGCTTGGCGTCGGGGTCACATTTTGTCCCCTCTATCTGATACTACCATTTGTGTTCTCCTATGCTGATTAGTTGCCGCGTTATCCGTGGAAGACAGCGTTACACCGGACGTGACCTTGGACGATGGAATGAGCCATAAAAGGCTTTCGCCTTAAAAACTGCAACAAACGTGCGTTTGGGAGCGCAACAACACTGCGGATTTCAGTGGCTCCTTTTATCGATGTGGGTTCAAGTAATTTAGGGCAATTTACTCGTTAGTGGCATACTTTCTGTTGCTGATATAACCTGCAAGGAAAAGAAATCTTCGCATGGTGTGGGGCAAACTTGTGATATAGATGCGGACTTTTTACGTCCATGACAATCCTGCGCCCCATTAAGAGTAGCGGTTTCCACGAGTCAGTGGCACTATTTTCCCCCACGAACAAATGATGCGAAACAAAACGTGGGAGATTTTTTTCCACCACTGCTACCTTGATGGCCGATCAAGCAGAAAGTATAAACAACTGTTATTTCAGCGCACGATAAAGAGTACTACTGTGGCTGTTCCACTTATTAGTTCCTTCTAGAGAGATGGTGACACTTGCTCACATAGTTCCTTAAGCTCACTCACTACGCCGCCGTCACATCAACTTGCGTTCCTCTCATTAACTATAAGCTGCACGGCGTTGTCGATGGTATCCTGTGGGGACTGTGCTTAGGTTATAGCGGTCATAGGATTGTAACCCGCCAGCTAATGGTGACTTCTCATGCCACGTGACCTGATACTTTCCTTACACTGCCATACACTGCACGGAGAACGCACCAGTAGCTTGCCCCTCTAAAAAAGGCGAGAAATTAAGACGGGCAAGACTGGAAGATGATTTAATGTGACGAGGTATTGTTGGAGAAAGAAGGGGAAGGCTGGAGTTTCGGCAATAGTTATTGTTATGCTCGTGCTCAATATGCATATTTCATACATCGGATCCATGTGCGCAATGATTACCACAGCTGTATACGATTGATAATTTGCATGATAAATGTTAACACGAATGCCCTTCGATGCCCTACTGTTGTTATAGCCCGCGTGCCAACAGGCCAAAAAGTAGAATGACAACCAAATAATTATAAGCTGTTGCTCCATAAAATACCACTGCAGTATGAAAATTATTATCTTACCGGAAATTAGATTCGACAGACGTGACAATACTTTCACAATGCCGCGTGGAGAAGGAGCTCAGCTTAAGAAGAAGTTGCGTTGTACTGTAATTCAGCAAAATTAACATTCTCCTTGGTTACCGTGAAGGACATGCTATACTTCTGGTTAAGAATATCTGCATATTACACTGCATTAATCATTCAATTGTTAGGACGATGTTAGGCCTACGCAGTTATTCTTACGAATGCAACACTATGCGACTCACTGATGTTGTGGTTTGAGGCATCCCACCGCTGCCACCACCGTTGTAACTAGAGCGTCTCAGCCTGCTGCCTCTGTTGAGCAGAGCTGAGAGAAGAACGGTCGATGCGACGGTGAGTGAACGGACGTTCATATACAGTATTTACAAGGCTTTTACATCATATATACAAGGGCCGAGAGCACAACGGGTTAGGACTAGGCCCAGCGGAGAGCGTCTCTCTGGCACGATGGTGCGTCTGCTACCCGTCTGCTGCTGCGTCTCAGTGCGGCTCTGTTCTTATAGCCACCGGTGACCGTCGCGGCAGCAAGGCGTTCCACTGCTCCAATCAGGTCACGACACAGGCCACCGTTCGGATTGGCTCGAGCCGACGCTAGTGAGGAGGAGGAGGAGGAAGGGTCTGCGCCGGTGAGCCAGGATGACTCCCTGCAAGCCGTGCCATGGCGGCCAGTCCTGGCTTCCTTTGCGTGATGGCGGGCGCACGGCTCTGGTTTTCAGAGAGGCCAGCGGAATGCGGGCTCAGGCACAACACTCAGCCATTTCGCGGAGCTGACGAAAGGCCATACTGCGCTTGCGCGAGGAGCAGTCCGCCGGCGCTGCGCGTGGCGCGGGTGACTCAAAGGTGCTGCCGCCACTCTCGCCAGTTGCGCATGCGCAGTAGCGGCGCATAGCGCTCTTCATCGCCTCTCTCTCTCTCTCTCCTCGTTGCTTTCGAAATCCTCCAGGTTTAACTAGACTAAACCACTCCGAATTTTTTTAACAAGCACGGAGTGCTACCCAAATTCTCAGTAAAATTATCTGGAGAGTAATTCGTACCCATTAGCGAACATGAGCGTTGTACGTAAGACCTCTTACCTCCATTGCCAGTACCGGTCGTTTTGCTGCTTCAGCGTGACGTGGCTGGTACGAAATCCAATATCCCTCGTGTTCATTACCCACACGTCGTAGCCAGCGTCGGCCAGAAGGAAGCCTGTGACAAGTGGAGTTTTATAGCGTTCGCAATACTACTGTAGGACTCGACTAGTCGCGTAGCCCCGGTCGGTAGATACGGATCACCTCGAACAGCCGTTGCTTCAGCCCCGCTCCGCCAGATGGCAGAGCGGTCGGCGCAGCAGGGGCACCGACCAGCTTTCTCTGTCTACAACAGATGGCGCCACTAGGAGGTCCGCCACTTCGGCCCTTCGAAGCCGGCGTTAGCAGCATTGGCGCGGAGTGCATCGATGGCATTCGAATGATATCGGAACGCTACCTAAGGCATTCTATGATAATTGCATGACAATTAACGGCTAATTGAGTAATAATAGTTAAGCAATTAGCCTAATTTCTGGTTACACCGCATAAATAAATAACACCGAGTAGGAAATTGGTCGAGTTGGGGAATCGAACCAGGGTCTCCGGAGTGCGAGGCGAGCACGCTAACCACTCCGCCATGCCAGCTTTCTTTTCTTTTTTCTTTATTGCCTGTCTTTGGCTCATGACATTGCACAACAAAAATACACATAACGCTATATACATACGACACTGTCGTGGTCAGCCAGCACGAGACTGGCTTCGTCAGCTTAAAATTCCCGCAACATACAGAACGGATCTAGTCTTGAGAGCCACTCGGGAGGCTCCGCAGCTGCTTTTTGGATTGCAAGAAACCAGTCCATGCTTTCCCGAAAATAAATTCCGGCCGGTCGTGCGTCTTTGTCACAATGGTAGCCTGCCATTCTGGAGCGCCATATACAGTGGAGGCCCAAGAGAAATATGAGATCAAAAGGTGCCCCATCCTCATTATCAGTGCTTAAATAGCGAATTCCGTGCGTGTCAAGTGGTAGCTCTTTCTTTATGGTTCTTTGTAACACGTCCCAAAAATAAACCACTTCCCAGCAATGCAAAAAAACATGGTCTATTGTTTCAGGCTGTTTACAAATTAAGCAGTTCGATCCCCACGGTAAAAATAAATCCTTTCCCTCTAGAAACTTTTTAACTGGTAACGTCCCGGTGTGTAACTTAAAAAAGAAAGTCGTGGTGGCACCTGCATTTTCTTCACCCTTTTTAAAACATCCCCTCCCGGGCCTCCACTGTACAAGGCCCTGTACATGGGCTCTGGGAAAACAATATCACAAAGATCATTGTACAACTTTTTCCTCTTACTTTTCCGCAAATAATCGCTGGAAAAACGTGCCGAAAGAAACCGAACGCTTGCTACAATCTCTTTGTAGTAACCAAAAGTTCCACCAGAGAGCTCTTCTGTGGGCACCACAAACTCCGCAGCTTCACTTGGCACACGGTGCGCAAGAACGGGTCTGTGACGTCGCGAAAAAACAAAAAACGGTTCACCAGCTGCCTTAAAAAGAGGTGCCCTAGCCCTAGCCCCCCGTCTTTTACCCGCCGGAACAGGTTCGTTCCGCTACAACGTTCCCATTCGGACGCCCATATGAAAACTGCAAATATCCTTTGTTGCTTCTGAACGTTCACAAGCGAGCAATGCAAAACCTGCATCACATACCAGAGTTTGCTAATAAAAAAAAGATTGCAGACTGTAGCTCTGGCGAAAATTGAAAGGCTGGTGCCTTTCCATTTCCCAGCTCGATCACGTGCGTCTTTAGTTTGCTCTTTCCAATACTCCTCGCTATCGCGATAAGCATCGAGCGGAACGCCCAAATACTTGCCCGGGGTCGTCGCCCACGGTACGTTGGCGAAATGGTCCGGGTGGGATGGCCACCATCCATGCCAGAGCCCAAGGCACTTGGACCAGTTAACCCCTCTACCTGTGACTTCGCTGAACGCGCGTACAAATTCGAGCTTCCGGCCACTAAGCGTGACGGACGCAGGATCATGAGCTCCGGCGGAGCGGCGATAGCGGCACTTGCTGGCCGCGGAAACAGGTTAGCTGCCGACGGAGATCAGGAATACGAAATTGTTTTGCCTACCTTGCCTACAGGACGTGTTGTTCTTAACACGGTGTTTCTTCACGGAGACGTGAGAGCGAGGCCCTACAGGGTGGAAGATTTTCGGGATGCCCTGGCCAACGCAGGTGCGCTCCCCGACGTCGTGGCGTTGGGGGCGTATCAGATTAACCACGTGTGGGCGGTGACGATGTTCCGCCATGCCAGCTCGATGGTGTGCAATGAACAAAGGCGCGTCTAGTAAATAGGGAACGCCGGTGGCAGGCAGCGCGAGCGGTCGCACGCCACGTCGGCTCTACCAATGATCGCTGTTATTTGCGGTCCTCAACTCTTTCCCGTAGAAAGCTTGGCACCATCGTCTCCGGCAACCTAAGCGGCATCCGTGGACACCACATTTGCCAAGGTGCGCTGAATTTTGTTCCATTTTCAGTGCTCTGAAGACCTCGCCCCATCTCTGCGGCGCTAAGTCTGACGGTCGCAAGTCCTGCGCCGGCAGCGTTCGGGGTTTCCTCTGGGATTCCTCGGCAATGGCGGTCCAAGGCCAAGTCACCGGATACGATCCCACCTCCATAGGGATCGTTAACATGGAAACCGTTCAACATGAAGAGCCTCTTCCCAGCGAGGAGGAATACCTCAAAGACATGGTCCGCGTATGGCGCGGACGCAGGAAGACTAAGGCCTCCAGGGACGCCAACACGGACGCCGGCCAGCAACGGGTGGCGGGACGCTCTGCACATGTGCAGCGCGAGAACGCTCAACATGCAGCTGTGCAACAAGCAAAACAGCCCCGGTGGCGGCCGCAACACACGCCCCGCATCGGGAAAGACGAAATCATTGTGGTGCTTAAGCCACGAGAAACCATCGACCTGAAGGCCACCTTAGGTCCCGGACAAGCCGGCGCTGCCGTTCGCAGCATCCTCGGGGACGCCGCAAGTGCGGGGCTTGCAGTGTGGCCCGTGTGGGAGCAAAATGTGCTCGTGTGCACACTGAAATCAGTGGAAGCTGCGGAGAAGCTGCTCCGGGACGTCATGCTGCCGGTCGGAGGCCGCACGCTGCTATTCTGGGGCCACCCTAAGCTCTCCGGCGAATTCTGCAAGGGCGTCATCACCGTCTCCCCGGACGAGACATCTGAGACTGTCAAGAAAAAACTCAGTGAGGACCCCAACGTAGTATCCGTGCGCAAACTGGGCAAAACGCAGGTTGCTGTGGTCACCTTTGTGGGGACAAGGGTGCCGCGGACCGTGCTTTATAGTTGCGAGCGTCTCCCCGTCCGCTTCTATAAGAAAACGATCCCTGCCTGCCCTCGCTGTGGCACGGTGGGGCATCGGGCCGACGCCTGCCCGCGGCCGCAGCCTGGACGCTGTGAACGCTGCGGGGCTCAGGTTGCTGCTGCTCCTGACGGTGGCCCAGCTGAACATCAATGCTCCCCGTGCTGCCTCATCTGCGGAGGCAGCCATCACACCGGAGCGCCTGGCTGCGCGGGCAAGTACCGCAAGGTCGTCAAGCCGGGACGCCCACCCACCCCAAAGCAGAAGCAGACGCCGGGACCCAAAAAGGCCCAGACGCCCACGGCCGGACCCAAGCAGGCCCCGGGGCCCAAGCCCCAACCCAAGAAGGCCCAGTCCGGGCCGCCAAAATTTGTGAAGTCCGGGAACCCGACGAGGCCACCGGTCCTGAAAGCCGAGGATTTCCCACCTCTGGTACCGCGCCAAAATCAGGTGAGCAGTTGGAGTGGGTTAGTCTCTGGGCCCACCCCCCCTCCCTCCCCCACCGAATCCGCCCTACAGCGGCAGGTAGAGGAGCTCAGGCGCCAAAATCAAATTCTCGCCCGTAAAATTCAAGAATTAGAAGCTAAGCAGGCCGGGCAGTCCGAGCCCATGCAGAACGCTGAGCCCGAGGATAGCGATGACGGATCCTCAGTATCATCTTGCCTAACTAGCGTCTCGCGGCAAACCGCGGACACGGTGGTCGATTCGGCCCCCGCGGACGCCGGCCGCTTCGAGGCCCTGGAGAGTAAAGCCGAGCAGTTGGAGGAGCGGGTGGCAGCGCTCCCGAACCAAATTATGATTGCGGTCCGCGAGTCCTTTCAGGACATTTTCAGTTCCGCATTTGCTACAATGCTTGCCGACATTGCGGCCCAGGTGACTGACTCTGTCCTTAAGGCGGTGCAGCCCTGGGTCAGCTCCCAAATAAAATATTCTCTCTCCTGCGACTCCCCGCAGCTAAAACGTAAAATAGCTCCTCGACAGGCAGCGGAAGAAAGCGGTTCCGGGCCGATAGCCGCGGCGTTGATGCAACCCCTACCTGGGGCTGCGCCGGCCCCCGAACCGAGTGGCTACCCAGCACTGTAAAATAAAAACATCAATATGGCTGGCAAACCTTCTCAGAAAGCTAAAAAATTAGACCAATTCGAAATCATTCAATGGAACTGCAGGGGTTTCAGAGCCTGCAAAAAACGGTCACATCTCCAGCTCTACCTGCAGTCCCTTGGTGACATGCCGGCGCTTCTTGCTTTGCAAGAGCCCGGCAATGATGCTAAATTCTCTGGGTATAGCTCGTTTCAGGGGGGCCCCTCGACCTGCATCCTGGTGCATAAAGCATACACCGCGATTCAGGTCGATCTTGATCTGGAGACTGAGCAAGAATACACCATGGTGAGGGTTCTGCCTCTCAGGCGCCGCGACCCGTCAATACAGGTGCTTAATGCGTATTGCCCCCCGCATAAGCCGCGTGTTACTTTCAGCGAAATTTTCTATCGTGCTCTCAAGTCGGCTGACAATGAACCCCTGGTGATCATTGGGGATTTCAACGCACCCAGTCTACATTGGGGCTATCACTTCGAGAAATCCAGGGGACGCAAGCTGGCGGAGCTCATCTCCACCCTTCGTCTTACGTTGCTCACGGACCCGTCTTGCCCCACACGTGTGGGCAACTCGGTCACCCGTGACACGTGTCCTGACTTATCTCTGGTTAGGAACACTACAAACGCCACATGGGAGAACCTGGGGGATACCCTGGGCAGCGACCACTGCCTTCTCCGCATCACGCCTTTGGCGAAGGCAGCCCGTAGAAAATGGGGCCAGGCGAAAATAACCAATTGGCACCAATTTCGAATTCAGGAAGTCCCTCCGGTACTATTCTCCGACGGCTATGCGGAGTGGGCAACACAGGTCACCAACATACAGAAACAACACACGCAAACACTTCACACCACCGACGTGATCCCCGCAGTGGACAATCACCTCCTGCATCTGTGGGAGGCGCGCCGGAGCTTAACAAAACGATGGAAGAAACACAAGACGAATCGCAAGCTTAGAGCTCGTATTGCGCAACTTACGGAGCAGGCTGCGGCATATGCCGCCCAGCTCACAGACACCAATTGGATAGAACGCTGCAACTCGGCAGCGCGTCAGATGAGCTCGAAGGGGACTTGGCGTCTCTTGCGCAGCCTCATCGACCCTTCTCAAACGAAAGGGGAGACGCAAAAACAGCTCCGGCGGGCTCTGCACGGGTACCAAGGTACGACGGCGCAACTTGCGGACACTTTGTGCGACAGGTATCTCTGCCGCACAAAGGACCCGGTTGGGCCCGAGTACACGTACTCCGGCAAGGAAAATCAGGATTTAGACGCCCCTTTTGAGTTGCATGACCTTAAGGCGGCCCTGGCTAAAATGCGCCGAGGTGGGGCACCGGGTCGGGATCGCATAACAGTGAAACTGTTGGCGAACCTCTCCGACTGTGCATATCTCCATTTGCTACAATACATAAATAAGATCTGGGATGGGTGTCCGCTCCCACTCGAATGGAAAACATCCCTTGTAACGTTCATCCCCAAAGCAGGTAAAGCCGTGACTACGGACAACTTGAGACCCATCTCATTAACCTCGTGTGTGGGAAAGCTCATGGAGACGATGGTTCGGGATCGCCTCTCTCCATACATGGAGGGTAAGGGCCTCTTTGCAGACACTATGTTCGGGTTCCGCCCGCACATCTCTGCACAGGATGTCCTACTCCAACTACACAGGGACATAATACGACCCACAGCCATGCAACAAAATGACAAGGCCATTCTCGCCCTCGATCTTAAGGGGGCGTTTGACAATGTTAAACATGCCACCATACTCTCTAACTTGAACACCACTAACTGCGGGGCGAAGGTCTTCGCCTATGTCAGAGACTTCCTCTCTGCGCGTCAGGCACTCCTCCGGATCGAGGACGAGGAGTACGGCCCGTACTCTATGGGTACACGAGGTACACCACAGGGGGCGGTGTTATCACCGCTCCTTTTCAACATCGCCATGATCCACCTGCCCGGCCGACTGGCTCAGGTAGATGGCATAAAACACGCACTCTACGCAGACGACATTACAATCTGGACCACCGAGGGGAGCCTTGGGGAGATAGAGGACCGCCTTCAGCAGGCCGCCTCCATAGTCGAAGCATATGCTGCCGACTGTGGTCTCCAATGTGCTCCCGCCAAATCAGAGCTTCTACACGTCAGGACAAACCACAAGGACAACACGTCTCTACACATATCTCTGTCAGGCGGTCCCAGCATAGAAGTGGCGGAGCTCCGGATCCTGGGTCTGTTCATCAATAACAAACTTAGGCCGGACTCTACTATAGCGAAACTCAAGAGCATAGGTGAACAGGTTGGGCGCATGATCCGCCGTGTTTCCAACAAGCGGGGTGGTCTGCGGGGCAGGGACGCGCTACGGCTCGCCTATGCCTTCGTGACCAGCCGGATCCTCTACGCCGTGCCGTACACTCTAAACACAGTAACCTATAAAGTAACTTTTGGACGTGAGTAACTTTTGTCACAAAGGTTACAATTGATGTTTTTTTATGTTTTCATTACATTTTCTTTATTTTTGTGGAGCCCAAAGGTTACAACGGCCAGAAGTCAACCGTTTCAAAGGTTGCGGTGAAAAAATTGCCAAGTAACCTTTGCGCAGTAACTTTTGGTCAGCACGGTAACCTATATGCGTCGTCAAGCCAGGAGATATGTACATATAGAGGACGTATGCTGCTTTACGTGCGGGAACTGCGTTTGGACCGCAAAGGAGATGCTTTAATATGGCGGAGACATCAACGTAAGCTATCGCATGAGACCGATACTGCTGTTTTGGGTCGCAGCCACATTGAATCGCGCGTTATCAGATATCTGTCTTCACATTTACCAAAGGAGGCTGCGAATGCAATGCAAATGCAGTATTTTGCGGCTGAATATATATGAGAACACATCCTGAATGTTCGATTCCTATCCATGAGCTTTGCAAAGAAACCCAACGTGCTACTTCTCTAAGCATGGTCTGTACCGATTTTATTGCGCGAATAAACGTTAATAAACAAATATTTCAAATTGCATGTAATTTCTCGATGACTCAGATAGTGCCTATTTCTCATCTTCCTCGAACCGATACGCGATAACAACGGTCGCAATTAAGAGTAAAAAAGTAGACATATGGAAGGGCAGCACCTGGGAAGGCGACAGCGGACGTAACCGCATTTGCAGGCCGCCGAGTGCGCGATTCGACTTCCCTTCATGTGGCTCTCTGCATACGCCTCCAATGTATCATTTCAGGTGGCAAATATGTATCAGAAATCAGAACATAATGCGCCCACGGTACGAACGGCGGCGCCTATAAGAAACGAGTAATTTGCGAAGAACTACTCAAAATATGGCATGACGGCCGCTCCAGTATGCGTGAGACGCGCATGCGCAGACGGCCGGCGCTTCACCCAATGAAAAGCGGCGCTTCTGTTTCAAAACGCTTGGCATCGTTGCACGCCGGCAGGCGCGCCGGCAAGTCTGGACGGCGGGAAGGCTCGGGCGTTGCAGCTTTGCGGAGGCTGCTTTGTTTTTGGAACCGAGAGTTGGAACCCTTCGTGAACCACGCCGTCTTTTGGTGGCGTTTCTGCAGTGGTTTGTTTGGGGTAATGTCGCTAAGCAGCAGGGACGTGTGGGGTACGCTGCGCGGCAGCTGCAACGAACTTCAATGTGACTGTAGACGCTACGTCGCTGTGTGCTCGGCGGACAGCTCCGCGCCCAGCGCTATTCGTTGCGACTACTGCAATCACGTTCCAGGGGTTCATGGAAGAATAACGGACTTGGGTGAGTGTCCTTTTTTGATCAATTGATCGGTGCGCCATACGATTTTGGCAATACAATTGGGCTCATTAAAAAAATTGGCTGTGGTTTGACCATTGGCCATCCTGAGTGAATTGCGGAAGCAACAGCGCAGCAATCGTAGCAGCGGCGCTGCGATGCGGTAGGCACTGCGGTGTTCTTTGTATACCATGTTTCACTCTGGTGAGAATATCAGCCATGCTTTAAGTATGAATGGTTGCTCACTGGCTCTAATTTAACATTCCACAGATCCCATTGCCGGAAGAGTTGCAAGTGACTGCACCTCATGTATATACCTGCGCTGAGTGTTTACGCTGGAAGTATCAAGAAGTGATCTCGATCAGCAACGGCAACCTAGAGTGTTCCCTCATCTTCTGCCTGGTGACATATTACATAAAATACCTCGACTATCCACCGACTTAAGAGCTTGTTCATGCTCTTGAAAAAGAATAATTTGTTCTAATTTCTTGGAAAGAAATGTGTTTCAATTGTTCAAGTTCTAATATGTTGAAGTATATTTTCTACAGCTAAACTGAGCAAGTTTTTTTTTTAACCGCATTACACAAGTTGATGTAGCGTGGCTTTTTGGGCTTGTTGGTACATAGTTCCAATACACTGTAGCGCAGCAAGAGACGAGGACACAAGAGACGAGAGACGAACACCACGAGCGCTAACTTCCAACAAATTTTATTCTCCTCAAGCATCACATTTATACGCCAGACAACAGTAATCACACGTGCGAACAGTATCAATTTCTTAGAAAAACGAGCTCTTTATCTGAGAGGAGACTGGAAGGTGTACACACGAGCATCCTGACCTATTTATTTTTTCGGCTGCAATGATTTCGCGCGTTACCCTTTCTCTGCTTTTTCCTATTACCAGACTTTTATCAAAGAAAGGCTTACAGGTTTTCAACTTGCATGCGAGAATGTGGTCAACCAGCGATCCGCCTTGCCCGTTTCTGACGTTGCGAGCGTCTGAACGAGCGCCTAATGGAACACGCTCGCAACGTCAAAAACGGGCAAGGCGGATCGCTGGTTGACCACATTCTCGCATGCAAGTTGAAAACCTGTAAGCCTTTCTTTGATAAAAGTCTGGTAATAGAAAAAGCAGCGAAAGGGTAACGCGCGAAATCATTGAAACCGAAAAAATAAATAGGTCAGAATGCTCGTGTGTAAGCACACCTTCCTGCCTTACACAGTGTCACGCAGCCTTCCAGTCCCCCGCCTATCCTTTCCCCCCACCGCCACCGTGGCCCGTCTGGCTCGCCTCCCTGGATCTGAGACTGCAACGTGCCCTCGTCGCCTTGGCCCAGGATGTACTGAACGCCTAATAGAAAGGATGTTCGAATAAAAAAAATGTCACCACCACCACCTCTCAGATAACGAGCTCGTTTTTCTAAGAAATTGATACTGTTCGCACGTGTGATTACTGTTTTCTGGCGTATAAATGCGATGCTTGAGGAGAATAAAATTTGTTGGAAGTTAGCGCTCGTGGTGTTCGTCTCTCGTCTCTTGTGTCCTTGTCTTTTGCTGCGCTACAGTGTATTGGAAGTTGATGTACTTATGCGAGTGTTGTCAGGCTTATAGCACTGTTAATGTTACAAGTTATTGGTCATGTCCTTCTGCATATTTGTTAATGAAGTGACTGGAGGAGTCTCAAAGGGATTTTGTGCATATGATCTAGACAAGTTGTGCTGAATTTGCTGATGTTATGTACCTCTGAAAGCTGTTAGGTATATGTATATCTCTGGTTGCTGTTTAGCCAAGATATTTAAATCGATTGATTGTTGTTTGCGTTTGTATGTGGCCACAAGTTTTAAAAGAACTTATTTTATCTGCACTGCTTGGGCCACCTTTCTTGATCTCATATTGTATAGTCATTTTAATCTTTCTTTTAAGAAGTGTGGTAAAATGTGTGATCAAAATATTGCCTTCTCTGATAATTTTGCCATTCATATTTTGTGTCTGATATATCCCTTACACAATGTCAAGTTGACTTGGCACTTGGTCGTGAATAATAGAGCTTTTATTTTGTTCTTTTTGGTACTACAATTACAGTGCCTATTTTCTTATCTACATTGCAATAAGAGTGATATGCTGTAGCCAAGCTCTATTCGAAGCGAGACTTCATCTGAGCATGCTTTATTGAGTTGCTTGTTCAACGTGGTTCTGTTTCGCATTCCGACAGTAATGCTGTACTATGGGCCCATATTTTAGTGCCTTCCATGCCCATTTATTGTGATTTTTTTTGCAAAATGTTTGCAAAAATGGTGCCTTGAACATACCTGCATCTGTTACATTCCTTAGTTTTTCTTCAATGTAGACAATATTTGGGAAGTTTTGTTGTTTTGTATTTTTTCTAGTCTTGAAGATGTTGCAGTGAATTAAAATTTTGCCTATCATATGCCGATGTTTGTCGTTTTTTTCCTTTCTAAACCATTCTCTTGTTTGGCCAATTTTTGTTCCATTCAAATTGAAATCCAGCAGAGCTCTGTATTTCATCAACTTCAGCAAGTTGCAGCGACATTTTTGCCATTTTTAGGCCAGTCATTGTGGCTTACAAAGATTACACATTTTGGAGCACGTCACCTATGGCTAGCTCAATGATGTATACCTTTGTAAAGGTTACAGCGCTAAAAAAGTCGCGTAACCTATGCGTAAAAGGAAGTAACCTTTACCATTTGTAACTTTTACAAAGGTTATAAGTGGAAAGGTTACATTCTGTAACCTTTAAATTATAGGTATACTTCAATGTGAAAATGTGCACCTTTACAAAGGTTACCCAAAGGTTACCGTGTTTAGAGTGTACCTACGCACCACCAAACAACAAGACGACCGCATTGACGCCATCATCAGGAAGGCAACAAAGCGAGCACTGGACCTTCCGGTGGCTACCTCCAACGCCAAACTGAAGGCGTTGGGAGTGGTAAACTCCTATCAGGAGTTGCGGGAGGCCCACCTCGTGAACTAATATACGCGGCTATCGCAGACGGTGCCTGGGCGCCGCCTGCTAAACCGCTCACACATCCAACACACATGCATACCAGAGGGAACGGAGAACATCCCGATGCTGTGGCGCCACATGGTCTTGGTCGCTCCGTTCCCGCGTAACATGGACATGGCTTCACATGAAGGCAGACGACAAGCGCGGGTTCGCACGCTTGAGAGGCAATATGGGTATAAAGAGGGCGTCTATTACGTGGACATCACAGGGCCGTCGCCCGCGGGATTCTTCACGGCTGCCGTAGTCCACCGGGGAATGAATGTCGATGGGCTATCTTTTCGGGCCCCAAATTCAACACGAGCGGAGGAAGTCGCAATAGCTCTCGCTGCCGCCGATCCAAAATCGAAAACGGTTATCACAGACTCTCGCCGGGCCTGTGAACATTATCTTGCAGGCGAAATATCACCTCTGGCCTCGCAAATTCTAAGACGCGCTCTCGCCGATCCAACTCGCACAAAAGTGATCTGGGCTCCTGGCCACCAGGGTCTACGAGGCAATGAGGCCGCTGATGCGGCCGCCCGAGCGCTCACACACCGGGCTCCTCATCCTAGCTCTCATGGCTCAGAAGCTCATAAAGCGCTTCTGCGGTTCCGCGAAATCCTAATTTATTATTGCGACAGCCACCGTCTCTACCCGGCACCTGCCAAGGGGCTGAGTAAGGCGGAGGAGCGAACTCTGCGGCGCCTGCAGACAGGAACCCTTCTCTGTCCTGCAATAGCAAAACACTTCGATCCGAACACAGATGGGCGCTGCCCGCACTGTGGAGAGATCTGCGATATCTTTCACATGGTGTGGGAATGCACTCAGAATCCTCACCTTCCCCCCTCCCCCACCCCCACCCGAGAGGCATGGGAGACTGCCCTCCTCAACTGCTCCACACTGGAGTCCCAAAGGGCTCTGGTCAAGCGGGCGCGAGACGGGGCCTCGTCATGCGGTGTCCCGGACTAACGATACCGACCATGCAGCAGGGTTATTTTTTTTTTAACCCTCAAGCTCTCTTTGATTAAAGTTTTTCACCACCACCATCTAGTAAATACGGTATCTTCGTTCACTCTCTTCTTCCTTCGTTGCCGTTACCGCGAGGTTGAGGTGTCCACCGATATATGCAAAACAGATACATTTCCTTTCCACAAAAACCAATTTAGCGACGAACAAGGCATACAGCCGGATTGCCGACGGCGTTCTGTGCACTCCCTGGCAGCGTGGCGGAATGTTCACATGACGAAATAAGGCGTCGCCAACGCTCCCGCGCTGTAAAGCGTCTATTAATGCGCGCTTGCCTTGGCGTGAATGCTTTGCTATGCAGTCCTCTAAGGAGAAGTGGCAGCGACAGGAAGAAGCGAGAAAACGACAACGTGCACAAGAGACGCCAGAACAGAGTGAAGCATGCCTTGCAAAGCGTCGTACTAAGGATGCAGCTCGGCGACAACGTTCTACCTCACAGAGTGGTTCCACGTCATAGGTCACCGATGAGTCTCAATCCCTGACTGCCCTGGAACGCCGCATTGCTACTAGGCGAAGGCAACGCGCTGAAGAATCGCCAGATGAACACGCGCGCCATAGCTAACGCAATTTACCCGGTTTAACCAGAGCTAAACCACTGCCAATATTTCAATTACTTGGCGATTTTACCCTCGTTTGGACGCCAACTAGAAGACAGCTCCCTGTTTCTTATCCTGTTCCAAGGGGAAGAAGTGGTAATGATCGCTGGCAGCGTTAAAATCAGAAACCGAGTGTTCTCGGCAACACCCAATTGCGGCTTGGTTGCTCCTGGACTTAGCTAAGCATGTTATTGGCGGATCGGTTCTGCATGGCGCATTTACTCGAGCAATGGGCTCGCATTAAGAACGCACCTTCGAATTTGCCTATTAAAAAGAGCACTTTTCTCTTCCGCAATACACGCAACCGTATGTTTTTGAAAGCCGAAGAAACTACGGAATGCTATAAAGAACAATATATGGAATACAAAGACTGTTATAGCGCGGGGCGGCAAGACCAGCAAATCAGAATGATCCGCGAGAAATCGGAGAACGTATAGAAGCAAAGCCTGAATGAAGAGTTTTCTTAGATCTTCGCACTGAGTGCACTTAGGTGGCACGAGTGAAATCTAGTCCGATCTTTAGGCAACATTATAGGTGGGTAGGTGAGTTTACGTGCCTCTAACAGAAAAGTTTTCCCATCTGCTCAAGAGCAAAGAAACCATGGTGAAGATGGTGTATGTTTTATCCTTAAGGCTGATGGGGCTGGATGAAGTTTCCCCTTACGCAAGGACACCCCCCTCCCCCTGAACTTTAAAGATTTGTTTGGAGAAAAATGGGTGTATTATGCGAGATAATACTTCAGCTGAAATGTCTTAGCGCCGGTTGTCATCTTGTATTGACTCTTTCTGTCTTATCTCTGTTCGTATTAGCGTTTCTAACGCTGTTTAATCATTACTGGAGTACAGCACAACAGTAACACGGCCAAGACGCCTAACTTCAGGGGTTGTGAGCCCCAACTACATTCGTTAAAATGGGAAGCCAGCGGCGCCTAATGTAGTAGTAGTCTTGTCCCTGTGTTCTTTTCGTAGCACACTATAGGTTCTGCGGTCATCACTGATGCCTTATCTTCCGGTAACCTGCGCGCCTAGTGTCACAACCATAATAATTTGAAAAGTGCTTATGAAAGCAGACTGCAGTAATGCCCCCCCCCCCCCCCCCCATTTTTTTTCAAACTGAAGCCCGATTGTGCTTCCAAAGCAGTTTCAGCGTTATTGATGATCGTAGAACATGTTTCCATTCGAAATGAATAAAAATGAGCTTATAAAATACCACCGAGGAACTGTACTCCTTTTACACGCACGGTATTATGAAGGGTGTTTAATAACCACGGAAGGTGTTTGGTCCTATAACTATTGCACCATAAAGAGTTTTTTTTAGTGAAATAGCAAAATGGAGTACTGAAGAAACATTTCTGCATGTCTCCACGTTTTGAGTAGTTTTTCTGTGCTGTTATAGACTTAACTATTAACGGAGCTTACGGCATTTGTTTTCAGGCGTTACCCAATCAAGAGAGAAATTTTTTTCAGATTTTCGCTTAACGAAAGACCACACTGTAAAATCTACCAGAACTACATGAACACTTATGGACCCATTTAAAGGTATGAGTAGCTCCGATAGACATTTGAAAGTATGGCTTGCATATCTTTTTCATGTACTCCGATATCCTTCTTGTGTATCATAGAGACGATTTCTAGATGCTATGCATGACGTCCTATGGAGTCTGGTATGAAGTTATGCTTTTCGAAATGTATCGTCTGTATAACTCACTTCGACAGTACAGTATTTTCTCTGCGCTTTCCATAACAACCGCATGGAAAGCCTGCAAAGTGGTGGAAATCTTCAAAATAAACATTTCATAGAGGAGAGTCTGAATTGCGGCAGCTTCATGGTACGCAACGCCGATAAAATTCAGGACTACGTAGCGAACGCTGCTCCGGGCGAATGGCTGAACGCGGGAGTTTCTTGTTACGACATGCGACTACAATGGCGACACTAACGCCCTTCGCTCTGAGGAAAGCAAGTTTCGACTGCCTCAGCATGAAGCCTGCTTTTCCTCAAGTAGTGTACACTGCAAATAACCTTTCACCTAAAAATAGATTGAAATGCCTCTGAAGCAGTTTAGCACTGTTAATTTCTACCATGAAGAAGTAAATGTAAAAAAATAACCTGTGATATTCTGCAAGAGCAAGGTTCGAATGCGCTCACAAGCAGTTGACCCCACTAATGACTGCTTAGCTATATTTCAAACAACTACAAACACCTTTTGTTGGACAGTGCAAACATCTGCTTCTACTCACTGTTAACTTTTGCTAAACCACTGCACCGACGCCTTGTTCACACCGCATCTTTCTTCTTCATCTGTTGCCTTTAGTCGCCACAGTTGCGTGTTTAAGATACTCGTTAAGAAATGCCAAGGCATTTCCCATTTTTCCTGGTCTATGTCTCGCGTGAGACCGATATGAATGGGCGACGGGCGGAGGTTTCATAGGGGAGAGCACGGCAGCTTTACATGAGGTCAGCTAAGGCAAAGTTTTTTACACGAACTGTTCAAAAAAGCCAGCGATATGGCAGGCCAGAACCCACTCTTGATCCTAGGAGGCTTTAATGCGCAAAGCCCAGTTGAAGGTACCGAAAATTCAATGCCAAAAGTAAAAGCATAGCAGAAAGTGCAGAAAAATACTGCATGGAGCTAGCTAACGATCCCACAACTACGATGAGGATAGGAAACAGCGTCTGCAAAGACAGCACGCCTGACCTAAATTTCTTAAAAAACAACAAAATATCCAATGGGAAAATACAGTGGAAACCTTAGGGAGCGATAACCTCATCCTTAACTTAGAAATAGCCGCAGGAGAAATGGAGATGCCTAGGGACTGGCAAAAACACAGACTGGGAAGCCTTCAGAAACCACCGCGATGGAACAGTAAAACCGATAACCAACATAGAACAGTGGTGCGCGGAGCTTACGAAGGCCAGACAAAACTACACGATGATCGTTCGCACGGAACAACACCCAGACGTAGACAGCCACCTTCTTCACCTATGAGAAGCAGGAAGAAGCCATATCAGGAGATGGAGGCAGCAAAAACACAACAGGAAACTCAAGCTAAAAGTCGCAGAACTAACTAGGAAGGCATCAGAGCACGAAAACAGTATCGCCACGCAAGACAGGCAACAGTTCACGGAAACTCTTAGAGGAAAACTAGGCATGGCCCGAACTTGGAATATACTAAGAGCTTTGATAGACCCAACAAAAAACCAAAACGGGAAGCGGCAAGTCCATGGAAAGACTACTCCGCACCTTCTCTGGAACGGAAGACCAACTAACACAGGCACTGAGGGAGAAATGCTACGGCACAACCACGCACCCAAAAGCAAGACCAAGAATACACCGGCGAAGACAATGCCGAGTTGGATAGTCCAATCACCGAGGAGGAAGTAAGGGCAGCCATAGGGGAAGCAAAAATGAATACGGCAGCCGGAAAGGACAGAATAAATAACGCTACCATTAGAAACATAAGAGACACGGCTGTTGCCGAGCTTACCAAGTACCTAAACGCTATCTGGGAAAAAGCAATCGTGCCGGTGGAATGGAAACACGCAGAGGAAATTATGACACCCAAGCCGGGCAAGCCTCCAAATCGAAAACCTCAGACCAAACTCTCTAACCTCCTGTTTAGGGAAAATATACGAGAGAGGGATTAATGAAAGGATACCAGACTACATGGAGGACATGGGATATTACACCGATGACATGTTTGGCTTCAGAAGGGGCTGTCCACGCAAGACCTACTCCTATAATTAAAGGAGGATGTACTCACTGATATACCAAGAAGCGGCGAACACATAGTGCTAGCGCTCGACATAAAGCGAGCCTTCGATAACGTGGGATATGCGGCCATCATGGAAGGTCTAAATAACATAAACTGCGAAAACAGAACCTTCCGTTATGTCAAAGCCTTTTTGACGGAACGAACGGCTACGATAGCCATCAGAAATACAAGATCAAAGAGCTTCATGGCCCCAACAAGGGTACCCCGCAAGGCTCAGTAATATCACCGCCACTATTCAACATAGCGATCATAGGACTCACGAAAGTACTCGACGAAATACAAAACGTCAGCTACGCAATGTACGCAGATTGCATAAAAATATGGACAACCACAGTCTCTCTAGCAACTAGAGAAGTGTGGCTACAAAGAGCGATCGACCATAGTGAACAATACGCCAGGGCCAGAGGATTATTGTGTTCAGCATAAAAATCATAATATATAAGAATCAAAAAATGGTAGACGAAAATACGACTCCCAAATCACCCTGAAACTCGGGAACCAGACAATACCCGAGAAAACAGAAGTCAGGGTACTTGGAATGTGGCTTCAAAACACTGGGCGGTGTAGCAAAACCATCGCCTCTATTATGAATACAACAGAGCAAGTCGCCAGAATCGTGCTAAGAGTCAGGGAATGAGAACATGACACCCTAAGACTCATAGACAGCCTCGTCACGATCAGGGTCACGTACAGCTTCCGCTACCACGAACTAAACAGGCAAGAGACTCTAAAATCGACACCGTACTACATACAACCCGACGCTCACAAACGCCGATCCTCCGCCTCCGACGCTGTCGCGCCCGAGCGTGACGTCATCTGCCAAACAGCCCCTTTCTTGGAACCGTTTGAGCAGCGCATCATGGCCCGCGTCGCGCAACTTGAGGAGCGTCACCAGTATGTCGAAATTTCCGGAGACCCTCACTACGGCGTCCCTCATAGCCTAAGTTGCTTTGGGACGTTAAACCCCAATAAACCAGTATCGACCCCCACGTGGCCGCCATTGAATCTCACCTAACCACCCTAGCCTCCAGGGTCGCTGCCCTAGAAGCCGCAGCTGTGCGCTTGATCCGCCGCAACAGCCGTTGCCTAGCAACCGCCGTGGTGGACACCTGAACCGCACCGCACAGGAAGAGAGGAAGTGGGAGTGAAAGAAGAAAGACTAAGAGGGACCGTAGTGAAGTAAACGAAAATTGTATTTGAAGAAAGCAAATTACGCTGTAACTGTCTCGCATATCTCGGTGGACACCCGTCATCGGTTTGTAGAGGAAGGGAGGAAGTGGGAGTGAAAGAAGAGAGAGAAAGGGGGCCATAATGAAGAAAATGAATTAGAGGAAAGGAAATTACGCAGTAACTGTCTCTCCAATCTCGGTGGCCAGCCTTCATCCGTTTGATGAAGTCGGAGATTACCCAAGTAAATCATAATTACCATTACATCGCTTAACCACAGGGACGCCTAAGCGCAGCCATGGCCTGTAGCTAGCTAATTAATGACGCAGTAGTTCTCTGTCATCTTGGTAGACACCTATTCTTGTACACTCTACTTGAACCACACTGTACTGGAAGGGAGGAAGTGGGAGTGACAGAAGAAAGAGAAAGAGGGGCTGTAATGAAGAAAATGAAAATTGTATTTTAGTCAAGAAAATTACGGAGTAACTGTCTCGCATATCTCGGTGGACACCCGTCATTCGTTTGTAGAGGAAGGGAACAAGTGCGAGTGAAAGAACAAACAGAAATAGGGGCTGTAATAAAGGAATTGAATTGGAGGAAAGGAAATTAGCAGTAACTGTGAATCCACGTCCAGGGACGAAGATGAAGGAACGCCCAGAGAAACGCAGCGGCGACAGACTGACTTTGCTATTCGACTCCACAAGTTCTACTCTGCCAGCTGCAGCTATCGCGTCACTCCAGGTTTAACCAGGGCTAAACCGCAGGCAATTTTTTATCTAGTTGGCAGTTAGCAGCTTATGGCCATTTAGAAACTAGACAATTACACACGTCGACGAGAGAGGAGGCCTGCATTCTGCAGCATGTCCTCTAGCTGTGCTGGTCTAATGAGTTACCGCAACGTGCGCGCCTACCACGCCCTCACATCGATGAGCGGTGAGTGGGGCAGTGAAACGACGAGGCGCCATCTCAGGTTTCCATAACCCCCAAACATTCGGAACGAGGGGACCAGTTGCATTGGATGAAGTTCAAACTGTGCCATGGATGGGACGTATTTTTGTGCACTTTGTGCCTTCCGGTTTACTGCGTGTTGACAGCCAAATTAATTTCCATCTTTATTTCTTCTACTAAAATTACTAGCTCGAATAATGGTAGAAAATTCAAGAAACAGCATGAAAACAGCATGAAAATATTCAGGGAGACATGCGGTGAGGCGAAAGCCTTAAGCGCGGTGTTGCTGCTTGTGTCAATGATGTCATTGTGTCGTTGAGAGTGGAACGCGACAGCGTCTTCCAACGCTGCCAGGGAGTCCCCAGAACGCCATCGCCAGTTTGGCTCTCCGCCTTGTTCGTCGGTAATTTGATTTTTGATTAAAGGAAATATATCTGTCTCGCATATCTCGGTGGGCACCTGAACCTCGCTGTGACGGTAAGGGAGGAAGATGAGAGTGAACGAAGACATCGAATTTACTAGACGCGCCTTTGTTGATTCCAAACCATCCAGCTGGCATGGCGGAGTGGTTAGCGTGCTCGTCTCGCACTCCGGAGACCCTGATTCGGTTCCCCAACTCGAACAAATTCCTACTCGGTTTTATTTATTGGTCCGGTTTGACTAGAAAGGTTAATTAAGCTAAACAGTTAACCAACTAATTTACTAAACTCAGTCCCACTTAGAGCATCACTATACCATCCCTTTAATTGGCTGCGTGGTTAATAGCCAAAGTACAACTGGCCCCATTTGAAGTTCGCGCACTTTGACGTCACGATCCTATGGACCAATTGAAAAGCGGGAAATTTCTGTCCACAACTCCTGCATACAACGATGAGGCATTACAGGCTTCCGCCTTACAATATAAGCAATTTAGCAAAGATGCTACCTATAACTCCGTTGACAAGGTTGACCTTTCGCCTCATGGCAAAAGCCGATAAGATACCGAGCATTACTTAAAGGCGAGAAGCAGGAGACGTGTGGTCTGATAGACAATCGGCTCTTCATGAAGCCGAAACTTTGATTTTAATCAAGACAATTGGGCCGAACACTCCAGAGAACTGCTTGTGGGAACAAATATATGGGCGAAAGTCCCCAACTTGAAGATCGTATACGGCACCAAAATGATAAAATTTACGTCCACTGTACCGAGGACTATTGCTTGGCAAATTAAATCACTGAATGAACTAGGTTAGGTGCATTCCAGCAGACTCTATACAGTACATCACTTGCCGCGGTGGCTCAGTGGTTATGGTGCTCGACTGCTGACCCAAAAGACGCGGGTTCGATCTCGGCCGCGGCAGCTGGAATTCCTTCGGAGGAGAAATTCTAGAGGCCCGTGTACTTTGCGATGTCAGTGCACGTTAAAGAACCCCAGGTAGTCGAAATTTCCGGAGCCCTCCACTACGGCGTCTCTCATAGCCTTAGTCGCTTTGGGACGTTAAACCCCATTAACCAACCAACCACTTGCTAGATCTGATTTCCTAAGGTATATACTTTCGCTTATCATAGTTACACTCCGCAGTTTGGCTTTATGACTGGCACTGGTACGGGTTCATTCCATGAGGAATTCTCGGATTAACTGCTCTCATCATTTGATTAAAATATTTTCACAAAATCCCTCTTCCTAGATCTAAAGAAAGCCTTTCACACCATATTCATCTCTCATCACCAGCCTCACTATGCCCATCGCAAGACAAAGGCCTCTCCCACGTCTTCCCAATGAAGCCTGTCCTGTGACACCTGCGCCCACCCCATCCCAGCAAACTTCGTAATCTCATCTACCCACATAACTTTCTGCCGCCAACTGATACGCTTGCCTTCCCTAGAAATCCAGTCTGTTACCTCTGGGAACCATGGTTACCTTGCCCTAGCATTGTATGCTTTTCGCAAGCCTATTTCTTCTTTTTGATACGGACTAGGATGTCATTAACGCATATTTGATTCCTGTATTTTCCCTCTTCCTGCCTCTTAACTTTACACCTATCATTTTTCTTTCCATAGTTGGCTGGGCTGTCCTTAGCTTAAGTTTAGCTCTTTTTGATAGCCTAAACGCTTCTGGCCCATAGATCAGTAACGGGAACATACAACTGTTATATAGACAAATGCGCCAGCCAAATGCCATCACCCCACTTATATACTTCTACAAAAGAAGCTCTTGGGCGAGTTGGTGACGATTTTCCATAGGTACGCAGGGCTATGTTCTGTCGTCCTCTTTTTTTGTGTCTTCCGCGCTGTAAATATGGCATCTACTCGTAGCTATTTCACTCGTGCGATCCGGATCTGCGCGCACTCCCTGCGCTGAGGAAACATATTTCCTTATAACTTCCAGCACCTCCATACAAATTGTAAACTGCTTTTTCCTTCCTAGAATATTGCACATTACATTGGTTTTCTGCATGTTGGTTTTTAGACCAGCTCTTCTGTATACCTACAGCGCGAAAGAACAAGAGAGGACGACAGAACACAGCGCTGTTTTTTATATAACATTCAAAAAGCCCTTTGTACCTGGAATCAAGTTCAATAAAGCAAGCTGTTGGTAGAGTTGTTGACGATCTTCCATACTTAGACAGCGCTGTGTTTTGTCGTCCTTTTTGTTTTGTCTTCAACGCTGTAAATATGGCGTATACTCCTAGTTATTTCATTCTTGTGATCCGGATATGCGGTCATTCACTGCCCTAAATAAAAGTTTTTTCTTACCGCTTCCATCTGCTCGCTACAATTTGTAAACTGCTGTTTCCTTCCGAGACTGTTGGACATTACATGGGTTTTCTGCAGGTTCATATTTAGACGCACTGTTTTGAGCTGCCTGCCTAGCTCACTGATGATGATTTACAGTTAATCATCTCAGTGGCTCAGCAATGCAATCTCTTTAGCGAATCGCACATTACTAAGGTATTGTCTAATAACTCTCATCTCGAACGGTTCCTCATCCAGGCCTCTGACACCTCCTGTTAGCAGGCGGTGAATAGCATTGGTGAGATCGTGCCTCCCTGCCTGAAGCCCTTCTCTAATGGAACTGTATTGCTGGTCATATGGAGTACTGTAGTAGCTGTGCAGTCGTTTTAGATATCTTTGTCATTTCACATACGTCATCTGCACCAAGATTCCCCGTTTTCGGCATAACTGCTGAGGTTGTCACTTAGTCAGAAGGTTTCCAATAATTAATAAAAGCTCTGTATTGGGGTTGCTTATATTCTACGAATTTTTCTACCACCTGATTGACAGTGTGAATACAGCGCATTTTCGAAGTACACCTTACTAAAGCCTGCGTGGTCATTTGGTTGATTGAAAACAAAGGTTATCCTTACTATATAAGCGATCACTTTAGCAAATAATTTTTAGGTATCAGACAGAAAGCGGATCGGTCTGTAATTTTTCAAGCCCAGGACATCTCGCGTCTTGTGGATTACGTTTATCTTAGCATTCTTACATCTTTCTGATACACTCCACGTAATAAGGCATTACGTATCATCATCATCAGCAGCCTGACTACACCCACTGCAGGCCAAAGGCCTCTCCCATGTCTCTCCAAGTAACCCTGTCCTTTGTCAATTGCGGCCAGTGTATCCCCGCAAACCTTTTTATCTCATCCGCCCACATAACTTTCTGCCGTCTCCTGCTACGTTTGCCTTCTCTTGGAATCCACTCCGATACCCTTAAGGACCAGCGGTTATCTTGCCTTCGCAATACATGGCCCCAAGCCCATTTCTTCCTCTTGATTTCGACTATTATATCATTAACCCGCGTTTGTTTCCTCACCCACTCCGCCCTCTTCCGATCTCTTAACGTTACACCTATCATTTTTCTTTCCATAGCTCGCTGCATTGTCCTTATTAACTTAAGCTGAACCCTCTTTGTTAACCTCCACGTTTCTGCCGCACAGGTGAGTACCGGTAAGATACAGCTGTTGTATGCTTTCCCCTTGAGGGATATTGGCAAACTGCCTTTAATTGTAGGCAAACTGCCTACCAGGTATTTACTAAGGTAATCGCGAATAGAGTCAGGACAACCTTAGGCTTTAGCCAACCAAATCATCAAGCAGGCTTTTGTAAAGGATACTCGACAATAGACCATATTCACACGATAAACCAGGCGATAGAGAAATGCGCAGAATATAACCAACCCCTATACATAGCCTTCATTGATTACGAGAAAGCATTTGACTCAGTGGAAACCTCAGCTGTCATGCAGGCATTGCGGAATCAGGGTGTGGAAAAGTGTGGCGTGTAAATGTTTGAAGATATTTATAACGATTGCACAGCTACTATAGTTCTCCATAAAGACAGCAATAAAATTCCAATAAAGAAAGGTGCCAGGCAGGGGGACACGATCTCGCCAATGCTATTCACCGCCTGCTTACAGGAGGTATTCCGGGGCCTGAAATGGGAAGAGTCTGGGATAATACTTAGTGGAGAATACCTGAGTAATTTGCGATTCGCTGATGACATTGCCTTGCTAACCCACTAAGGACAAGAACTACAATGCATGATCAATGAGTTAGACAGGCAGAGCAGAACTGTGGGGCTAAAAATTAACATGCAGAAAACCAAAGTGATGTTCAACAACCTAGCAAGGGAACAGCAGTTCGCAGTTGGTAGCGAGGTGCTGGAAGTAGTAAGAGAATGTGTCTACTTAGGGCAGGTAGTGACTGCAGATCCGGATCATGAGAGGGGAGTAACTAGAAGAATAAGAATGGGGTGGAGCGCATATGGCAGGTTCTCTATGATGATGAAAGGCATTACGTATACAGGCTGGCTAAGCTTTCTCTAGTGAAATCTCCCTTCCATCCTCCAACAGATCTGCTGTTACCTGATCTTCAGCAGCTGCTTTTCCTCTTTTCACTGCTCCTAGAGCTTTCTTCCTCTTTTGTTGCTGGCGGTTGTCCCAGTACTGTGCTCTACTGCCTCTCTCCTTAAAGACATGTTTACATTGGCTAGCGTATTGATTTGTGAAGAACTTCTCGGCTACATTAACTATCTTATCCATATTTCTAATTACATGGCCCTCTTTGTCTCATAACGAATATATCTTGTTTTTGCCGGCGCGCGTTTTCCTGGTCCCCGCTTTTAGGCTACCTTCTTTTTTTTAGATCAAGCTTGATTTTCTCCATAATAAGCATCCATATGTCGGCTACCTTGCGCTTAATGATTACCTTCGATAGCTCTGCCTGTTGTATTCTGCCTGTAAGGTTAGACACTTTCGTGGCTTGGATTTCATAATAAGAGTTTTGCGGCACCGTTATTCGAACCATGGTCCTCTTGTACGCGAGGTGGATGCGATAACACTGCGTCATCGCTCCTGACCATGAACTACCTAGTATTGTATGCATACTGTTTCTTTTTACCTTCCGCCTGTCTTATGACAAAATTCTCGAGAACTACATGACAGATGAACATCAAATTGTCGCTTCGATGCTAAGTGGGTTTTAAGTTGTAAGTTGCCGCTTAATGCCGGTATATCTCGCGAATTAATTTTATCGCCAAAGTTGCTTAATATTTTCTGTAATAACCTGCCTACGGCAATTTCTGAACGTCCGGTGTTCCACTGTGCCGGCGACGGAGTGTTACTTCCTTGTTATTTTTTTATAGCAAAACGCCCCTGGTATGCTGCAAAAGGACACCTACAATGCATTGCGCTGTTCACTCATGCGAAATGACTGCCAATGTATAAAAACAGCTTCGTTCTTGCGCTGTCCACTAAAAACTACTCTAATTAACGTGCCTGTTTACTTACAGAAGTTGGACTCCGTTTCTTATACATGTACACCCTCTGAATATGCGGAATGAGTTAAATATCTTGGAGTTTCTTTCCATAGCCCTTTATCTTGGCAACACCGCTCACTTCATGTTTGCTCAGAACTGAAGTCAGTGCCACAGGTTTTGTTCATCATGAAATGTGTTGTGCGAATGCCTGTAAAGAAAATGATTGTGCGCTTTCTGGTTTACAAAGTGTTGAGGTACAGTGTTAATCCAGCTGTTCGGATTATTCGAAGTGCGGGGTTGAGAGAATTATAAACGTAATAATGCGGTAACAATAAAGCTCCATTGAATAAAAAAACATGGCCTCCGGTAGTGCGTGCTATAGAAATTGCTGTTTGGTCGCCAGAGTCGGACGCAATCAAACCAAGTGCCGTCATGAAAGCGCGAAACGCGATCGGAGATTGCCAGACGCGATGGAAGTCTCGCGGTAAAACCCTTCTGTACCACCCTTATGCACAAGTGAGAGTGCGAGCTCGCACTCTCACTTGTGCATCCCTAGGGATGAATGATGCGGCTCAACTGTGATGTCAAGCAAAAAAAAAACAAGATGCCAATGCAGCAGGACGGCAAAATACACAGACATGAGAAGAACGCAAAGACACATAGTAAGCTGCATAAAAAGCGTTAATGCATTCGTGTCCTCAACTCGTAATGTAATTGCGTGTTTGCGAAAAGTCTTCCTAAGCATCTTGAGCATCCGGATTTAAAATTCCTGGTGATTGGAGTTGTTGTTAAACATTTTTGGAATTTCGCACTTTAACACGGCGCTATATCGACGCGGGAACTTTGAAAACACCTTTGTTATGTGGCTCACCACAGTGTGAAGCGGTTAGAAGCTGTGCTTATGTTCCGGGCTTTTTTTTTTGCCTGGTTAGGAGAAAAGATTTTTCGAAGACTTTTAACCCATTAGCGCGACGCGTCATTGTAAAAGTACATTTAATTTTTTTGTGGTTTCCACACTAAAGACTGAATTTTTCTTTTCAATTAGGTCATGCTTTGTCACCAGGGGGATCAGCTGTCATTCCTTAACGAAGAAAACGCGTTTCCTCTGCTCAGCACGTCACTTTTCCGTAGGGAAACTTCAGGATGTTTGTTTCCCACCGACTCCACCGGTTCTCGCTGGCTTATAATTTTCTCGCGGACGCGTTTATGTACATATTATACTAGCTTCAAGTATAGAGCAGCACGAAAGACGAAAATAAACAATGGATGCTTTGAATGTCCTTCATCTTTGGCTTTTTTTTTTGCGTTATGATGAGTTATATGAGGCTGTACATTCTATAGTACGCTGGGTCTTCCTGTGTGCACAACGGCGGCTATCTATTCGAGGTCATAGATCTCATGGTTCCTACCAATTTTTCGGAAGAAACAACACTTTATCTGCTCAGCGAGGCCTCATAGACTGCTGTGCTTGTCGCTTGCTATCCTCAATGTGACAGATGATGTGATTTTAATTGGTTATAAGAAAGTATTGATTATAAGAACTGAATGTTCTGCAGAGCAGACTGTTACTGTTTTGCATTTCCCAACCACTGTTTACAGTCGTTGGGTCCGGAAAAGAAACTCTTGAAAGCGCATGCTGTCCTGTCGTTGCCTAAGCTTATTTCAATGCTTAGTGGTCATGATCGATCCCGGCCGCGGCGGTTGCATTTCGATGCAGGCGAAATTCTAGAGGCCCGTGTACTGTACGATGTCAGTGCACATTAAAGAAACCCAGGTGGTCGAAATTTCCGGAGCCCTTCACTACGGCGTCCCTCACAGCCTGAGTTGCTTTGGGACGTTAAACCCCAATAAACCCTAAACCTTTTTTGGCAATTTTTTGACCAGTGAAGGCATTCTTGTAACTCTCCTCCGGGAGGAATTTTCGGCTACAGGAACCGTTCGCCAAAAACGGATTAGGAAGTGTCTACTCGGCCCAAAGAAAGCAATGGAATAAAAGCAGCCAGTAAAAATTGGTTCTTGCTTGAGTAGTATAGCTTACATATTGTGATTGAAATCTAAGAACCGCAGCGTATTCACTATAGCCTGCAAGTATAACAGTATTCAGCCTACATGTTTTGCAAAGCGTTGGTTACCTAGAGCGCAAAAAAAATGGCTATGGCTTAGCTTAGGTTAAGCCTGATTATCAGCGAAAAGCTTCGTTGATGCTTGTGGTTTAGCTTGTGGTTATGCCATGGTTGTGAACTTGTGGTTCCCCTTAGATATACCACGGTTACTCCTGGCAGTGTGTAATTGTCTAATGTGAATCATATCGGCACACATTATAAAACTTGCAAGCCACCACTTCGGGATCTTCGTTCATGGCGAGGCGTGTGCATTTCTTCTATGAACGCTCCTATATATATACCTCGCAGCGTTATCAGATGCGCCGCAACGAAGGGCGAAAGGAGGGCGAGAAGGTGGCGCATGCGCAGTAGCGTCTTAATAGGAAGCGGAGCGCGCGCCGATGCACACTCGGTAAAGACGTGCAGAGTGCGCGAACGACGGCGAAGGGCACCGACGGAGCCGCCGCCGACCACGTGCGTCTCTCCAATGACGTGACGCAGATGTGGCTAAAATTGATCACGGAGCACGCCAGACCCGATGTTGACTAGCCTAGGGAAGCTTTTCGCTTCAAAAACGGGACATTTTTAAGCCAATGCTTCTTTCCTTATAGAATAGTGGTACGGCAGGTGTCGACCTTTGAGAACAAGCCACCAACTGCTACTACAACGGCATCAGGGACAAAAAGGTGGTGGAATGGTTGTTGACATGAAAGCTGAACTTTCCAATTCTGAACACCTGAACAATCTACCAAACTGCTAGAGACGAGCCTCCGAACTATTTTTGCTTTCGTAAAAACGTTACTCTCAGTTACCTAACATTATCTAAACCTTGATAGGCAGCAACCATCTGTTCGCAGACACTTTGCTTCGATCGTGTCTGCTGCTTCTTTGAAAAGGAAGATTTATGTCACCCTACATAAAAAAAAACAAAATATTAACAAAATTCACCCCATCAAGTAGGACCGCAGCGAAGCAGCTATATGCACTATGGGAGGGACACAGCGTACTACAACAAGTACACCTGTGTAACTTGAGAACAAATGACGCAATCGTGTCGAAATTTCAGTAATCTGTTTTTGTTTGTATGGAAGCATTGTGTGCTAAAAATTTGTAAAATTCCTTTGCTTGATTTTTCTTCGTCCCTACTCAGTTAATGTCAACGTGAAACACGTCGTTGTACTTAGTGTTCTTCAGGTCCTGTTTTTCTCTTTGCGCTTAGCAGTTTTTATCGAAGTGTTCGGTATTTCTCTCATTTTTTTTTCTTTCTGCATATCCCCACGAATCACTGCGTTTTTTAGTCGACATGTATATTAATAGTATAAAGCACGGCCATACCAGACAACTAATGACTTTTACTAGCCTGTTCATGTCGTAGTTCTCTTGATGACAAGGCGGCAGAATCCACTATTATATAAAAACAAAATTAAGCTATATACTGTACACATATCTAGTTTTGAGACCTTTATGATGCTGAAGTATGATACAGTCAATATTTTATGTTTGTGGACAAAAGCCTGTGAGTGATGCACGCCTCCCATTAAAGGTGGCATGACGACGGAACCTCTAAGAGGCGGCATTCGAAATTTGAGCGCTCTAGCTTTAAGGGTTCGCGTGAGAAAATAGGACACATGCGTCCCATTGCCTTGTGAACGCATGTGAAAAACTAAACTGGGTCGTACGGGTCCTATTTACCACTGAAAAACAGTCGGTTAAGAAAAAAAGTGTGATTGTCGTATGAAGCTAGTGTAGGCCTATAAATGAGAAAAACCAGAAAACCTACCTTCTATGACATAGAAAACAGGAATTGTTTATGCTATATTCACCCGCTGTCGGCATTCGAACAATAGAAATTGGCACGCCTGAAGTAGGCTAAATTCAGTTCAGAAAACCCAGGAAGTAAACTGCACAAAGAGGTTCTCCACAGACTTTGCAAGTGAATCGTGAATTAATGAGAGCGATGCAAGCTAGTGAACCACTAGGTTTTCGCTCATGGGCTTCGAGAAATCTTCATATTTGTATGGGCTACACTTCCGGTACATTTCACAATTTTGTCACCTGGGGACTGGTCCGGGAAGTTGACGAAAAATATCCCAGACTCGCAAAATATTCCTGGCACCACAAGAATAGGCCTTCCACGTGTGCCACCTTGTCTCGATGTGGTTCCATTGTCCTGGGTTTTTGTGCCCACCCTGTCCGCTTCTAGGATGTAGCCGTCGTCCGTAGTGACCGTGACTGTCTCGCAGGTGTAGCCGAAGTATCGGACCAACTCACACTGCGAGAATGAAAGCGGGCTTGTGACTTGAAACGCAGCACTATTTCCGATTTCGAATACTGCGCATATCAGGTTATATCACCACCAACTGTGAAAATGAGCGTTCGATGTGTAGAAATGGCTTTTGAGGCGAGAGCAATAAGATCAGTGTGGGACATGAGAAAAAGATGTGTATCGTGTTAGCTTGCAAGTGAATAACAAAATTCGAATAATTAACTTGATACCTACTATAGTTCAAATGCTGGTTCCCATAAGGGGTTTGCAGCTGCTGGTCAGTAAAAGCCATGTGAGGCTTGAAAGTTTCGCTACTATGGTGCAACAGGAAATGTTGCATGCTGCAATGGTGCAACAGGAAAGCCACGCTGCATTACACGCACACAGGGACGCCTTTATTACTTGTGTCTTGGGGGCGTACAGCCTTTGTCACACTGTGTCGTTCTTACAGTATCTCTAGCGCTCCAAATTTCCTGGACATGAGAAGATTTCTGGTACTGCCTCCTGCAATGGGTAGGACTTCCGTGGATGCTCCTGGAGTCCCGATATAAAGCTTGGAAGTTAACCCCTTGGGCTCTAAACTTTTAACAAAGACTGTACGTACCACTTGACCTTTTATATCGCACCAGGAGTAGTGCGGTGGGCCTTCATAAGTGTGTATGCATAAATGCATGCACGTCTATTATGCCTTGATAATGTCTGCATCAAACAGAGGAGAGGCATATAGAAAAACATCACGGCAAAGTAACACACGCAGGCAGACACAAACGCAAGCACACGCGTGTTTCGCTACCAGAAGCTTCGACTGTTGCGTAGTAGCACGCAGGGTTGAACTATGAATCCTCTTTCGAATCAGCATCCAATGTTTCAGTGGTCATTCTAGCCAGCGGCCGGCGCTGTTGAAATAAAGAGTTTCGGTTCAGAATCCATCCTTGCGGCCGCAAGCATCGTTTTCCAATGACAAGCGAGAAGGGCAGAGTTGGTGACTGACTGCCAGGACTCTCTCTGTCGGAAACTGAATGCATCGGTTATGCAGGTGGAAACTAAAGGCGAAGGCAGTTTGATAAGCGATGCAAGAATAGCGCTGCGCAGGTTTAAAGACATATATATTACTGTGCACTTACTTTTTTTTTCTTCGGTGTATTGGTTTTTCCGATCTTTGGATCTACTTATTTTGAGAATTGAGCTCTTTGTGAGTATACTTTTGGGACACTTTTTTTTTCGACAAAAAAGTTCACTACAAAGGAGGTGCTTTCGTATATGCACCGATATCCTTGTTTTTCCCCTCCAATGTTACCTAAGGAGCTCGCCCAGTTAATAACCTGATCGTAGCCACACAGCAATAGGAGGCCGAATCATATGCTGTGACCACGGATTGCAAATGACCCGTGCTTTGGTAGCCTGAAGAAGAAAAGACAGGTTATTTTCATAAAGCGTGAAGATTGATACGAGGTTATGATGGCAATCGATATGTACAGTGAACAACAGACGGCCGTTTAAAGAATGTCACTGAAAACATCACGATCTGGACGTAAAGACAGAATACGACAATAGCAATGTGATAGCGAGGGCCTGGGTTTGACAATTACTTGGTTAGGTGATTCACATTGAGGCGAATGTTATGAATGTAAAAAAAGAAACACTCCGTAATCGAGATTTCTGCGAAATATGTGACACGAGGCACCATAAGGATGGGAGTTTTAGTTTCTATAAGAGGGTAGTTTTTTTTTTGTCTCGTAATCGGTTTGTGTAAATGCAAGGGCTGAACGTGAATAAATGCTTAGAAGATGCTGCTGAACGCTCAGTTGCAGTGGTGCTCCCATGGGCTAGCGTGCATTGAAATTAACATTTACAGTAGCTGTCACTCCCACTGGAGGGGGCTAGCTCTCTCGCCCACTTGCATCACTATCGCGTACAACCCAACGCTCTCAGTAAGGCTAACGCTTTCTGCAGCTGACTTACGCTCGCGCTTGAAAAGTTCACATTGAAAGGAACCTTCATTCTCACAGTGGTGCGTGATTTAACAATCAGAATATGCCACAAAATATTCACTTTAAGAGAAGGCCATCGAGTGGTGTGCACTTTTGTTTTGGATGGTAAAATTTCTTTGCTGCACCATTAAGGATAACATGAAAAAAACCACGAACATTTTGTGTGCGTAGTTCTGTGTTAAGAACTCCCTGCCGCCGAGAACTGAAGCCAAAAGGCAATGGGAACTTCTTACTGAAACCATGCTATGGCAATTAGCCCCTAGTGCTCCCTGTCCGCTAGGCATGTTGCTCGTACCTCCCTTTCTAAGAAACCCAAGCGTTACATCGACCAATGTGAATTCTTGTAGCCTTAAAGAACTCCACCCCTGTTATGCCCACACAAGGACAAGACCTGTATAAAGGAAAACTCACGGTAGTAAGCTTGGCTTGTTGGGACACGTCATCGCCAAAGACGTTCAAGCTGCAAATTTGTAAAGCCAACAAAACAGCGATGACCCTCATGGAAAAGCCCTCGTCATGAAGCTGCCGTCGCATGTTTGTCCAGTGTAGGGGGTGGCTGGAGCGAGCATCCATATATGAAGATGTGTGAACTGCTGCATTTATAGCGAATGATTTGTTATTTTTGATGATACTTTGCGTCGGAGCTTGTTGCGCAATTTTTTCATGTCAGCCTCCTTTAGATTTCGCAATTTATAAACACGCCCACAGGCTCAATTTAAACACCTGCTTTCCTAAAAATTGATTCATTCACCGCTGATGAGTAAAAAACATGTATAAAAAACTTTCGCGGCTAGCGCTCTCGTGTTCAGCTGTGCTCGGCGAGCGAAGGTTATGCCTAACAGAATTAATGGGGTGCTACAAGGAAGAAAAATATCAAACAACAGCAAAAAGGGTTCAGCTTTTGAGCGTTGATTTTCTGAAGCGTGGATGTCGACCGCAAAGCTGCGTGTTCATTTACAGCCCTCTCTAAATTAATTGGACAAGGAAGGATGTGTTATTCTTTATATGTTTTGTCATGAGCGTGCTACAGAGATTTATGAGACCGCATAATACCGCACTTTGTTCACGTGAAACAATTACTCCCCTGTGATAGGTTGCGGCCAACTTCGTTTCGCAACAAGGCCTAGAAACCTGCCTCGAACGATTGAACTTTCGGGCAAATAAATAGAAACAAAGGAATCCTGTTCACTTTGCTTTCTTGAACTGTATTTCGGAACAACTTTTGTTGGAAATGCAGAGAAAGGTAGAAAGGAGAGAGAAGCCCTATCTTATGAGACTGCTGAATATTCACGGTGTTTCATCTAAGATGTTGACAATTTTAAAATGAGGTTTTTGAGTGAGAACTTGTTGGAATTTCGGAATGCCGTATCTTTCCTTGGCCGGCGAAGCGCGCCGTGGATACGGGGAAAAGCGGTCGTTTCCCCCCCTCCTCACGGGTGAGCAACCAGATGATCCGCACGAGAGCGCTGCGCTGCCTTCTTCCCCAAACTGATGGCAAGCGCGCACCGCCAGGCACCGCCGAAGCGGCCGCTGATTGGCCGAAAGTAACAACGGGCAAGTGCGTCGTGATCGGCGGAGACCGGCTGCGGCCGGCCCTCCTCACGGGTGAGCAACCAGATGGTACCTCGTGAGCGCTGCGCTGCCCTCTTCCCCAAACTGATGGCAAGCGCGCAGCGCCAGGCGCCGCCGATGCGGTCGCTGATTGGCCGAAAGTAACAACGGGCAAGTGCGCCGACATCGGCGGGGAACGGCAGCGGCCGGGAAGAGACAACAGCGAGAGGGCGTCAGGTGGATACCTTCAATTTTTTCTCTCTTTGTAGTCGTCATCTTGCCTCCTCAGCCGCAAGACCAAGGCAGACGGTAAGGGTCGAATATTAAGCATCCAGCACCCAGCGATTTGGGAGAACCCAATAAACGTTTGCCTCCGGGCAAATCGTCCTGTGTGCTGTGTCCTCATTCGCATTTCCGCTGCGCCGGCGTGGGACCGGCCGCGCGTGGTTTGAAACACCGGGAGCTCAGAGTTCACTGCCTAGACCTCAAAGGAGGCCCAACGGCCTAGTAAGAACTCCCACAACTGGCCCCTCAGCGTGGTTCTCACGCGCAGACGGGCTGGAGCACCTCGTTCCCGGCGAACAAGGCGGATCCGCAGTGCACGCTGACTGATCTGAGGTGGCTCACAGAGCTCGTCCAGGGGTCTAGGGATAAGGCCCTACCCCTGGCACACCCCCAGTGCATGCATATAAACGGACGGGACGACACATCGCCGCAGGCACGACGCGTGCAGCACCGTGGACGCCGGTCAACTCCACCAGACACCCCGGTGCGGCCCCGCCAAGCGTTGGCGTCCATTCACCATCCGCGCGTGCCGCCTGGGCACAGGCGGGCAAAACGCCCTTTGTCTCACGGCTGCCAAACGGCGCAGCCGAGACCGCGCCAGAAGCGACGAGGTGACCGCTCATCCGGCTCCTGACAGCGAGACACCCCCAAACGCGACAAATCTCGCAGTTCTGGCCAGCGCGTTACAGCAAGCAGTGCGGTCCGCACAGCCCACCCCGCGAATCGGAACCCCGATTCCCAAATACAGTGGCTACAGCGATCTAACGAGCGCCAACTATTTTTTCTGGCTCTCAACAAGTACGGTCAGACAACCGGCACGACTGAGCAGGAGATGCTACGGAGAGTGATCCCCGTCCCGCTCGTCGAACAGGCCGCTCGGTGGCACCGGTTGGTCGGCCACACCGCGAGCACGATGGCCGATTTCCGCAGGATGTTCAGGGAGAATTTCCTGCCTTACTACTACCAGCTGCGGATGTGGCGGGAGTTGGAACAGCGCACGCAAGCCTCTGACGAATCCTTGGTTGAGTACGTCAGGGCGATGCAGGAGCTATACGACTACGCCGATCCCGGAGCTTCTAATGCGGAGAGAGTAGAAAGCATGGTCCGACAGAGCCACCCCACGTGTGCTCTCTATCTGCGGAGAAGTCGCTGCGGAGACTTGAACGAGCTGCCTGTAGAAGCGCGTTGTGTAAACGCCAAAATCTCTGCAGCCCGCGCGTACCGACCCCCACCACCTCCATCGGAATCTCTGCAGCCTAGCTACGCCTGGACCGGCAGCAGGCGCCCACAAAGCGAACCCGCCCGACAGAGATTCCCAAACTCGGTCAAACGATCCCGAAGGAGTAACGCCTCCAGACGGACAGCGTTACCGGGTGGAAATGCCGGTTCGGAACCCGCCCACAGATGGCCGTGCGCTACAGCAGCCACGCCCATCGCTCCGCAATGCACGGAGCTCTGTGCGCTGCTTCAACTGTGGCCAAGCTGGTCACATTGCACGTGCGTGCCCTAACGGGCAGCGAAACGACACAGGTCGCCGGTAGTGGCGCCGGTGGCCGAGGCAGAACCGGGCGATGCAGCCGCAATAATAGCCCCTTCGCTGTTCAGGTTCGGCGCGCCGCGCAGTGTGAGTGTTCCGTTCATAGACCTTGCAGTCCAAGGATTTACGTTCAAAGCACTACTCGACACTGGCGCGAGCACGTCGCTCACCGGAGACGCGGTCGTTTCACATCTGGGGCGGAACGGCATTCGGCTGCGTAAGCGCAATCAGACCCTGCAACACGCGCGCGGAGAGGCGTGCTCCGCGGGTGATGCGCGCCTGGTCGTACGCTGTAGTCAGCGTAGAAGACGACAGCGCTTCATTCGCCTGCCTGGACTCACGGCCCCCATCATTCTCGGACGAGATTTCTTGGCGAAATCGGGGATTGTGGTTGATATCGGCAATGGCGGCTACCAGAAAAGCCGTTCACGCCACTCAAGCCATGCGCTACCGCACCCGCCGCTACTCCTCCTTTCGATTGCCGATTGGGCAGAGACAAACGCAGGTCTACATTCTGAAGCATTTAAAGTTCGTGTATAGCTGATAAAAAGTCTTGCCTAGATGCTATGTTTGTAGCCGAATCAAAATAGCCGAGGCTTCCAAAGAACACCGAAGCTTATTCTTATAAAAGAAGACATGTTATGTTAAAAACCTCTGTGCGCAAAAAAAAAGCGTTTGCTATTCTCGATCGGTTTTTTGTCAAAGTTATACGATCGATTAGGACTTCAACGCAGGTCGCCGTAGCCCACAGTAAGATGTATAGGCGAGTGCACAACACGCTAAAAGCACTAGATGCGAATACAAAACTACACCACGAGGGAATTACACTTTTGTCATCAAAGCGCTGGTTCTGAACCGTATAAAAGGTTCAAATAACGAACCAATATGGGGCGCTGAGTTATGAGTTACTTCGTGGCGGAGGGAGAAACAAGTGACTTTTTCACGGCGCCTATAGCGCGTCTGATCCAGGTGGTCGTGCTTTACTTCCCGACGACACGGCCTTCGGTATCTCAGCACATATCTTTAAGCGTCAGCTATAGTTAACTGGTGTGACTATCGTTGCGGAAATGAATTTTATATATGTTGTGTTTTAAATGGCAGAATAATAAAATTTATTCTACTATCGCGGTTTGATTCTGTGTGCTATAAAACCTGCTCATATATCATAACTCCGGACTTCTGTGCTATTTTAAAACACAACAGGTCAATCGCTTTAACACCGTCAAGGTTTTGTGCATACCATCGTAACAGCGTGAATTTTACCTATATATTTTACCTAAATATTTTTGGAAGTACTTGTACTCCCCTTCGTTTTACCTTTCGCATAGAAAGAAAATACTTTTTGTAATCATTCACCAATAATATTTTAGAAATCGATTCGGTGAATTATGGGTTACTTTTAAGGTATATATCTTGTGCGAGGGAGTAATTACTCATTGACATCCACCCAAGCGCAGCCAAACAGTACCCTCTCGTCCTTCCATAACCTTGCCATCCCGGTTAACTTGCTTGGTAGAGCGCCTGCTCTACCAGGAATTTTTCTTTAACTGCGACGCTTCTGAGACACCTGTACATCTTTCTTTGGTAGCTGCTTGGCTGCGCTTGAGTGGATGTCAATGAGTAATTACTCCCTTAATGCAAATCTACTCCACCTTGGAACATTCCCCGAAACATTTGACGGAAACATCTTTTCTAGCTTCATGTGTGACGTGGTTCACTGCGCAGCGGTTCTCTGCGCAGGTGTCGTGCTTAGAGCAAAAAGCTTTCGAAAGCAATCCACAACGCACACACGCGAGCACAGAGACACACATTTCGGTTTCACCAGGGTACAGAGTAGAATGCAACATCGTGGCTCTCCCAGTGTCGAATTTGTTATGTTCGTTGGTTGAGCCTGGCTCGAAATCTTTACTCATTTTAAGGTTGCTACCTCATACATTTAAGACTGGGATCTTCGAGTTAGGAGGGTTTGTAAAGGACAACTGCTGCTATAAGGAGTGTGCTGCTGAGGATGTTTTAGTTCACTTTGTGAGGACAGGAACTGCAATTCTAGCAAATATTCATTGCTGGTGTAAGTTTATTGGGGTTTAACGTCCCGAAGCAACTCAGGCTATGAGGGACGCCGTAGCGAAGGGCTTCAGAAATGTCGACCACGTGGGGTTCTTTAACGTGCACTGACACGTACACGGTACTCTATAATTTCGCCTTCATCGGAATTCGGCCGCCGCGGCCGGGATGTATATCTATTGAACTCACATCAGTTAATTAAACTAATAAATAACAAAGTTCCAACGATTAATAACCACTGAAGAAAAATGAGCTGCGTTTATCATTACATGATGATTTTACTCCCATACCGGTACAGTGTTCAAAATGAAGGAGAAACATAGTTTTGTCGCTTTAGATGCGGTTCATGAGAAAACCCTCAAATAATATGCGTACTAGTGAGAGAGTTGCACCGTGGCAATTCGGCGCACGCCCTGTCACTTAATTAATTAAAGACTCGGTAAACAGCTGTTATGCTCTGTTATTCTGTTTTGCAAGCACACGTGCCTGTGCCCAGTCGATTTTGAGGCTGACAGATAACAAATGATCGGCAAGCGCGTTCAAAGTCCCTCGCCTATTCCTTGCTTCATTGTGGTGTTCTCAAAATCCGAATTCAATGCCGCGTTACTGACCTATATGCGCAGCTGCTCATTTGGCGCATGATATAGCGTGTACGACGCTTGGGAATTTTTTGTGCATGAGTTTCTCTGTTACCTGTACCACTTCCCTCCTTTGGATATATTATATCCTACACTGGTGTGTTTGTAGGCTTCTTAAAGTATTTATTATATCAGTCTTATACAGCCAAGGTGGTGACTTCGATCTCTGACATAATAATGTGTATGATTTCTAGCCGTTTCTTCTGCAAGCATTTCGTGTGTTATTTTATTTTGACATTTGAAATATGCGCTCTCTGACCAAAGCTGTTCTTGCGGCCTTCAAAATCATCACTATCGTCATGACTTCTGTTCTCAAAACTGCTTCTGGCTGGCACAATGAGACAGGATTTTTTTGCTCCATCTTACGTATGTTTCTGCATAGGAACTAACGCTAAAAATGAGGCAGTTGATTTGCTGACCAGGAGAGACGACGATAGCGCTGTTAAGCCAGCTAGTCGATATGAGAGGATCGCAATGCCACTGATTTTAAGAGCTCAGAACGTCACATGCTACTGCCTAAGTCTGTCCTTTGAATTACGAAGCAATCCTTCCTCATATTTCTTTCTCCTGCGGTCCTTTCGTAGAAAATATGTAATAGATATGCGTTGCGCTCCCTTCCAAAAATAAAAACACAATTCAGAAATGAAATCAAATAAATAAAAAAACTAATGGCTCAGATACCGACTTCGCCAGAAAAAAGCTATGAAAAAGAAACAGAGAATTTTATAAAATTCCGGGCCTAGCAGTACGATTTGTATTCTGAAACTATTCCTGGCATTCGAGCACACCTAATCTACTAATGAAAACAGACCTACATAGCCTAGCTACGCTTACAGTAACGCCAAGATTTAAGGTTTTGTACCTATTTTGTCGCATACATTTCAACACACCAAAGAAAGCATACCTTCGGGAACCACTCGGCCACTCCACGAGAAATAACGTTGAGAAAGTATTTTATCAACCCGTAAGCCGCAGTAATGCTCACAGATATTCCTAATTCCTCTCAGCTATCTCTTACTAGAATAAACTGCTATCTACTGTGGTGAACTGGTATTCAGTCCAATCTTTCTTATAACATGTTAATAGCCTTGATCTAACATCATTGCCACCGTGATGCTTCTGTGAAGATGAATGGTTAATTTGTATTGATTTGTGCGTATACTTGTTTACCTCGTTCACTACGCTAATATTTTTTTCTACCTTGTATGCACCGCTTCATGGGCCCTCTCGATAGGCTATGTGTTACAGTGGTACGATAGGTGAGGACTTCATCGAAGATTGCCGTCGGCCACAGTAAGATGCATAGGTGAGTCACAACACGCTAAAAGCACTGGACTTCAATACAAAGCAACATACCACGAGGGAATTACTCTTTTGCCATCAAGGCGCTGGTTCTCAACCATGTAAAAGGTTCAAATAATGCGTCAAATTGGGGCGCTCAGTTCTGAGTTACTTCGTGGCGAAGGGAGAAACAGGTTACTTTTTCACAGCGCCTATAGCGCGTCTTATTCAGGCGGTCCTGCTTTAATTTCCAACGACACGGCCTTCGGTGTCTCCACATACAACTTTAAGCGTCAGCTATAGTTAACTGGTGAAACGATCGTTGCGGAAATGAAGTTTGAATAAACAACCATTAGAATTTACTCTGCTACCATAGTACGCACAAAACCTTGACGGTGTGAATGCGAATGACCTGTTGTGTTGTAAAATAGCTCAGAAGTCCGGAGTTTTATAATGGGATCAGATTTTATAGCCTACAAAATCAAACCGCGATGGTAGCTTAAATTTTAATTTTTTTAAGTACTGGTACTCCCCTTACTTTTAACTTTCGCTTAGAAAGATAAAAATATGTTTGCAATCATTGACTATTAATGTTTTAGAAAATGAATTCGGTGAAATATGGGTTACTTATAAGGTATACATCTTTTGCGAGGGAGTAATTATTCATTGACATCCACCCAAGCGCAGCCAAACTGTTCGCGCTCGCCCTACCAGAACCTTGCCGTCCCGGTTAGCTTGGTTGGTAGAGCGCCTGCTCCGGTTCGAACCCCGGACCAAGACGAATTTTTCTTTAACTGCGACGTTTCTGAGAAACCTGCACAGCTTTCCTTTGTAGCTTTTTGACTGCGCTTGGGTGGATGTCAATGAGTAATTACTTCCTTATTACAAACAAATATACTCCACCTTGGGAGATTCCCTTAAACATTTGACCGATAGATTTTTTTGTAGCTTTATTTGCGACGTGGCGACATTGCAGTTTCATATCCGCCGATTTATCATTGCAATAAACCCAGCTTTGGCGTTTCGTTACTTCCTAGAGACGCATTTACAGCTCCACTGCACATTAATGGAGGAATTTCTACTTTTGTGACGCCAAAACTTGTTGCGGTTGTGTGTGAAACCCCGTGAACCTGCTTCCTGGTGTCTCGTTGACGCAAATGATCCGTTTTTTTTTGTTACACGGCAAACTGTAAGCGCCATCTAAACACATATGAAAAAATCCCGGAGAATTTTTCTGCGCAGGTGTCGTGCTTAGAGTAAAAAGCTTTCGAAAGCAATCCACACCGCACTGACGCCAGCACATAGCAACAGTGTTTCGGTTTCAGCAGGGTACAGAGTAGATTGCAACAGCCTGGATTGCCCAGTGTGGAATTTTTACGGTCGTTGGTTGAGCCTGGCTGGAAATCTTTGCTCATTTTAAGGTTCTTACTTCATACGTTTAAGACTGGGCTCTAAGTAATGGAGGGTTTATAAAGTACACTGCTGCTATAGATAGTGTGCTGCTGTGGATGCCTTAGTACACTTTCTGCACATTAGCAGTGCAGTTATAGCCCATATTCATTGCACATACATCAGTTAATAAAACTAATAGATAATAAAGGAAACATGAAATGAAACTTGAAGGAAACATGAGCGGCATTGAAGATTACATGATAGTTTGGCTCCCATACCGGAGCCTTGTTCAAAAGGAAGGAGAAACATAGTATTGTCGCTGTAAAAAGAGCTCATGACAAAAGCCTCACATAATGTGCATACAAGTGAGAAATCTCCATCGTTGCAATTCAGCGCATGCCCTGTCACTTAAATAACGAAAGACTCGATAAACAGCTTTGATGCTATGTTCTTTTATGCAAGGACACGTACCTGTGCCCTGTCGATATTGAGGCTGACACATAACAAACGTTCGGCAAGCGCGTTGAATGTCACTTGCCTATTTCTAGCTTTGCTCTCAAAATCTGATTTCTGTGCCACTTTACTGACCTATATACGCAGCTGAGCATTTGGCGCATAATATAGCTTATGCGATGTCTGTGAATTTTTTTGTTTTAGTTTTTGTTATCTGTACTACTTTCCTCCTTTCCTTATATTATATTCTAAACTGCTTTGTTTGTAGGTTTCTTTCAGTATTTATATTGTCTGCCATTTACAGCCACGGTGGCGATGCGATGCCCTCACTTAATAATGTGTATCATTTGTATAGGTTTCTTCTGCAAGCATTTCTTGGGTTAATTTATTGTGACATTTCAAACATTTGCTCTCTGACCAAGGCTGCTGCAGCGTCATTAAAAATCATCACCATCGTCATGACTTCAGTTCGAAGAAGTGCTTCTGGCGTGGCACAACTTTACACGATTTTGTTGTTACATGATATGTATATTTCTGCATTAGAGCTAACGCTAAAAATGAGGCAGGTGTTATGCTTACTAGAAGTCAAGAAGACAGCGCTGTTAAGCCAGCTGGTCGAGAGGAGAGTATAGCAATGCCACTGATTTTAAGAGCTCAGAACATCAGATGCTTCTGTCTAAGTCTGTCCATGGAATTAGGAAGCAATCGTTCCCTTATTTTATTAATGCTATGTGAGTTTCCGCTCCCTATAATAAAATCAGCTTCTGGACCCTAAAGCATTCTTGTTCTAACACATCATGCCAAACTGTAACACTACTGTCGTCATATTTGTTTTTCATGTTATCCTTGACCAGAAAATATGGGCAAACAAAGACTGTAATGGATAATGGATATGCGTTCTGATCCCTTAGAAAAAGAGAAAATTAAGTAACGAAATCAAATAAATAAAAAGAAATGGCTCTTATACCAACTCCACCATAAAAAGAGAAAGGAATTTAAAAAAACTTCGAGCCTAGCAGTATGATTTTTACACTCAAACTACTCCTGGCATGCGGACATAGATAATCTACTAACGAAAACAGACATACATAGCCTAGCTCAGCGTAGAGTGACATCTAGATTCAAGGTTTTGTACGTACGTTATCACAGACACATCAAAACACCAAAAGAAGCATACCTTCAGGAACCATTCTGCCACTCCTCGAGAAAGAACGTTGAGAAAGCAATTCAGGAACCCGTCAGCCACAGTAATGCTCACAAATATTGATAATTCCTCTCAGATAGAAACAGGGCCGTTGCGTTGAGAGGAAGCCTCTAGGTGTACACTGCCTTTGGACAACGTGTGGTATATTTGCAGCTCTGTATCAAAGGCAGAGGAGGCGCTAAGGCATCGCAGTGCCTCAAGTAGTGATGTGTCCCCCAAGTGTTTATTTGCGTCAGTCTTCGCTCACAGTTTTGCCTGAAGTAGCAAGACCAGCAGTGGGCTGACCGATGCCAGTTCTAAATACTATCCACAAAATATGTGTGTTCTCTTGCTTGATCATTCACATATACATCGGTGTGGCCGGTGTAAACATGCCCACATGAAAAAGCGGATTCCGCATGTGCCTTCATTTGCAAAACTGACTTGTCGTTTTAGTGCCTCTTGCGGATCCTTTAGAGGTAAGCAATATTAGGGCGGCGCTAGAAATCGTCATGATTTCATGATCGTTGGCCACTCTCTTAGGGTTATCTGCCACCTTATGAATTTAAAACAGAACAGCGGGTCTGAATTTCCCTTCCCCCCCCCCTCCAGGACATCATCAGGTTAGCGGGGCCGTTTATTAATAATTTGAAGCATTGGCTCTGTTAGAACAACCCCATGCGATCAAGGTAGCCTGTTGGCGCTGGCTCTTAAGGCCAAGCTTAAACAGGTGACATAAGGATGTTGAAAGGCACAATGTAAAGCCTGCCATGCTATATCCCTGTTGGTTATCTCCGATCCAGTGAAATATTGTGGAAGCTAGTACTTACAAACTTTCAGGCGGTGACAGCAGCACAGGTCTTAATCACTCGACTTCACAATCAAATCTGATAATTTTCGGCGAGTTGTTTGTTGCTCTTACATTGACGTTGTAGTTGTGTTTCATGAAAATAATTAAATAGTCTTCGACAAACATCCTCGATTTGAGAACGTTTCTAGTGTGAAAAGCTAAATAAAATCAACTGCCAATAGCAGCCCAAAAAATATTGCATGAAGTAGGGGCAGCAGCAGATGCTATACATAGTCCCTGACGCTGCGCATATGCACTCGACATTTGAAAATAGTTTCTTGACGTCCAATAAGTAATATCACAGAATCAAGACGGAAACTGTGCATATGCACACGACATTTGAAAATAGTTTCTTGACGTCCAATAAGTAATATCACAGAATCAAGACGGAAACTACCTCAAATATCTGCTTTTCTGAAAAGAGATGGAGGCATTAACATGCGTCACAAATAAGATAGGAACTGCTGCAGTGCTTTGTAATAATTCTCTTCATTGTCTATTTACTTTTCTAGTGAGACTTCACTACGACAAGTGAGAGGGGCCATGCGCACACCAAGAATTTGTAACTTTTTTAGTTGGTTGTCCTTCTCGTTCTGGTCCTTTGTCTACAAGCGCTGTTTTTCACAAGATGTACCTCAACCAACTACACACCGTTTTTAATAAATGCCCACATAACAGACTAAAAAATGGATAACAATCGTTACTAACATTTTCAGTATATGTCGTCACCGATAGTAGTCACAAGGTCATGGATTGCATGCATGATAAAACACATAAAACACTAAAAATGATAGTAAAGATTTTCAATTCAATAAATGAAATGAAAATCTTTACTAACATTTTCAGTATATGTCTTCACCGATAGTAGTCACAAGGTCATGGATTGCATGCATGATAAAACACATTCTTGTACAACTGGAAAATTGTATGGAAGTAGTTAAACCCCTGAAATTTCTAGCCAAGGGCTTGTTTGTGCCTCGTGTATTTTTCTTTACCACTGTTATCTTGTTTTCTCCCATGACTTCTGTTCATATTAACGCAACGAAATTTCAAAAGCTATGACATGCAAACCAGGCGAAAATTATCTGTGTTTTTGACAGTTTGTAGCACCACAGCTTTCGTCGTCTGCTGACCTATAGCGCTCTGTAGTGACATTGGTCTGTCTGCCTACATTGGCGGGTTGCGAAGGCGCCGTAGACATATACAATTTTTCCAGCTAGGCTTTGCTTTGAGCGTTCCTCTGTCTTTTCGGGCTTCGACGCGCAATGGGAAGGTTTTCGCAACGCAGAAATAGCTAAACTCCTTCGTACGCAGCAGTCTAACTACAGAGCCGGAAACTACTCAACGGGCTGTGCTTTATGCTTCGTTATTTCAACAGAGCACCTCTAATTATGAAATCCCCAGCACAAGAAGCCGGGAAATTCAGGCTTCTCTTGTATTTCGTGTTCAACAGCGTTCCTTATGGCGCTGCCAATATGCGAACATTAGAGGAAGAAGAGCAATTTCGCACGGCTCAATAAGTCCCTAATCAGCGCTTCTGTCGCGGCAAGGCGAACAGAGCATAGCCTTCACTATGAGTCGGCAAGAGCCGAGGTGAGAAGAGTGTCGTCTGCAGCGGTGTCTCTGCTTTGTGCTGCGCAGGTATTATGGCATTGTTGTGTATTGGGCCACGGCGGCAGCTCTGTTTGCCTGGTGTCAGCGGCATAATTTAACATGCCATGAGCTAAATGAAGATGCACTGTTTGCAGCTAAAGCTGAGCATTTATCGGTGAATGAGCACTATAAAGCAACATAAAAACACCACGGGCTTGTCCACTCCCAAACCTGGCTACTTTGTCAGCAACAAGCGAATGTAAAAGAGTTCAAAGAGAGAAGTGAAAAGAAAAGTAATCCAATGATGAAGTGACAGAATTCGCGAGCGGAGCAGAGGCAACAGAGAAGTCAGGCATGTCTTCCGCAAAAGTTTTAAGGCGAAGTATAAATGATTGATTCCGGAATTATACGTCGCTTCAGCCAAACTGTGCACGTAGGCGCAGCTTTTTGAATGGTTCTTGCAGAAAGTTGCAAAAAAGTCATTTTCGCAAAGGCTATGCGCGCAATAGTAGTTTGAAAATTTCAAAACACACTTCCCATGTGCTTCGATGGAATTAATTAAAGCCATGCATAAAGGGGCATATAAAGTGGCGGCGCAGACATCACAGATGTCGACGTGGTCGCATAGGCTTTTCTCATTATGCATTCATTTCTTTCATTCAAATTACGCACTTCCTTAATGACTCCAAGTTGTGGCTGCTTATGTTTCGTAAAATGTTTTTTTTTAATTACTGTTGTATCTAATTCTCTGTAAAAATCCTCATAGTTAACGATTCATTTGATGAGAGCCGGCTGCTGAGAACAGTTGTAGAGATATGTTAGCAACGAATTCGAGCATAACTTTTTAATTCTCCCCTTTTCAGGTAGCCACATTGCTCCTAAGGGAATGCTTTCTGCAATTTAGTGAACAAAGAATTCGAGATAAGAGTAGGAACGCTAACATCGCAAAGACTTTCATGCTGACGGGAGCTTGACAAACATTTTACTTCGTGTGTTTTCTTTCTAGTGCATAGTTGGTTTGACTGGATTCCCATTACTCGCAAATCATGAAACAATAGCAAGGTATAAGTAATTACAACGCAAACTGCAGCAATGAATAGTCGATAGAAAAGATAAATGACCTGTTGAGGAAAGAAAGACGACGCAAGAGCAAGTACAGCACTAGAGGAAGATCGACCTTGTCTTCGCGCCAAGAGCTTCGATGCTCGGCTGCATCATCGACCGTCTCTCGTTGAGAGAATCTTCTGCATGTCTTAGTACTCTATTGAGTATGAGGGGTACTTCGGAAATTGAGGCGTCTTCCATGTTGATGAGCGGCAAAAATTGTACATGCGCATACATCCCTATAAAATATCCACTCTCAAGGAACAAACTAGCATAGAATGCTATAGATAAATGAAAGTTTATTCTAGGTACCGCGGCTTGCTGGCTTCTACTCAAAAAACAGCAGAACATTTATTTACTCAAGGTTTGTTTTACAATGTTAATTTCAACCGAGAAATGCCATAGCAAATGGGATACGTTTCCCACCGATGGCTTGGGGTCAAGGAGTTGTTCAGTACCTATTCAACTTCTCCTGGGCATGGAAGTGAACTCTGTGCGCCTCCAGACAACTGTATAGGAAAGGGCGATATTTTATGTTGCGTTGGCTGTTTTAAGCCTGCGATCGACAGGTTCGTGCGCTACTTTTTACGTTACTAGAACTGCGCTGCTTGAATGAAAACGGACCCCGTAGGGCGGACAGATAGAGAGAGCAGCAGTTGAGCGCTACGTGAACACTGAACTCATCTTCTCAGTGTTCGATGACAATGTGCGAGTTAATAAAAGAAGCCGCGAAAATGAACTTCCAACAAGCTTATCCCAATTATTTACTAAGACGATGACCATCTGCTTGCCCCGAAAATTTAAGACGCTGTACCAATGTACAAGATGACTAATGAACAGACCCTAACTCTTCAGTAATCACACGTCCGCATATGGCTGGGAGTTCTGAACGCCCTATGGAGATGGCATCGTTCCCTAACTTCTTGCGTGAAGAACACCCTACAACATGAGCCGCTAGGAACTGAAATGGTACGTATTCGAACAGAACCAGCAGTTAGGTTTGGCTCTGTTGTGCAGTACACAATATGAGCGCCGAAGTTTCTTCGAGAAATAATAGAGAACGGCGGAACCTGACCAGTAGCGGCGAACCAAGCTTAACAAAGCTTTGTAAGGAAGAAAAATGCTGTTACAAGTAGGAAAACGACGAGTTGGGCGAATTGGTACAAACTTGAATAACACAACACAGGAGTTAGTGTATACTTAAAGAAAACCTCGCAGCAAAAGGGTAAGCGATAAGTCAGGAGAAGCGCTGAGTAGCAGCTGAAGGTTTATTGAAAAGGAACCGGTAAATTATACAATCCTAATAACAGGATGGCGCATGAGGTACACCGACAACACTGTAAGATGTCAATATAAGTTATGCTGGTCAAGATACTATAGTTCACAGCCATGCACGAGGATGGATGGGGTCCTTACGCAAGAGTTGCGGTTTTCGTGAATACGAAATGCTTCATTGATTTCTGATTGTACAAGACCATAGTATCGTTAAAACGGAAAGTACATGGCTCTGTAGGCCCTTGAGATGTTAGAACGACGTTCTTTGTTGTGCAAGGCTAGGTTTAGGGAGAGGGCTCCTTCCAAAGAGCTGGTTTGTTCAAGTAAGCGGGTATTCAGGCACCTTCCTGTCTGGCCTATAAACCTTGTTTCATTTCAGAGCTGTGACTTCCAGGGACAGTTGGACTGCATTTTAAAGATTTTTAATGATTGCAGAAAGGGCTTAAAAATCAAATTTAGAACACCACAAAGGACTCAGCGACAATTCCTTAATTCTTGTTTCATGTTATTTCAGAGGTCAATGAAGCCTTTGCTCAGTTAACGTTCTGGCCATAAAAAGCAAATGGCGCTAAGGTAAAGCTGGTCTTTGATAAAATTAGCTTGCGTTCGCTTTCCCGCAACTCACTAGTTCTCTGTGGTTAGCTTCCCCGCAACGCACTCCCCTTAGTTCTACCAGGGTTCTACCAGGGACCCCACCCCGCAGAACTTTGCCGAACTGATGCAGTGAGTGCAGGAGAATCAAGCGCTCTCTAACTTCCTCTCCACAGCGCCAGCCGGAACAACGAACAACTGGCAGCACGAAGCGAAAGCCTGTCTCTTTCCCTTTCCTGTCGCTTTAACAATGCCAAAGCTGTCCTCGAAAAATAATACGACGCCCAGAATGCGTTTCGTACCGTCAGGTGAAAAAAATTGCTTACATGTCAAGCGCGACCGTCTTTTCTTCACGCACTCTCCTCGCGCATGCGCAGTAGCGCGCGGCGGAACTGCCGTAAACGCGGCTCCGGCTAAAGGTCACGCCTAAAGGGCGCGCCGGCGGCGCTAGCAGCGAGGATAGAGAGGAGCTCGCACCGGCTGTGGAGAGGAGGCGACGCACCTGCGCCTCTCGTGACGTCACGCGGTTCTCGCGCATGCGCATAACCGGCGGCGCACACCCTAGCAAAGCTCGGCTCTGACCCGCGTAGTGTAGCTTTACGCTACAAAACACGGAAATCTGCTGGGAAGTTCGATACACACTACAGAGGGCAAAATGGAGGGAAAAGTGCAATCATCGTAGAGATATCTTTCCCTCTCGTGAACACCTCCAGATTTTAAATGTTTAACAGCGGCACACTCGTTATTTTTTCTGTGATTATTTAGTACACGTGCATTTGTGTAGATGGCGCTGCTTACTACATTGATCTACATTTATCGCATGTCGCTGCGTTATTACTGTTATTGTTTGTATTTTGTGGACTTTGTTGTTGGTAATGGTTACAAGTTGATTAAAAAAATGACAGAGCGACATTTTAAGAGTATATTTACCAGAAAAAAGAAGCCGCGGAACGTTTCAAGAGCTTGTGCCCTTCATGAGGAGAACAGAAAAGATAGCTAAAATCAACTAGACATTGCACATTCCCCAGAAGCCGTAGAGTAAAGGCGATGCTTAGCCGCGTAGAGAGAAGTATTAAGTTTCTTCCCGCAAAATCTCAGAACTGCCACGTGATGGTTACCTGAAGAATATAGCATTCTGTTTTTAACTATTTCGAAAAAACGCTAACTTTGATCAGGAATAGAGAGAGAGATAAAGAGAGGGGGAAAGGAAGAGATGTTAACCAGAAAGGTTTCCGGTTGGTTACCCTGCACTGGAGAAGGGAATGAGGGGATAAAAAGGCAAGAGAGAAGGAACGAGAGACAAAGTCACAATCTAGCAAGCAAGGCAGTCTCTCGGAAAGACAAAACAGTGCCTTGTGAGCCTTGATGGTAGTCGGCTGTTGTGGCCACGGGCCGAGGGTCTTGGCCTCTGTGAAAGGGCGGGGATAATCGTAAAATGTTGGGCATATTCGGTTCACAGATCACCAGAATGGGAAGCGGTTGTGTCTGAAATCCGGGACTGGAGCCCGCGGGCATTCCACTGAAAAATAAAAACTTGCTTGACTTTCTTCGGAAAAGATAGTTCCGGGGGAGCCATGGTGTCTTCTATTGTAGAGCTGCAAGATCTGGCTGTAGCGCGTCCAGTACTTACAATGCGTTGTGTGCTACTGGCGTGCGTAAGCTGGACAGCAGATCACGCATGGCATTCAGCAGTGACGTGAGGATTGGAATCACTTGCATATCTTGGCCATGGTCGGAATCATGCCTTTTGTCCAGATCAGTCGTAGGTGTCGCATACATGGGATGCGGCAACGTACCTGACGCAGTGCGCGCTCTAGGCTTTGGTAGTGGTGGCCACGTGGTATCAGAGGCAGCAGGTCGTGAGTCACTGGTCGCCGGGCTTTCCTGATTTGTTGTCGGTGGAGGCGGACAAACTGCAGTGCCGCTTGGGGTCTTCTCTTCGAAGGTATTTGTTTCCTTCAACGACCTTCGGCGGCGGCGCGAACAACATCGTCGCACCTTTGCAGCGGCTTCTCTGTGGGTGGAATGGTCACGCACCATTTGCTTCAGTACCGCCCTCTCGGTCTTTAGGAGAGGGCAGTCCTTCGAGGAAGAGTCGTGAGGGCCACGACAGTTGACGCACTTCAAGGCAGTCGCGCGGCAGCTGTTCAATCAATCAATCAATCAATCAATCATTTTATTTCCTTAGAAAAGGAGGAGTACGGGACTAAAAGCTCGAACAGCTTGACGAGGTCCCGACCCCTTGTTAGTTGGCATGACAGCAGGATGACGGCCAGTCTTACACAAAAATGAAAAAATATCACAAAGCAACGGGTAATACAGAATGAAACAAGACGGCAATCAATCGGAGAAGCAACAAAAGGTAATACAGATAAATCAACACACATAAGCAACAGTGGTGAACAAAATTAGGCGAATAGGAAGGCATGGTTTAGTTTTGCAAATGAAGAAGTTGACAAAAATGTTTAATGCGACAGTTTCGGTTTCTGGAGGGATCAAAATTTTGTCGGTCTAGTAAGTTTAACAGCGAAGGTAATGTATAAGATAGAGATTGTTCATCATAGGAGGTTCTTGGGGTGTGTACAAACCACATTTCTTTATGTCGGGTCTGACGAATATTTGTGTTTCTTTGGAGTTTTGCCAGACGAATTATGTAATCGATGCCAAACTTTACAAAACCTTTGTAGCACAACATCAACCTGTAATTATAAAAACAAAACACAGGAAGAATTTCATATTTTGGAAAAAGTGGTTTTATGGAGTATGTATAATGGACATCAGCTATGTAACGTACAGCTCTTTTTTGTAGCAAATGTAGTTTCTGCAAGTTTGTCACGCCAGTTGTGCCCCACACCATGATGCAATACTGCATGACAGATACCACCAGTGCATTGTACAACATTAATTTTACCTTGGGGAGAGCATCTTGGGCACACGATGGAGTTGTGACAGACGCCACTCACATGTCCAATCCTCATACATTTCCTACACTGCAGCGGCTTAGGTACGAATGGACGAACTGGGTGACGAAAGTGCCCCACCTTCACGTATGATGGATTGCAGTCACCCTTGACCGTCAGCTTGATGCATGTAGACCTTCCAAGGCGCTGAACTTGAATTATGGAAATGCTGTTGGTTGCCGGCTTGATTAAGAGGGGCAAGTCGGCGTCAGGGATGGCGATGTCGACATTGTAAATAGCGCCAGCCGCGGTTCCGCTGTCTTTTAGAATAAGAGCACGTACACTGAAATTGCCAAGTTTGGTTATGGCAGCCAAACTGTCTAGCTCGCTTCGCTTCATGGCATTAATGGCAATGATGTTCTTGTGGGGGTTCATTCTAATGTCTTTAATCCCTCCTGGTACGAGACTCTCAAGAAACACAGAGATGGCTTGCTGTTTAGAAGATTCAAGTTGTCCGTAGACTCCAGTGGCACGAACAAGGCTGTATGTGCCTCGGCACTTCGCACCCTGATGATCGTATCCTCACTTGAGGACGTCGTTGACGTCGACTCAGTTTGTCTGCGCAGTCTGCGCATGGCCTTCTTACTAACGACGGGTACGAACCTATCGTCGGTCGAGGAGTCATCACTTCGAGGAGTCGAGGAGTCATCGCCGTACACAACGGTGTCCTGGCTGCTTGCGTCACTCGGGGCGTACAGGCGCTTCCTCTGGGCGGCCGTTGCCGACCCATCGGGATCCACAGAAGGCACAGCGGCCTCCACTTCCATCGCCGTGACACAAAAGGAGCGGCGCCTCCGTAATTACGACAAATAATATAAAAAAACTGCAAAGACATGAAGCCGGTGTTCTGACACCGAACAACTTCTTTCTCTTCCCCTGATCAGAAATTACTTTTAAACTAAACAAGGCAGATGAATGATATTTTCAGAAAGGAAGAGCAATTAGACGATCTCAAACTGTGCAAAAATTCGCCGCAGTAGAATGCATATCCCAAAAGTTATTGTTGATTACATTGTTCTGTTTTCTATGCTTTTCAGACATGCGTGACTAATAAACCAACCTATACACGTACTCCTAAATGCTTACCCACGCTCACTAGCACCAGATCTCAAAGTATCTCGAAAGATTTTTCTCTAGGTGGAAGAGGTTTTTCACAATTTTGCATTTCCTGAGACAAGTTGAGCTCAACTGCCAGTTTTCATCTTTGCGTTTTCTTTTCCAGTTGAAACAAATTTGCAGCTATCGTTAAACAAAACGCATCTTTTAAAAGCAGAGAAAACTAGCTTTTCGGAGATCTCTGAACAATATATATGAAGTGAACGAGCGAGGTACAGTCGACGTACAAATATCACCAAAAATGATTCCCGCTCATAGTCAGAATGGGACCGCCACCTTAATGTGAGTTGTTCTCACTTTACCAACTTTATTTATTGTCCGTGGCAAAAGGATGAATTTGCGGCAATTGCCGCTAAACGAAATGAACTCGAAATTAATGTATATCAACTGCGTATGCTTTAATCCATCTGGTTAGGTGTAAGGCGAAAAGCATCTTCAAAACGAAACAGCTTGAGCAGTTTCGGAGACACCGTCGCGGCAGTAATTGGCAACCCTAAAGGTCGAGTCGGTCGGGAATTTCTCGTATGCAGCGCACTTACGCGGGTACCGACATGACCGCCGCACGCGGCCTCTACGTTACCGCGTACTATTAACGAGACTGTCATGTATCGGCGCCTGTATACAGACAGATACCTTTCCGTCATCCCGAAATCGACTTGCCAGTCACCCTCCTCCTTTTCTACATGGTACAAGAATATGCGAGAACACCTTCAGCCGCCCATACCCCACCCAACGAGAGCTTCTTCGGAACACTGGCTCTCCCTATTCAGAGCTTACTATACATATTTTATTTAAATAACCTCTTCGATATCACTTTTGTGACCCGCGTTATATATCTCGAGCCCCTTAAGCTCAGTATCTTCAAAACCACAGCTAATCGTGGCTTCTCGCTAGTAGAGTGAAAAATTACGACTTTGCCTATTATAACGACGACGATCTCTTTTGTTCTGATAAAAACAGTATGATAAAAAAAGACGCTTGGATGGGTTGAGAACTCTCCTTTTCTGCACAGACACAAACTGGTAACATCTTCGTTGGGATCTTGCGTTGCATCATTCTTGCTAATTCAGCATTCTGCTTGGAAGAAACTATGCTTGCACTAAATAGAATTTTTGTAACTTTTCTGGAGTGCTATCAGAGGGAGCCTGTGCGTCTGCAGATTTTTTGGGCCCTTGATGGAGTCTGGTGAATCAGCCGTGCACCATTTGTCCACCAACTTGTTTCAGGGCATCTATTTCAAAAACTACAAAACAACCACTTTGTGGCCGCTGTGCTAAATAGCGACTAAGTGCTCGTCTGTCTTTGCTGGACATGTTCGTGAGAGAACTTTAAACTGATACAATCGGTTTTCTCACTATTCGCTTTTCCTTGGGACACCTGTACGACCTCTCCACAAGGCAAATGACAAAGGTTCTGAACGGTCACTACTTCCTTTACCCATATATATGCAGACTTACTTAGCCTTTTTGATGCCAGTGTATTAAATCGAATTCAGCGGATGTAGTCGAGCCCACTTATAACGACTGCAGAGATAACGAACGCTTGCTTATTACGAACGGGCACGGTGCTACCGTCAAAATATGCATACGATCAATGGCAATTCGTCGCAGATACAACCAAAAAATTTGGCCGTACCACTCGGTTATAGCGAACGAAGAGGAGGCGCCGTAAACTACCCCCGGAGTTGAAGACGTTGTGCTTCAAGTAAGCGCGGAGTTGAGAGAGCGCCCCTCAACCTTCAAAACACCCCCCGGGAAAGAATACGTCGACCCAAAAATGCAATAAAGGGCGGCACTGCAGTCCGCAGCGCTTATACCGAGATTTCTGAATTCGACCGAGATCAAGGCAGGCAGGAGGAGGGTCAAAAAGGTTCCGAATATTCCATGCAACAAAGATAACAAGAAGCCTCGGAGATGGCCGAGTAGCCTAAGGCATCTCAAAACGGAGCTTTTCTGTTGAGCCGCAAGTGGTACGAATTCATCTCGGCTTAAGGATACCCTTTAGTTGTTCTTTTTACTGCGTCAGCAGTATAGCCTCCTTTCCCAAAAAGAACCATAGTGTGTGTGTGGGGGGTGCGGGGGGTGCGCGTGCGGTGCTGCATGCCGCCTCTACTCTTGGTGCACGCCACACCCCGGTGGGCGCACATCCGGGCACTCACTGCTAAAAGCGCACTTTCAACAACCTTCACCGTCAACCCATCGCCCACCTGTCAGGCGGATTGTTTCTGCCGCCCGCTGCTACGCTCGCCGATTCTTGGAATAAACTCTATTGTTGTTAAGGAACATCTTTCCTTCGCATTACATGCACTGCTCAAGCCCATTTCTTCCTCTTAATTTGGAGCAGGATGTCATTAGACCGCGTTTGTTCCCTCACCCACTCCGCCCGCATCCGATCTGGTAACGTTACAGCTACCATTTTTATTTCCATAGCTCGCTGGGTTGTCCTTAAATTAAGCTGAACCCTCTTTGTTAATCTCCATGCCTCTGCTCCATGGTGAGTACCGGTAAGATACAGCTATTGTATACTTTTTCTTGAGGTATATCGGTAAACTGCCATTCATGATCTGAGTGAACCTGTCATATAAGCTCCACCCCATTCGTATTCTTCTAGTTATTTTCCTCTCATGATCCAAATCAGCGGTCACTGCATACCCTAAGTAGACATATTCCCTTACTACTTCCAGCCCCTCGCTACCCTTGCTAGACTGTTGAACATTACTTTTCTTTTCTGTATGTTTATTTTTGGACCCATCGTTTATCTCTCCCTTTCTACATGCTTTGCAGTTCATGTACTGAAGGACTTAGCAAGGCAGTGTCATCAGCGAATCGCAGATTACTTACGTATTCTCCATTAACTCGTATCTCCAACTGTTCCCAGTTCAGGCCTCGGAATACCTCCTGTAAAAAGGCGGTGAATAACATTGGCGAGATCATGTCCCCCTGCCTGACACTCTTCCTTATTGGATTTTTATTGCTGACTTAATAGAGGACTATGGTAGCTGTGCAGTCGCTATAGATATCTTCCAATATTTTCACATAACAGTCTTCTACGCTCTGATTGCGCAATGCCTGCATGAGAGCTGAATTTTCCACTCAGTCAGATGCTTCCTCGAATCAATGAAGGCTGTATATAGGGCTAGGTTATATACTGCGCATTTCTGTATGAAATCACTGATAGTGTGAATACGGTCTAATGTCGAGTATCCTTTACGAAAGCCTGCCTGATAATTTGGTTCATTGAATTCTAAGGTTGTCCTTACTCTATTAGCGATTACCTCAGTAGATACCTTGTAGCCAACAGACAGTAAGCTTACCGGCCTGTAATATTTCAAGTCCTTGACGTCTCCTTTCTTATGAATTAAAATAATGCTCTGGTGATGAAACCAAAAGCGCGTCAAGAAGAAATTCAAATATAAAGTATTTCTTGGTCGGAGGCGAATAGCACGAGGAGCTCCTATACATCAATGTCGGAAGCATCGTTTGAAAGAAGAAAACACGGAAGCAAAAATTGGTGTCTATAGTCCTTTATTGGGCTAGATAAGTGCTAGCAATTTGATTAACACCATACGCAAAAATTTAAGGGGAGAGGTAGTAACTCAAAATTTTACATAAACCTGAAGTATAATGCTTTAGAATTGGTTCTAGAACATTACAGTAGCGTCAATTAGGCTTCATCCCGGACACCAGACTTCATTCAATTTTGTTGTCGGATGTACTGGGTGCCATTTTCGCACTTTCCATCGCAGACAGTTTCGGATGGGCAAACCTACGCGCTAGACTATCACATTTTGTCTGAAAAAAAAAGTGCGGCAAATGTGCAAAAAAAAAAATGGGGCTGAACCGAGTCCTGAACCGGTTCGGAACGGTTCCTTTGAATCGTTCCGGTTCGGGTTCTGTTCCAAGAGGGCGAAAAAATGTGGGTTTGGTTCGGTTCCGGTTCCGGGTGAAAATTCGGGTTCGGCTTCGGTTTCGGTTTCAGGTTCGGTTCCGGTTCGACACCCTGACCATAGGCAGTGCCGCTGGAAATTGAAGAACGACCGCCTGGTTGAGACCCGCTATAGGCGCCCTGAAAACTTTGCCTGTTTTTCTACCCGCCACGAAGTAACTCATAAATCAGCGCCCCATATTGGTGAGTTATTTGGACCTTTTACATGGTTAAGAACCGGCGCCTTGATCACAAAACAGTTATTCACTCGTAGTGTTGTTTTTGTTGGCATCCAGTGCTTTTAGCCTGTTGTGTACTCGGCTATATATCTTACTGCGTGCTACAGAAACCTGCGTAGAAGTCATCATCGATCGTTCCATTGTAACATGTACCCTATCGAGAGGAGCAAGTGTTTCTTTTTTTTTTTTGTGCACCCACAGAGCTTTCCCACCCAACGTGTCTCCTTTCGTAAGAATAAGCTTCGGCGTTCTATGGAAGCCACGGCTAAGTTGATTCGGCTGCGCCGTGAATACCTAGACAAGCATTTTATAAGATATACACGCACTTTCAATGCTTCAGAATGTAGTCCTGCGTTTGTCGCGGCCCAAGGGGCGATCGAAGGGTGTGTTCAGGTGCACAATCGAACAGGTAGCGCTGGAGACTGACTGTAAGCAGCACTCACTAATCATCCCAGACTACAAACTCCGCTTAAAAACGCATATTTTTCATTTGGCCGCACTAAGTAGGTGACCAGAGCATGAGCCCGCCAAAGACCGGGCCTGTCGGTTATCGTTACGCCATTCAGCTTTCATTTCTCCACTACTTTTGTGTTTCGAACAGCGCTGAGCAGTGCATCTCAGTGATAGCGAATATTCGGCTCTTGGCCTAATGAGGGACCACCTGTACGAACGCAATCTTGCATCCTTAGGCCCAGATAACAACCTATTGAAAGAAAACTGGTAATGGCGCAAGAAACTGGGACACAGAAGGCACAAAAAAGACAGGACTGATGCCTGTGTGCCTTCTGTGTCCCCGTTTCTTGCACCATTACCAGTTTTCTTTCAACATGAACCAACTCGCCCAAACTAGAGTTTTACTTATACCAACCTAATTGTAATCTCAAACAAGACTTGAATTTCCTGCGGGCGTAATGCGCATGCATGAACCAGTAAGGCAGAGCTAGAGCCTACACTTATCGAAGGTCGGAAGCATTTTTGGTATGTAGGCTGGGAATCTCGTCACTGCCTGTGATTGCAACTAGGAATGCACCAGAAGTCAGTCGCAGGCGCGATCGGCGTTCGTTCTGTCCAATATTCGACAGTGATTTGAGGTCAGCGTCTGATCACACTCCCGTGCTTTCTGAGCAGATTAATCTTGGTCAATTTTACAAGAATAAGTGGTTGGTTCGAAATAACTTCTTCAAGTGTGACACATCGGAACCGATGCTTGGCTGAGCTGCGTTTCCCTCTCTGTCTCCTATTTCAACGCCGGGGAGGGCGTATTGCACCCACCCGCGAAGCAATGGCTTGGCGTAGCAGCGCTCAAACCTGTAATCTCGATTGGAACACAGAGTAGACGCATGTAGAGCGAGGTTTACATGAGGCTGAGAGGATAAATTGGAGTCAGGCGGTACTGCCACCGAAGGCCTGGCATATTGAAAAATATCCGAACGACGCAAACAGTGCCCGAGGACATCACCCACCTGTGATGAGCAGGGACACCACTGCGCAGTTCGCAGAATCGTAAACAACATCGTGCTGCGCCATGCCCGGACGCCCGCCGGAAACGGGCACAAAAACTAGCCGCCGTTCGACTCAAGTCGACACCATCTCCCTATTAATCTTGAAGGAAACAGCGCAGCAACAGGTACACGAGAGATAACTGGACAGCGCTGAGTAGAAGCTGAAAGTTTCTTGAAAAGGAACAGATAAAATATACTCTCTTAACAACCAGGAGCACGTGTCAGCTACACCACCAACACTCATAAGATGTCAACTTAATTCATGCTGGTCAAGATACAATAGTTCATAATCATGAAATAGTGCGGATAGGGTGCTCACGCGTATGTCGCGGTTTCTGTGAATATGAAACGCTTTACCGATTTCTCTAGTTAATTTGTCTTTGTAATTGTGCAGGACCTTATAATCGTTAAAAAGAAGAATACATGGTTCTGCAGTTTTCTTTAAGGTGTTACGACGACATTATTTGTACTGCACGGATAGGTTTGATGAAAGGGCGCCTTCCGATAAGGTGGTGTGTACACGCAAGCAGGTATTCAGGCACCTTCAGTTCTACCCTATATAGTTCCTGCCCCACGTGAAGGGAACACTATACACCCCACCCTTGGCACAAGGGACAAACTTTCAGTCATGATTTACTTGACGCGCTTTTTTCCTTTTCCCTCTTTTTTGTCTTCTCTGGTTTTCCTAGCAACAATGGCGCATATCTCGTGTAGCTTAATAGCTGCTGAAAAAAGTACGACTACTTCATATCTGCGGCCTGCGTGCTTTAAACGCTGGGAGAACTGGTGAACGTAGGGCAACACCGCAAATTTCTTTTTTCCAGACTTGAAGGCTCTAGCGTCCCGTGCTTTCAAGTTGACTTGATCTTTTTAAGTATTTTATTTTTTGCAAGTGATATAGCATCATCTGCAAAGCCTGCTGTGCTCAGCCTCTTAACCTGCTGGTTAAAACTCTGACTGACAGCACGCACACACGACTTTTATTCACAGAACCTAAACAAGAAATAGCTGTACCACAATTGACTATCTTATTTATTTATTTATTTATTTATTTATTTATTTATTTATTAATACTGCAATCCCAGGAAGGGATTTTCGCAGGGTGAGCATACAGAAAATAGGTAAGTACAAATATTAAGAAAAAAAGTACAAAGGCCACAAATTAAAAATAAGCAACAAAAACACAACAGCAAAAATGAAAGGCTCAATGACATAACACAACAAAAAACACTAAGGTTTGGGGCATATAAATACAGTACTATCAAGTCATCAGTGAACATAGCCAACAGGGAATTAATTAAATGAAGAAAGAGCACCAAAACGATCACAATATTAAATTCAGTTAAAAAAAAAGGGGAAACGGGAATGCATGACAGAGGACATTATTGTGTACTGAGGTTGCCGATGAATGATGTTGCAGATAGCTGTAGGACTTCGTCATTAGTAAGTTGATTCCACTCCGTTACTGTTCGCGGAAAAAAAAAAGAATATTTAAAGCAGTTATTACGCTGGGTGAAAGGGGTGATTGTAAGATTGTGACGCTGTCTTGCAGAATAACATGAAGAGAAGGATAATAGTCCATCAATGTTAATTTTAAAATGACCTTTGACCAATTGGTATAAGACCTTTAGTCGAGCAACGCGATTCCTTTCGGTTATAGATATTAAAGCAGCCCTGTTTAAGAGGTCACTTACTGATGTGCGTCCATAGCTATTGTAAACAAAACGTACTGCTTTCTTTTGTATTTTTTCAATTTTATTTACGTTTGTTTTGGTGAATGAATCCCAGATTTTTGCCGCATAATCTAATATTGCAATGACAATCGATTTATACGCTAGAAGCCGAACTCGGGGTGTGGAAAGTCTCAATGCACGCCTAAGAAAAAAAAAAGTTTTACGGTTTGCATTATTTACAGTTTGATCAATGTGTTTAGTTCAGTCAAGGTTGTTAGTAATCCATAGCCCTAGATATTTGTAGTGTGAGACTTCGGAAAGAATGTTGTTATCAAATGAATATTGGAACATCAGTGGACTTTTCTTGTGAGTGATTCTCATATACACGGTTTTTTGAAAGTTGATAGGCATCTGCCATGCATCACACCAGGCATTAATTTTCTGAAAAGCCTCATTAAGTTTTACCTGATCTGACATGTTTTTAATTTCGGAGTATAGCACACAATCATCCGCATATAGTTTAATATTAACTGGAATGTCTTTAACGATGTCGTTAATGTAAATGATAAATAAGAGTGGCCCAAGCACTGAGCCCTGAGGAACGCCAGAGTATACAAAAACAGTTTGAGAGGAATGTTCCCCGAAAGAGACATATTGCTGACGGTTATTCAAATATGCTGAAATCCAATTAATGATTTTGTTATTTCTGAGTGTGCTATTAATTTGGGAAAGCAGTTTTTTGTGAGAGACCTTATGAAATGCTTTGGCGAAATCCATAAAAATGGCATCTGTTGGGCTACTATTGTTAATAGCTTTCACAAAATCGTGTATAGTCTGAACTAATTGGGTACAAGTAGAATAACCTTTCCGGAATCCGTGTTGGAAATTTGTAATAAAATTGTGTTGTTCAAGAAAATGGGAAATGTGGGTGTGTATTATGTGTTCCATAATTTTGCAAACTGTCGATGTTAATGAAATCGGTCAGTAATTATTAATGTACTGTTTTTTCCCTTTTTTATGAAGTGGTTGGACTCTGGCTGTCCTCCAGTCGCCCGGAACCTGTCCTTCGTTTAGAGACCTAGAAAAAATTATAAACAAATACTTGGACACCCATTCTGCATACCTCGTTAGGAATGCATTGGGTATTTTATCAGGCCCAAGGGATTGTTTTACGTTAAGATTCAAAAGCATTTTAGTTATACCCTGTTCACTGATGACAAGATCAGGCATCGGAGGTAAGCATGTTTCGAACACAGGTTGTATGCCATTATCGTTAGTAAAAACGGATTTGAAGTATTCGTTAAAAGCGGTTGATATTACCTTTCCGTCATGTGTTAATGTGCCATTGATTTCAAATGCATCGGAATCCCTAGATACTGGTGAGAGTGTACGCCAACATTTTTCAGGTGAGCTAGTTATAAAATTAGGCAACAAATCGCCAAAATAATTTTCTTTATCAAGTGCTACTTGTCCTCGTAGTTGACTTGACAGAGCGGAAATTTTATCCAGCAGGCCTTCAGGATGGACAACTGCTTGCCTTTGCTTCTTCAACTTTTTTAATTTTCTACACATTTGTATTGAAGTGCGATAAATCCAGGGATTGTCACGTTTTGTCTTTTTAACAATGCTTGGCACAAAACGGCTAATACACATCATAACCAGATCCTTGAAAGAAATCCACAGATCGTCTACATTTGCGGTAGACCTCGAAAAGCTATCAAAATAAAAGGATAAGGTATCGATTATTGATGTGTCATCAGCGCGTAAGAAGTTAGGAAAACATGTCTGCTTAGGATGCCTGTCAATAGCGGCATCAGATAAGGTAAGGAACACGGCCTGGTGATCAGAGATTCCTGGGATTATTTCGCATTTTGTTTTAGTACTAATAGATCCGCTTACGAAGAAAAGGTCCAGTATAGATTTAGCACTATCGTGTACCCTGGTGTACTCGGCAACAAGTTGGGATAAATCAAATGCAAATGCTATGTCCAACATGGCATCACCTGTTTTGTCGTTATGGTTTTTGAGGGACATCGTGCGCCAGTCAATATTAGGCAGATTAAAGTCGCCAGCTAGAATTATCCGATCGCCAGGTTTTAAATATGTGTTCATGTAAGTTTTCAAATCATTTAAAACCGATATGGAAGAAGAAGGGGGCCTGTACAACACACCTAAATTGTACCTGATTGTACCACAATACGTTTTACTGAAAATGCACTCTACATTAGGCACGTCAGTTATCCTTAAAACTCGTAATGATTTCTTGTATATCATACAGACGCCGCCACCTCTTCCAGTACGGTCTTTCCGGAGTACATTGTAACCAGTAGGCACGAATTCACTGTCGAAAATTGCATCATGTAACCATGGTTCTGTTAGCACAGCATTGTCTCAATCGTTAGTAAAAAGGAGCCCTTCAAGCTCGGTTACTTTATTGATTACACTTCTGCAGTTAATGTTTAAGATTTTCAAAGATGTAGGATCATGCTTTTTCTGTCAGTTATTTTTCTTATTGACCAATCTGACACGCTCTCCTTTCTGGGCATCCCAAGCAAACATAACACTATCAATGCTAATTTTATCAAAGATCAGCTTTACCTTAGCGCCATTTGCTTTTTCTGGCCAGAACGTTAACTGAGCAAAGGCTTCATTGACCTCTGAAATAACATGAAACAAGAATTAAGGAATTGTCGCTGAGTCCTTTGTGGTGTTCTAAATTTGATTTTTAAGCCCTGTCTGCAATCATTAAAAATCTTTAAAATGCAGTCCAACTGTCCCTGGAAGTCACAGCTCTGAAATGAAACAAGGTATATAGGCCAGACAGGAAGGTGCCTGAATACCCGCTTACTTGAACAAACCACCTCTTTGGAAGGAGCCCTCTCCTTAAACCTAGCCTTGCACAACAAAGAACGTCGTCGTAACATCTCAAGGGCCTACAGAGCCATGCACTTTCCATTTTAACGATACTATGGTCTTGTACAATCACAAAAATAAACGAAATGCAGAAATCAATGAAGCATTTCGTATTCACGAAACCCGCAACTCTTGTGTAAGGACCCCATCCATCCTCGTGCATGGCTGTGAACTATAGTATCTTGACCAGCATAACTTATATTGACATCTTACAGTGTTGTCGGTGTACCTCATGCGCCATCCTGTTATTAGGATTGTATAATTTACCTGTTCCTTTTCAATAAACCTTCAGCTGCTACTCAGCGCTTCTGTCTTATCGCTTAGCCCTATTGCTGCGAGGTTTTCTTTATGTATACACTAACTCCTGTGTTGTGTTATTCAAGTTTGTACCAACTCGCCCAACTCGTCGTTTTCCTACTTGCAACAGCATCTTTCTTCCTTACAAAGCTTTGTTAAGCTTGGTTCGCCGCTACTGGTCAGGTTCCACCGTTCTCTATTATTTCTCGAACAAACTTCGGCGCATATATTGTGTACTGCACAACAGAGCCAAACCTAACTGCTGGTTCTGTTCGAATACGCACCATTTCAGCTCCTAGCGGCTCATGCAGAAGGGTGTTCTTCACGCAAGAAGTTAGGGAACGATGCCATCTCCATAGGGCGTTCAGAACTCCCTGCCATATGCGGACGTGTGATTACGTGAAGAGTTAGGGTCTGTTCATTAGTCATCTTGTACATTGGGACAGCGTCTTAAATTTTCGGGGCAAGCAGATGGTCATCGTCTTAGCAAATAATTGGGATAGGCTTGTTGGAAGTTCATTTTCGCGGCTTCTTTTATTAACACGGACACTGTCATCGAACAATGAGAAGATGAGTTCAGTGTTCTCGTAGCGCTCAACTGCTGCTCTCTCTATCTGTCCGCCCTACGGGGTCCGTTTCCATTCAAGCAACGCAGTTCTAGTAAAATAAAAATTAGCGCACGAACCTGTCGATCGCGGCCTAAAGCAGCAAACGCAGCATAAAATATCACCCTTTCCTATACAGTTGTCTGGAGGCACACAGAGTTCACTTCCATGCCCAGGAGAAGTTGAATAGGTACTGAACAACTCCTTGACCCCAAGCCATAGGTGGGAAACGTATCCCATTCACTATGCCTTTTCTCGGTTGAAATTAACATTGTAAAACAAACCTTCACTAAATAACAGTTCTGCTGTTTTGTGAGTAGAAGCCAGCAAGCCGCGGTACCTAGAATAAACTTTTATTTATCTCTGGCATTCTATGCTAGTTTGTTTCTTGGGAGTGGATATTTTATTGGGATGTATGCGTATGTACAATTTTTGCCGCTCATCAACATGGAAGACGCCTCAACTCCCGAAGTACCCCTCATACTCAATAGAGTACTAAGACATGCAGAAGATTCTCTCAACGAGAGACGGTCGATGATGCAACCGAGCATCGAAGCTCTTGGCGCGAAGACAAGGTCGATCTTCCTCTAGTGCTGTACTTGCTCTTGCGTCGTCTTTCTTTCCTCAACAGGTCATTTATCTTTTCTATCGACTATTCATTGCTGCAGTTTGCGTTGTAATTACTTATACCTTGCTATTGTTTCATGATTTGCGAGTAATGGGAATCCAGTCAAACCAACTATGCACTAGAAAGAAAACACACGAAGTAAAATGTTTGTCAAGTTCCCGTCAGCATGAAAGTCTTTGCGATGTTAGCGTTCCTACTCTTATCTCGAATTCTTTGTTCACTAAATTGCAGAAAGCATTCCCTTAGGAGCAATGTGGCTACCTGAAAAGGGGATAATTAAAAAGTTATGCTCGGATTCGTTGCTAACATATCTCTACAACTGTTCTCAGCAGCCGGCTCTCATCAAATGAATCGTTAACTATGAGGATTTTTACAGAGAATTAGATACAACAGTAATTAAAAAAAAAAACATTTTACGAAACATAAGCAGCCACAACATGCAGTCATTAAGGAAGTGCGTAGTTTGAATGAAAGAAATGAATGCATAATGAGGAAAGCCTATGCAACCCCGTCGACGTCTGTGATGTCTGCGCCGCCACTTTATATGCCCCTTTATGCATGGCTTTAATTAATTCCATCGAAGCACATGGGAGTGTGTTTTGAAATTTTTAAAGAACTATTGCGGGCATAGCTTTTGCGAAAATGGCTTTTTTGCAACTTTCTGCAACAACCATTCAAAAAGCTGCGCCTACGTGCACAGTGTGGCTGAAGCGACGTATAATTTTCGAATCAATCATTTATACTTCGCCTTAAAACTTTTGCTGAAGACGTGCCTGACTTCTTCGCAGCCTTTGCACCGCTCGCGAATTCTGTCACTTAATCATTGGATTACTTTTCTTTTCACGTCCCTGTTTGAACTCTTTTACATTCGCTTGTTGCGGACAAAGTAGCCAGGTTTTGGAGTGGACAAGCCCGTGGTGTTTTTAGCATGAAATGCTTTTAGCCCCCGTTGTCGGCAGTGTGGTGACGTCACGCCGAGACCGAGAGCCATCATCCGGCCACTGAAATCCACTCATCCGGGCACTGAAATCCACTTATCCGGGCACTGAAATCCAGTCATCCGGGCACTGAAATCCAGTCATCCGGGCACTGAATTCCAGTCATCCGGGCTCTGAAACGAGAACATTCGGGCACCGTACGAGACTTAGCGAGATTTAACGAGACTCTGTAAGCCCTCCTACGCGACCGGCATGCAAGCGCTGGTTGGTCTCCAATGGAGTCAGTAAAAATAACTGCTGCCAGTGCCTTCTCAATGTTTATCAAGATATGAGTCGCTGTGGGTTTGATAATGCACGGAATTATAATTTCCGATTTCTAATAACGCGTGCAAAAAGAACATAAATGCCACGATACACTTCGTTGTCATACGTGATCTCTTAGGGGCTTCGCGCATCGAAGCAAAGCCGCGCAGGCGCACAGGGGCCCGGGGCAGAAGCGCTGCGTTCAAAGGGCAAGGCATCGCGCCGAACGGGTGGTGGCGTTCCTCCCTTCCATTACGGTGTGGTTCGGGTGTCCACCGAGATGGCAGAGAATTACTGCGCCATTTCCTTTCCTCAAAAAACCTTGCGTTCAAATGGCAAGGCATCGCGCTGAACGGGTGGTGGCGTTCCTCCCTTCCTGTACGGTGCGGTTCGGGTGTCCACCGAGATGACATTAGGCCCGTAAACATTTCATGCTTACTCTACTCTCGGTTACGGGAGAGGCAGAGATTTTAAGCATGAAATGCTTTTAGCTCCCGTTGTCGGCAGTGTGGTGACGTCACGCCGAGACCGAGAGCCATCATCCGGGCAATGAAATCCACTCATCCGGGCACTGAATTCCAGTCATCCGGGCACTGAAATCCACTCATCCGGGCACTGAAATCCACTCATCCGGGCACTGAATTCCACTCATCCGGGCACTGAATTCCAGTCATCCGGGCTCTGAAACGACAACATCCGGGCACCGTACGAGACTTAACGAGATTTAACGAGACTCTCTAAGCCCTCCTACGCGACCGGCATGCAAGCGCCGGTTGGTCTCCAAACGAGACAAAAAATAACTGCTGCCAGTGCCTTCTCAATGTTTATCAAGATATCAGTGGAGCTGTGGGTTTGATAATGCACTGAATTATAATTTCCGATTTCTAATAACGCGTGCAAAAAGCACATAAATGCCACGTTACACTTCGTTGTCATACGTGATCCGGGGGAGAAGCGCTGCGTTCAAAGGGCAAGGCATCGCGCCGAACGGGTGGTGGCGTTCCTCCCTTCCTTTACGGGGCGGTTCGGGTGTCCACCGACATGGCAGAGAATTACTGCGCCATTTCCTTTCCTCAAAAAACCTTGCGTTCAAATGGCAAGGCATCGCTCTGAACGGGTGGTGGCGTTCCTCCTTTCCTGTACGGTGCGGATCGGGTGTCCACCGAGATGACATTAGGCCCGTAAACATTTCATGCTTACTCTACTCTCGTTTACGGGAGAGGCAGAGATTTTTTACATTTTGTTTTTGATGTTGTTGCGACTGAGAGAAAAAAAGATGCCCAGGCTTAGCTTGGTTAAGCCAAGAATGCGTTGCATATTGCGCGGTCTTTTTGCGCGAGGTATTGCTTGGCGGCACTCGATTTTCTCAGCAGCTTTTCCTCCTTGACGTATGGATGGATGGATGGATGGATGGATGGATGGATAGGAGCGCCCCCTTTGAAACGGGGAGGTGGCAACCGCCACCATGCTCAGCTGTCTTTCTGCTTTCGCAACCTGCCAGGCTTAACCAGAGCTAAGCCCCGCCAATTTTTTATGTTGCTTTATAGTGCTCATGCACCGATAAATGCTCAACTCTAGCTGCAAAAAGTGCATCTTCATTTAGCTCAGAGGTGCCTCCCATGTTGGCATGTTAAATTATGCCGCTGACACCAGGCAAACAGAGCTGCCGCCGTGGCCCAATACACAACAATGCCATAATACCTGCGCAGCACAAAGCAGTGACACCGCTGCAGACGACACTCTTCTCACCTCGGCTCTTGCCGACTCAGAGTGAAGGCTATGCTCTGTTCGCCTTGCCGCGACAGAAGCGCTGATTAGGGACTGATTGAGCCGTGCGAAGTTGCTCTTCTTCCTCTAATGTTCGCATATTGGCAGCGCCATAAGGAACGCTGTTGAACACGAAATACAAGAGAAGCCTGAATTTCCCGGCTTCTTGTGCTGGGGATTTGATATTTAGAGGTGCTCTGTTGAAATAACGACGGATAAAGCACAGCCCGTTGAGTAGTTTCCGGTTCTGTAGTTAGAGTGCTGCGCACGTAGGATTTTAGCTATTTCTGCGTTGCGAAAACCTTCCCATTGCGCGTCGAAGCCCGAAATGACAGAGGAACGCTCAAAGCAGAGCCTAGCTGGAAAAACTGCATATGTCTACGGCGCCTTCGCAACCCGCAAATGTAGGCAGGCAGACCAATATCACTACAGAGCGCTATAGGTCAGCAGACGACGAAAGCTGTGGTGCTACAAACTGTCAAAAGCACAGATAATTTTCGCCTGGTTCGCATGTCATAGCTTTTGAAATTTCGTTGCGTTAATATGAACACAAGTCATGGGAGAAAACAAGATAACAGTGGTAAAGAAAAAATACACGAGGCACAAACAAGCCCTTGGCTAGAAATTTCAGGGGTTTAACTACTTCCACACAATTTTCCAGTTGTACAAGAATGTGTTTTATCATGCATGCAATCCATGACCTTGTGACTACTATCGGTGACGACATATACTGAAAATGTTAGTAACGATTGTTATCCATTTCTGAGTCTGTTATGTGGGCCTTTATTAAAAACGGTGTGTAGTTGGTTGAGGTACATCTTGTGAAAAACAGCGCTTGTAGGCAAACGACCAGAACGAGAAGGACAACCAACTAAAAAAGTTACAAATTCTTGGCATGCGCATGGCCCCTCTCACTTGTCGTAGTGAAGTCTCACTAGAAAAGTAAATAGACAATGAAGAGAATTATTACAAAGCACTGCAGCAGTTCCTATCTTATTTGTGACGCATGTTAATGCCTCCATCTCTTTTCACAAAAGCAGATATTTGAGGTAGTTTCCGTCTTGATTCTCTGTTATTACTTATTGGACGTCAAGAAACAATCTTCAAATGTCGAGTGCATATGCACAACATCAGAGACTACGTATAGCATCTGCTGCTGCCCCTACTTCGTGCAATATTTTTTGGGCTGCTATTGGCAGTTGATTTTATTTAGCTTTTCTCACTAGAAACGTTCTCAAATCGAGGATGTTTGTCGAAGACTAATTATTTTCATGAAACACAACTACAACGTCAATGTAAGAGCAACAAACAACTTGCCGAAAATTATCACATTTGATTGTGAAGTTGAGGGATTAAGACCTGTACTGCTGTCACGGCCTGAAAGTTTGTAAATAGTAGCTTCCGCAATATTTGACTGGATCGGAGATAACCAACAGGGATATAGCATGGCAGGCTTTACATTGTGCCTTTCAACATCCTTATGTCACCTGTTTAAGCTGGGCCTTAAGAGCCAGCGCCAACAGGCTACCTTGATCGCATGGGGTTGTTCTAACAGAGCCAATGCTTCAAATTATTGATAAACGGCCCCGCTAACCTGATGATGTCCTGTAGGGGGGGGGGGGAAGGGAAATTCAGACCCGCTGTTCTGTTTTAAATTCATAAGGTGGCAGATAACCCTAAGAGAGTGGCCAACGATCATGAAATCATGACGATTTCTAGCGCCGCCCTAATATTGCTTACCTCTAAAGGATCCGCAAGAGGCACTAAAACGACAAGTCAGTTTTGCAACTGAAGTCACATGCGGAATCCGCTTTTTCATGTGGGCATGTTTACACCGGCCACACCGATGTATATGTGAATAATCAAGCAAGAGAACACACATATTTTGTGGATAGTATTTAGAACTGGCATCGGTCAGCCCACTGCTGGTCTTGCTACTTCAGGCAAAACTGTGAGCGAAGACTGACGCAAATAAACACTTGGGGGACACATCACTACTTGAGGCACTGCGATGCCTTAGCGCCTCCTCTGCCTTTGATACTGAGCTGCCAATACACCACACGATGTCCAAAGGCAGTGTACACCTAGGGGCTTCCTCTCAACGCAACGGCCCTGTTTCTATCTCTATGTCAACAGATGATTTCGCACGTACGCACACTAAAGAGCACAGCTGCCGCCTGCATTCGCGAGTCTTCGCTGATCACTTTCGGTGTGCCTTGATGACCTTCTCAGCCACAGTTTTTTCCCAGTGATGCTTAATATGTTATTGCACAAAGATACGCAGCTGCAGCAAGGAAGCTCTCTCAAGTGAATTAATAAAGACATGTTTATAACAAGCCTCATATATGCTCGTATTTTATATAACACTCATAGACGCTTGCCTCATAGGGCAGTGGTCGCAGTTACCTTTTTTGCTTAGACTACGAGGCATATGCAAATCCACACGCGACATCGGCAACATAAGGCTAACCCTGGTCGCTGCTAAACGGAACCAACATTACAGCTGCTGTGAAAGTAGGCTGGTGCATATTAGAAGTTAGAATGTACGCCAGGAGAGGTGAGTCTCAATTACGACTGCCGTGAAAAAAAGGCTTCATGTCTCTGTCTGAGCACGGACTTCGTATTGGTCCTTACTACATAATTATTGGACTTTTGTAACCCTCTTCTTTTGCTCTTGTGCCTTTGGTGGTGTTCGTGCTGTTTATTTCCTCACAAATGCTGCAGGCTCTCTGGCGCATGAAGCGGTATATACAAAGCAAAAAAAAAATGATATTAGCGTAGCGAACGAGGTAAACAAGTCTAGGCACAACTCAACAAAAATTAACAATTCATCACCCCAAAGCTTCGCTGTGGTAATGATGTTAGATCAAGGCGATTAACATGTTCTAGGGAAGATTCGACTCAGTAACAGTTCACAAAAGTAGACAGCTGTTTATTCCAGTAACAGATAGCTGAGAGGAATTATTAATATTTGTGAGAATTACTGTGGCCTACGGGCTGCTGAATTGCTTTCTCAACGTTATTTCTCGAGGAGCGGAGGAGTGCTTCCTGAAGGTATGCTTCTTTTGGTGTGTTGAAGTGTCGGTGATAAACTACGTACAGAAGCTTATTCTAGATGTTACTCTACGTTGAGCTAGGCTGTGTAGGTCTGTTTTTGTTAGTAGATTATCTATGCCCGAATGACAGGAGCAGTTTGAGTACACAAATCGTACTGCTAGGCTCGATGTTTTTTAAATTCCTTTTTCGTTTTATGGCGGAGCTGGTATAAAGCTATTTCTTTTTATTTAGTTGATTTCATTCCTTATGTTTATTTCTCTATTTAGAAGGGAGCAGTACCCATATCCATTACAGCCTATATTTTCTGCACAAGAATAACATGAGAAAGAAATATGACAACAGTAGTAATACAGTTTGGCATTATGTGTTAGAACAAGAATGCTTTAGTGTCCAGAAGACAGATTTTATTACAGCGAGCGGTAACTCACATAGCATTCCTAAAATAAGGGAACAAATGCTTCGTAATTCCATGGACAGACTTGGACGGAAGCATGGGACGTTCTGAGCTCATAAAATCAGTGACATTGCTATACTCTCATCTGGACCAGCTGGATTAACAGCGCTGTCTTCCTGACTCCTGATAAGCATAACATCTGCCTCATTTTTAGCGTTAGCTCTAATGCACAAACTTACGTATGATGTTAGAACAAAATCGTGCCCTGTTGTGCCACGCCAGAAGCAGATCTGCGAACTGAAGTCATGATGATGGTGGTGATTTCTAAGGAAGCAACAACAGCTTTGGTCAACGAGCGCATATTTGAAATCTCAAAATAGATTAACACAAGAAATGCTTGCAGAAGAAACGTACAGAAATCATACACATTATTAAGCCAGGGCTCTGCGTCACCACCGTGGCTGTATATACCGGATATAATGAATACTGAAAGAAGCATACAAAGAAACCAGTGTAGGATATAACATAACCAAAGGAGGGAAGTGGTACAGGTAAGAAACTAAAACACAAAAATTACCAGACGTCGTATACGCTATACCATGCGCCAAATGCTCAGCTGTGCAAATAGGTCAGTAAGGTGGCATTCAAATCAGATTTTGAGAACACCACAATAAAGCTAGGAATAGGCAAGTGACATTCAACGCGATTGCCGAACGTTTGTTATGTGTCAGCCTCAATATCCACTGGCCACAGGTACGTGCCCTTGCATAAAAGAAGAACATAGCATCACAGCTGTTTGTCGAGTCTTTCGTTATTTAAGTGACAGCGCGTGCGCTGAATTGCGACAGTGGAGAACTCTCACTAGTATGCACATCATCTGAGGGTTTCGTCAGGAGCTCTATTTAAAGCGAAATTACTATGTTTCTCTTTCATTTTGAAGAAGGTTCCGGTTTGCGAGCAAAACCATCACGTAATCATCAATGCCGCTCATGTTCTCTTCAAGGGTTAATAATCGTTGAAACTTTAAAATTTATAAGTTGAATTAACTGATGCCTGTGCAATGAATATTTGCTAGAATCAGTGCCAATGGCGCACAAAGTGTACTGAAGCATCCTCAGGAGCACACTCTTTATAGCAGCAGTAGTACTTTATAAACCCTCCATTACTTAGAGCCCAGTCTTAAACGTATGAAGTAACAACCTTAAAATGAGTAAAGATTTCCAGCCAGGCTCAACCAACGACCATACAAATTCGACACTGGGCAAGCCAGGCTGTTGCAATCTACTCTGTATCCTGGTGAAGCCGAAAAACTGTTGCTATGTGCTCACGTGAGTGCGATGTGGATTGGTTTCGAAAGCTTTTTACTTTAAGCACGACACCTGCGCAGAAAAATGATCCGGGATTTTTTCATATGTTTTTAGATGGCGTTTACAGTTTGCCGTGTAACAAAAAAAAAACGGACCATTTGCGTCATTCAGATAGAAGGAAACAGGAGTACGGGGTTTCACACTCAACCGCATTAACTTCTTCGTGCCAATAGCAGACATTCCTCCATTAATGTGCAGTGGAGCTATATTTGCGTCTCTAGGAAGTAACGAAACGCCAAAGCTGGGTTTATTGCAATGATGAATCAGCGGAGATGAAACTGCAATGTTGCCACGTCGCACACGAAGCTACAAAAGATGTATAGGTGAAATGTTAAGGGGAATCTCCCAAGGTGGAGCATATTTGTTTGTAATAAGGAAGTAATTACTCATTGACATCCACCCAAGCGCAGTCAAACAGCTACAAAGGAAAGCTGTACAGCTTTCTCAGAAACGTCGCAGTTAAAGAAAAATTTGTCTTGGTCCGGGGTTCGAACCGGAGCAGGCGCTCTACCAAACCAGCTAATCGGGACGGCAAGGTTATGGCAGGGCGAGCGCGAACAGTTTGGCTTCGCATGGGTGGATGTCAATGAGTAATTACTCCCTCGCAAAAGATATACAGGGCGTCTCAGCTAACTTGGACAGAGGTTTATAAAAAACTAAGCGTTCTTCAGAACTGAAATCGCGTGGATGTTGTTGAGGTTTATCTAAAATTGCAGTACCATATTTTCGGTTCTCCTGTTTGAATAATTAGTCGAAATAAATAAATTAACTTTTTAAATATAGCTTGAAACGTTCAGGCGTCAATCGGAAAGTTGTGGAGCTCCACAAATATCGTCCAACCCAGGCACTTCCAACGAGATAGACTTAGCGTGACCGTTTTTATTCGGGAAAAACGAAAGCCCGCAGAGTTTAAAAAATACCACGTGACAGCGCGCTCCGTGCGCCCGGGTGCGCCGCGATTACAGCGCTCTCATCCGTGCTTTGTAAGAAACATCACCCGCTTCGGCCCTTTCGTGCTGCCCAAGACAGGGCTTCGCGATGTGCTTGGTTCCAAGATAAGCGCCAGTGGGTTCGGGCGGGAGTTGAAAGAAAGCGCGGCTGATCACCTGATCACATAATAAAGCTCAGGACTTCTGTGCTATTTTAAACACAAAATGTCAATCGCTTCCACACCATCAAAGTTTTGGGCGTACCATAGTGGCAGCGTAAATTTTAATTTTGGATTATTCAAACTTCATTTCCGCAGTGATAGTCACACCAGTTAACTATAGCTGACGGTTAAAGATGTATGTGGAGATACCGAAAGAGCGCTTCGTTGGAAATTAAAGCACGACCACCTGGATCAGACGCGCTATAGGCGCTGTGAAAAAGTCTCCTGTTTCTCTACCCGCCACGAAGTAACTCATAGCTCAGCGCCCCATTTTGGCGAGTTATTTGAACATTTTACATGATTAAGAACGGGCGCCTTGATGGCAAAAGAGTAATTCCCTCGTGGTGTTGCTTTGTATTGGAGTCCAGTGCTTTTAGCGTGTTGTGTACTCACCTATACATCATACTGTGGGCTACGGAAACCTGCGTTGGAGTCCTCATCGATCGTACAACTGTAGCACTTAGCCTATCGAGAGTGCCCATGAAGTGGTGGATACAAGGTAGAAAAAAATATTAAGCGTAGTGAGCGAGGTAAACAAGTATACGCACAAATCAATTCATATTAACCATTCATCTTTACAGAAGCATCGCCGTGGTAATGATGTTAGATCAAAGGAATTTACATGTTATAAGAAAGATTCGACTGAGTACCAGTTCACTACAGTAGACAGCAGTTTATTCCAGTCGCAGATAGCTGAGAGGAATTAGGAATATTTGTGAGCATTACTGTGGCTTACGGGTTGGTGGAATACTTTCTCAAAATTATTTCTCGAGGAGTGCCGAAGCGGATCCTGAGGGTATGCTTCTTTTGGTGTGTTGAAGTGTCTGCGACAAAATAGATACAAAACCTTAAATCTTGGCGTTACTGTAGGCTGCGCTAGGCTATGTAGGTCTGTTTTCTTTAATGGGTTAGGTGTGCTCGAATGCCAGGAATAGTTTGAGTATGCAAATCATACTGCTAGGCTCGGAATTTTCGAATATTTCTTTTTCTTTTTTATTGCTTATTTCTGGTGAAGTATGTATGAGAGCATTTGTTTTTTATTTATTTGATTTCATTTCATTAATATGTTTTTATTTTTGCAAGGGAGCGCAGCGCATATCCATTACATATTTTCTTCGGAAGGACAAAAGGAGAAAGAAGAATGACGACAGTAGTGTTACAGTTTTCCGCGATATGTTAGAACAAGAATGCTTTAGTGTCCAGAAGACTGATTTTATTACAGGGAGCGGAAACTCACATAGCTTCCTAAAGTAAGGGAAGGATTGCTTCATAATTCAAAGGACAGACTTAGACAGAAGCATGCGACGTTCTGAGCTCTTTAAATCACTGGCATTGCTATCCTCTCATCTCGACCAGCTGGCTTAACAGCGATATCTTCTTCTCTCCTGGTAAGCAAATCAACTACCTCATTTTTAGCGTTGGTTCCTATGGAGAAACATAGGTAAGATGTAACAATGAAATCATGTACCATTGTACCAGCCAGAAGCGGTTTCGAGAACTGAAGTCATGAAGGTGGTGATGATTTTTAAGGCTGCAACCACAGCTTAGGTCAAAGAGCCCATATTTCAGATGTCAAAATAAATTAACACACAAAATGCTTGCAGAAGAAACGGACAAAAAGCATACAGATTATTATGTCAGAGATCTGCGTCAGCACCGTGGCTGTATATGACTAAAATAATAAATGCTTTAAGAAGCGTACAAACAAAGAAGTGTACGAACCAAGGGAGGGAAGTGGTACAGGTAACAGAGAAACTAAAACACAAAAAAATTCCCAGTCGTCGTATAGGCCATACCATGCGCCAAATGCGCTGCTGTGCATAACGGTCAGTAACGCGGCATTGAATTCAGATTTTGAGAACACCACAACGAAGTGATGAATGGGCAAGTGAGTTTGATTGCGCTTGTCAAACATTTGTTATCTTTCAGCCTCAAGATCGACTGGGCACGGACGTATGTGCTTGTAAAACAAAAGAACAGAGCATCATAGCTGTTTACGAGCATAAAAATTAGACACTGGGCAAGCCTCGATGTTGCATTCTACTCTGTTTCCTGGTGAAACCGAAACCTGTGTCTGTGTGCTCGCGTGTGTGCGTTGTGGATTCCTTTCGAAACTTTTTTCCTCTAAGCACGACACCTGCGCAGAGAACCGCTGGGGGATTTTTTTATATATTTTGAGATCGCACTTAGAGTTTGAAATGTAACAAAGAAAAATGATTTTTTCTGTCAAAGACATACCAGGAAGCAGGTGCTCGGAGTTTCACCCTCAACCGCAACAACTTTTTGCATGCCAAAAGCAGACATTTCGTCTCTAGGAAGTAACGAAACGCCAAGGCTGGGTGTTATGCAGTGATAAAACACCGGAGATTAAATTGCAATGTCCCCAGGCCGCACATAAAGCTACAAAAAATATACGTATACGTCAAATGTTTTAGAGGAATCTCCCAAGGTGGAGTGGATTTGTAATAGGGGGTGGATTGACATCCACCCAAGCGCAGCCAAACAGCTACAAAGAAAAGCTGTACAGGCTTCAGGAAAGCGTTGCAGTTAAAGAAAAATTGACGATTAGCGTCGTCAGTTCGTCTTATTAGCCGCCGCGGTGACTCAGCGGTTATGGTGCTCGGCTGCTGACCCGAAAGACGCGGGTTCGATCCCGGCCGCGGCGGCTAGAATTTCTTTGGAGGAGAAATTCTAGAGGCCCGTGTACTGTGCGATGTCAGTGCACGTTAATGAACCCCAGGTGGTCGAAATTTCCGGAGCCCTTCACTACGGCGTCTCTCATAGCCTTAGTCGCTTTGGGACGTTAAACCCCATAAACCGAAACCGAACCGAAAAATTCGTTCTGGTCCGGGGTTCGAACCCGGGACCACCGCTTCACCGGAGCAGGCGCTCTACCAACCAAGCAAACCGGGATGGCAAGGTTATGGTAGGACGAGAGGGAACGGTTTGGCTGCGCTTTGGTGGATGTCAATGAGTAATTACTCACTTACAAAAGATATATAACTTAAAGTAACCCATATTTCACCGAATTGATTTTCTAAAATATTAATAGTGAATGACTGCAAAAAATATTTTTATCTTTTTAAGCGATAGGTAAAACGAAGGGGAGTACAAGTACTTCAAAAAATTAAAATTTATGCTACCATCGGGGTTTGATTTTGTGTGCTCATGTATTATAACTCAGGACTTCTGTGTTATTTTACAACACAAGAGGTCAAACTCTTTCACACCGTCAAGGTTTTGTGCATACCATCGTAACAGCGTGAATTTTACCTGTAGCATATTTAATCTTCATTTTCGCAACGATAGTCAACACCAATTAAGAATAGCTGACGCTTATATATGTGCAGACACCGAAGGCCGTGTCATTGGCAATAAAATCATGACCACCTGGATCAGATGCGTTATAGGCGCTGTGAAAAAAGTCACTTGTTTCTCCCTCCGCCAAGAAGTGACTCAAAATTCAGCGCTCCATTTTGGCGCGTGATTTGAACGTTTTACATGTTTATGAACCGGCGCCTCTATGACAAAAGTGTATTCCCGCGTGGTGTTGTTTTGTATTGGCGTCCAGTGCTTTTAGCGTGTTTACTCACCTCTACATCTTACACTGGGCTACGGCAACTTGCGTAGAAGTCCTCATCGATCATATCACTGTAAAACAGAACCGATCGAGAGGAAAAAGCGTTTTTTTTTTCGCACAAAGGTTTTTCACATAACGTGTCTTTTTTTATAAGAATAAGCTTCGGCGTTCAAAGGAAGCCACGGCTATGTTTATTCGGCTACAGCCATCGTATCTATTGTAGGATACAACTTAAAAAAACAGCAGTTGCTAAGACTGTGCTGCGGTCCACAGCGCCCTGTATTACTCCGCTGGCCAATCGCAACAGTAAACGAAATCAACTTTTTAATGTTTGACTGTATCAAACAATTCACGTATCAAAATTCTAGAGCTCATAATACTTTTGTTGTTCTAAGCTTCTTGTTTAGGTAACAAGAAACGTTTCAGCAGCGGACTACTTTTTCTTCGTGGAGGAATTCTATGGGCGAAGGCTGAATGTGGACGGAGCTTCACTGCAGACTTTAGTTGTATCCGACCATAGGCAAGAGTTTTTATCAGCTATACACGAACTTTAAATGCTTCAGAATGTAGTCCCACGTTTGCCGCTGCCCAAGCGGCTATCGGAAGGAGCAGTCGCAGCGGATGCGGTAGCACACGGCTTGAGTAGCGTCCATAACTACAGCGCAAACGACAGGACAGAGATGAAGAAGGGACACCACACAGCGCTGTGTGGTGTCCCTTCTTCATCTCTGTCCTGTCGTTTGCGCTGTAGTTATTGATCATCAAAAACTCCAACTCGCCCAACAAATGCTTTTGAGTAGCGTGAACGGGCTTTTCTGGTAGCTGCCATTGCCGATATCAACCACGATTCCCGATTTCGACAAGAAATCTCCTCCGAGAATGATGGGGAACGTGAGTCCAGGCAGGTGGATGACGCGCTCCAGCGCACGACCAGGCGCGCACCACCCCCGGAGCACGCCTCTCCGTGCGCGTGTTGGAGGGGCAGATTGCGGTTTCGCAGCCGAATGCCGCTCCGTCCCAGATGAGAGACGACCCCGTCTCCGATGAGCGACGTGCTCGCGCCTGTGTAGAGTTGTGATTTGAACGTAAATTCTGCGATTGAAAGCTCTATGAACGCAACACTCACACTGTGCGGCGCTCCGACCCTGAACAGCGAAGGGGCCTTTATTACGGCTGCATCGCCCGGTTCTGCCTCGGCCACCGGCGCCACTACCGGCGGCCTGTCTCGTTTCGCTGCCCTTTAGGGAACGCACGTGCAATGTCACCAGCTTGGCCACAGTTGAAGCCGCGCACAGAGTTCTGTGCATTGCGGAGCGTTGGGCGAGGCTGCTGTCGCGCACGGCCATCCGTGAGCGCGTTCCGAACCGGCATTTCCACCCGGTGACGATGTCCGCCTGGGGGCGTTACCCCTTCGCGATCGTTTGACCGAGCTTGGGAATCTCTGTCGGGCGGGTGGCGCGAGGTTTACCAGATCCTCGGCCGTGTTACCTCTGTGCCCCTCAACCCGTATGAGTACGGATCTAAGGCACGATCCGAGACTTCGAAGAGCGCGCCTTCGCCCGAGAACCCAGCCCGTGCCCGAGCGGATTCGCTTTGTGGGCGCGTGCTGCCAGTCTAGGCGCAGCTGGGCTGCAGAGATTACGATGGAGGTGGTGGGGGTCGGTACGCGCCGGTTGCCGAGATTTCGGCGTGTACCCGACGCGCTTCTACAGCTAGCTCGTTCAAGTCTCCGCAGCGACTTCCCCGCAGAGGAAGAGCAAACGTGAGGTGGGTATGTCGAACCGCCTTTTCCTCTCGCTCCGCCTTCGAAGCTCCGGGATCGACGTAGTCGTATAGCTCCTGCATCGCCCTGACGTACTCAACCAAGGATTCGTCAGGGGCTTGCGTGCGCTCTTCCAACTCCCGCCACATCCGCAGCTGGTAGTAGTAAGGCAGGAAATTCTCCCTGAACATCCTGCGGAAATCGGCCATCGTGCTCGCGGTGTGGCGACCAACCGGTGCCACCGAGTGGCCTGTTCGACGAGCGGGACGGGGATCACTCTCCGTAGCATCTCCTGCTCAGTCGTGCCGGTTGTCTGACCATACTGGTCGCGAGCCAGAAAAAAGTAGTTGGCGCTCGTTAGATCGCTGTAGCCACTGTATTTCATAATTGGGGTTTCGATTCGCGTGGTGAGCTGTGCGGACTGCAGCGCTTGCTGTAACGCGCTGGCCAGAACTTCTGCGAGATTTGCCCCCTTTTGCGGGTGTCTCGCTGTCAGGAGCCGTGATGAGCGGTCACCTCGTCGCTTCTGGCGCGGTCTCGGCTGCGCCGTTTGGCAGCCGTGAGGCAAAGGGCGTTGTGGCCGCCTGTGCCCTGGTGGCACGCGCGAATGGTGCATGGATGCCAACGCTTGGCGGGGCCGCACCGGGGCGTCTGCCGGACTTGTGCGGCGTCCACGGTGCTGCACACGTCGCGCCTGCGGCGATGTGTCGTCCCGTCCGTTGAGCTGCGTCCGCTGCTGTTGTGCCAGGGCTAGGTCCCTCCCTAGACCCCTGGACGAGCACTGTGAGCCACCTCAGATCATTCAGCGTGCACTGCGGTTCCGCCTTGTCCGCCGGGAACGAGTTGCTCGATTTGCCCGGAGCCAAAAGTTTATTGGGTTCTCCCAAATCGCTGGGTGCTGAATGCTTGATCTTCGACCCTTGCCGCCTGGCTTGGTCTTGCGGCGGACGAGGCAAGGTGACGACTACAAAGAGGGAAGAAATGGATAGTATACAGCTGAAGCCATCTCGCTGTCACAGCTCGCTGTTGTCTCTTCCCGGCCGCCGCCGTTCCACGCCGATCTCGGCGCACTTGCCCGTTGTCATTTTCGGCCAATCAGCGGCCGCTTCGGCGGCGCCTGGCGGTGTGCGCTTGCCACCTCTTTGGGGAAGAGGGCAGCGCAGCGCTCTCGAGCGGACCATCTGGTTGCTCATCCGTGAGGAGGAGGGAAAACGTCCACTTTCGCCCGTATCCACGGCGCGCTTCGCCGGCCAGGGAAGGATACGGCATTGTGAAATTCCCACAACTTCTGACTTAAAATGCCCATTGTATAAATTGCGAACATCTCTGAATATGGAGCTGTCTCGCAAGATAGGACTTATTTCTCCTTTCTGCCTTTCTCTGCATTTCCAACAAAAGTTGTCCCGAAATGCAGTTCAAGAAAGCAAACAAAACAGGATTCCTTTTTTCTATTCCTTTGCCCGAAAGTGCAATCGTTCTAGGCAGGTTTCTAGGCCTTGTTCCGAAACGAAGTTGGCCGCAACCTATCACAGGGGAGTAATTGTTTCACGTGAGCAAAGTGCGGTATTATGCGGTCTCATAAATCTCTGTAGCACGCTCATGACAAAACATATTGCCATGTATCATTGTAGTATTTGTTCGTTCACGCTCAAGGCTGCAGGAAAGGGTTGTTATCACTTTTGTTCGTGACGCGAGAAGCGACCAGATTAATCTCGATTGATCGCAGCCATGAAAGGCTGCATCTAGGTTTTTCTAAATTACTGTAGATGATCTTGTCCTGTCATCTAGAAGTTTCCTTGCCGCCTTTAAATTGAGCGATGCCACGAGCGGCGGACATTCGTAGTTCGACGACCGACGAGCACGTTTGTTCCTTACGCCGCCGCCGAGTGATTCAGTTATTTTGCGGGCGCAAGTCAGCCCAAATAAAGAGCTTCGTTTCCAAGACTGGCTGGTGTCTTCCTGACCACTGGACTGCCGTCACTACAACGTGACACCTGGTGGAGGTGCTGGGCATCCTCCCATGTTCCGGACACCCCCTACAAGTCGTGACGCCAGCCCTTTGAGTCATCTACCGCAGGACCTGAGTCCAGTCCACCGCGCAAGCCGACGCCGGCAAGGGGACGAACCTGAGTTCGGGATTCTGCCGGACCCTACCCGGAAGAAAAAGCCAGCAGTAACGTCTACCATGAGCTTGCCCCAGACGATGACTCCAATCATTCTTCAGCAGCCCCGGGTGCCAGCAGCCCCGGGTGCCACCAACCTTCGACGCTTCGCCTGGCGCCGACCCCGAATAATGGCTGGAGCAGTTCGACCATGTGGCTATCTTCAACAACTGGGACGATGCCACGAAACTTAGGTACGTGTTCTTCGCCTTGGAGGGACCAGCAAAAGTCTGGTTTGAGAATGAGGAAGCTAACCTCACGAACTGGGAGACCTTCAAGGAGCATTTCTAAAGAACTTCACGAACGTCGTGCGAAAGGAGAGAGCCCAACAGCTGCTACAGTCTCGCATACAACATCCAAACGAGACCGTTGCAATGTACACTGAGGAGATGAAGCGTCTCTTCCGGCGTGCCGATTCGAACATGAAGGAAGATGAAAAGGTCAAGCTGCTTATGAGAGGAGTTAAAGAGCAGCTCTTTACCGACCTAGTCCGCAACCCACCGAAAACTGTCGCGGAATTTGTAGAAGAGGCATGCACGATGGAAAAAACACTTGATGCCCGAGCCCGCCAGTATGACCGCCAGCAGCGCGTTTTCTCAGCAAGCTGCCTGGACACCGCTAACAGCAATGACCTGCGGGAGGTTATACGTCAAGTTGTGCGATAGGAGCTCCGACGACTGCTGCCAACGGGAACGCAGCCGCAACCTTCATCGCTCACTGACGTCATCCGGGACGAGGTTCAACAGGCCTTGGGTGGGACGCCGACACCCATGCAGCCTCTGCAGCCTCTGCAGCCCCCATCCATGACTTACGCCGCAGCTGTGCGCCGTCCTGCACCTCGACGACGGGACCCAAGCCCCTATCGCCCTCAGCCAGCTGCGTTGCACCGCCGCCCACTCGCCCCAACCCGCCCGTCCTACGAGCGACGCGCGCAGCCGAGGAAATGCGACGAGTGGAGAACTCCCGACCAGCGCCGCCCACTATGCTTCCACTGTGGCGAAGCCGGTCACATCCTCCGGCACTGTCCATACAGAAGACTGGGCATCCGAGGGTTCTCTTACGACGCTCCACGACCCCGACCCGGCCAGCGACCAGACGAAATCGAGGAGTTTTTGCATCGGGATGAATGCTCACCGCCCAGCCGCCTATTAAATTCCCCGTCGCCTTCGTCTGCGCGCTTTGTATCTCCTAGCCGAGGTTACGCCTTGCGTGGACGCTCCCCCAGCCCCCGAAGGTTAAACTGAATAAAGCAGCCTCTGGAGGTGAAGTTGCGAGCGCAAGTACAAAGATCCTCCATCGACGAAAACCCAAGTCCATGAATCAACTATGACGACAACACCGACGACAACACCGCCGACAACACCGACGACAGCACCGACAACGACGACAACGACGCGGCCAGACTTGAAACTTTTACCGCTGCCCCGTGAAGTAACGTCGGAGTACACCCATCGCAGCCTCACTACTCGAAGAAGCCGAGATCGGACACCGAAGACAACGTACAATACGAGAACGCGAACAAGTTACCTTGAAGTTACGGTCGACGGTCACGCGGTTACTGTCTTGGTCGACACTGGAGCTGACTACTCTGTCATGAGTGGCCCACTCGCTGTCCGGATCAGGAAGGTAGCAACAACTTGGCATGGCCCGCTGATCGGCGCCGCAGGTGGTAACCTGATTACGCCGTCAGGACGCTGCACCGCGAGAGTTACTGTAAATGGGAGAACCTATGTGACAACCTTCCTGATCCTACAGCAATGCTCGCGAGACGTGATTTTGGGAATGGACTTCCTGAATGAACATCGAGCGATCATCGACCTTCGATCTAAGTCCATCAAGCTTTCCACGGACAAAGCCATACCTGTTGCGACGAGCGCGACTCATAACGTTGCCTTAAACGTCCTCGACGAAGCATTGAGCGTGCCGCCCCGATCAAGTATCCTTGCCTGCATAGGTACTGGAGACATCGAAAATGCTGAAGGCGTCATCGAGGGGAACACCCAGTTACTCATGGATCGAGAATTGGGCGTCGCAAGGGGAGTCGCTGAAATCCGAAATGACCAAGCCCAGGTGCTGCTAACCAACTTCCCCGAAGAATACCGGCATCTGAACAAAGGTACGACGATTGCCTTTCTCGACGAGCTGCCAGACATTAGAGACATATTTGCCCTCCCCGACCAACCCGAAGAACCATCTGACCAAGGCCATCAACCCACGTTCAACATCAACCCGGCATTACCCCGGAGCAGAAAAAAACCAAATATGAAGTCTTTTTCAAAGGTACAGCGATTGCTTTTCATCAGCATCGAATGTGCGACAAACTCAGCTTGCCAAGCACCGCATTGTAACAGACGAACACGCCCGACCACTGCGGCAGAGCCCCTACCGTGTGTCGCCGATAGAACGCCAAGCTATCCGCAAGCAAGTAGAGGAAATACTACGTGACGACGTCATCCAGCCATCAAGAAGCCCCTGGGCAGCACCAGTTGTCCTAGTGAAAAAGAAAGACGGCACCCTTCGCTTCTGCGTCGATTACCACCGCCTGAACAGCATTACGAAGAAGGATGTCTACCCCCTCCCTCGCATTGACGACATATTGGATCGGCTATGCAATGCTAAATACTTCTCATCGATGGACCAGAAGAGTGGCTACTGGCAAATTGAAGTCGACGAAAGAGATCGCGAGAAGACGGCGTTCATCACACCAGACGGACTCTTCGAGTTCAAGGTGATGCCATTCGGCCTCTGCTCTGCCCCAGCGACGTTCCAGCGAGTAATGGATACGGTGCTCGCAGGCTTGAAGTGGCAAATTTGTCTAGTCTACTTAGATGACGTTGTTGTCTTCTCCTCAAGCTTTGAAGACCATCTCAGAAGGCTTCAGATAGTGCTGGAAACAATCAAGTCTTCAGGACTAACACTGAAACCAGAGAAGTGCCACTTTGCCTACAAGGAGCTGCTGTTCCTTGATCACGTCGTAAGCAAGGATGGAGTTCACCCAGACCCTCAGAAGACGGCTGCGATCGCAGAGTTTCCACAGCCTAATGACAAGAAAGCTAATCGCAGATTCCTTGGATTGTGCGCTTATTACCGGCGATTCGTCAAGGACCTTTCGCGCATCGCTGAACCTTTGACCCAACTTACCAAGGCTGACGTGCCTTTTAAATGGGAAAGGCCGCAAGTGGAAGCTTTTAAAGAGCTGAAATGCCGCTTACAGTCCCCTCCTGTGCTCGGGCACTTTGATGAAAACTCCGAAACTGAAATCCATACCGATGCAAGCAGTGTGGTCTTAGGAGCGGTCCTCGTTCATAAAAATAGAAGACAGGAGAAAGTTATCGCGTACGCTAGCCGTTCACTGTCGAAAGCCGAGGCCAACTATTCGACCACCGAGAAAGAATGCCTGGCCATTATATGGGCCACGTCGAAATTTCGCCCCTACCTGTACGGACGGCCATTCAAGGTTGTGAGCGATCACCATGCTCTGTGCTGGCTAGCCAATATGAAAGATCCCTCCGGCCGCCTTGCTCGTTGGAGCCTGCGACTTCAAGAATTCGACATAACTGTAGTCTACAAATCTGGCCGCAAGCATTCCGACGCACACTGCTTGTCGCGAGCCGCCGTCGACGCAGCACCGGAAGACGAAGACGGCGACGCTTTCTTAGGACCGGTAAGCGCCAGCAGTTTCGCGCAGCAGCAGCGCTCGGATCCTGAGTTGCAAAGCCTAGTTGATTACCTGCAAGGCAAGACCGCATCGCCTCCCCGAGGGTTCAAGCGCCAACTGTCGTCCTTCGTCTTTCACAATAATGTCGTCCAGAAGAAGAACTTCGCGCCCAACAGGACAGTGCATCTTCTTGTCGTGCCCAAAAATCTCAGGCAAGAAATTATGCAGGCCTGTCATGATGAACCGACCGCGGGGCATCTCGGGATTGCTCGCACGTTGCACCGCATCCCGGAGAAGTACTATTGGCCGCGGCTAGCTACCGACGTTTCCCATTACGTGAAAATGTGCCATGAGTGTCAGCGACGCAAAACGCCTCCGACTAGACCAGCCGGACTCCTGAACCCCATAAAACCGCCAACTAAGCCCTTTCAGCAAATGGGGATGGACCTCCTCGGCCCCTTTCCGACTTCGTCATCAGCTAACAAGTGGATCATTGTGGCCACCGACTACATGACCCGCTACGCCGAAGCAAAAGCGTTGCCTAGTGGTACTGCAACAGAAGTCGCCAAATTTCTTGTCGAACGAATTCTCCTGCTACACGGCGCCCCCGAAGTGCTCATTACAGACAGAGGAACGGCATTTACAGCGGAGCTGACGCAAGCCATTTTAAACTACAGCCAGACAAGCCATCGGAGGACAACTGCCTATCATCCACAAACCAACGGACTCACAGAGCGTCTGAACAAGACCACCGCAGACATGCTCTCCATGTACATCGACGCCGAACACAAGACGTGGGACTGCATTCTGCCCTACGCGGTCTTCGCCTATAATACTGTCGTCCAGGAGACAACCAGGTTTACCCCATTCCAGCTGGTATACGGCAGGAAGCCCACGACAACACTCGGAGCAATGCTCCCGCACGTTTCCGACGAAGACAACCTCGACGTCGCCGCCTACGTTCATCGCGCCGAGGAAGCCCGAAGACATGCGCGGCTTCGCATTCAAGACCAGCAGGACACCGACGCCCGACACTACAATCTGCGCCTACGAGACACGCATTACAAGCCAGGTGATCGTGTTTGGATATGGACGCAAGTTCGCCGCCGTGGATTGAGTGAAAAGTTGCTGTGACGCTACTTTGGCCTGTACAGGGTTGTCCGTCGCATCGACGACCCCGACTATGAAGTCATCCCCGACGGCACGACAGCATCTCAGCGACGCCGCACACGCCCGGAAGTCGTACATGTCGTACGCCTGAAGCCATATTATGAACGCTAAAGGACTCGAAGTTTTCATTCTCCGTGTTTATTTTCATTTTAAAGCATCGAGACGATGCTTCTTTGGAAGGGGGGTAATGCCACATATCATTTTAGTATTTGTTCTTTCACGCTCATGGCCGCAGGAAAGGGTTGTTATCACTTTTGTTCGTGACGCGTGAAGCGACCAGATTAATCTCGATTGATCGCAGCCATGAAAGGCTGCATCTAGGTTTTTCTAGATTACTGTAAATGATCTTGTCCTGTTATCTGGAAGTTTCCTTGCCGCTTTAAATTGAGCGATGCCGCTAGCGGCGGACATTCGTAGTTCGACGACCAACGAGCACGTTTGTTGCTTACGCAAGTTATTTAGTTATTTGGCGGGCGCAAGTCAGCCCAAAGAAAGAGCTTCGTTTCCAAGACTGGCTGGTGTCTTCCTGACGACTGGACTGCCGTCACTACAACGTGACAATATAAGGAATAGCACATCCTTCCATTGTCCAATTAATTTAGAGAGCCCGGTAAATGAACACGCAGCTTTGCGGCAGATATCCCCGCTTCAGAAAATCAACGCTCAAACGCTGAACAGTTTTTGCTGGCTTTTTATATCTTTCTTCCTTGTAGCACCCCATTAATTCTGTTCGGCATAACCTTCGCTTGCCGAGCACAGCTGAACACGAGAGCACTAGCCACCAAAGTTTTTTATTCATGTTTTTTACTCATCAGCGGTGAACGAATCATTTTTTAGGAAAGGAGGTGTTGTTTAAATTGAGCCTGTGGGTGTGTTTATAAATTGCGAAGTCTAAAGGAGGCTGACATGAAAAATTCCCCAACAAGCTCGGACGCAAAGTATCATCAAAAATAACAAATCATTCGCTATAAATGCAGCAGTTCACACATCTTCATATATGGATGCTCGCTCCAGCCACCCCCTACACTGCACAAACATGCGACGGCAGCTTCATGACGAGGGCTTTTCCATGAGGATCATCGCTGTTTTGTTGGCTTTACAAATTTGCAGCTTGAACGTCTTTGGCGATGACGTGTCCCGACAAGCCAACCTTACTACCGTGAGTTGTCCTTTTTACAGGTCTTGTCCGCGTGTGGGCATAACAGGGGTGGAGCTCTTTCAGGCTACAAGAATTCACATTGGTCGATCCAACGGTTGGGCTTCTTAGAAAAGGAGCTACGAGCAACATGCCTAACGGACAGGGAGCACTAAGGGCTAATTGCCATAGCATGGTTTCAGTATTAAGTTCCCATTGCCTTTTAGCTTCAGTTCTCAGCAAACAGGGGGTTTTTAACACAGAACTAGGCACACAAATGTTCGTGGTTTTTTTAGGTTTTCCTTAATGGTGCTGCAAAGAAATTTTACCATCCAAAACAAAACTGCACACCACTCGATGGCCTTCTCTTAAAGTGAATATTTTGTTGCATATTCTGATGGTTAAATTTCGCACCACTGTGAGAATGAAGGTTGCTTTCAATGTTAACCTTTCAAGCGCGAGCGTGAGTCAGCTGCAGAAAGCGTTAGCCTTACTGAGAGCGTAAGGTTGTACGCGAGAGTGATGCAAGTGGGCGAGAGAGCTAGCCCCCTCCAGTGGGAGTGAAAGCTACTGTAAATGTTAATTTCAATGCAAGCCAGCCCATGGGAGCACCACTGGAACTCAGAGTTCAGCAGCATCTTTTCAGCATTTATTCAAGTTCAGCTCTTGCGTTTGCACAAACCGATTACGAGACAAAAATAAAAACGACACGCTTATAGAAACTAAAACTCGTGTCCTAATGGCGCTTCGTGTCAAATATTTCGCAGAAATCCCGAGTGCGGCGTGTTTCTTCCTTTACATTCATAACATTCGCCTCAATGTGAATCACCTAACCAAGTAATTGTCAAATCCAGGCCCTCGCTATCACATTGCTTTTGGCGTTTTCTGTCTTTACGTCCAGATCGTGAAGCTTTAAGTGACATTTTTTAAACAGCCGTCTGCTATTCACTGTACTTATCGATTGCCATCATAACGTCGCATCAATCTTCATTCTTTATGAAAAAAGCCTTTCTTTTCTTCTTCAGGCTATCAAAGCACGGGTGATTTGCCATCGTGGTCACAGCATACGACTCGGCCTCCCCTTGCTGTGTGGCTACGATCAGGTTATTAGCTGTGCGAGCTTCTTAGGTAACATTGCAGGGCAACAACAAGGATATCGGTGCAGTTAGGAAAGAGAACACGAAAGCGCCTACTTTCTAATGAACTTTTTGTCGAAAAAAAAAGAGTCCCAAAAGTATACTCACAAACAGCTCAATTCTAAAAATAAGTAGATCCAAACATCGGAAAAACCAATGCACCGAAAAAAAAATGTAAGTGCACAGTACTATATGTCTTTAAACCTACGCAGCGCTATTGTTGCATCGCTTATCAAACTGCCTTCGCCTTTAGTTTCCACCTGCATAACCGATGCATTCAGTTTCCGACAGAGAGAGTCCTGGCAGTCAGTCACCAACTCTGCCCTTCTCGCTTGTCATTGGAAAACGATGCTTGCGGCCGCAAGGATGGATTCTGAACCGAAACTCTTTATTTCAACTGCGCCGGCCGCTGGCTAGAGTGACCACTGAAACACTGGATGCTGATCCGAAAGACGATTCATAGTTCAACCCTGCGTGCTACTACGCAACAGTCGAAGCTTCTGGTAGCAAAACACGCGTGTGCTTGCGTTTGTGTCTGCCTGCGTGTGTTACTTTGCCGTGATGTTTTTCTATATGCCTCTCCTCTGTTTGATGCAGAAATTCTCAAGGAATAATAGACGTGCGTGCATTGGTGCATACACGCTTATGAAGGTCCACCGCACTACTCCTCGTGCGATATAAAAGGACAAATGGTACGTACAGTGTTTGTCAAAAGTTTAGAGCCCAGGGGGTTCACTTCCAAGCTTTATATTGGGACTCCAGGAGCATTCCCGAAGGTCTTACCCATTGCAGGAGGCAGTACCAGAAATCTTCTCATGTCCAAAAAATTTGGAGCGCTAGATGTACATTAATAACGACACAGTGTGGCTGAAAAGAAAACCCCCTGGGCTCCAAACTTTTGACAAATGCTGTGCGCCCCCAAGACACAAGTAGTAAAGGCGTCCTTGTGTGCGCGCAAAGCAGCGTGGCTTTCCTGTTGCACCATTACACCATGAAACATTTCCTGTTGCACCATAGTAGCGAAACTTTGAAGCCTCACAAGGCTTTTACTAACCAGCAGCTGCAAACCCCTTATCGGAACCAGCATTTCAACTATAGTAGGTATCAAGGTAATTATTCGAATTTTGTTATTCACTTGCAGGCTAACACGATACACATCTTTTTCTCATGTCCCGCACTGCTCTTATTACTCTGCCTCTAAAGCCATTTCTACAGATCGAACTCTCAGTTCACAGTTACTGGTGATATAACCAGATATGCGCAGTATGCGAAATTCGAAAGAGTGCTGCGTTTCAAGTCGCAAGCCCGCATTCACTCTCGCAGTGTGAGTTGGTCCGAGACTTCGGCTACACGTGCGAGACTGTCACGGTCACTACGGACGACGGCTACATCCTAGAAGCGGACAGGGTGGGCACAAAAACCCAGGACAATGGAACCACATCGAGACAAGGCGGCACACGTGGATACCCCATTCTGGTGGTGCCAGGAATATTTTGCGAGTCTGGGATATTTTTCGTCAACTTCCCGGACCAGTCCCCAGGTGACAAAATTGTGAAGCATACCGGAAGTGTAGCCCATACAAATATGAAGATTTCTCGAAGCCCATGAGCGAAAACGTAATGGTTCACTAGCATGCATGGTGCTCATTAATTCACGATTCACACGCAAAAACTTCGGGGTGAATTTTTGTGCAGTTTGCTTCCCGGGTTTTTAGAGCACAAAGTAACTTGCTTCAGGAGTGCCCATGTCTGTTGTGCGACTGGCGACAGCGGGTGGATATAGCATCAACATTTCTTGATTGCTGCGTCATAGAAAGTAGGTTTTTTGGTTTCTCTCATTTATAGGCCTACACTAGCTTCATATGACAATCACACTTTTTTTCTTAACCGACTGTATTTCAGTGTTAAATGGGGCCCATACGACCCAGTTTTTCACATGCGTTCGCAAGGCAACGGGACGCATGTGTCCTACTTTTCTCACGCGAACCCTTAACACTAGAGCGCTCAAATTTCGAATGCCGCCTATTAGAGGTGCCGTCGTCATGCCACCTTTAATGGGAGGCGTGCATCACTCACAGGCTTTTGTCCACAAACATAAAATATTGACTGTATCATACTTCAGAATCATAAAGGTCTCGAAACTAGATATGTGTACAGTATATAGCTTAATTTTTTTATGTAATAGTGGATTCTGCCGCCTTGTCATCAAGAGAACTACGACACGAACAGCCTAGTAGAAGTCATTAGTTGACTTGTATGGCTGTGCCTTATACTATTATTATGCATGTCAACTAAAAAACGCAGTGATTCGTGGGGATATGGATAAAGAAAAAAATGAGAGAAATGCAGAACACTGGGATAAAAACTGCTAAGCGAAGAGAGAAAAACAGGACCTGAAGAATACTAAATATAACGACGTGTTTCACGTTGAAGTTAACCGATTACGGACGAAGAAAAATCAGGCGAAGTGATTTTCCTCATTTTTAGCACACAATGCTCCCTTATAAAGAAAAACAGATTACTGAAATTTCGTCGCGGTTGCTTCATTTGTCCCTAAGTTACACGGTTGTACTTTTTTTAGTACGCTGGGTCCCTCCCATAGCGCATGGGGCTGTTTCGATGCGATCCTACTTGGTGGGGTGAATTTCGTCAACATTTTCTTTTTTTTTTATCCAGGGTGACATAAAGCTTCCTTTTCAAAGACGCAGCAGACACGATTGAAGCAGAGTGTCTGCGAACCGCTGGTTGCTGCCTATCAAGGCTTAGATAATGTTAGGTAATTATGAGTAACGTTTTTACGAAAGCAAAAATAGTGCGCAGGCTCGTCTCTAGCAAATAAAGGGAACAAGCGAAAAAAGACGCAACACAAGAACAAAGAAGGCACACACCACCAGCGTTGTGCTGCCGCGGTGGCTCAGCGCTTATGGTGCTCGGCTGCTGACCCGTAAGACGCGGGTTCGATCCCGGCCGCGGCGGCTGGAATTTCTTTGGAGGAGAAATTCTAGAAGCGCGTGTACTGTGCGATGTCAGTGCACGTTAAAGAACCCCAGGTGGTCGAAATTACCGGAGCCCTCCACTACGGTGTCTCTCATAGCCTTAGTTGCTTTGGGACGTTAAAAACCCCATAAACTAAACTAAACCACCAGCGTTGTGGTGTGTGACTTCTTTGTTCTTGTGTTGCGTCTTTTTTCGCTGGTTCCCTTTATTTGCAGTATGAACCAACTAGCCCAGCAGTTTGCACTCGTCTCTAGCAGTTTGGTAGATTGTTCAGGTGTTCATAATTGGAAAGTTCAGCTTTCATATAAACAGCCATCCCAACTCCTTTTTGTCCCTGATGCCATTGTAGTAGCAGGTGGTGGCTTGTTCTCAAAGGTCGACACCTGCCGTACCACTGTTCTATAAGGAAAGAAGTATTGGCTTAAAAATGTCCCATTTTTGAAGCGAAAAGCTTCGCTAGGCTAGTCAACATCGGGTCTGGCGTGCTCCGTGATCAATTTTAGCCATATCTGCGTCACGTCACTGGAGAGGCGCACGTGGTAGATGGCGGCTCCGTCGGTCTCCCTTCGCAGTCGTTCGCGCACTCTGCCCGTGCTTACCGCGTGTGCATCTGCGCGCGCTCGGCTTCCTCGTATGACGCTACTGCGCATGCGCCACCTTCTCGCCCTCCTTTCGTCCTTCGTTGCGGCGCATCTGATAACGCTGCCAGGTAAATATATATAGGAGCGCTCGTCTGTTCTCGCTTCGGCGAGCGCGGCTTCGGCCGCTTATCTGTTTTTTGAGCAGCGTCCGCTCCGGCGGACGCAGTTGTTGCTGCGACGCGCGTCTTTCCTTTCCTCTCTCTCCTTCCTCTGATCTTTTAACTCTCCTCTATCTGCACGTGGCAGCGGTGGTTGCTTGGCTCGAGCCAGTTGCAGGCCCGTGCAATTTCCTTTTCATCCTTCTCTCAGTCACAACAACAACAAGAAATGCACACGCCTCGCCATGAACGAAGATCCTGGTGCGGTGGCTTGCAAATTGTATAATGTGTGCTTATATGATTCACATGAGACAATGACACTGCCAGGAGTAACCGTGGTATATCTACAGGGGAACCACAAGTACACAACCATGGCATAACCACAAGCTAAACCACAAGCATCAACGAAGCTTTTCGCTGCTATGCAGGCTTAACGTAAGCTAAGCCATAGCCCATTTTTTTGCGCTCTAGGTAACCAGCGCTTTACAAAACATGTAGGCTGAATACTGTTATGCTTTCAGGTTATATTGACTACACTGCTGTTCTTAGATTTCAATCACAGCATGTAACCTATACTACTAAAGCAAGAAGCAATTTTTACTGGCTGCTTCTATTCCATTGCTTTCTTTGGGCCGAGTCGATACTTCCTAATCCATTTTTGGCGAACGGTTTCTGTAGCCAGAAATTCCTCCCGCCGGAGAGTTACAAGAATGCCTTCACTGGTCAAAAAATTGCCAAAAAAGGATCATGACCACTAAGCATTGAAATAACCTTAGGCAACGACAGGACAGCATGCGCTTTCAAAAGTTTGTTTTCCGGACTCAACGACTTTAAAGAGTGGGTGTGAAATGCAAAACAGTAATAGTCTGCTCTGCAGAACATCCACTTCTTATAATCAATACTTTCTTATAACCAATTAAAATCATATCATCGTCACAAGCACAGCAGTCTATGAGGCCTCGCTGAGCAGATAAAGCGTTTTTTTCCGAAAAATTGCTAAGACCCATAAGATCTATGACCTCGAATAGATAGCCGCCGTTGTGCACACAGTAAGACCCACCCTACTATTGAATGTACAGCCTCATATAACTCATCCTAATGCAAAAAAAAGCCAAAGATGCAGGACATTCAAAGCATCCATTGTTTATTTTCGTCTTTCGTGCTGCTCTATACTGGAATCTAGTATAATATGTACATAAACGCGTCCGCGAGAAAATTATAAGCCAGCGACAACCGGTGGAGTTGGTGGGAAACAAACATCCTGAAGTTTCCCTATGAAAAAGTGACATACTGAGGAAAGAAAACGCGTTTTCTCCGTTAAGGGATGACGGCTGATCCCCTGGTGACAAAGCATGACCTAATTGAAAAGAAAAATTCAGTCTTTAGTGTGTAAACCACAAAAAAATTAAATGTACTTTTACAATGACGCTGCGCGCTAATGGGTTAAAAGTCTTCGAAAAATCTTTTCTCCTAACCCGTTGAAAAAAAATCCCGGAACATAAGCACAGCGCCTAACCGCTTCGCACTGTGGCTGTACAATATGAGCAACATAACGAAGGTGTTTTCTAAGTTCCTGCGTGGATATAGCACCGTGTTAAAGTGCGAAATTCCAAAAATGTTTCACAACAGCTCCAATCCCCAGGAATTTGAAATCCGGATGTTGTAGCTCGCGGATGATATTTGAGCTTTTAGCGTTGTAGAATTTTAGTCAACATTTTTAGGAAGATTTTCGGAAGCACGCAGTTACATTACGAGTTGACAGCACGTTTGCAGTAACGCTTTTTATGCAGCTTTCTCTGTGTCTTTGCGTTCTTCTCGTGACTGTATTTTCCCGTCCCGCTGCTTTGCCGTCTTGTTTACTTGGCTTGACATCACAGCTGAGCCGCGTCATTCATCCGTCGGACTGTCACTCGTGCGTAAGGGTGGTACGTGAGGGTTTCATTGCAAGACTTCCATCCCGTCTGGAAATCCGCGATCGCGTTTCGCGCTTTCATGACGGCACTTGGTTTGACTGCGTCGGACTCTGGCGACCAAGGAGCAATATCTCTCGCACTGACTACCGGAAGCCATGTTTTTAAGCATGAAATGCTTTTAGCTCCCGTTGTCGGCAGTGTGGTGATGTCACGCCGAGACCGAGAGCCATCATCCGTGCACTGAAATCCACTAAATTCCAGTCATCCGGGCTCTGAAACGAGAACATCCGGGCACCGTACGAGACTTAACGAGATTTAACGAGACCCTCTAAGCCCTCCTACGCGACCGGCACGCAAGCGCCGGTTGGTCTCCAAACGAGTCATAAAAAATAACTGCTGCCAGTGCCTTCTCAATGTTTATCAAGATATCAGTCGAGCTGTGCGTTTGATAATGCACGGAATTATAATTTTATAATTTCCGATTTCGAATAACGCATCCAAAAAGCACATAAATGCCACGATACACTTCGTTCTCATACGTGATCTTTTAGGGGTTTCGCGCATCGAAGCAAAGCCGCGCAGGCGCACAGGGGCTCGGGGGAGAAGCGCTGCGTTCAAAGGGCAAGGCATCGCGCCGAACGGGTGGTGGCGTTCCTCCTTTCCTTTACGGTGCGGTTCGGGTGTCCACCGAGATGGCAGAGAATTACTGCGCCATTTCCTTTCCTCAAAAAACCTTGCGTTCAAATGGCAACGCATCGCGCTGAACGGGTGGTGGCGTTCCTCCCTTCCTGTACGGTGCGGTTCGGGTGTTCACCGAGATGACATTAGGCCCGTAAACATTTCATGCTTACTCTACTCTCGGTTACGGGAGAGGCAGAGATTTTTGTTTTTCAGTGGAGCTTTATTGTTACCGCATTATTACGTTTATAATTCTCTCAACCCCGTACTTCGAATAATCCGAACAGATGGATTAAGACCGTATCTCAACACACTGTAAACCAGAAAGTGCACAATCATTTTCTTTACAGGTATTCGCACAACACATATGATGGGAAACCAAACCTGTGGTACTGAGTCCAGTTCTGAGGAAACATGAAGTAAGCAATGTTGCCGAGATAAGGTGCTATCGAAAGAAACTCCACGATATTCAACTCATTCCCCATATCTTAAACACGCCACTGTGGAGACTAAAGGCCACAGATGAAGAAGAAAGATGCGGTGTGAACAAGGCGTTAGTGCAGTGGTTTATCATAAAGTTAACAGTCAGTAGAAGCAGGTGTTTGCACTGTCCAGCAAAAGGTGTTTGTATTGTTTTCAAAAATAGCCAAGCAGTCATTAGTGGGGTCAACTGCTTTCGAGCGCATTTGAACCTTGCTCTTGCAGAATATCACAGCTTATTTTTTATATTTACTTCTTCATGGTAGAAATTAGCAGTGCTAAACTGCTTCAGAGGCATGTCAAGCTATTTTTAGCTAAAAGATTATTTGAAGTTTACACTACTTGGGGAAAAGCAGGCTTCATACTGAGGCAGTCGCGGTTTGTAAACCCGGTTATCGGCCAGAGGGTCGCTTTCTGAACGAAATTCGCTTTCCTCAGAGCGAAGGGCGCTATTATTGCCATTGTAGTCGCATGTCGTAACAAGAAACTCCCGCGTTCAGCCATTCGCCTGGAGCAGAGATCACTAGACGGCCCCGAATTTTATCCGCGCTGTGTACCTGGGGAAGCTGCCGCTATTCAGAGCCTCCTCTATGAAATGTTAATTTGAAGATTCCACATTTTTGTAGGCTTTCCATACGGTTCTTATGGAAAGCGCAGGGAAAATGCTGTACTTTCGAAGTGAGTTATACAGACGATACATTTGGAAAAGTCTAAATTCATACAGACTCTATATGTCGTCGAGCATAGCATCTAGAAATCGCCTCTAAGATACAGAGGAAGGATATCGGGACACATGAGAGCGAGAGAGAGAAATGGACGGAAAGGCAGGGAGGTTAACCACGCGATGCCCAGTTGGCTACCCTGCACTTGGGGAGAAGAACAAAGGGGAAAAAAAGAAAAAGATATGCAAGCCATACTCTCCAATGTCTATCGGAGCTACTCATACCTATACATGCGGCCGTCAGAGTTCATGTAGTTCTGGTAGGATTTACAGTGTGATCTTTAGTTAAGCGAAAACCAGAAAAAATTTCTCCCGTGATTGAATAACGCCTGAAAACAAATGCCGTAAACTCCGTTAATAGTTAAGTCTATAACAGCACTGAAAAACAACCCAAAACCTGAAGAGAAATGTAGGAGTGTTTCTTCAGTACTCCATTTTGCCATTTCACAAAAACAAAAACTCTTTATGGTGAAATAGTTATAGGACCAAACACCTTCCGTGGTTATTAAACGCCCTTCATATTACCATGCGTTTAAAAAGGGAGTACAGTTCGTCGGTGGTCTGTTATAAGCTGATTTTTATTCCAGTGCAATGGAAACATGTTCTACGATCATCATTAAACCTGAAACTGTTTTGTAAGCAAAATTGGGCTTCAGTTTGAAAAAAAAGGGGGCGTTACTGCAGTCTGCTTTCATAAGCACTTTTAAAACTATTATGGTTGTGACACGAGGCGCGCAGGTTACCGGAATATTTATTTATTTATTTATTTATTTATTTATTTATTTATTTATTTATTTATTTTATTTATTTATTTATTTATTTGTTACAGTAGCCACAGCGCCGTGAGGCATTACAGTGGGGGGGAAGATGACCCAAACACAGTCGAAAAAGCAGGAAATGCAGATAAAAAGAAGGTAGGCAAGCGACTGAATTTACAATCAAACAAGCAGACAGGTAACACTTTTACAATCATTGAAGAAACAAGGGCTTAATTACAATGCATATTTCGCAGTGAGGAAAAAAAACATCAGTGGAGGTAATGGTAGCAATATCATGTGGGAGTTTATTCTATTCTCGAATTGTTTGGGGGAAGAAGGACATCTTGAAGAAGTTCGTTTTACACCTGATCTCTTTAATTTTAAAGGCATGATCAAGACGCGGTCAGACATAATCGGGATGTCGCAAATAATGCTCCCTGTTAATACCAGTCTTATTGTGAAAGACACTGTGGAGAAATTTTAGTCTAAGAAGTTTCCTTCGCTGCTGGAGTGATTCCCATCCAAGGTCATTCTTTGCAGCGGAGAGACCAAAGCGCTCGTTTTTGTGGGGAACGCCGACTGCGCTCGGAGCGAGCGGACGCATCTTATATGCGGTCTGCGATTTTCCGGCGATTTCACAAGTTTCCGGCTATTTACAGCCATCAATTTTTCACAGGACGGCCCGCCACCCATCCGGCGTCACCTGTGGGACTTTTAACTACTTTCAGGCGAGTGTCTTCAACTTTACGGCCGATTTGCGGCCACGCCCGACCGCGGAACTAGGCCTAACGGCTGAGCACGCCTAGTGCGTGCTCTGCTCCCACCTGCGGCGGCGACGCCCGCTTCGCCTCGACGGCGCTTCCCTGCATTTAAAGATGCAGTACACAGTCACCGGCATGGATGTTACCGCCGCGGAGCTGGCCGATGGCACTTGGACGGCGCTCGAAATGCAACGCCGCTACAGACGCCCGCCACCACCGGCAACGCCGCCGGCCAACACCCAAACGCCTGCAGCCACCACTGTCCTGTCAGACCAACGATCCCGCGGCCGTCCACCACCGCCGACTAAAAGACGACCACTTCTTCGCCTGCCTACAGAGGACTACAAAATCGTCTTCCGACCGCAAGGTACCGTCGACCTCAACGCAGTCGGCCCGGCCAAATTGGCGATGGCCATCTACAACGCCACCAAGATCGACGGCCGCCTTGCAATCACCGCCGACCAAGTCCGCATCCACCCCACAAACAACACTGTCACCATCAGCACACCGGAAAAAGAACGGGTGTTCCTGTATGCTAAAATACAAACTTTAACCATTGACTCCAATGCCATCCGGGTAGCCACGTACGCCCCAGCCCCCGATTACTCCGTTCGAGGAATCATATACAGAGCCTACAGTCACGAGACCGACGCTGAGATCCTCGCTGAGCTCGAAGCTCGAAACCCCGATCTCCCCGTAGTCGCCGCAAGACTTCCTGGAGAGACGAGAACGCGAAGGGACGCATGCCTTATCGGCTCCGTCAAGTGTCGCTAATTCTTGCGGCGCATCAATTCGGCCTCTCTTGAAATTTCAACGAGTGGATTCCTAACATCACCAGGACTCTGGAGCGACCAAATTTCACCAGGTGGGCCCAATTTTCGCATTGTGAGGGAAGATTTCCATTTTGCGCGAGGAGTGGGCGCTACGCCTAACGGCTGCGTCGCTCCCGCGGCGGTGACACCCTAGCTACTTCTCAAGATGGCTTCTCAAGCCCCTCTCAGGGGCTACGACCCTTCCGAAATGGCCTGGACGACTGTTCCAGCTACCCAACCTGAAGCTCCTGCGGAACCTGCCCGTTTCGAGCACGAGGAGCTCTTCCAACTCGTCAACCGGCGGGGAGAGCCGGCTCCAACAAGCAGGCTGCCACATCGATGGCCTCCCAAGCTACGCAGCAAGGCCTCACGCACGGGCCTGCCTCATCACTTAGAAAACAAGCCCAGTCGTGTCAGTGGAAGCCGCGTCCTATGCCACAGATGCACCCTGAAGACTACGTTGTCATCCTCAAGCCCACAGTCACCGCCGACCTACGGAACACCTTCCGACGTGGTGAGTTGGGCAAAGCTCTGAACTCGCACCTCGGCATCTCTGCTGCCGAGAACATTCTCAACATCGTCCCCGCCTGGGAGCACAATCTGCTCGTTGTAGGCGTACGGAATCCGCACCTCGTCGATCGCCTGATCGGCGATATCAGTTTGACCACGAGCAAAGGCACCCTGCCCGTAGACGGGCATTTGAAACAAACCGGAGACGTATGCCGCGGCGTCATCGGAGGCATCGCCGACGAGGAAACCAGCGCAACGCTCACCGCCCAAATTGCCTGGCGAGGCGGGAAGATTGCCAGCATTCGCCGCCTTGGAAAATCGTCCATCGCGGTGATCACCTTTGTGGGTAAGGTGGTCCCGCGGTACGTCCACTACAACGGGGAACTTACCCCCGTCCGTGAATACAAGTGAACTGCGCCCGCCTGTGTAAAGTGTGATACTGTGGGACACCGCACGGACACTTGCCCCACTCCGAATTCATCTAAGTGTGGCCTTTGCGGCCAAAATGTTACTGTGACGCAGGATGGCCCTGCGCCACATGAGTGCAACCCAACATGTGCAATCTGTGGACTAGCCCACCCCACGGGCTCGAAAGATTGCACGGCAAAATTCCGCCGACTTCATCTTGCCGGTGTCAAGCCCTCTCGACATGGAGGATTCGAAAAGCCAGAGTCTGGAAACAGACAAGATCCCACCACCGGCGGAGCCAATGGCGGCGCGGTACGTGGCAATAACGCCACCGGCTCGCTCGAGGAAAACGTCAACGCGGCTTCCTCATCTCCCGGACTGAAGTCAACGGGAGAGAAGAAGAGAAAGAAGAAAAACAAGAAGAAAAAGCAGGCACCGCCACCGCCCTCTAGCGGAGACTACGCCAAGAACTTTCCCACCCTCAAACCAAGTGGCGCTGCCGGAGCCCGGGCCCCGGCGCAGCAACAACACACTCAGGTGAGCAGCTGGGCAGCGGTCGCTTCCTCCCCTCCCTCCCCCTCGTCCACTTCCCCCTCCTCGGCTTACGGCGTAGATGTCGAAAGCCGCCGGCAAAATGAGCAGCTTAGAGCACAGATCGGGCAACTGCTCGCCAAAATTCAAAATTTTGAAGAAAAGTTAGCTGCCGCGACGGGTATCCCGAGTTCCGACGCCATGGAGAGTGAGCCCGAATTGCCGCCCGCGTTCGCGTCGGCAATGGCCGCGATGGAGGCGCGTCTCACTTCCCAGCTTGAGAAAATGGTGGAAACGGCTATGAACTGCATGGAGTCCAAATGCTCGGCATCGGTCCCTGCAGCCATAAGCCGCTGTATGAAATCAAAAACCACCCGGACCAGTCGGCGGTTCGAGGGGATCCGAGCCTTCAATACGCACAAGAAAATTATTTCCAATCCCAGAGACGCGGTATCGCAGGACTCCAACGCCACACCCCCACCCAGTGCTGGCTTTAGGCCAGAGTCCAATCAGCCCCCGTCTCTCACCTCTAATCCTAATGATGGCGGCACGGCCTAACAAGCGTTCCCCTCCTCCGAAAACACACACATTGGTAACCGTAACGCAGTGGAATTGTAGAGGCTTCAAGGCTCGGCAGAAACGCGCGAACCTGCGCCTCTACCAAGAAACTTTCGAGGGTTTACCCGCCGTGGTCGCCCTCCAGGAGCCAGGAGCGGCGGCAAAATTGACTAACTACGTGACGTTCCAGCGAGACCCCTCGTCGTGTCTCCTCGTACACAAGTCGTACACAGCCACCGAAATCTACCTCGATCTCAACATACCGTACTCGTACGCTATGGTAAGGATTCTTCCCCTTCGCCGATCGGATCCTCCCCTGCACGTACTTAATGTATACTGCTCCCCGAAACTGAAGCGAGTGACCTTCGCGGACCTCTTTAGCCGTGCACTTAAAGAGGCGGGCCACGACCCCCTACTGATTGTGGGCGACTTCAACGCCCCTAGTCAGCTATGGGGCTATCGTAAGGAGGAAGTGCGCGGACGCATGCTGGCGGAGCTGGCGTCCACACTGGGCCTCACCCTCCACACCGACCCGGCATTTCCTACCCGCGTAGGCAACTCGGTGACCCGAGACACATGCCCGGACCTCACCTTCACTCGCAACATAAGACACGCAGACTGGATCAACACCGAGGATACCCTCGGCAGCGACCACTGCATCATCAACACCACTGTTTATACACGCCCCCTAAAGCGCCCTACCACACTAGCACGCATCCCCAATTGGACCACCTTTCGCAAAAATTTCCCATCCGACACCAACACGAATATCACAGAGCAAGGATACGCAAACTGGTTCCGGTCAGTCATATCGCACCTTCGCTCCCACAAGAAGCAGATACAGCTTACAGAGGTGGTCACGGACGCGGACAACCACCTCCTCCACCTCTGGGAAGCGCGCCGCGGCCTCACGCGCCGCTGGAAGCGCCAGAAACACAACAAGAAGCTCAAAGCGCGCATTGCGGACCTCACCCGGCAGGCAGCAGAGTACGCGGCCCAACTCGCTGACTCCAACTGGGTAGATCGCTGCAACACGGCGGCGAGGCAGATGTCGAGCCGCAACACGTGGCGGCTCTTCCGAGCCCTCATCAACCCAACACATACCCGCACAGAAACGCAGAAGCAACTACACAAAGCCATGCACGCATTCCAAAGAAATACAACGCAGTTGGCACAGGCGCTCCGGGATCGCTACCTGTGCACGACGCAGGACGCCCGCAGATCGGCCTACTCCTACGCAGGCAGGGAAAACTCGGAGTTGGACAAGCCTTTCCAGCTTCACGATCTGCGGGCAGGTCTGGCCAAAATGAAGAGGGGCACCACGCCGGGCCGGGACAAGGTCACCGTCAAACTTTTGGCGGCGAACCTTCCTGATTCAGCGTACCAGTGCCTTCTAGAATACATCAATGCGATCTGGACGGGGGAAACCCCTCTCCCCATTGACTGGAAGACGGCTCTTGTCATCTTCATCCCGAAGGCCGGGAAACCGATCGACACGGACAACCTCCGCCCCATCTCTCTCACCTCGTGTGTGGGAAAATTGATGGAGACGATGGTGCGGGATCGGCTGTCCGAGTACCTCGAACAACACAACACCTTCGCGGACACCATGTTCGGATTTCGCCCACATAGATGCGCACAGGATGTCCTGCTCCAACTCAACCGCGAAATCTTGAATCCCATTACACACCCCCAAAACGATAAAATTGTCCTTGCGCTCGACCTGAAAGGAGCGTTCGATAACGTAACTCACCAGGTCATACTGACACATTTGAGTCAAACTCACTGCGGCACCAATACCTTCAATTACGCTAAACAATTTCTCACGGACAGACTGTCCTACATCCGAATACAGGACGAAGAGCACGGACCTTTCCTGCTCGGCACGAGGGGGACTCCACAAGGCGCGGTGCTGTCCCCTCTGCTATTAAACATTGCCATGATGCGCCTACCCGCCCTGCTTGGTGCGGTCGAAGGTGTCCAGCACGCGCTGTACGCCGACGACATCACCATCTGGGCTACGCAAGGACGCCTGGGGGATATGGAGACCAGCCTGCAAACGGCCGCCAGCATAGTGGACCGCTATGCTCGAGACTGTGGTCTGCAATGCTCCCCGCAGAAATCGGAATTCGTGCATTTACGTCCCTCGCGCACATGCTCGTCCCAAATCAATCTCTCGTTGCAAAGCGGTCCCATTCGCGAATCCAAGGAAATCAGAGTCCTTGGACTCTTCATACACAACCAGCGACGCTGCGACACAACACTCGCCAAGCTCCGGCAGGTGGGGGACCAGGTGGGCCGCATGGTGCGCCGGGTTTCCAACAAGCGCGGTGGGTTACGATGCAAAGACGCCTTGCGGCTGGCGAACGCATTCGTGACCAGTCGAATCTTGCATTGGACTCCCTACCTCCACCTGCGGAAACAGGAGGAGGATTCCCTCGAGGTCATCCTCCGCAAAATCATGAAACGAGCGCTGGACCTCCTAGTTTCTACCTCTACCAGCCGCCTTATGGCACTGGGGATGGTGAACACTTTTAGGGAGCTTCGGGAGGCCCACCTCAACAACCAATACACTCGTCTCACAAAGACCGGGTCGGGTCGCCGCCTTTTAGCCCGACTACACATCCAGCACACTCAATACAGAGAGGAGAAATGCCGCCTTCCCGTACACTGGAGACGCGCCCTCCCCGTGCGGCCTCTCCCCACCAATATGTCCAAAGAGGATCATAATGGCAGGCGCCTGGCGCGGGCGGAAGCCTTGGACCGCCATTTTCGGAGCAAACCAGGAGTCTTCTACGTGGACGCGTCCGGCCCGGACTCCAGGGGATGGTACACGGCCGCAGTCGTCCACGGGGGTAAAAAAGTAGACGCCCTTACTTTCAAGGCCCAGTCAGCAATTCACGCAGAAGAGGTTGCCATCGCTTTGGCAGCCTCTGACACCTCCTCCAAATACATAATCACCGACTCACGAGGGGCTTGTCGAAACGTCACGCAAGGGTGGGTTACTCCCCTAGCTTATCGTATTCACCAAAATTGTAGCCGAGACTCGGATCCCGCGCACCGATCTATCGTTTGGGCTCTAGGTCACCAAGGCGTCCACGGAAATGAGGCAGCCGACGCCGCCGCCCGCGCGCTCTCTCTCCGGGCATTTCCCACGGGACCCGACGCCGACCAGGACTTCCATTTCAATCCGATTTACACTTTTAAGGAAATATGCGATTATTACAAATCCACGCACCAAACTCTTCCCACCCCATGCAAAGGGCTGGGGAAGGTCAAAGAGCGGGTACTCTTGCGCCTGCTCACCAACACGATGTTGTGCCCGGCAATTCTACAGCATTTCGATCCTAAATTCGACGGGCGGTGCTCACACTGTGGGGAGGTGTCTGACACCTACCACATGGTGTGGGCCTGCCAGCAGAACCCATCCCTGCCCCCTATCCCGAACCCCACCCGAGAGGACTGGGAGGCGACCCTGTCCGGTTCCTGCACCCTCGAGGCCCAAAGGGCCTTAACGCAGCGCGCCCGGGCTGCGGCCAACGCCAATGGTGTGCCTGACTATGCATCCCACCTAGTGGTTGTAAGGGCGTGACCCTTCAGGTCACGACCCCCAACACCCCTCTCTATGATTAATAAATGCTTTCACCACCACCACCGCACGCCGCATGGGCCGCACACGACATTTCGTGGTGACTGTCGCCAATGCCAAGCTACCCCGCTACGTGAGGTATCTCGGCTTCACTTTTGAGGTGTTCCCCTACAAAAGCCGTCCGGAGGCATGCTTCAACTGCCGGAAGCTAGGCCACAGGGCGGATGTGTGCCCCCACCCGCGACAACCAACCTGCCGACGCTGTGGCGCAGCCCGTGACCCTCCTCCAGCTGGCCAACCACCCACTTGCCAAGCCTCATGCATCGTCTGCAAAGGTGCCCACCCTACAGGCAGCAGAAGCTGCAAATACCGGTTCACGTCCTCCACTCGGCCTAAGTCTTCCCCGTCGGTCAGTGACACTGATACCGGCTCCAACTCGGCAATCCCCGGACGCCAGTCCCGGTCCCGAGACCGCAAACGCGGCGACCACAACCTACTGCGGGACGGCTCCTTCCCCCCGCTTGGCAGCGACGGCAGCGACAGCCCATCCAGCCGCACTCGCAGCCGTTCCACATCCGCCTCACCCAGCTCTCGGGCCAGCCCTCAAGCCCGGCCGGACACCAAAGCAGCCAAACAAGTTGCATGGAAGACTGCTGCACAAGTCACCGCTTCTCCACCAGATTCACAGGTAAGGGAGCTGGCAGATATGGTTAAGGAACTACAGCTACAATTGGCCAAAGCAAACGCTAAAATTCATAGCCTAGAATCAGCACAGGCAAACCCCAAATTGCAACCGCAGCAGGTGGCTCACGCTCCCACATCCGACCCTGTAGGTGATCCACGCATGGACACTGAGCAGCCTAAGCGCACGAAGCGTAAAGCACCTCCCCCTCCTCACAAGCAGACATAGATGCCAAATTCGAGGCAGCTGATGCGCGAATGGCCCAATTCGAGGGCGCCCTCCTTCGACTCGCCCCCACCATTGACCGTCTAGTAGAAAGCTGCGCCACAATGGCAGCCAACATCCAAACCCTTCATGCCAGGCTCGATACCCTCACGAATCCCCCCACATCAGCAACCCCCTTGAAGTCGACAACCCCTCCTAACTACCCAGCACCCATTATTGGCGCCACATCGGAGAGTGCAACCGCGCGCTCACGTGCAGGCGGCATTCTTAAATCACCCGTCGCGCTAACACAGCGCCCCGAACCCTACGGGAAACGCGATGGCTAGCTCCCCCTTCACAGTTTGGCAATGGAACTGCAGGGGCTTCAAGGCGAAGCGGCGAGCCTTGGAGCACACCCTGCAGGCCCAGCCGCACACCCCCCACATCATCGCACTTCAGGAAACATACATGGACACGAAACTTACCAGCTACGCCGCATATAACCAACAAACGACACCAGACCACCGGCCCAACACCGCCATCCTGGTCCACCGAAGTTTAGCAGCTAATCATATAGACCTTAGTTACCCCGAGGTTCCGCACACTTTCGTACAGGTCCTACCGAACAGTCGCTCACAAGCCCCGCTCCACATCCTCAACGTCTACAGCCCCCCTAGCGACAAAAGCACACGAGTGGCAACCCTCGTTCGTAAGGCCTGCGCGACTGCACAAACAGGGATGCTACTCATCTTAGGTGACTTCAACGCGCCGCATACCGAGTGGGGCTACCCCCGCAAAGCATGCGGTCGTAAGGGAGCCAAAGTGTGGGAGACAGCCCAAACACTGGGCCTGACACTACTCCTGGACCCCGACAGGCCTACTCGCATTGGAAACAGTGTCACACAGGACAGCTGCCCCGATCTCACTTTCGCCCGCAACATCCCAGACGCACGCTGGGAAAACCTCTGCATGAACATAGGTAGCGACCACTATGTTCTCAGCACAACCTTCACGGCTACACACAGCAAAGCCCCCAACCGAACAATCAGGCACACTAACCGGGACGCGTTCCGATACGTGCGCGCCAAACGGACTTCGGCCCCCATAGACGACCTGGACGCATGGACAAACGCGCTTCTCGAAGACACCGCCAATGCCACCTCCACGACTACCCAGAACGAGGATGGCCCCTCTCCCTACCTCCACCTGCGGAAACAGGAGGAGGATTCCCTCGAGGTCATCCTCCGCAAAATCATGAAACGAGCGCTGGACCTCCCAGTTTCTACCTCTACCAGCCGCCTTATGGCACTGGGGATGGTGAACACTTTTAGGGAGCTTCGGGAGGCCCACCTCAACAACCAATACACTCGTCTCACAAAGACAGGGTCGGGTCGCCGCCTTTTAGCCCGACTACACATCCAGCACACTCAATTCACAGAGGAGAGATGCCGCCTTCCCGTACACTGGAGACGCGCCCTCCACGTGCGGCCTCTCCCCACCAATATGTCCAAAGAGGATCATAATGGCAGGCGCCTGGCGCGGGCGGAAGCCTTGGACCGCCATTTTCGGAGCAAACCAGGAGTCTTCTACGTGGACGCGTCCGGCCCGGACTCTAGGGGATGGTACACGGCCGCGGTCGTCCACGAGGGTAAAACAGTAGACGCCCTTACTTTCAAGGCCCAGTCAGCAATTCACGCAGAAGAGGTTGCCATCGCTTTGGCAGCCTCTGACACCTCCTCCAAATACATAATCACCGACTCACGAGGGGCTTGTCGAAACGTCACGCAAGGGTGGGTTACTCCCCTAGCTTATCGTATTTACCAAAATTGTAGCCGAGACTAGGATCCCGCGCACCGATCTATCGTTTGGGCTCCAGGTCACCAAGGCGTCCACGGAAATGAGGCAGCCGACGCCGCCGCCCGCGCGCTCTTTCTCCGGGCATTTCCCACGGGACCCGACGCCGACCAGGACTTCCATTTCAATCCGATTTACACTTTTAAGGAAATATGCGATTATTACAAATCCACGCACCAAACTCTTCCCACCCCATGCAAAGGGCTGGGGAAGGACAACGAGCGGGTACTCCTGCGCCTGCTCACCAACACGATGTTGTGCCCGGCAATTCTAAAGCATTTCGATCCTAAATTCGACGGGCGGTGCTCACACTGTGGGGAGGTGTCCGACACCTACCACATGGTGTGGGCCTGCCAGCAGAACCCATCCCTACTCCCTATCCCGAACCCCACCCGAGAGGACTGGGAGGCGACCCTGTCCGGTTGCTGCACCCTCGAGGCCCAAAGGGCCTTAACGCAGCGCGCCCGGGCTGCGGCAAACGCCAATGGTGTGCCTGACTAGGCATCCCACCTAGTGGTTGTAAGGGCGTGACCCTTCAGGTCACGACCCCCAACACCTCTCTCTATGATTAATAAATGTTTTCACCACCACCACCACCCTCTCCTGACGCCAAACTCATACACATGCGGGAGGGCCAGCGCAGTCTTAGGGCTCGCTGGCTCCGCCAAAAACACAATCGACCCCTCAAGCTCCGTCTCGTTCGCCTCGAGCGTGAAATCGAAGCTTACTCCGTCAAACTGAGTCAGGAGCAATGGCATCAAACCTGCGACCGTCTTAACGGCCAGTTAGGATGCAAAAACCCGTGGGTCTTGCTCAGACATCTACTGGACCCAACTCACACCAAATCCACATCTCACAAGAACCTGACCCGTGTCATACACGCTTTTCAGGGAACAAATGAGGAACTCCTCGCTACCCTGAAAGACAAATACGTCAATACTTCCACTGAAATTCCCATCCCTTCAAGATACACGGGTGCTCAGAACACCAACATGGACGCCGACATCACGGCAGCAGAAGTCCGCGCCGCCCTCAACCAGATTAAAACCACCGCGGCCGCTGGCGACGACCACATAACCAACAAGATGCTTCGTAACCTCGAAGATCAGTCCGTCGAGGCACTCACAGACCTCTTCAACCATCACTGGCATGAGGGTCACCTTCCAGACACTTGGAAGCATGCCAAAGTGATTTTCATAACTAAGCCAGGCAAACGACTCGAGCTGGGCAACCTTCGGCCCATCTCGCTCACGTCCTGCCTGGGAAAGGTCATGGAACACGTCGTACTCAATAGACTCCACACTCACGTAGACCAAAAGGACCTTTTCCCCCCCACTATGATCGGCTTCAGAAGCGGCCTCTCCACTCAAGACATTATGTGGCAAATCCAACACGACATCCTCAATCCGAGACCCATCCGAGCTACACGAACCATCCTAAGCCTAGATGTCAGCAAGGCTTTCGACAACGTGTCACATGCTTCCATCCTGGCAAACCTCTCACAAATGAATGTAGGCACTCGCACTTACAACTACATCGCCGACTTTCTTCATAACCGTACAGCAGAACTTCACATTGCAGACCTCCACAGCGAGAAGAACACACTAAGCACCCGAGGAACACCACAAGGAGCAGTCCTATCTCCGTTCCTTTTCAAGACTACAATGAGAGGCCTCCCTCCGCTCCTGGATAAGATACCTCACATTAAACACTCAATATATGCCGACGACATTACCCTGTGGACCAACTCTGGCTCTGACGGGGAAATCCAAAACTCCCTCCAAACAGCAATCGATAAAGTACACTCATTTGTACAGGCGAACGGGCTCACATGCTCCTCCACGAAGTCCGAATTACTAGTCATCAGGGACAGACGAGCTCGCCTGCCCGTCCCCGACCCGCAAGAACCTATTGTGCTTCAAGTGGACACACATCCCATACCTCCGGTCCGCACTATCCGCGTTCTGGGTATGTTAATACAGAACAACACGCAAAATTCGGAGGCCATTCAGCGCCTCCGCACCACAGCCAATCAGATCAACGGCCTTATCCGCCGCATCAGCACCCGCCGCAGAGGTATGAAGGAGGACGACCTCTGTCGGCTCACGCAAGCTTTCCTCATTAGCAGGATAGTCTACTCCTACCCCTACTATCACCTCCGCCGGAAGGACGAGGAAGCTGTGAACAGCATTATACGTTCAGCGTACAAAGCGGCACTGGGGCTACCTCAGTACGCCAGCACACAGCATCTCCTCCAACTCGGCATCTACAACACGCTCACAGAACTCATAGAGGCACACAAGACCGCCCAAACCCACCGCCTCTCCCGCACTAAACACGGGCGGCTCATACTTGACCGTCTCAACATCAACCCCATAGGCGACGTCCACCCCACGACGCCCATTCCGATAGGGGTCTATAGCCGCCTAGTTATAAAACCAATCGCCAAAAACATGCTACCTGGCCGCCATGATACGCGCCGTCAGCTGAAAGCCCAAGCACTAGATGCCACCTACCTTGCCGACGAACACGCAATATACGTAGATGCTGCACGGCAAAGTGCAAACACATACGTGGCTTGTGCAGCCACGCCACAGTCTACTCTCGTCACCGCCGCCACAGTAGTAGCTCACTCTCCGACAGCGGCAGAAGAAACCGCCATCGCGCTGGCCATCGCTGACCCACGTACGCGCACAGTCCTCAGCGACTCCAAAAGAGCAATACAAAATTACTTGGCAGGTTTTACCTGCCACCCCGCTGCACGCATCCTTCGCGGCTGCACTCCCGACCATAAGATCAACCTGGTCTGGGTACCCGCCCACGCGGGAAACTCTGGAAACGAAGGGGTCGACCGACTAGCCAGAGGACTAACCAACCGGGCGGCCGGCCCCACGGACCCAGACGCTCTTGCCGAGGCTCCCCAGACCTTTGCCGAAATTACCAACCTCTACAGAGAGATGAGACGCCAGTTCCCGCCTCCACACCCGGACTTGAATCGAGCGCAAGCCACCTTGGTCCGCAGGTTGCAGACAAACTCTATCCGTAGCCATTCTAGACTTTCACTCATCACAGACGGGGATTACGACCCCGTCTGCCAAAATTGTTACCAGGGAGAAATCGCCACCCAGGCTCACATCCTCTGGGGTAGCGCGGGAAATCCGCCCCCTCGAACCTTACTGCCAGCTCCCTCCGAAGACGGATGGAACGAACTCCTCAAAAGGCCAGACAAGAGCATCCAACTGGCACTCATTTCGTGGGCCCAGGAAGTCGCCCCCACCTGGGGGCCACACCAAGCCCACCTTGCCCTAAATCCCGCCAATCTATGGCAATAAAGTTGTTTCTCTCTCTCTCTCTCTTTGCAGCGGAGACGCTGAAATTTCCTGAGTAGTTGGCATTAACAAATCGCACGGCCAAGTTCTGGATCCTTTCAATCTTGTGAATCTACCAGTATCCAAGGGTCCCAGACACAACAAGCATATTCAAGTACTGGTCTAATGCTAGTTTTATACAGGAGTTCTTTGGAATTAGGCGGTATAGGTTCTAGAGGTTCTGTAGGCATCAGTGATGACTACAGAACCTATAGTGTTCTACGAAAAGAATACAGGGATTTGGGGACGGAGGGGTCCTAGGAGTTGGGTGGGTAGTTCAGGCCCGCAGGTCCCGGCACCGAAGGACGATGGCGAACTCCGTTAAGGAGGAAACTGTACAGAAGTTTTATTTTACATATTTACAGTCGAGATTAGAGTGCTCTGATCACAACACATCTTGTTAAATACGGTTCATATTTCCAATATCCCTGGCTGGGGAATTAAGTCCGAAGAACGCTGTCCAATCAGATAGGCAGTTGACGACGCTGGTGGTAACGCCTCCGGCAGGTGGTGGTGCTGGGCTCTCTCGCAGCTCGGGGGATGGGAAGGGGTAGAAACAGAGGCATCAAACATTGATGTCTCGCTTTTATCACTGCCGCAAGTCTTCTGCTCGTTCCCCGGCGAATGAACGTCCTCGAACTCTCCCGCCGTATGTCCGAAGCACGACACCTCTGAAGAGCACACAGCCGTCTTTCCATTAACACCAACAGCTTGACTCTGTGAGCACCACTCCGTCGCCCTGCGACCCGAGGGCAGACTCAGCCACTCGACGCCGCCGTCGCCCCTACTGCCGCGTTCGCCAGCCCTCGCCGCATCTTGCTTCCCGATGACACACCTCTAGAAGTAATTCTTCCCACTCCCGTGTACCCCAATCTTAACAAAGGACAAGACTGCTACCATAGGCGCCGCTGGCTTCCCATTTTAACGAATGTAGTTGGGGCTCACAACCAGTGAAGTTAGGCGTCTTGCCCGTGTTACTGTTATGCTGTATTCCAGTAATGATTAAACAGCGTTAGACACGCTTATACCTTCGGAGATATGACAGAAAGAGTCAATACACCATGACAACCGGCGCTAAGACATTTCAGCTAAAGTATTATCTCGCATAATACACCCAATTTCCTCCAAACAAATTTTTCAAGTTTAGGGGGGAGTGGGGTGTCATTGCGTAAGGGGAAACTTCATCCAGGCCCATCAACCTTAAGGTTAAAATATACACCATCTTCAGCATGGTATCTTTGCTCTTGAGCAGAAGAGAAAACTTTTCTCTTAGGGGCACGTAAACTCACCTACCCACCTATAATGTTGCCTAAAGACCGTGCAAGATTTCACTCGTGCCACCTAAGTGCACTCAGTGCGAAGATGTAAGAAAACTCTTCATTCACGTTTTGCTTCTATGCGTTCTCAAACTTCTAGTGGGTCTTCCCTCCACGTGATATAACAGTCTTTGTATTCCATATATTGTTCTATATAGCATTCCGTAGTTCCTTCGACTTTCAAAAACATACGGGTGCGTCTATTGCGGGAAGAGAAAAATGCTCTTTTTAATCGGCAAATTCGAAGGTGCGTTCTAAATGCGAGCCCATTACTCGAGTAATGCGCCATGCAGAACCGATCCGGCGACAACATGCTTCGCCAAGTCTTGGAGTAACCAAGCCGCAAATGGATGTTGCCGACAACACTCGGTTTCTGATTTTAACGCTGCCAGTGATCATTACCACTTCTTCCTCTTGGAACAGGCTAAGAAACAGGGAGCTGTCTTCTAATTGGCGTCCAAACGAAGGCAAAATCGCCAAGTAATTGAAATATTGGCAGTGGTTTAGCTCTGGTTAAACCGGGTAAATTGCTTTAGCAATGGTGCGCGCGTTCTTCTGGCGATTCTTCAGCGCGTTGCCTTCGCCTAGTAGCATTGCTGTGTTCCAGAGCAGTCAGGGATTGAGACTCATCGGTGACCGATGGCGTGGATCCACTCTGTGAGCTAGAACGTTGTCGCCAAGCTGCATCCTTAGCACGACACTTTTCAAGCATTCTTCACGCTGTTCCGGCGTCTCTTGTGCACGTTGTCGCTTTCACACTTCCTGTCGCTGCCACTTTTCTTTAGAGGGCTGCATAGTGAAGCATTCACTTCAAGGCAAGCGCGTATTAATAGACGCTTTACAGGGTGGGAGCATTGGCGACGCCATATTTCGTCACGTGACCATTCCGCCGCGCTGCCAGGGAGTCCACAGAACGCCATCGGCCATTCTGCTGTACGCCTTGCTCGTCGGTAAATTGGTTTTTGTGGAAAGGAAATGTATCTGCCTCGCATATATCGGTGGACACCTGAACCTCGCCGTAACGGCAACGAAGGAAGACTTGAGTGAACGAAGACACCGTATTGACTAGACGCGCCTTTGTTCATTCTACGCCATTGAGCTGGCATGGCGGAGTGGTACTCCGGAGACCCTGGTTCGATTTCCGAACTCGCCCAATTTCCTACTCGGTGGTATTTATTTATGTGGTGTAACTACAAATTAGGCTAATTGCTTAACTATTATTACTACATTAGTCGTTAATTATCACGCAATTATCGTAGAATGCCTTAGATAGCCTTCCGATACCATTCGAATGCCATCGATGCACTCCGCGCCAATGCTGGTAACGCCGGCTTCGAAGACCGGAAGTGGCGGACCTCCTTGTGGCGCCATCTGTTGTAGACAGAGCAAACTGGTCGGCGGCGCTGCTGCGCGGCACGCCGACGACTCTGCCATCTGGCGGAGCGCGGCTGAAGAAACGGCTGTTCAAGGTGATCCGCATGGAGGAGTTTTTCTTCCTCCATGGTAATCCGTCTGTACCAACCGGGGCTACGCGACGAGGTGAAACCTACTGTAGTATTGCTAGCGCTATAAAGCTTTACTGTGCGCCGCTCCTGTTGTCACAGGCTTCCTTCTGGCCGACACTGGCTACGACGTGTGGGTAATGAACACGAGGGAAATTGGATTCCGGTCGAGCCACCTCACGCTGGAGCAAAAACTCGACCGGTACTGGCAATGGAGGTAAGAGGTCTTACGTACAACGCTCATGCTCGCTAATGGGGTGCGAATTGCTCTCCAGATAATTTTACTGAGAATTTGGGTAGCACTCCGTGCTTGTTAAAAAAATTGGCAGTGTTTTAGCTCTTGTTAAACGTGGAGGATGCCGAAAGCAACTTGGAGATAGAGAGAGGCGATGAAGAGCGCTGGCGAGAGTGGTGGCAGCTCCTTTGAGTCACCCGCGCCACGCGCAGCGACGGCAGTCTGTTCCTCGCGCATGCGGAGTATGGCCTTTCGTCAGCTCCGCTAAATGGCTCAGTGTTGTGCCTGAGCCCGCATTCCGCTGGCCTTTCTGCAAACAAGAGCCGTGCGCCCGCCATCGCGCAAAGGAAGTCAGGACTGGCCGCCATGGCACGGCTTGCAGGAAGTCATCCTGGCTCACCGGCGCAGACCCTTCCTCCTCTTCCTCACTAGCGTCGGCTCGAGCCAATCCAAACGGTGGCCAGTTGCGTGACCTGATTGGAGCAGTGGAACGCCTGACTGCCGCCACGGTCACCGGTGGCTATCAGAACAGAGCCGCACTTCAATCGCGGCCGCGGCCGCTTATCTGTTTCTTCATCCAGCGTCCGCTTCGGCGGACGCGGTTGTTTCTACAACGCGCGTCTCTTCTTTTCTTTTGCTCTTTCCTCTGATCTTTTAACTCTCCTCTCTCTGCATGTGGCAGCGGTGGTGGCTCGGCTGGAGCCAGTTGGCAGGCCCGTGCAATTTCCTTTTCATCCTTCTCTCAGCCGCAACAACAACAGACGCAGCAGCAGACGGGTAGCAGCCGTGCCATCGTGCCAGAGAGATGCTCTCCGCAGGGCCTCGTCCTAGCCCGTTATGCACTCGGCCCTTGTATATATGATGCAAAAATCCTTGTAAATACTGTATATAAACGTCTGTTCACTCAACATCGCATCAACCGTTCTTCGCTCAGCTCTGCTCAACAGAGGCAGCAGGCTGAGACGCTCTAGTCACAGCAGTGATGGCAGCGGTGGGATGTCGAGTCCCAACAGTGGTGGCACCGGTGGGATGCCTCAAACCACAACATCAGTGACTCGCCTAGTGTTGCTTTCGCAAGAATAACCGCGTAGGCCTAATATCTTCCTAACAATTGAATAATTAATGCAGTGTAATATGCAGATAAGCTTAACGAGAAGTATAGCATGTTTTTCACGGTAACCAAGTAGAATGTTAATTTTGCTGAATTAGAATACAATGCAACTTCTTCTTAAGCTGACCTCCTTCTGCACGCGGCATTGTGAAAGTATTGTCACGTCTGTCGGATCTAATTTCCGGAAATATAATAATTTTCCTACTGCAGTGGTATTTTATGGACCAACAGCTTATAGTTATTTTGTTGTCATTCTACTTTTTGGCGTTTTGGCACGCGGGCTATAACAACAGTAGGGCAGAGAACGGCATTCGTGTTTAACATTTATGAACTTCATGAAAATAATCAATCGTATAAAGCTGTGGTGATCATTGCGCACATAGATCCGTTTTATGACACATGCATATTGAGCACGAGAATAACAATAACTATTGCCGTAACTCCAGCCTTCCTCTTCTCTCTCCAACAATACCTCGTCACATTAAATCATCTTCCAGTCTAGCCCATCTTAATTTCTCGCCTTTTTGAGAGGGGCAAGCTACTGGTGCGTTCTCCGTGCAATGTACGGTAGTGTAAGGAAAGTATCAGGTCACATGGCATGAGACGTCACCATTAGCTGGCGGGCTACAATCCTATGACCGCTATAACCTAAGCACAGCTTATAGTTAATGAGAGGAACGAAAGTTGTGACGACGACGTGACGAAAGTTGTGACGAGCTTAAGGAACTATGTGAACAAGTGTCACCATCTCTGGTTTGGTTTGGTTTATGGGGTTTAACGTCCCAAAGCGACTAAGGCTATGAGAGACGCCGTAGTGGTGAGCTGCGGAAATTTCGACCACCTGGGGATCTTTAACGTGCACTGGCATCGCACAGCACACGGGCCACGAGAATTTCGCCTCCAAAGAAATGCAACCGCCGCTGCCGGGATAGAACCCGCGTCTTTCGGGTCAGCAACCGAGCACCACAACCACAGTAGAAATTATGTCACTAAGGAATAAAATGCCCTAAATTACTTAAAGCCACATCGATAAAAGGATCGTCTGAAATCCGCAGAGTTGTTGCGCTCCCAAACGCACGTTCGCTGCAGTTTTTAAGGTGAAAGTCTTTTGTGGCTCATGATCTCTTCCAAGGTCACGCTGTCTTCCACGGATAACGCGAAAACTAATCAGGATAAGAGAAAACGAACAGTAGTATCAGATACAGGGGACAAAATGTGACCCCGATGCCAAGCCTGATGACTGTAGTGTGGTTAGTTAATTATATATAGCCATTTATAGCGAAAAAAACAAAGAAAACAACGAATGCATCGATATAGCGCGGACGTCGATATAGCGGCGGGAACGGAGTGACGCCACATCCACCAGAACTAGTCCCAGCATAGTGAAAATTATCACACAATGGGTGGAAAAACGCCGGATTTGATTCAAAATAGATTGCAAAATGTGTAATTAATCGTAATTAGTACTTACGATCACCGAAAGATCTATAATTTGGGCCAAAATGGCTAAAAACGAGGAAAAGCGGATGATGACGTCCCAACAGATGAAAGGACGTTGAAGCAGTGTGATGCACCGCCAAACAACAACTCCTGACGCGCTGTGCATGCGCAGCGTGACGTCACCGCTTACTCTCGCAACCCTGGCCTCCACTGTCATGAAAGGAATTCAAGCGCGGCAAGTTCAAATTAGTGCAATGAGTCGCAAACAGCTTTCGCCTTCCCGCACTTCAGAGATATCTGAGAGCCTCCAACGAATTCTTATTAGTGAAACAGTTTCTGTTGTGTAACTCACTCACGCACTTTTTGCATTACAGGTTAAATCACTGCAGCAGGTTGGCACTGCGGGGAGCAGCAGTGGTGTAAGGAAAATGTTAATGTTGAAATTTTAAACCTTATTCCTGCAATATGAGGTAGCGACTGGGGGTGATTGGCTTATACAGCCGCCTCGGCCTGTAATGTTGTGTTTCGGGTTCAGTCACGTTAGACAGAAATGGTTTAGAGTTCCGTGAATCTTTGGGAGCATATCGATTCTTTATAAAAGTCTTATCCTGTCGCCATTTGCGAAGCCGTGGGTATTGCCGCGGAAAGTGAGACGGCCAAAGACTCTTTCACTCACCTTTGTTTGTGCACCCTTTCTCATGAACAAATAATATAAATGCCCTAATAACGCCTCCATCGGTCGTTCTGCTTCTATCGATCTCTTGGAGCAGTTTTGACGAGATCGGCCGCTTCGATCTAGCTGCGTTCATCGACCTCGTCCTCAACACCACCGGTGTGGACCAGCTGCCTCTGCTGGCCTACTCGCAGGGATTCACTGCTAGCCTTGTCCTCCTCTCCACGAGGCCCGAGTACAACGACAAGGTACGTACATCATAGCAAGAATGTGACACTCCGTAAGCAAACAGTGACGTTATAGTCCAGATTATTATTTCAGCTAGGGCTGCCTATTTAACGGTTCGTTCAAGTTGTTCGGACTAGAAAAAAAACGCCGTTGTGTCCATTCGTTTGCAAAAGGATGGCAGGAGTGTTTTGTTAAGATAAATACTTTATTTTTCATTGATATTAAATTTTAGTTAGCCGTTTATTTTAGAAAAATGACATGTAGCATCTTTTTAAAAGATGTGCACATTGTTTGTAACTCTGCACTTTTGTTTTCTTGATCGCTGTTTTCTTGTGTGCGGGAGCTGAGAAAGTGGCTACGATCCACGTCGTAGAGCACGGCCACGGATCTTTTTTTTTCAGTCGCCCATAGCTCATTGCAAGGTGAATTATTGTTTTTTTCTTTTTAAACATCCATCGCAGGTGCTCCTTGATGCCAAAGTTGTTTGGCAAAAAGATTTCAAAACCGGTTGCCGTTTTAACACCGAGGAAAGGAATTTCAATTTTTTGGATTCCATGGCCACAACACCGCGATTTATTTGCGCAGTCTTCTGATTGTGACGTCTTGAATTCGCAATCTGATGTTAGTCCATCTGTTTTTTCACAATGAGAAAATTTTGATTCCCTGTCTCATTCAATGTTCAATATTCAATATTCAGACAAGCTATCGGTCGCTATTGCTATTTTAGCCTCTGAACGTGCTCACTAGAGCCTTGTTGATACTCTTCATAACGGTGCCGGAACTGGTAGCTGCCCGTGACTGGTCCCAACCAAGTTTCGGTTTCTGCTGCGCTGAAATTGTTTGACCATTACATCTGAAACATATTTAGCGCAATCTCGCTTAATGGAGGGGGAATATATCCTCCGCAGTTGCCTTTTAGGGCTGTCGGAACCTGGGCATAGGATATGCATTTCGTCGACACAGAATGCTCTTCCAGCGGTGTGGACGCTATTGACAACCTCACGCTGAATGCCAAAATGCAACAAGATTTCACCCACCACGGCTGGTTTAGTGCTTTTAGAGAAATCTCTACAACGGTCGTTACTAGTAGCTCCCTACGTGATATCTGCTTCTTATTAAGAACTTGGCGGCCAATTTAGCCGGTAAAAAATCCCGATTACTAAGATGCTTTCCGTAAACGTAGTTAATATAGTGTTGGGAGGAGGTGTCACTCTTAACTGCGTGTCTTTGTTTCCATTTTTTTTTGTAATTCTTTCAAGCATACAAGTTTTGTTTTATTTATTTATTTATTACAATACCCTCAGGGCCCGCAGGGCGTTATAGAGGGGGTGGGTGAAAAAAAAATGCATAGTATAAAGTACAGGCAAAAGGCAAAAAATAATGACGCAGATGCTTGCTCGATGATATGCTTGGTGATAAGTGGCTTGAAAGATGACGCGTCTTCAATGCAGGCGATATGGAGTGGAAGGTGATTCCACTCAGTGCTAGTCTTTGATAAGAAATAATTAAAAAGCACATTCGTTTTACAAGTTGGGATGGAAACTTTATGGGGATGATCAACACGTGGTGACACGTATGGAAATATAGAAGAAAAAAAAATCCTGTTTTAGCGTCTCGTTATGAAAGAAAATACTGTGGAAAAGACTGAGGCGTGAAATATTTCTGCGAACTGCGAGATTAGTCAGACCAAGTTTAGTTTTCATTAAAGAAACACTAGCCGTGCGACAATAATTGGAAAGGTTGGAGTGAGCTGACCGATTCTGAACAGATTCTATAGCATCTATTAGAGTGAGTTGTGCGGTGTCCCAAGTTGATGATGCGTATTCTAGCTTTGGCCGTATTAGTGTCTGATATAAAAGTAAATTCAAATGGGAAGGTGCCTGAGAGAAGTTTCTGCGTATGTAACCAAGGGCACGGTTTGTATCGGTAATAACATAGTCTATGTGCATGCGCCAGGATAGGTTGTTAGTGATGTGAACACCCAGATATTTATAAGATGAAACGTTCTCTATTGAAACTCCATTAATCTTGTAACGAATGTTTTAGACGGGTTAGATTAGCGTGATAGGGACATAATTTTGCACTTTGATGGATTTAGAACCATAGAGCACCTCTGACACCAAATTAAGACTTTATCAAGATCTTACTGAATAAGGGAATTGTCGTTAATGTTATGTATTGCACGAAAAAGAACACAGTCATCAGCAAAAAGCTTAAGGGAAGAGTTAATGCCAATCGGAAGGTCATTAATATGTATTAGAAAAAACAGAACAGAGCCTTGGGGAACACCAGATGTCACAGCACATTGGGATGATAGAGAGTCGATAGCTGATACAAACTGGGTGCGGTTAGTCAAAAAACATTCAATCCATTTAAGAAGATTAGGGTCAATATTCAGGGAACTCATTTTAGGAAGGGGTAAGTGATGAGATGCCTTATCAAAAGCCTTCGCGAAGTCAAGAAAGATGCAGTCGGTTAGTAAACCAGTGTCTAAAGACGACGCTAGGATATTAGTGAAAGATAAGAGCTGAGTCACCGAAGAAAATTTTTTTCGGAACCCGTGCTGACAGGAGCTTAAGAAACAGTTACTTTCCAAAAAAGAAGCGAGGTATATATATATATATGATGTGCTCTAGAAGTTTGCAAGGAATGCTTGTTAATGAAATTGGTCTGTGGTTAAGCGGAGAATTTTGGTTACCTTGCTTGAAGAGTGGAACCACCCTCGCTACCTTCCAGTCAGCCGGCATTGTGCCGTGTTCGGGAGACTGGGTGTAAAGGTGAGCTAAATGTATGCTGTGTAAAGACTAAGACAAACATTCTGCGTAGCGGCGGCAGTGCCATCGCTGTGAGTGCTTTGGGTTCGTTTTGGCTGACTGGAGACAGTTGCCGCCCTGCTCTTGAGGTCCCAGTGCCTTCAATAAACCCCCGTCTTACATTTAGTGGAGATGCTGGGTAACGATATCGGCTCTGGAACTCCGGAACCGCACTCTTCCAACGCCTGCGATGCCTGTGGACACCCAACATCGAGCCGTGCAAGCAGGCCCACCGACTGTCATCTGTGCTGGCTCCCTTCGCCAGCGGGACCCGGCTATCATCAGCGGAACAGATGAACATGACGTGGAAGATGGGATCGGATCTTACGAACGGGTGAGCCTGTATAACAAATGGGACGACGAGGCTAAGCTCAACAACGTCCTTTTTTATCTTACCGATGTCGCGAACTTATGGTACCGCAAGCATGAAGGGGACGTTGGAACTTGGTCGGCCTTCAAAACGAAGTTCTCCGAAGTCTTTGGTCGCCCGGCTGTCAGATAACTCCGCGCAGAACAGCGCTTGCGTTACCGGTCGCAGCAGGGTGGCGAAAGCTTCGCTAGCTATATAGAAGATGTAATCGGCCTTTGCAACCGAGTGAACGTCAGCATGCCGGAAGCTAACAAGATAAAGCAGATCTTGAAAGGCATTGATGATGACGCCTTTCAAATGCTGCTAGCGCGGGACTTGCCCACAGTTTCAGAAGTTATCGCGCTGTGCCAGAGCTTCGAGGAGCTGCGTAAGCAGAGAGTCGTGACTCGTCAGCACTCAGCTCATGTAGTCACTTGCTAGGCTGACACTCGCAGCTGATAACTCCTCTCTGCTGCAGCAAGTCAAAGACTTTGTGCGTGAGGAGGTGGCCCGTCAGCTTTCTCTTTTGCCTAGCCCTCAGGGGTCGCCACCATATTTGGCCCCGGCTCTCCAACATGCTATTCGAGAGCAGGTTGCTGAGGGGCTTCCGTCCGCCCATTCAACATCACATGTCGCTGCTCCGCTTACGTAAGCTGACGCCACCCCCAGACCTGTCGCCAACGTCGTCCCAAGACCTGTCGCCCGTCCATTGACTTACGCCGAAGTCATCGCTCAAACTCAGCCGCCTGCGTGCCCTACAGTGTCAGTGCCCGTGTCAGCGCGAGCACCTTAATTACGACCCTCTCCACGAGACCGAGATCCCTGGCGGACAACGGATAACCGGCCTATTTGCTACACCTGCGGATTGCCTGGGCACGTAGCCCGCCATTGTCGTCGCCGTCTCGTAGTTTCGGCACCGCCTGTCAGGTACTGGCCTCCAGCGCGTCAGTACTCCGCATCTGCTGAGCCCCGTCAGTCGACTCGTCCTTCCTCTCCCGACCGTTTACCGATCGCCGTTCCCCTTCGCCGCGACGCCGCTCCATTTCTCCGGTGCGTCGCCGCCAAAATAATTCTCAAGAGGAAAACTAGATGCCGCAGTTTCCGAGGCAAGAACTGCGTCCCCGTCGAGCTACCAAAGACCTCAGCTGTCGCCTGCGAACCTTATTGACGTTTCGGTGGAGGGAATTTCTGTCATGGCCCTTGTCGACACTGGCGCCGCAATTTCAGTAATAGACGCAAAACTTTGTCGCCGCTTGAAGGAAGTTAAGACGCCAATTGCCGGTCTCTCGCTGCGCACGGCCAGCGCTCAGCATATCAAGCCTTCAGCAGGTTGCACCGCTCGAGTTTTAATTCAGGACGTCCTATATACGATCTAGTTCGCCGTCCTGCCGTTTTGTTCTCACGATGTTATTTTGGGCTGACATTTCCTGTCTCGTCATGCTGCTGTCATAGATTGCGCTCGCGCTGAAGTCCGGTTCTCTGCCTTGCCCCAATCGCTGCCGGACGCAACTCTCTCGTCGCCATGTATTAAGCTGTCGTCGCCGAAGACATCGACCTGCCTGCGTGCTCTTCCGTCCTTGTGCGCCTCTCTTGTGATCCTCTCCGTGATGACACTGTACTTTTCACGCTCGCTCATACATTTCTCCGCCGCAAGTGTCTTCCCCTGCCTTACACCGTACTGACTATTTCTGCTCGCCTATCCGTACTGTGGGTCTGCAACCTGTTCTCCTGCCCTAGTGCTTTGCGCCGTGGCGAATGTGTCGGCAGTGTCCAACCCATCGCGTCTATTATAACCCGTGAGGAGACTGACGATGCATCGCACATAAATCTAACTGCGCTCAGCCAACCATCTTCTACGCCCACTCCTTCCTCGACAAAACTGTTTCTCCGCTCCATCGACGCAGATCTTCCTCCGCCGCAGTGCATGCAGCTTCTCCACTTGCTCCACCAGTTCAGCGACTCCTTCGACTGCCATCACAGCTCACTGGGCCAAACCTCGACTGTCACACATCGCATCGACACAGGTGGCCACGCTCTTCTACGGCAGCGCCCCTATCGTGCGTCGACAACCGAGCGCCAAGCCATTGAAGATCAAGTTGACCAAATGCTCAAGAGCGGCGTCATCCAGGCCTCAAGCAGTCCTTGGGCTTGACCAGTTGTACTCATCATAAAGAAAGACGGCTCCATCCGTTTCTGTGTACACTACCGCCGCCTTAACAAGATCACGCGCAAGGACGTATATCCCCTGTGTCACCCAGACTTCGCGCACTTTTAACTGGGAAGCTCCCAGACACCCTCAGAGCGTGTGGGGGTAGCGGTCTCGGACTCGAAGGAGATGCCCTCGACTCAGCGTGGCAAACTCAGCGGAGACCAGCCACCAAGTGACAAGAGGTTTTTGGGCGTTCGGTGCCCAGCTTTCGCTGGTCGCAAGCCAGAGAATGGGTCGGAGCCAAAGGTTCACAAACAAAACAAAGTTTATACAGCAAGGAGACGATACAGAGGATTTCACAATCACTAGTACACGCACATACAAAGTGATTAACAGAACAGTGCAACTTCGTGCAAAGTTAAACTCGAGAGAGAATACAATTCAAAGGCAATATTGCACCTAAAGTGCACTAACACACGAGAGAGGTAAACAAACAAAACACAATTTGTTCACCGGGCACTGCGGCAGTCCGACGACCAGAGTTCCACGACGATGCCGTCCCGCAGACTGGCGACCGTTTCCTCGTTGGTCCGATGCTGGCCGAGTGGTGTTTTCTCGGGAGTCGAACGGGCGCGCTTCGATGAAGCTTAAACGGCGGTCCGGACTGACTGATAGCGGTCAACGCCTTCTTTTATAGGCTCGCTTCCACATCTGTTTGTTCAACGCGCCAGAGTAGGCGCGCACATACACGCAGCATTTGCAGTGCTGTCTCCCTTCCCTCTTCTCCCTGGCCGCGCGTCCCCATTGGTCAGAGGTCGGGGGTCGCATCTCGAAGTTTCGAGCGTGTTCTTGAGTGGCGCCGTCGCCGACGGGTGAGGGGGACGTGTCTTAGGCACGCAAGGCTACGCCCTTTCCCCCCGTCAGCTGCAGAAGCAACTCGGTTGTTCTAGAGGAATCGGCGTGGATGACTCATTCCTTCGGTGCACGCCGTGGCGGTGGAGAGAGAGGCACGCGCTCGACGGGGGCTTTCCCTCTCTCCCGTTGGGCTCGCGCCGGCGAGACGCCGTGCGCGCGGCGGTTTTTCTTTGTTTGTTTCTAAAATGCGCCGAATTTTGTGACACTGCCCCTTCCTTTACGAATGTCGTGTAACAATATTCACAAAACACAAAATTCGCGCGCACATGCATGCGCTCACAAAGTCAATGGCGAATGCCAAAGTACATACATCAATACCTTGATGCTTTCACATACATAACAATGCAATAGACAGAGTGCACTTCAAAACTTCACAACACTTCAAAACACGCCGCGTTTCGGCGGTACAATTCGCGCGCACATGCACGCGCTCACAAACTGCATGTGAAAATACATACATCAACACCACGATGTTTTCACATACAAAACTCAATGCAATGTTCATAATGCACTTAAAAACACACCGCGATTGGGCAGTACATTAACACAACATTGCAAACATGGAGCACGCAAATACAAGGCACACTTCCGCCTATACTTCCAAATTCGGCTCACAGCGTGGGCTCGGAACAGGATTGTTTCGCTCAAGGTTTCAGTCGCGCTTTTAGTTCTCTTTCGCACGCGACTCTGACCTTTCTTTCTTTCTGTCGCGAGCTCTGCTCTTCTTTCGCCTCATGCTGAGGCTTCTCTTCCGAACGCGGTTTTGGCTCCGCTTCCTGCTCGTACTCATCTCTGGTTCTGGGGCCAGTCTTCGAGCCCTTCTTCTTTTCCTGTGGCCAGCGCGTCTGTGGCGAGCAAATTTAACGCCAGCTCGCTTACGACGGCTGCGCTTCAGGTGTTTGCTCCCTTTTCCGTGTGCGCTCTTCTGGTTCCGTTTGCGCCTCCACACTGAGTCCTTGCTGTAGGCTGGCCTCGTTCCTCTGAGCTTCTTCCTGACTTTGCTGCGATGTTCGGGCAGCTCGCTTGCATTCGGCTCGGCTGTCTTCAGCTTAGTTCTGTCTTTGTCCATTCTCTTCCTGAATTTTCTCCAGGGCTTTTGCTTTTCGGCTTCATCTGCTTTGGTGGTGTCCGACTGATTTCTCTTTCTTTTTACTTTCTTCCGAACTCAGCTTTGGGCTGAGTCAGGTTCACTGACGATTGCGTCATCCGAGTTGTTCTCTCGCGATGCAGCCACTGGTTCAGCTCTCTTTTGTTCTTCGAGGACTGCACTTTTTTCTTCCAAGTCCTCATTCCTTTTCTTATTCCTTACTACTCTTCGAGCGTAATGCTCTGAACTCGGCTCAGGAGTCATTGGAGAATCATTCTCCTCACTTCTGAATTCTCCTTTCCCAATTCCTTGCTTCAGTTGGTCACTTTCCGTGCAGTCGTAAACAGACCTTTCCCCAGTCTGTTCTTTTCCTTCCAGTGCACATCCTACTTCGTCAGAGGCCAACATTTCGTCGCCTTCCTCATAGGCAAAAATTATCTTGCCTTCCTCATAGGGAAAGGCCTTCTCGCTGCTCGAGGGTTCACTCGGAATGGTTTCCGGGTTTTCGCTCAGTGCGCTCTCCTCAGTTATTACCACGTCTGAGCTTTCACACTCAGTGCCCCTTAACCACTCTTTCTCGTGGTCTGCACTGCAAGACACAGACGCGTTGCACTCGGAATCCTCCATAGAGATGCGAACTGCTTCTTCGTCCTCAGGCGGCTGCCCTAGGGTCTCCTCTGACTGAAGCGTCAGGTTGGCCTTTTCCACAGTGCTTACTACCTCAGTAGTAGCTACGCACTCAATTTCCTGAGGAAGCGACACTACGGTCTGGTCTTCACTCTCTTCAATCAAAATTGTAAGAACCAGCTGTTCCACGACCCCACTCTCACTAGTGGAGCTAGTTACAACCTCTTCCGTGGTTGTCAACAAATTAGACTCGTTAGTCTTCCACCCGGCCTCTCCTGGGTTAGGCTCCACTGGATCCCTGACGTTCCTCAAACGCGGAATTTCAGCAATCTTCCTCTGAATGATTGCCATCTCTCTTTCAAAAGCCCTTTCGGCCTCTTCCTCTCTCTTTTTACGTTCTCTCTGTTCTTCTCGTTTCTTTTGCCCCTCTTTCTCAGCGGCTTCTCTAGCGCGCTGTCTTTCTTCTTGTTGTTTCTGCCATTCTCTCTCTCGTTCCAAAGAGAGCTTCTCCGCCGCTTCTTGTCTCTTCTGCCATTCTCTCTCTTTCTCTTCCTCTCTCCTTTGCCATTCTCTTTCTCTCTCTTCTCGAGCTCTGTCTCTTTCCTGGTCCACCCATTCTCGCAGTTCGGCTCCGGTCATCCCCATCTGGAGACCGACCTCTATTAGCTCCTCTAGCTCCTTGAAGCTCATATTTGGAGGCCTAACTCTACATTCAAGGCAACGAATACTTCTCCACGGTGAACCTCACTAACCGCTTCGGAGCGGCACCTCACAATATCGCTCTGCTGCTACCAATCGTTTACGACCTCTTCGTAAACTCCTTCCGACTCTTTCTCCGTTCTCTGTGCTTGCAAACACCAAACGTCCTGTCGCGGACGCCAGAATATATTGTCACCCAGACTTCGCGCACTTTTAAGTGGGAAGCTCCCAGACACCCTCAGAGCGTGTGGGGGTAGCGGTCTCGGACTCGAAGGAGATGCCCTCGACTCAGCGTGGCAAACTCAGCGGAGACCAGCCACCAAGTGACAAGAGGTTTTTGGGCGTTCGGTGCCCAGCTTTCGCTGGTCGCAAGCCAGAGAATGGGTCGGAGCCAAAGGTTCACAAACAAAACAAAGTTTATACAGCAAGGAGACGATACAGAGGATTTCACAATCACTAGTACACGCACATACAAAGTGATTAACAGAACAATGCAACTTCGTGCAAAGTTAAACTCGAGAGAGAATACAATTCAAAGGCAATATTGCACCTAAAGTGCACTAACACACGAGAGAGGTAAACAAACAAAACACAATTTGTTCACCGGGCACTGAAGCAGTCCGACGACCAGAGTTCCACGACGATGCCGTCCAGCAGACTGGCGACCGTTGCCTCGTTGGTCCGATGCTGGCCGAGTGGTGTTTTCCCGGGAGTCGAACGGGCGCGCTTCGATGAAGCTTAAACGGCGGTCCGGACTGACTGATATGTTGTTGTTGTTGTTGTGACTGAGAGAAGGATAAAGAGGAAACTGCACGGGCCTGCTACTGGCTCGAGCCAAGCCACCACCGCTGCCACGTGCAGATAGAGGAGAGTTAAAAGATCAGAGGAAAGATAAAAAGGAAAGAAAAGACGCGCGTCGCAGCAACAACTGCGTCCGCCGGAGCGGACGCTGCTCAAAAAGAAGCGGCCGAAGCCGCGCTCGCCGAAGCGAGAACAGATACGCCCACTGACTGATAGCGGTCAACGCCTTCTTTTATAGGCTCGCTTCCACGTCTGTTTGTTCAACGCGCCAGAGTAGGCGCGCACATACACGCAGCATTTGCAGTGCTGTCTCCCTTCCCTCTTCTCCCTGGCCGCGCGTCCCCATTGGTCAGAGGTCGGGGGTCGCATCTCGAAGTTTCGAGCGTGTTCTTGAGTGGCGCCGTCGCCGACGGGCGAGGGGGACGTGTCTTAGTGCACGCAAGGCTACGCCCTTTCCCCCCGTCAGCTGCAGAAGCAACTCGGATGTTCTAGAGGAATCGGCGTGGATGACTCATTCCTTCGGCGCACGCCGTGGCGATGGAGAGAGAGGCACGCGCTGGGCGGGGGCTTTCCCGCTCTCCCGTTGGGCTCGCGCCGGCGAGACGCCGTGCGCGCGGCGGTTTTTCTTTGTTTCTAAAATGCGCCGAATTTTGTGACATCCTGCCACGCATCGCTGATGCGCTAGACTGCTTGCAAGGTGCCCAAATATTTTCTTCTTTAGACTTACGTTCCGGCTACTGGCAGGTACCCATGGAAGAGGCTGATCGCCTCAAAACAGCCTTTGTAGCCCCTGACGGCCTATATGAATTTACTGTGATGCCTTTCGGCCTTTGTAATGCTCCTGCCACCTTTGAGCGGATGATGGATACCATTCTGCGTGGGCTGAAGTGGAAGACCTGCCTCTGTTAGCTCGACGACATCGTCGTGTTTTCGCCTGACTTTGACACCCACCTCTCCCGACTGAAGCACGTTTTGACCTGCCTCTCTGACGCCGGCCTTCAGCTCAACTTAAGGAAGTGTCATTTTGCCGCCCACCAACTTACCATTTTAGGCCATGTTGTTTCTAAGGACGGTGTCCGTTCAGACCCGGTTAAACTTCGTGCTGTGGCTGCGTTTCCTCGACCTACTTCTATCAAAGATCTGCGCAGCTTCCTGGGTCTGTGCTCCTACTTCCGTAGGTTGATACGCAACTTTGCCTCAATTCCTGCACCTTTGACACAACTTCTGTCCGGCAGTTCCGATCTTTCTCACTGGTCCTAAGTTTGTGACGACGCCTTCGATTCTTTGCGCCGTATCCTCACCGCACCGCCGATACTGCGCCATTTCGGCCCAAACGCACTTACCGAAGTCCATACTGACTCCAGTGGGGTAGGCATTGGCGCCGTACTCGCACAACGCAAATCTGGCTTCATCGAATACGTCGTTGCCTATGCCAGCTGCACGATAACAAAGGCTGAATCTAACTACTCGGTCACTGAAAAAGAGTGTGTGGCGATAGTTCGGGCCCTTACCAAGTTCCGCCCTTACCTGTACGGCCACCCGTTTGAAGTCGTGACCGAGCACCATGCGCTATGCTGGCTTCCCTCTCTGAAAGATCCATCCGGTCGCCTCGCGAGGTGGGCCCTTCGCCTCCAGGAGTACGATATCCGCGTCGTATATCGTACTGGCCGCAAACATCAAGACGCCGACGCTCTATCCCGCTGCCCACTTCCAGCCAATATTTCCAGCCTTTCCACCTTCGACGCCTCCTTACCGATGCTTCACTTCAGCGCCATGCCTTCCTCGCAGAGTGCCGACCCACGGATCTCTTCTCTTATTGACTTCCTCACCAGCCCTACGGCGGCTTCGCCTTCGCGCGCTCCTCGCCGCCATGCTTCCCATTTCTCAATACGTGACAACCTCCTTTATCGCCGCAACTGGCCGCAAGTGGTTGCTAGTTATTCCCGGTCACCTTCGCTCGGAAGTCTGCGCCCATTTTCATGCTGACCCGGAGTGTGGTCATGTCGGAGTGCTCAAGACCTACGATCGCATCCGACTAAGATATTATTGGTGTGGCATGTACACATTCATCCGCAAATACGTGCGGTCATGCCTTACCTGTCAACGTCGCAAGCCACCTCCTCATCGTTCTGCTGGAGAATTGCAGCCGCTACCTTGCCCGCCACGCCCATTTCACCGCGTCGGCATTGACTTATACGGTCCCCTCCCGTACACTTCGGCCGGCAACCGTTGGGCTATCGCCGCGGTTGACCATTTGACAAGGTATGCCGAAACCTCAGCCCTTCCAGCCGCCACAGCCTCAATGGTGGCCTCGTTTATTTTAAACCGATTCATCCTTCGTCACGGCGCCCCTCGCGAACTGCTGAGCGACAGAGGCCGCGTCTTTCTGTCGGATGTTGTGAAAGCACTGCTCACCAAGTAGAATATAATTCATCGAACCACCTCCGCATATCATCCGCAAACCAACGGTCTCAACGAGCGCTTTAATCGTTCCCTCGGTGGCATGTTGTCTATGTATGTCTCTTCAAACCAGTCAAAGTTGGATCTTGTCCTTCCGTATGTAACCTACACGTACAATGCTGCAACGCAGTCCACTACCGGCTTTTCTCCTTTCTTTCTTCTTTACGGCCGTCACCCTTCTGCGCACCATTGACACCATTCTCCCGTACCAACCCGATGCTTCGGAGTATACACCTCTTTCTGAAGCCGCCCGGCACGCCGAAGACTGTCGACACATCGCCCGTGCTGTAACGACTGACACCCAGTGCAGAGAGAAATCCCGCCACGACCTCAGTGAAACAACGCCAAACTTCGCCAACGGCTCCCTTGTGTGGCTCTGGGTTCCGACGAATACTCCGGGCTTGTCGTCAAAATTTCTTGCCAAGTACCATGGCCCATACCGTGTACTGGAGCGCACATCTCCAGTTAATTACACTGCAGAACCTCTCAACCCATCTTATCGCCGCCGCTGTGGACGCGAGACTGTTAACGTCCAGCGCCTCAAGCCATTCTACGACCCCGCCATCCTGCCTGCGCCCAGGGTCGCCAGGTTGGCTCCTTTTCTCCCCGGGGGCAATTGTAAAGACGAAGAACATTCTGTGTAGCGGCGGCAGTGCCATCGCTGAGCGTGCTTTGGGCTCGTTTTGGGTGACTGCAGACTGTTGCCGCCCTGCTCTTGAGGTCCCACGGCCTTTAGAGAAGTGTTCTTCAAAAACTCCGAATTGATGTTGTCGACACCGCAACTGGACGATAAGTTCAGGCTCTGGATTAACCAACAATGCCAGCAAAATCGATGACAATGGGGTCCATTGGAAACAAATCGTACTTAAGCAATTCTGGAGTAACATCGAAGGAACAATCAGAAAACTATTTTTCAAAGGCAAGGTTTAAGGCAGTACAGCATTATTCAGTAGTCATTGTATTCCCCGCACTATCAGAAAGTTAAATGATTGTTCGTTCTTTGGGCCTGATAATGTTCCAGAACTTAGATGGATTAGTAGAAAGGAGTGACAGCAGTGTGTTATTTAGGAACACACGCTTGGCTTCTTTGATAGCTAGTCGGTAAGTTCGTAGAACACCACCGTATGCAGACCAACGTTCCGCAGTGTTTGCACGTTTTGCAAGACGAAAGAAGCGCTTCTTCTTATTCAAAAGTCGTTTCATGGCAGTGGTGAACCACGGTGATCGGGATTTTTTTTTTAAATTCGGCAGATTGGGACCTACTTATCGACTAGTGACGAGACTGTATTCTTAAATAAAGCCTCATTTTGATCAAAGGTTCTCTCGAAGAAGGCAGGCACGCAGTTATCTGATAAGAGTGCTAGTTCGCTCTTAATTGATCTGTAGTCACCCCTAGAACAGTCTCTAATTGTGTTTATGCTACTAACGTTTTTAGCAGTAAGCGCCGTTATTTCGAAGTGAATAAGACAATGATCACTCAAACCGGGAATGTAGGTTACACGATGTAGAAGATCAGGAGCAGTGGTAAGAATTAAGTCTAACAGGTTAGATGTACCAGAACTAAACCTTGTATGCTCTGGAACAAGCTGTGTAAGGTAAAACTGCATGCATATGTTCAAAAAGGATTGGCTGACTGCAGAAGTACCTCTGACAGTTGGAAAGAGACCGGACCAGTTTATTTGACGAAAATTAAAATCACGTAACAGAAATAAAGGAAGTGAAGGCAATTGTCTAACCAAAATATTCAATACATCGTGTAAATCATCACAAAAAGATGGTGCTGCGTTCGGCGGCCAGTAGCACACACAGAATAAAGCACTTTGGTAATGAAAGTCTATGCGGACACAAAGCATTTCGAGAGCAGTAGGGACAAATGACGATGTCTGATACGAGGTAATCGGCAATGACAGTCAGTACACCACCTCCGAGTTTGGCAGTCCTGTCTTGGTGGTAGATGGTGTAATTTTTTCACAGTGAAGCAATTCTGTATTGCTTATCACGTTTGAAAGCCAAGTTTCCGTTAACAGCACGATATCGGCAGCGCATGCATCAATTGTATACGGTATATCATGGCGTTTGTTTACGATACTCCGCATGTTTGTGAAGAAAAACGATAGTTTCCGACGGACAGCATCAGGAGCACGTTTTTGGGTTAGGATAAAAATGTATCTGCGTCGGTGCGGGTAGTGCCAGACGAAGACCCGCATGGAATGGTGTCACTGAAAGGCCCTATTTAGCACACACTGTCGGTGTCTGGTGGAAAACATAACATTTATTGCCAAGGTGAAGCTTGTTATACCGTACTTTTGTACGCCTAATATAAGAGGCCCTCGTTCAATTGAAGGGCATGGAAGCATATTCTGCGAAGTAACGTCACGCGGAACACTCTGTTTTGCAGGTCGATATCTTGCTCGGCTATGCTCCGATTGCGAACATCACTCATGCGAAGTATCCTATTCCAAAAGTGCACTTCATCTTCGAAGCATTATCGGTGAGTACCCTGTATTGAACGACTACGTTGCCGTGAGTGTAGCTACCGCATAGGCTGGCTTCAATAATCTTCTGAAAATGCAGCAGTAAAGTTCTGGGCGTGTACCTGGAAGAGGCTGTGATATGACCGACCAAAATATTGAAGTTTTCTCTTCCAGTAAATATTGCTCAAGGTTCTTATCTTGAAGCCCATCACGACTCCTGATGACTATTCGCCACGTTCGTCACAACAGCTTGCAGACTGTGGAGCAACGATGGTCTCATTTTTCCGGCACGTCGACCTTCGATACAAGCGGCGGAATTTTCAGCGATGACGAGAAAAGCATGGCTGAAACACAGTCTAGGTCACATCCCCGGTGACAAATTGGAAATGTTGTGCAGGTGCAAAATGGTGTACCTGAAGGTCTTTTAATGACGGAACTCAGGGTCACTTCATGAGAGGCTATTAAAATTTGTTATTCCGGCTAGCTTTGCAAGCAATGCGCAGTTTGTTGCAGGGCAGAACTGAATTTGCTCTCCTGTGCATTTTTTAGTGTAACTACATTGAAACGCATATGGTTTAACTCAAGCTTACATCGCGCACGAACGTTATCATCATGCTTATTTGCGAACAGACTTCTTAAGCGAGCTGTAGTTTGCGCATTCGCTTACTGTGTTTGACTAAGAGAAAACTATGGACAACTCCATGAAAACGTTTTGCTTAGTAAAACTCCACCCTATGGGTGTTTCCTTGAAGGTTGATGTTTTTCTGCAAGCAAAAAAAAAAAAAAAGGAATTTATTGCTGCGAAAATAAAATTTAAAACTTATCCTGCTATACGTTCAAAGTTATGATACAAACCCCAAAGAGGACTCTTCCATCGCCGTTTGCAAGTTAATGGCGGTATAGCTTATAGGCACTTGGATCTGCGCTAAATTGTGGTGCCAGCCTGCTTACTTGTGAAATATGGCGGTAATGGCGACACTGATATTTCGTATTTTGGCTGTTGCTAGCTTATAACAGCTCTGTTTTCACAGAAAGTAACATTTTTGGCATGGGTGCTTGGAATGTATCGGTACAGCCCACTTCTTTTTGCCCAGACTGGCCCATTGAAATCACATTTCTTTTAACAGAGTATCCGTGAGCACGGCTTGCCAGATCAACTCCTGCTGCTTAGCAAAGTTCGCCGATACCGGAACCGCTGACGTCTTGTGATTTCTTTTTCAAGAACTATCGAACCACTAACAGCAATCGAAACAGCCGTTTCCTTTCCTAGGTGGCTACGATATTATTAAACTACACTCACTTACCTGACATCGGGGCCACTGCAGAAAGCAGGAAGCCTGAGGTATAACCACTGAAATAAGTTCGATGGTGCCTCCCTTAAAAAAAGCCGCAGAGAAGCCGTCCGGCTCGCATCCTGTTGATGTCGGCAGTGGGAAATGCCGTCTTCAACTGTTTGGTGTTGAGCACTTGAGAGCTTCCCGCATTTCGCATTGCACTAACTGAAATTTGCGCTCTGTGTATGACCCCTATGCTTTTGCCCGCCTTCTTTGTGGTGCTTTAAGGTAAGATCTGAAACTACTTCGCAGGCCTTGCTCTAAGAGCGCCGTCATTCGATTGCAAGACGAGCAAGAGCACTTCGTTATCACGATTCAAAGAAATTAGGTCAGAACTGAGAAGTACTGTGCGTGTATACGGGGAACGAATTTTCCTCATCCTGCGAATTTTATACATGGAAGTCGTATAGCCTTTCTTTGTAGCGGCATGGCGGCGCCTGCGTGGATGATAATGAGTAATTAGTGGCTGTCTTTCGGAAGCGGTGACCACCTTTTCTTGCGTCAAACGATGGGCGCCGTTATCGTCCCTTCTGTTCACCCTTCCCTTAGAGGCGCTATGTATGATGATTCGGAAGAGTAGTATTGTCTGAGATTTTTGTTTCTTTTTGTATTTTGTATGTCGAGCTGCAGGTACTAATTTAGCATATAATCCAAGGCTTTTCTGTGCAGACACGCCCCGTGGGGATGAGGTTGTTCATTTGACTCAACACCTTGGCTCAGTATACGGTGTTCGGATCAGCTGTTCAGCCTTTCTGGGCTGTAGTTTGAGATAAATTCTGTTTACTGTTCAATGTAGGGCTTTGAGTCGCCGGGACATAATGCACTCGCACGGGTGCGAAAAATATAGCATTATCGCAGCACCGACCCTTTCTTCTACAAGCTGCTCGTGAAGACATTTCTCGTGCAGACAGAGCTTCAGAAAAGAGCCATTTTTGTGTTGAGGGTGAATTGCTCTCTTTTTGTGTTCCGGAAACAAGTGGGCGTTGCCTCACGTTTGCAAACATGAAATGTTGTTCCGGGATGCCCTAAAAAGCAGCTATACAAAGCCAATAATTGTTACTGCTGTGAAATGTTCATTAACTCACAGAAAGAGAGAAAATCACTTTATAAATGATCGACAGACTAAGCACTGAAAATATCCTGGGCATTTGGTCTTCCTGATTAGACTGTAAAATTTCTGGGAAGCTCCTATGATAGGCCGGAATTGTGAATCTAGCTTGAACGATATCTTTTTACAGCCAAGTGATACTGTTCATAATAGAAAAGTAAACAATCACAGAGACGTCGAACATGCCTCTGTTAGACACATGCTGAGCCCTGGCTACTTTCTTGTGTTCTTGTCCAAACGGTGTTTTTTTTATGTGGCTTGTTACCGCTTCCTAAGGGCTTCGTAAAGTTTTCATGTAAATAGAACATTATTTCACTATCACAAACACCACGCACAGTAACACTGCTATGGAAAAGTGCGGAAACGCCCTGTGATGATCCGGTTTTAGTGAGCAATGCAGCCTAAGGCAGTAGAAGTGTCTTGGGTTCACTTTCCTTCTTAAATTCATTCCTAGCGGCTAAGTCTCAGCCATAACTATGTTGAAAACACGTGTTAACCAGCTGGGTCCTGGATTAGCGAAAAATGTTCCTACGTACTCCTATGCATTGCTGCATCGTAGTCTGCTTCAACCTGCAGCGACTTGAGGGCTAGGCAATAGATATACACATTTTGCACGAGATTAGTAGCTTCGTCCTTATCTTTAGGTGCAAGAATTTAGGCAACTGAAGCAGGTCGTTCATGCATATGTTAAGTGACTGTTTCTGGCTACCAAATGACTTTTTAAAGTCAATATGGCCAGCTCGTGGTTTCCCGAACACTGAAAATCCTTCAGCATCACAGGCTGTCTCTGCCACAAATGACGCCATTACTTAATTATATTTCTGAGTGTTACCGGTCTTCCGCCTGCTTAAACTGCTGTCGCATAAACCACACAGAATGTTCGCCACGTCAGAATTTTTTATTTGGGTAGCTTAATGCGAGCGTGCATATACATTTATCGAATATGTATTTTTGGCAATGCAAAGTTTCTTGCCCTAATATTCGAATACCCGTATGTGGCACTGACTAAAAGTGTAAACCAATTGAAAACCTAACTTTTCTAAATGATATTGCTGATGTCAATGCACAATGGCAATCTTCCTTTGTCAAAACTTTAGACCCACTGATGAGAAAACGTTTTTAAATTGTGCAAGAAGAAATCACTACTTTGCAACCGAAAAAATAAATAAATATGCCTTAAGTATTTTCAAGCAAAAATAAGCAAGAAAGATGCATTGTGCTTAGTCTTATTGATAAAGTGTAACTTATGAACTCTAGGCGATGTTTCCCGACTGCTTGAGGAGCCGCTAAGTTCTAAAAGTGCACGGTGCTACCATCTGCTGTGCACCAGTTTGTGTTACAGTACAAAATACAAATTCCTGCCATGTCTTCGAGTTCCGTACTCGCTTTTGTCATCATAGCGAACTGTGTACAAGAATATACCAAAATTTTTAAAGCCTCGTCCGGCAGTAAGCTGTCTCTTAAAGTATTTAGTTGTCCTAATTTGCGGTTAGCGGCAAGTCTGCTGTTCCTGGGGACGATGATGATAATGTTGAAATAAAACATTCATAACCTTCATTACGCAGCTTGTCCAGTCCGAGTGGGGCATTCAGCCCAGGGCCGATGCAGCCGCTGCTGCAAGTATGGCCCGGTTGAAGAGTTTGCGCTGATCATCCAGAGCAGCGCTAGACAACACGGCTTCCCAGTGGCCGGGGTGGGATTGCGGGTAGGGTCGACTGCCGGGTTGAGTTTGCATGCCCAAGTGGTGTGGTGAAGGGAAGGGTATACATTACAACTTGGACATTAGTAACGGTGGAGTAGACGAAGCTAACTGCTCGCGCATCTCACTCCACACTGCGCATTTACAATTGTGGCAGTGCGGAGTAGTTTATCTAAGGCACTCTATTATACTGCGAAGCACCGCATCAGCTGCGTCTTCTGTCGCAAACTCTCCCATTTGTGCTTCGATAATATTTCGGCTAGCAAATATTGTATTCATTTGATAATACATAGCAATCCACTTATTTTTCTTTGCGTTATTAGGCATTTTGTTTTCAGCTGTTGTGATTAGCTGCGTGATTCACGTCCGTAATGTCTTCTTGTATTGAGCTAATAATTCCTTGTCTACAGTGGGAATGGAGCTGATTGGATTCATGTACTGTGAGCTCGCCCTACCCCGATAGGTGTGCAATCTGCTCAGCCTATTTGTCTTGGGCAGTTAGATGTGCTCCTCTTAAGTATAAGTTGTCTCTGGTGCTCCACATCCACAACGCCAAACTGCAGCCATGGAACCACAGAAACTTACCGTGCACCAAGATTTTAATTTCCTCTCTATTCTTATATTCGCTTTAGCTCCAAGTCAGTTCTTTGCTTTCGGGGTGTGCAGGTATTTCCTGGTCAAAAGGGTTGAGGCTGACGCCGATTGCACAGAATGTTGCGTTCACTTGTGTAACCCGAATAGAGCCACTCTGCTCGGCTATGACATCTGCATCTTCATTCTTTCGCCTTAATTTGGAAGGTATTCTACTTATCAGCCATCCGGTTTGCCACTTCATAAGGTAGGAAAGACTTTTATTGCTCTGGAAAGGTGCTAGTAGCAGACGAGAAAGAAGAGGTCCATCTTCCTTCTTCTCACAGGGTCGGTGCCCCTATTCCAGGGCGCCGCTGAGCTTCGCTGCTCATTGGGCGTGCTGGATCAGACCTTGTTGGCAACCCAGATCGCCGCTGGAGAGTCGGCTCTCCCACTGTTCTGCACTCGGTTCTTTGCGAAAGCTGTCGTTCTTACTACATTCCCACGTGATGTGGTACAACAATGGTTTGCTGCCACACCACGGGCAAGTGTCCCGATATTGCGTCGGCTAAATCTTGCTAAGGATATGCAGGTTTGGGAATGTTCCTGTCTGCAATCTTCGCCAATACACTGCCTCTAGTTGATTTAGGTCAGGATGAGGCGGCGGATAGCGGATCTGTACCCCCTTATGGTAGTTGAGAATGTCTGAGTACGTAGGGCAGACTCGGTCGGGTAGATCGTCCGATTGGGAGGAAGCTCGGCTCGTATACCCTCGAGCTACCTCGCCGGCGCGTTCGTTCCCCGCTATGTCGGTGTGTCTTGGCACGCAGTAAATGCTATTTGTGACTTTTGGTGGGGTCGCGCTCTGGAGGAGCCGGAGCGCGGTGCGACCTATGCGGCCGTTCATGTAGTTACGGCACGCTTCTCTCGAATCTGTAAGGATGGTAAGGGACATGTTGCTTTGATAACCGGCTACCGCCGCTAGAGCTACGGCCAGCTCCTCCCCTTCGGTTACCGTGCAATCCCTCACTGAGGCGCTAGCTAATTCGTTTAGGTTGGAATCAATAACTACCGCCACTGTGCTGTTATGTGAGCTTCCTGTATACGGAGCCGCGTCCGTGTATACCGTTGTTGATTTTGTAGCTAGATTTTGTTGTACATACCTCGCCCGGGCTGCCCTACGGGCCACATGCAAGTTGGGGTCCATGTTCCTGGGAAGGGAGCGAACCTTTAGCGTCTGGCGAATTGCGTCCGGTATGCTCGCAGTACGATTCTCGAATTCCGCAGTTCCGCCTAGCCTCAGTCGCCTAAGGAGCGAGCGCCCCGTAGGAGTCTGCTGGAGCCTAGCTAACTGCGTGATCAGTTGGGCTTCTTTGATCTCTTCGAAGATGTTGTGAATTCCAAGAGCCAGTAGTTTTTCGTTGGAGGTGTTCATTGGTAGATGCAGGGCTGTCTTGTAAGCTTTGCGGAGTATGGTATCTGCACTGTCCACTTCTCCTTTGTTGAGGTTGAAGTACGGGAGGGCGTAACCCACGCGACTGACCACCAGGCTCTGAACCAGGCGCAGGGTATCCCCCTCTCGCATGCCGCTCCGCTTCTGCTACACGCGCGTGATTATTCTGGCGACCTGAGTGGTCGATTCCTTGAGAAGGCCGAGCGTATGGCCGCATAGCTGGTTGCTCTGCAGCCACATTCCCAAGACTCGTATCTTGTCTCGAGAGCTGGGGCCATCTTTGAGTCCGTCTATTTATAGAGCAGCTGTCACGTACGAACCTGACAACTGCGTTATTTTTACCGTGAAAATAAAACTTCCTGAGATATCTCTCTATTGCCAACCGGAGCTGCTTCCATCCAGTCATCCAGGCGCTGTTTCAGTTATACTTCCTGCAATTGGCTGCCTGTTGAAACCAGGCTCCTTGTTTCCTTGTTTCACGTTCAGATGCGCCCGAGGATGCGAACCATCGCGAAGCCGTCTGATGCAATGCAATATAACCTGCAATACGGCAAAATTTGCAATACGAAATAACCTGCACTACGACATAACCTGCAGCTGCAGATGGGCTGGTGCCATTTCGGAGCATTGATGTGTCAGAAGCCTCGACAAGCTCTCGTGGAGTGCTTCGATACGGCCGCAGGTATACGAGGTCAAAGATCTAGTAGAGGAGTGCAGAAAAAGACACAGTTAGCAGGTCTACGACGACCATCGCCGAGCGAGCCCCGTCCGGAGAAGCCGTCGGTTCCCTCGCTGAGTTGCTGTACGAACCAGTTGTAAATACATAACATAAAATTGTTTTCGCTGACATCGTGACGCTTCTTCGGCTGGCTTGCACATGCGTGGAAGCCGCGTCGACTGCCAGAAATATTGGCCGCACTACCGTGATGACACCAACGCCACAGCTTTCGTCCCAGAGATGGGATTCGAATTCACAACAGTGCGCGATATTTGGATTTCTGGTTGTTAAAGGTCATCCCTTTTGCAGCCAAAAGTTGTTGCACTTACGTTTAGCGAGGCTTAATTCGGGGAGTGGGGTGTCGTCTCTGTTCTTGGATTTAGTGCTCTCAGCTGCAGCTGCAAAAGCCCGTACCTCCCGTTCTACGCCACCTGATGACGTCCGCCGCGTGACCGCATGGCTGTGCGCAAGTAGATATCGTGGGCCGCTGCATATGCGCGTGATGCTGAGTCACGGCGCAGCTAAGAACGTCAACGTTGCCATGGACGTGTGCATGATTACAGAGAAAAGCAGCAACGGCACATGCCACGAGCATGTGACGGATATAAGGCTCGCTCATCGAGCAATCATTCAATCGTCTCTTAGCTGCACCAAGTGCGTCACCGGTCGGGTCGGCCAAGTAACTTAGCTGTGTCACAGTTGACTACACTCACTGTGCTGAGTTAAGCTGAACTTACTTAAGCTACTTTATGTTGCTTCGATCTGTGCTATCGGGTTTTCCACGCTGACAAGTTCACGCTCAACGCATAAGGCATGACCTATAAATGACCAGGTTTCTTTAAGAACAACATTCAATTGAGTAGGCAGCGCAACATTGCATGGTCATCGCTTACCCTGAAGTGAAGTCAGTGTCCTCTGCGAAATGCAGCGTAGTTATCATACATTTGGTTTTGATATTTTACGACAATATATCTGTGCCTGCTGCCTCGCATATGTCTTATTTCTAATCATCAGAGATTTTTAAGGCGGAAGCCTTTAATGTCTCATCGTTGTAAGCAGCAGTTGTCGACAGAAAATGTCACGTTTTTCAATTGGTGGAAACGGTCGTGACGTCACAGTGAGCGAATTTCAAACGGGGCCAATTGTACTTTGGCTAGTAACCATGCAACCAATTGAAGGGATCCTATAGTGATGCTCCAAGTAAGTGGGACTGAGCTTTGTTAATTGCTCAATTACCCAATTAGCCTAATTAGCTTTACTAGTCAGGCCATATAAATAAATAAAGCCGATTAAGAAATTGGTCGAGCTAAGGAATCGAACCCCGGTCTTCGGCGTGAGAGACGAGCATGCTATCCACTCCGCCATGCTAGCTCGATGGTTTGGAATGAACAAAGGCGCGTCTAGTGAATACGGTGTTTTCACTCACTCTCATCCTCCTCCATTCCCTTCCGGCGAGGTTTAGGTGTCCACCGACAAATGAGAGACAGATACATTTAAACCAATTTACCGACGAGCGAGGCGTAGAACCGAATGGGCGATGGCGTTCTATGGACTCCTTGGCAGCGTTGCAAGACGCTCTCGCGTTCCACTCTTAGGGGCGAAGCTTAACATCTTAACCACACATCAGTGACCACACTTTAGGTCAAAAAGTGCCCCCCTGAATTTTGTGACACAGTTACTGCGTAATTTCCTTTCCTCAAATACAAGTTTCATTTTCTTCATTACGGCTCCTCTTTATCTATCTTCTTTCACTCCCACTTCCTCCCTTCCTCTACGGTGCGGTTCAGGTGTCCACCGAGATGACAGAGAATTACTGCGACATTTCCTTTTCTCAAAAAGCGTTGTGTTCAAAGCGCAAGGCATCGCGCCGAACGGGTGGTGGCGTTCGGTGGTCTCCCTGGCAGCGCTACAACGCGCTGTCGCGTTCCACTCCTAAAGGCGAAGCTTGCAGTTAATTAGCATTCAGGCATTAATCAGTAATAACCATTAATTAGTGATTTGTCATCACTTAGTAATTAGTACTCAATTACATGTGACGCCACCAGTGCCACAGAAACAGCGAAGATGGTGCGGAAAACGCTTCCGCCTCTACCCACTTTAGACAGTCAAAGTGCCCCCTGAATTTTTTAGTTTGTTACACTTCCTGTTTTTTTAATCTTTTTTCTATGCAGTGTTCCTTGACTGTCCTACCTGTTCCTGTGACGCATGCTCATCTATTTCTCCCGGAATAATTATGCTACTACGCTCTTTTCATCTTTCGCACTTCCTCGGTCCTTATGCGCTGTACCTTTTCTGTTCATGTGCCCACATCTATCCGCTTTCTTCACCAGCAGAGCAGTGGCGCCCTCAGGTGTCCGCGGCCATAACTGTGGAACCCATTACCGACCTCATACTTTCCGAAAATTCACAACAGTTTCGCTTGTTTTATTCTCAAATGATTTCTTTTTCTTGGCTTTCCCCTCTGTGATCTCCTGATGGTGTTGTTTTGACTACTGGTTTCGTGGCGATTTGATACTTGCTGCTTTGCTCATTAACGTATTACGTCTGAATGTAGGTCGTTTTGTGAATCACGTTTTTTACAGCAAAGCTTGAGCTCAGTCGTTAGTTTTGAATCCAACGCATCTATTCTCTCTCTCGCAGTTTCGTCTCGATCGACTCAGAGACAGTGGGTACTTCTACCTACCCAGACTCCCCAGAGAGTTTACAACGCTTCTCTGCGTGCTCTTTCACAGACAGCCGTGCTCTTTGCTCCCCGCCATCACGCTGCTGACGAGTCCAGAGCAACTCAACAGGGTAAGGCGCTTACAATCTCCACAAATTCGTAACAGCCAGCAAACCTGCGCGTGAGTAGATGCCTAGCAAAGGCAATGTTGGTCTCGCAACTTACAAAACGCTCGAAAGTGAGTCCTCGAGGTCAAAGCGAAGATGTTCTCTACCATGTCACCGAGAACACAAGGCGCGCCACACCACGCGAAGAGAACAAATAAAAACGCATTTCAAATCACGTTAGCGCGAGTGAAACTTCGTCTAAGAAAGAAATGATCTTTTGTTGCGAATGCAACACTACTTGCTCGTCGCGCATGCTCGTGGCGGTGCGGCTCCCAAACGACCTTGAGTCGCCGTGGCCTAGCAACCGTGATCTTCTGCCGTTGCCTAGCAAGCCGAATTACCCGAGCTTACCTGAGTTACTCGGGTGAGCTCGGGTAACTTCGGAAGAGCGTCGCGCGAGCTGTGCGAGAGGTTTGTCGGGAAGAGCAACATGGGTCGCACAAAGCCTACGGGTGGCTGTGATAGAAACAGCCACCTGCCAGTGCAGTGGGACACCTCTTAACCCCCGCGCCACTACGGCGGTAGTGGTATGAGAACTCAACACCATTTATGAATGTCAAATAGAGAATGAAAAATTCTGCACAGACGTGCATTCACCCTCTACTGTAATCGCTTCCTGCTCTCAAGGCGGAGCTTAATTGGCCCCGCCAGTTGAAGAATGAAAACCTGCTTTTGCACGTGTTCTCCGTTCAACTACGTTAAACCCCCAGCACTTTTTCTCCACCCATATGAGCAATAAAATTTAATTCTGTAGACGCACCTGGGTGTTGGAAATGGTCGTTGACTTCTCCCTTCGAGATGGCATAGGCAAAAACCTTGTAAGTAATTATAATTGCCCTAGAAGACGACACGGGGACTGATGCTTGAGGAGGTCGCGTTGAGATGCTGAGGTTACTAGATGAAGCATTAGATGTAGCTAAACCAGACTTATGGTTACTTCATGATCAGGGTAAATAAAGCAGTCGAAATCGCACACGAATCCAAGCGGTGGATTATGACATGGGCACATGCTGTGTGAACCGGTTCCCGTGCAGTACCTTGTTTCTGGCGTCCATAATTCGAGTGCTTCGTTTGCTGAAAGCCTTCCTGAGCTTCGTAAGGGAAACACGATAAAATGGCCTTCATGAAGAACGCAACATGTGCATGCGGCCTTTCAGCGCAATAGCTATAATGTTACCATTCTGCAGAAAATCCGACGTCGCCGTCGTCGTCAGCGGCTACATCTTTACGAGCGAAAGATCCTCTGGGCCACCAGCTAGCTTTATTTCCTCTTCCTCGGGCCTCATCACAACCTGCGCATCGTACTGTGAGCAAACTGACCCCCAATACAGTACAATACAATACAATACAATACAATACAGGACAATACAATACAATACAATACAATACAATATAATACAATGCAATACAATACAATACAATACAACACAACACAATACAATACAATACAGGGCTAACACCTGCAGTTGTCACTGTAGCGTCCTCCTCCTCCACCTTTCCAGACTAAGCTACCCGCTGCGGGTGAAGTGACACCTGGTGCCATAATGTTCCAGTAAAAAAGGGGTAAAACAGGAAAGCAGCGCTCACCGTCATGTCGTACATATATTCCTGCTGCACTAATGGCGGCTATGCTAGAAGATATGCGACACTACTCTTTTATTCACACTAAACTTTTCATCAATACGCAATACACTGTGCCTCATCTTCATCTTTTGTGTTATCTTCAATTTCTATTCACATTTTTTTTGTCCTTTCATGCCTGCTTGTCTTTTTTTGTGATTTCAGTTCATTAGTACATAGCACGGCAAACAGAATGAAGGCAAGATTTTAAAGTTGCTTATGACTAGAAGAGTGCTGCCGAAATGCGTACAAAAGAAACGTTCAGCAAAATATTTTGTCTTCTTCAGTCCAGCAAAGAGCATGTTAAACATGGTATTAAAGCGACTCTAACACGCAAAAAATATAGTGCTGCACAGGGCTCATTGACTCCATCAAAATCAAACAAATGGGAAGTGAACAATTCAAAATCCATTTTCACGGACTCTATCGCAATGTATGCGTGGTAATGTAGCTATAAATATTGAATTCAAAGAGTTTAATGCGCTCCAGAACGTGGCCAGACTAACCGTCGTGTCAGCGACGTCGATTGAAGTCAGAAATTTTCTAGCACAGTTTCTTTCTTTCAGACAAGGATGCCGGTATATCTGAACCACTATCCCATAGGAACCTCATACCAGAACCTTTACCACTTTGGCCAGGTGAGGACCACAATAAAGTACTATTGGCTAAAGTTCACGCTGTTCTATAATCACGATAGATGTACTCTAATTTATTTCAGGCTACAGGAAATGTCTAATGTATATGACTGGAAGGACCAAATGCTGCGTTCATCAATATGGGGCGAAGAAAAGCGTCGAATAAGTGTTTAATTTAACTAAAATAAAACATGGTGCTCACTATCGCACGTGAAAGAAAACTGAACTTACGACCTCCCTGTAAAGAAAACGAAAGCTCCAATTTTTCGTTCCATAAGTACGGCAGCTTAGAAGACGCACCTATATCGAAAGTATCATTTCTTATTGGCGGCGGAACTAGTTGCTGCTTCGATTCAGAGGGATAACAACTAGTGCATATCAAGAGGGACTAAGCCAGACCGAAAGATACCGCGAATAGTCGATGTAAACTAATTTATTTCGTGGAACAATGGACACCAATAAGGCAGAGAAAACGTGCTTAGAGGATCAAACATAAAACCGCATGCACAATAGCAGAAAGTGATGAAGAATGTGATAAAGAGCGTTTACTCACACACGACTCTCTTTCATGTGAATAAGGAAGACTTCCAGCCCTTCCATTTTCGTGGTGCATTCAAAGAAAGGGCAGGTGTCTTTTCATGGAATGGAGCACAAATATACATACGGCGTTTACAGTGTGAAGCTGAGGGCCCTGATCCCGACAGATCCTCGAGGGTGACCTTGTGCTTGACTACCCGAGCACCGATACAACAGCCAGTTGAGGCGAAGTACTGATTTCCGCATAACAGTGGTGTCCTGAAGACCACTTTGATTCTGCAGGCCTCGCTTGGATTCTCATGTTTTACTGGGCAAGGCAGTTTTTCGCTGCTGGCCTCAATAACAACCTTGCAGAGTTTTGCCGAGTTTATTCGGTGCAGCAAGTTCAACTTGAACATGCATTGTGCTTCTCCATCGCCTTTATATGGCGGTGTGTTAAATAAGGAACGTAGGGCAGTGACACGCATCTGGGCAGCTCTTGAGCTTGTCGCTCGAACGTCAACCCTTTTTCCCCAGTTTTTAACCCTTTTATCGGGCTTCCTTCAAAGGATGCCACAGTTCCTCGGGGAAACCCACCTTTATGATTCGGCCTACCTGTCAGTGCGCAATTCCGGAGGCCTTGTATGAGCAGAATACGTGCTTTCGAAGAGTATGAACAAACATTTGCTTTTTACAACTAGATTCTGATCCCGTTAAAAAATATAATCATACTATTGGGGGTCCGTGCGGTTTCCTGAATTATGTTTTGCTTTATCAGGGCTTTAGGGTAAAATTTAATAAATGCTGATTCACAGTTTTCAGCGAAACTAAACTATAGGTCTCATTTATAGGTATTTTGATGTATTATAACGGGTCGAGAAGTACAGCGCCCCTATGTGGTGGACGCGAAAAACAGGTTTGCTTGGTTTATGGGGGGTTGAACGTCCCAATGTGACTAAGACCACGGGGGACGCTCAATACAGTGGAATAATGGAAGTAATAAGCTGGAACTGTATTGTTCAACGTTCAACTACTGCAATCACATGCAAGATTGTGGTCATACATTTCTGGCCGGCGTTAGTGACCGCCATGGTTATCTTTAAAATTTCGAAAACGCGTTTCCAGTCGCCTTTGGGCACGCCGACTTTTTATCTGCGCGGCACGCCAAATCGAAAGTTCACTCCCGCTGGGCGCACGCAGCGACGCTCAAACGCTTCCGTTACTCTGGGGCGCACTTGACCGGGGCCGTACAGGATATGCTACGATATCGAGCAGCGGTGAGGATCTCCTTTATGGGGACAGATAACGTGATGTGACTCGTGGGCCACGAAGTGATGCTTGCTTGCGAGTGTGGCTGAGACAGTCAGCCACGAGCGGGCGAGTCCATTGTGACGCTGCCAAAATCAGAATATCGTTTTCGAAATTCTTAACACTGATGGTACAGATGATTGTATATATATACCGGTCAGGAGCTATTTATTTATTACAACCAGGCACGTAACTGCCTTAGATCAATAGTTGAGTATTACACTAGAGTTATTGGGTTTAAAGGTAACACGACTCAGTTTGTTGTTCTGAGGTCTGCCGCAAACGGCATTACTACACCTCAGGAGTGAATTTTCTATAGTTCATCACTTTCGATAGTGAGGATACTGCGGAACATTGCACTCTGATGAGCATACTCACGGAAATGGTCTAACCTTCGTATGCGTAGCAAAATCTTGCTTATAAAGTATGCCTTGCGATAGCACTGAGTAGTTAAGACTGCCATTGGAAAGCAATCGAATGCGTTTGCCAAAATACTTCTGAGGCAACTGTGTAATTTTCTTATGTACCCTGTTAGCATGCTGATAAAAATTATATAATCTTCCCATGCCTAGCGAAGTCTTGCGGAAGTTGTTTGTCATGCATATATCAGTTAAGGCTGTCATAGAAAACAAACGAAGTGTGTTTTTGACAATAAGTGCAGAAAACTTTAAGCGGTCCCGTATCTACGCATATAATGGCTGCTACGGCGTAGTCTTAGGACATGCAAGAAATTGTGGTTCTTTTGAATTTCACGGCATGCTTGGATCTTCCAGACTGAACAGCCAGATCGAATGCTCTGCCTGATAATATTGCTTCGTGCACAGATCGAGAAATGTTTCGCAATAATTTAGCGAGTCAGCTGTGTTTTAAGTATAGTTTTTGACCCTACCAAATAATCGGATCCCGTGCTACTGTATCTTGTCATGATTTTTGCTTTTCTTCGTTCCTCTTCTTTGTTTGATTATCTCATTGTTGAACTGGTATCAATATGATGTTGCACACTGTTCCTTCCCCAGCATTATGTGATGCTCAGAAACCGTTAAAGGTTCAATAAATGAAAGTGAAAGTGAAACTCTGAGTGGCTGCGAGAGCGTGTGTATAAATTATAATCTTCTCATCTACCGTTTGAAACTTGTTTTCTGGATTACCCCATAAAACTGCATATTTTATGCATATACATTATGCATTAAAACATGCGTTCATTATGCAACCGGTCACTGCATGAGAAAAAACGATTCAGCGAACTCAAGGCCAATTTCCAGCTTCCCCAGGGTTGAAACAAATGACAGCTTGCATGACCGGCTGTACCTGACAAGTTTTTCTTTTCTCCGTGAAGGTGATTACTTCCTGATAGTCAAAAACATGTCTACTCACGCCAAGATGAATATAAGAGAGGGTTACCAGAGAATATATTAAAAGAAAGACACTTCTTTTCCAAATTGGGGTTGTGAACACCCAATCTAAAATTTACGCTCAGCCATACCTGCAGATGATACCACTTTCTCGTAAAGTCCTCCGCACCCCCTTTAACAGACTCTTTGATGTGTAAAAGGGCGTTTGAGGATAGCACGTTTCGCAACACGTTTTTGTTCGTGGCTTGTTAACATTAACATGAATTAATTTCAGCTCTACACAACTAAGAACTTCGTGATGTACGACTACGGGCACGTGGAAAATAAGAAGCGCTATGGACAGGTGAGGAAAAGTATTTTACGATAATTTGCAGCCTTTGAAACTCCTAAAAGCAAATAATTTTAATATATCTTCCACGATGTTCGTATCATGGGTTTCGGTAAATATGTGCTTTTTCTTTGCTGGGGAAACTGTCATAATGGGCACGCTAATATCTTTGAAATGTTTCTTGAAATTATGCATTTGGTACGAGATTTACTTGCATTTAGCTCACTCAGAAAGCTACTTAATATATCAGTTCTTGTACAAGGCTATCGATAGGAACAACTTGTGTAAGCACAAATAGCGCGATGGCAACGCAGAGTGACGATTCGGCCTAGTTGATTCAGGGCTTACAAGGAAGGACGGCCACGTAGCCAGAAAACGGACGAACAAAAGAACCCCAGGAGGTCGAAATTTCCGGATCTCTTCACTACGGCGTCCCTCATAGCCTCTTAGCCAAACCAAACAAAACAAGCGCTGTCTTGTCAGCGCTTGTGTTCTGGTGACAACGCATTTGCCATCATTTTCTGGTGACAACGCACTTGCCATAAGGGCCTAAGGCTCACATGCAGTTCCATACCTGCACGTTCGTGAATATAAGAACGTCCGCGGGACACTAAGCTTGTGATGTACCCTGCACCTGCAAATACCGAAAAGAAAAAAGAACAGCTTGAAGCCATGGTCTCTACCAGTATGGCGTGTATTCTTACCAAGCAAGCTCGCACTTTAAGTGGTAATGGTACCTGGTCCCTCTTCAGTGCGTTCGAAGTTCTTAAGAGCATCTTGAAAGCTAATCTACTTTCTCTATAGCAGGTGCGTTCCAGACGAATATTAGTTCTGAGAGCTTTGTAGCTGGTGCATGGCCGAGTTCGTATAACGAAGCCGACACAATCTTTTTTAGACTCCAAAGAACACCGCCAGCGTCATGCTCTATGCCGTGCTGCAACACGCGATCTTGTAAAATCGTTTCCGACGTTGTCTTGGTAAGGCGACGACATTCATAATTTGGAGGCTTCGCACTGTACCCCTGCACGCATGCTCGCTTCGCGTGCGTTATAAAATTTTCAGGAACCCAAAGGTTACTACAATTTGTTGCTGAAACATTCTCAATAGATTTCGGGTACAAATCCCGAACTAATTTGCATGCTATCACTAGCTTGCCTAATGTAATTCAGGCATTGTTTCCGTGTTCTCTTAATCCGTCATTTAAGCAATGACCAATCGGGCGACATACTTGGCACCACATGAAAAAATTTACCGAAGAAAGAGATAGGCTTCTCAGATATGAACCAGTAAATGTCACGGTTTTGGATTGGTGCTGTTTTGTTTGTTTTGCAAGTCTTAAGTATTCATTTGGTTCATATCTTTTTTTTTCTTCTTAGGCAGCGATTTGCTTAATGTAACACTTCGGATGTGGTTGTTTTTTCAGACGAGGCCTCCTGCTTACCCTCTGGAGCGCATCACCGTTCCCGTGGCTCTGTTTTCGTCCAAAGGAGACGCACTCGCTGACCCAGACGACGTGGCTAGCCTCGCAGAGAGGCTGGGCTCAAGGCTGCTCTTCAACAACATCTTACCGCAAGCGGACTTTGCCCACCTAGATTTTGCCTTCGGCTACCAAGCGACGCATTTCCTCCACCTGCCAATGATCGACACTCTCCTATGACATCAGCGAATGATCGAAGGAGGATCCTGAAAAGAAACAGTAAAGTTGCGCCCGTGCACTCGGAGAATTTGCCGTTTTTGAGTAAGTCGCCAAGCGTTCACTAATCGGTGTCTTTCGCAGCTAAAAATAAAACATTATGCTCACTGCTCTCCAACAGCGTCCCTTGACACAACTGCGCTGTCCGTGGTCCGCGTCTGGGTTTGGGCACGTCTGTAAAACACACATGTCTGTCAGCGCGGCTACTGCGACCGCAGAAAGCATTGCTGTTCGCCTCACACTATGGCAACGCCTCCAACTTGCGTCACTGTCAGCTTTCATGTACGTTTGGCGCCTGAAGTGAATGACTGAATGAAGCATGGAAGTTGTGTCAGTACTTCATTCACTAAAATTATTGTTTTCGGACTGCGAAATTCGTTTTTCGCTTTCCGACAGCATTTCAAGTAATAGAGCTGTTACCGGAGAATGCGGCAGCGCAGCGAACAATTGTAATTTCTGTACGTTGTGAAGTCAGCAGGGGTGCAGCACCTCTTTGCTACCCTCCTGCAGATGCATTGTATCCTACTGAACCTACCGACGTAGACGAATCCGTATTTTAGCGGAACCTCATAAATGACAACCGTATGTGATTCTTAGTTGCGCATATCTGGGGTCACCTTGTCATCATGGGGCAAATCTTAGCCAGCATGCACGGTGATGAAAACACGACATTCACACCAAAGCGGCCACCGACCTTCTTGATGTTGTGGGCCAACTTACGCGTATACGGAATTACAGCAACAGGCTTCTTTTCTTTCTGCTTAGTCTGCATTTCTTCAATGCAGGTGCGTTTCATCTTTTGCACCAGACTTTTGCGCACAGCGGTAATCATCAGGTACGGATAGCCAGCATTTGTCAAACGCTGCAGAGGCTTGTCAATGCCACTGCCCATTTTAACTCTATCGATGAAAAAATACAGGGGAGGCACTTTGCTGACCTAAAGTGCTGTGAGGCGAAAGTCTTAAGCGCAGTGCTGCTGCTTGTGTCACTGATGTGTGGTTAAGATGTTAAGCTTCGCCTCTAAGAGTGGAACGCGACAGGGTCTTGCCACGGTACCAGGGTGTCCACAGAATGCCATCGCCCGTTCGGCGGTACGCCTTGCTCGTCGGTAAATTGGTTTTTGAGGAAAGGAAATGTAGGTGGTGGTGAAAACGTTATTCGCAACAGGGGAGTTTGGGACAGCCCCACTGCACTCAAAAGTTCATGTCCCGGAGGCTCATGACGCTGGCAGCTTGGCCTGTGGCGATGGCTTGCTTAGCCGGTTCCTCAAAACGCAGTGGGGTCTCCCAAGCCTCCCAAGTGGTAAGGTGCTCCCGGCCCCGCGGGGTAGGATCCGCTGGGCAGCGGAAAAGGATATGGTCGAGAGTGGCTTTGGGGTGGTGGCAGAGGGTGCAGGAGGGGTTTATGTACACTTGGCAATAGCGCAAGCGTATATAAGGGGAGGGTAAAGTGCGTGTATGGAGCCGCCTCCAAAGTATCTGATGATAATTGTCGAGGGAGGGACGAGGTGGAGGGTAGAGCCGACGCTCGGCTTTGCAGGCCTGCGTCATTTCACTGAATGAGTGCATGCGCTCCCGCGAGAACCCCAGGTTGGAGGCCGCCGGTGCCCGGTTGAGAGGACGTTGGGCTAAAGCGTTGGCGGCCTCATTTCCTGGATTCCCAGAGTTGGCAGGCACCCATATCAGCTCCATGTGGCGGGGCGGGAGTGCGACGAGGGAGTTCAGTATGCGAAATGCAGGGACGTGAACTTTCCCACGAGGAAAATTTATTGTGGCAGCTTTAGAGTCGGATAGTATATATCAGGCCACCGTGCGTGTTATGGCCAGGACAATGGCGGCCTCTTCGGCATCCTCCGAATTGGCAGCAGGGGATGTGTGAAGGGTGGCAATCGGTTGGAGGGAGGGTTTCGTGATGGCTACATCCGCGTCCCCGCCCTGAATGCGGCATCCACCCAAACGGCATACGGTTCCATGCCATAGTGTTTGTGGAGTGCCCGTGCGCGAGCTCTAATATATTTGTCTCGCATATATCGGTGGACACCTGAACCTCGCCATAACGGGAAGGGAGGAAGATGGAAGTGAACGAAGACACCTTATTCTATTGACGCGCCTTTGTTCATTCCAAACCATCGAGCTGGCATGGCGAAGTGGTAGCGTGCTGTCTCGCACTCCGGAGACCCTGGTTCGATTCCCCAACTCGACCAATTTCCTATTCGGTTTTACTTATTTTTCTGGTCTGACTAGAAAGGTTAATTAGGCTAATTGCTTAAGTATTAATACTCAATTGGTCATTATCTATCAAGCAAATATCACAGATAGCCTTAAATTGCGTTCCGATAACATTCGAATGCGTATCGATTAAGTATCGATTAAGTAATGATTGGCATATGCCCATATGAGGCTCGTAACCAAAACGCGGACACATCTTTCAACACGTCTGCTAACGGCAGTATGAGGCATTAAAGCTTTCGCCTTAATATGTGCAGAGCAGGTTGGCATACCGGTTAAAATGGGAGCATAAAAGAACGTATGCAAATTCAAGCTCTGTGAGGATAAAAATGATTGCTGAATTCAATGACAAATGCTGGCTATCTGTTTCATCTGGGTCCATCAAGTATTTATTTATTTATTTATTGAACACTTAGGGCCAGAGGCATTAAAGAGGGGAGTGGTTACAAAAGAAACACATAGACAAGAAAAAAAGTAGCCAACTTTTCTGCTAATTACACAATCTTAGCTAGTGCGTTGAAAAACTGCTGGTTATCATTGATGTCCACCATTTCAGCGGGAAGGTGGTTCCATTTACGAGATGCGCGAGACAAGAAGGACTGAAATGCTGAGGACGTGTTAAATGTGGAAGTTCCAACCTTGCGGCGGTGATCAGTGCGGCTTGAAACGCAGTGGGGAGGAGCAATGAGCGCGTTCCGTAGAGTGGAATGATGGTACAATTTATGAAAGAGACTGAGATGAACTATTTTTTCTGCGGCATGCTAAAGGCTGCAAGGAAAGGCAAGTTTTTATGCTGGTTGTGCTTGCGCCACGATTAATGTTAGATAAAGTAACACGCGCGGCATAATTTTGGACCATCTCCAGAGAAGAAATTAGTTTTTCGTGGTGGGGACCCAAAACACCAGCAGCATATTCTAGTTTTGAACGGATTAGCGTTTTTTAAAGCAATAATTTAAGAGAAGACGGGGTTTTCGTAAAGTTTTGGCGTATGTAGTCCAGCATGAGGTTAGCACTGTTAATAATGTACTCGATGTGGTGCGACCAGGAGAGCTCTGAAGAAATGTGGACTCCCAGGTATTTATACACAGTGACAGCTTCTGAAGGGAAGTTATATAGGTAGTACCTGGAAGGAGTGTTAGCGTGTCGAGATACTCGCATTATTTTACATTTGTCAGTGTTCGAGTCAATCCTTACACTAAGGAGAAATATACGTAAGACCTCTTTGAAGAAGGTTAGCATCATCGGGTGACTTTATTCCGCTAAAAACAACGCAGTCATCAGCAAACAGATGAATATTTATGTTACTTTCGGTGGAACATTTTTTATGTAGATGAGAAAGACAAGGGCTCTAATGGCTGACGCTTGCGGCACACCCGAATAAGCATTATTGAAACGTGAATCGTAGTGCTTAGCGGAAACAAACTGTGGTGGGTTGTGAAGAAAGTATTCGGTCGATTTCAAGTCGTTATGATCAGTGTACAGTTGATTTAATTTAAAAAGTAATAAACGGTGATATACTTGGTCGAAAGCTTTAGAGAAGTCGAGGAAAGTAAAATAAGCCTCTGATGCGCACTATAAAATACGGTGAAGCTTCTTAATGAAGCAGACAAGTTGGGTATCACATGAATATGATTTATTTCCGTGCTGTGCGGGTGTGAACAAAGAATTAGTCTCAAAAAAATTAACAAGATTTATGAAAATTACGTGTTGTAATAATTTGCAGATGTACTGGTAAGCGAGATGGGACGATAATTCGCAGGTGACGTTTTAATTCCTGGTTTCAATAACAGAACCACCTTCCCGATTTTCCATTGTATGGGCAGTGTTGAGGTTTTGAGAGATTGCAGAAAAATCTTGGTTAGTGGTATAAAACTAGAGGCAACATTATTTTTAAACATTTGGCATTGAGACAGTCGTACCCGATTGAAGAATGAATTTTTAAAGCGTCAATACGTTTAGCAATACCGGAAGGGTCAGTATGTATGGGAGACATAACTACATAATTATACTGATGGGCGGCAGGTAGGTTAATGCATAAAGTATGGAAAAAATTAATCACTTAGATTTGTTGAGGACTGAAACACACGAATTGCTCGGAACTGGATCCCCTGACTTTTCTACCAAATTTGATAGATTCGTCGGTAGGGGGGTTGATAATGTGACAGAACTTTCTAGTGTTCGATGATCACATAGATCGTAAGGTGGTGGAAAGAAACTTTTCTTTTGTTTTAGTGCTGTTACGTAAGTGTTAGCCGCTGCTTTATATGCATCTGAATGTGATTTGCTAGAAGATATTTATTGAGCAATCAGTGATCAGTTATGTTAGGCAAATAAGTAATGGCGGAAGTAATGTCGGGCCGATTGGTTAGAATAAAATCCACTATGTCATCGGTATCGATGGATGATCTGCTAGCTTCGGTAACTGATTGTGTAAGTGAAAAAATTGAGCATAAATCTAGGAATTCACTCCATCGCAAGAAATGGGAGATACGGAAGGAGACAGAGAATCCCATCTTATATTAATGAGGTTAAAATCTCCGAGTAAGAGCAAAAGAACTGTGGGAAATGTGGTGCTTATTATGGTAAATTTATCATGAAGGTCACTATTCAACGACCGCTCAACAGAGGGAGGACGATAGCATACTCTGAAAATGAATGTCTTAGGCTCAAGAGTAATCAAAGCCCAGTTTCCAAAACGCTATAAGTATAGATGGAAGATGATGGTATACTTTTCAACATAGCTAAAAGAACGTCCCCTACGCGTCTGTAAGTGAGGTCACACCGATATATTGAAAACTTGTTAGCGTTGGGAAAGAATTCGTTATCACGAACATGTGAAGACAGCGAAGTTTCAGTTAGTGCAATTATTTGCGCAGAGCAGGTGTCGATTCCCATGAAAGATTGGTTTGGTTTCTTGGGGTTTAACGTCCCAAAGCAACTAAGGCTATGAGGGACGCCGTAGTGAAGGGCGCCGGAAATTTCGACCACCTGGCGTTCTTTAACGTGCACTGACATCGCACAGTACACGGGCCTCTAGAATTTCCCCTCCATCGAAATTCGACCGCCGCCGCCGGGATCGAACCAGCGTCTTTCGGGTCAGCAGTCGAGCGTCGTAACCACTGAGCCACCGCGGCGGGGCGCCCACGAAAGAGTCGTTTGCTTATTTGAGATACTTGTGATGTTAGTGTACAAAATGGATACGCCAGATGATGGGATAAGACTACTGCTCCTCACGCGCCGTAGGATGAAGCATGTGGCAATGAGTCACACGCATGCTTAACGCGATCGCCTTGTGGTGAAATTTCTTCCTCGCACTCAGTAGCCGAATCGTACAAGAAGGAGTTTTGTTTAAAAATAACTGGTACAGGAGACGAAATTTGGGTGTTCCTGACTGACCTTTACCACACTCGACAAGTTTCCTGCGGGGGAGTCGCCTGGAGGACAACAAATCTTCACTTACTGTAAAATTGGGTTCTTGAAAGTCGTAGCGATGCGATAGGATTACTACGTTAATTTTGTAGTAACTCAATTTAGCTATTATGGGTCCTGTTTTTTCAGGAGAAAGGGCGACTAGACGATGGGCAGGCTGAATTGCGTTATTAGGAATTTTGTCAACGACTTCGGTTAGACGGGTGTGCAGTGCCGATTCTGTTTGTTCCAAAGCTTCTGCACAGTGTGGCAGAGCATGAAGAAGAAAGTTGTCCCGCCGAAACCTGTCCCCATGCTCGTCTAGTCGCGAATGCAATGTGCAATTTTGCGAAGCTAGGACTTCAATGGACATCTGCATGCATGAAAAGTCGTGGCTGTAATTACCACGAATTTTAGCCTTTTCTTCTAAATTTTTTAGGCGTATTTGTACATCCGTGATTTTTGTATAGATAGCTTTAGCTTTTTGGCCGGTTGTGATGGATTTAATGCGAGCGACTAGTTTAGTGAGCTCTGAATTGACCACGCGTGTACATCCTTCAGAAGTCGAAAGAGAACTGATATTTCCTCAGTGGGTTTTCGGAAAGGAATTCGAAATATGAAAGCGATTCGAAGCGAGTAGTAGAGCCAAGGTTAGTTTCAATACCACCGGAGCGTAACAATAAAGCTGAACTTAGACCACATGGTTCCTGAAGCGTTCCGGTGCCCATTAAAAACGAAACCCGTGATATGGTCGCTTTTATTGTTGGCGAATCACGTTGTGGTCGATGTGGATGGATGGATGGAAATAACTTTATTACACAAAAAAAAAATCTTTCAGGGTGGTCCCCTACTGGTCCAGGAGTCCACGGGCTTGCGCTTCACGTAAAGCCCGATCCACTAGCCATTTCTGGCCGGCGGGCTGAGCGGTCCGTAAAGCAGCCTCCCAGGAAGAACGAGTGGGATTGGGGATGGGGAGTACTGCCTTTGGGGAAGGACATTTCCAAAGGTAGTGGAAAAGTGTAGATCTGGGCACGCCACAGGTGGTACAATCAGGAGGAAAGGTGGGGTGAAAGCATGAGAGACGGTGGGGGGAATAAAACAGCCTGTCTGTAATTGCCGCCATGTGGCGCTGGATGAGGGCGACAAGGTACTGTGGGGTGGTGGCAGTGTCATGCGGCTGAGTTAGTAGAATGTTGTAATTTGATGATATGTATACAGGACCGATGTAGCCTCGTTCGCAGGGTTGGGTGCCTGATCATCCGGGGTCCGGGAGGAGAGTTCTCGGGCCAGCGCATGAACGCGCTCATTACCGGGGATCGAGGCATGCCCAGGGACCCACGACCGAGTAACCGTTCGGTCGAGAGAGGTGACTGTGGCAAGAATACGATGTGTTGCCGGCGTCGCCATGCCCTTTAGGTAGTGGCGGTACGCGGCTTGGGAATCTGTGCAAATTTCGGTTACGTTTTTGTCAATGGTGGAGTGGGCCAAAGCAAGTGCGATGGCGGCTCCTTCCGCTTCTGCAGGCGAATTAGTCCGGATAGTGGCGGCGGCCCCCACTGTGCCGTCTTCATAGGCTGCGACTGCCGTGAAATATCCTGGTTTCGAATTTTGTGCCCCGTCGACATAAAGGATATCGGAGCGGTTGCTGTATGTTTTCGTGTAATAGCTCGCTCGTGCCTGCCGCCTACCCTGATGGAAACCAGCGCTAATATTGCGCGGTATGGGCTTCTGATATATGTGATCCTGAGTGCGCAGAGAGATCATGTAAGGTGTAGGACTTGTTGGGGTGGGAATGGGTGGATTGAGACGTAGCTGTCGCAGTAGGCGTTGTCCTGTTTCTGTGCGACTCAGGCGGACTAATTGGTTGGTGCGTTGAGCCTCTATTAATTCGGTCACTGTATTGTGGGTACCAGTGGCCAGGAGACGTTTCGTGCTAACCGTCCGTGGAAGCCGTAGGGCGGAGGTGACAGCCGTGCGTATTAGGATGTCTGCCTGTTGTGTTTGCCGCTGAGTGAGTATATGGTATGGGAGGTGGTATATAATGCGGCTAATGATTAGTGCATTTGTCATATTGAGGGTCTCCCGTTCAGACAGCCCATGATTGCGTGCTGCCACCCGCCTGATAAGTGCAGCGACCTGTTTGGTCTGTTTATGCAAGAGCTGAAGGGTGGTGGTTGCATCGAGTGTGTTGCTAATGAGAAGGCCGAGAATCTTCACCTGAGGCACCTGAATCATTTCCATAGAAATGATTCACACTCTTCGCAGTCCGCACAACGTATGACTGAGTTATTTTTGTGTCACTAGTTTTTCATGTCTTCCGCATGCTTGCACAGATGGTCGCTGACGCAGAGTCCTCGCTCACCGATACAGAATCGGCCACAAAACAATCATAGTTCACAGCAACCTACCGCAACAGTTAGGATTATGTTGCTAGCATGGCCCCAGCGTGATGGTCCCGTCAAGCACGCTGTGAAAGAGGGAAGAGAAAGTGAAAGATAAAACAAACAAAAAAAAACGCCACAGTGCATGGCTCCCGAGATACTTGTTGTAGTGTAACGTGCACTGATATAGCACCGATTGCGCAGTCCATGGGCGCGATGTCAGCTCACGTTTAAGAGCATTAGGTGCTCGGAAATATATTTTACCACTCCAATGAAAAATTTCTCAATGCATCAGTAGCCCGAAGTGCGGAGTGTGATAGGATTGCTATGTGGTATAAGTTGGTCGCATTAAGCCGCTGAACTGTCACACTGAGCGAACATTCCTCAGTGGCCTTGGGATGGCACGCCTTGATCAAAACCGCTGTGCCTGGGCGTTTAAGGCGCTCGGCGGCTGTCCCGAAAGACACGGGTTCGATCCAGGCCGCTGCGGTCCAATTCCCCCCCCCCCCCCCCCCCCCCCCCCTCACTGTGAACATGTCCGTGTACGTTAAAGGCCCCAGGTGGTCGAAATTTCCGGAGCTTTTCACTTCGGCTTCTCTCATAGCCTGAGTCGGTTCGGGACGTTGCACACCTATAAACCGAGCAAACCAAGCTAAATAACCAAAGCGGCAGCAGTGTTAGTACCGGCTCGACCATTCTTTTAAGCGCATTTGCTTTCCATCCTTCAGAAGGTTAGCCGCTGCGGTGGCTCAGTGATATGGCGCTCGGTTGCTGACCCGATGTGCTGGGGTTCGATCCCAGCCACGGCGGATGAATTTTTAGAGAGCCGTGCTGTGCTATGTCAGTGCAGGTTAAAGATCCCCAGGTGGCCGAAATTATTCCGGAGACGTCGACTACGGCACCACCTCCTTCCTTTCTTCTTTCTCTTCCACCTTCTTGTCTTCCCTTACGGCGCGGCACGGGTGTTCACCGAGGGAAATGAGACAGTTAATACGTCATTTCCATTCTTCAAAACAAATTTTTTAAATTCTAGATGCCCGCGTAGTGTGCGTTGTTAGTTCATCTTCAAAAACCCCAGTTGGCCAAAATTTCCGGAGCCCTTCACTTCATCGTGCCAAAAAGCCTCATTCGCTTTGGGACGTTAAATGCCCATAAATCATAAACAATTTTTCAGAAGCGTAACTTAATGGTGAAGGGCGCATCATGACCTTTTAGACTAAAAATAAATTTTGTAATCAGGTCATTAATTTCTACTGTGTCATTTTGGTGGTGTTTTCGAGTTACATGCTCCAGGTCATGTGGCTGTGACGTCTGGATTCTGCCAACAAATAAATAGGAATTTCTTGACCGGATTTTTCGGGGCCATGATCTGTAACGTTGTCGCGTTGAAAGAGCGCTTACTCCGCTTAGGTGCATTGATCAATGAAAAATTGGCTTTTGAGAAAAGGGAATGGCGCAATAACTGTCTCATATATTTCGGCGGACACCCGAACCGTGCGGTAACATAAGCAATAAAAGATGGAGTGAAAAACTGGCAGTGTCTTAGCTACGCTATGCCATGATATACGTAGCGATTGCAGACATGCTACACAGCTGGCAAAGCGAGCGGAGGGGAGCGCAACGACGAGGCGAGCGGTGTGACCTCATACCAAACGGCGGCGGCGGCTCTGCATTGAGGCGCGCGGTGTGACGTCAAGCCAGATGGCGCGGCGAGCGCGTGGCGTCGGCCCGTAGCGGCGGTTGCTAGGCAACGGCTCAAGGTCGGTCTCTGTACCTCCTCAGAGCACCGCCACAGCGATATCACAAGTTCGTGGCCAATGTAGCTTTCTCTAAAAAAGAAAGGAAAGTTTGTGGTTTAGTTTGGGCTTAACGTCCCAAAGCGGCTCAGGCTATGAGAGAGGCCGAAGTGAAGGGCTCACAAAAATTCGACCACCTGCGGTTCTTTGGCGTGCACTGCCATCGTACAGCACACGGGCCTCTAGAGCTTATCATAATTCGACCCCCGCGGCTGGCATTGAAGCTGCGTCCTTCGGGTCAGCGGGCGACAGCCAAAAGAAGAAGGACGTGTGGTAGTAGAGGGTTCCCGAATGATTTCGACCACCTGGGAATCTTTTACGTACACTGATATCATATATCTCAGAGAGTCCCAGTGTTCCATCTGCACCACCCTTCACTTCGTCATCACCCTCTTCAATAAGGCAGATGCCCTAGCTGCCATTCCTAACCTCTTCCATGCTTTCTACGCAGTCGCCGGTCAAGCTCGCGCAGTCGGGCTGCCTTGCTTCCCTTCCAAGTCGGAGCTACTCGAGGCATAGTCCTACATAGTCCCCCACCCTTAGCGTCAAACCTGACGGGCAAACGTTCCCTTCTGTCTGCCGCCTTCGTATTCTCGGTCTTCTTCTCCATTCCGACGGCAAACACAGTGCCGTCATTTCTCTTCTTACTACCACCGTCCACCAGACCACCCGGCTTATCAGGTGTGTCGCTAACCGGCACCACGACATGCGCTATTCCGACAACCGCCGTCTTGCGCAGGCTTTAGTCCTCACCCGCCTCGTGGGCTCCCTCTCGTACCTCTTTCTCTTTCGTGCCTTGGAACTCGCGGTGAACTGTCCAATCCGCAAACCCTACAAATAGGCTCTCGAACTTCCAACCTCCACCCCCGACTTCGCGTCTGCTGGCTATGTATTTTCACAGTACTCTTCGAAACCTTGTGGAGGCCCATCGGACAGCACAACTCAGCCGGCCCCGCCGCGGTGGCTCAGTGGTTATGGTGCTCGGCTGCTGACCCGAAAGACGCGCCATCCCGGCCACGGCGGCTGAATTTCGATGAAGGCGAAATTCTAGAGGCCCGTGTGCTGTGCGATGTCAGTGCACGTTAAAGAACCCCAGGTGGTCGAAATTTCCGAAGCCCTTCACTACGGCGTCCCTCATAGCCTCAGTTGCTTTGGGACGTTAAATCCCAATAAACCAATAAACCAAACAACTCAGCCGCCTAGCTCTTACGCTCCCTGACAGTGCTCTTCCCTCTTCCCTCCACTTGAATACGACGTCCAATGTCTGTGTCACCCACCTCTTATCGTCCTCTATTTTCTTCATGCCCTCTGTCAGCTCCCTTCCGAAGTACAAGCAACTTGAGCATTACGCCACCTGCCGATCTTCGCGCGCCTCCACCCTCTGCTGCCAGTACGGAATACAGTCCGACAGTATGCATGTTATGCGGCACCATACTCTTCACAGCCTTCTGCGCCCTGACCACCGCCTCCCATACACTTTCCCTCCTCTCCGTAGACACTATACCTGCTTTCACATCTACTTTTATTTTACACTGAAGGTGATGTATTAATTACATGGTTTCCTTGATTTTCTTGACATACAGTTCTTCGATGTACTAAAATTCTGATAATAACTTTTAGAAAGTTCTACTATCAATGCCGATTTCTGCCTATCGCATTCTTCTTCTACTTGTTTTTCACGTTGCGTGGTCACTGGGCCTGGTCATCTTGTCATTACTGAAGCAGCTGTCCTCCAGCTGGATCACGTATGTCCTGCAAAGTGCCAGCCATACCCAGTGGTATTGGTTGTCCCAGCATACTTTGAAAATCTCCAGGGAACGCAGTCGTTGGTTCTCATCTGCCATGCTTTTCCGTGTGCCTCGACATTCTGCAACAACTCACAACACCCCAAGAAAACAAGGATTAATTTCTCTCCCGGTATATTATTTGCTGGTTCCATATATTAAATTACTATCCTGATTTGCTTACAAGTATTTTCTGAGTATTTACTCTTGTCCTCTGCTTTTTTTATTTTATTGTACTAATATACGCTTTAATTAGGTGGAGTGATGGTCTGTAATGATTTTAGGAAACCCTTAAAGAGTATGCTTATTCTAGAAAGATAATCAATATTAGGAAGGGGCCAAGAAAAAATATCAAGATTCAGAAAAATGGAAAAACTTAATAATAATACTCAATAATAAATCCTAACATTAATAAGAATGTAAAGGAAGTCACTATGTACAAGTTAGAAAAGATAAAAACTAAAAATAAACTTCTTTTCCCCTCCTTGTTTCAATCCCGGCGGTTTCACTCCGTTTTTTCCGGCTGTTTCACTTTGAAAGGAAAAAAAATTCTGTGAAATATTTTTTGCTCTCACTCCATAAATGAAGTTCCGTAATTCGAGTTACCCGCACGCAACCATCCTGTGATTTTTCCATGCTTAATTAACTAACTTGCAGGACGAAAGCAGGCAGACAAAAACAATCACAAGAAAATTCGTTGCAGCAATAAACAGAAAATAATCTCATGCATGAAGAGTGACCATAGAAGTCCTTCGCTTTTCGAGCTGTTCATGAGAATTGCCTGTGCGTGGCTATGCATGACTCAGCGTATGCTTAGAGCCCACGGATCCAGAATTCTTCTCGAAGGTGCAATAAACAAAATAGCACCTTTAAAAATTAGAGACCCAAGTGATCGTTGTTGGCAACTGTAAAGTTCAGTTTAGAATGAAGTACCCAGCTGCGAACGCTAAACCTCTGGCGAGAATAGCTGCGCAAATCGCTGGATCCTACTGGAGTTTTAAAACAGCAAAAGAAAATAAATACAATCAAATTTAGCCAACATGATTTTTATTGTGAAACTAGTAAAGTTTTGTTCCGGTCGGGAAAATCCTTCTAAAAATGTCAGCGTCCATCAAAGTCAGGAACACTACAAAGTGCCTGTGATCTGTTCGTGCGACAACTACCGCTTTGCACGCAGCTGCACAGCACAGCTTTCACGCACGCCGCACATGTGACAAAGCGTAGCTCTGCACATGAGGAATTCCATTCGTACGTACTGAGCGCGAGTTGGTCCGTGACTTCAGCTACACCTGCGAAGTGATCTAGCCACTACGGACGCAGGGTAGGTCTAAAATTTGGACTCGGCGCGCATGCGTAACCATGAAAATGCAACGAGGTTAAGAGACCGCTGCATACGTAGCAACCGCACAATGCTGGGACCAGGTGTACTTTCTGAGTTTCGCACATGGCTCTTCAACTTGCCGCAAGAAAACCCAGGTTACTGAATGCTTGAATGCCCACTTGACAGCTTGACGCACCAGAGGCCGAAGCTGCATCGCTTTCTTTAAGTGAAATCTTGTACTTTGAAGGTTTGAAATATCTAGTGCACATCCACAGCGTCAGAGAATATGTATAGCATCCGGTGCTGCTCCAATTCGATGCAATAATATTTCTATTGACAGTTGGTTTTATTTTGGTTTAGACACTGGGCACGATCCCAAAACCAGGAGATTTGTCTAAGACTATTTGGTTATTTTAATGAGACCTACGCCGAAATATTACTCCAAAAGTTATTAGATTTCTTTGTGAATTTGAAGGATTCAGGCCTGTACTGGTGTCATGGATCCAGAGTTTGTAAGGACTTGCTTAAAATTACTTGACCGATTCAGAGAAAAACCATACAAATATAGCGTGGAAGGCTTTAATTGTGCCCTGCAACATCATTTTGTCACATGATGCAGCTGGGATTTAAAAACAAGCATCCGTACGCTGCCCTGACTACAGGGGGGGTGGGGGGGTTCTGACAGAGTTGAGGCTGCAAAATATCACTAGACAACCCCGAAAACCTAAAAGTGTCCTTGTGGGGGAGGAGGGTTCCAGACCCAAAATTCTGCCCTAAATCTATAAGGTAGCACATAATCTTAAGGGAGTGGCCAACAATCATGGAGTCCTGATGATATCTAGTACCCCCAGTACTGCCAGCCCCTAAAGAGTCCCCGACAGGCACTAAAACCAGAAGTTAGTTGTGCCTCTGAAGTCCCATATGAAATCACTTCTTTATGTGTGCATGTTAGCACCGTTTAGACTCATAGATGTGTGAATGTTAAACTAAGAGAGCGCAGATGTTCTCTCGATACTAATCAAGAATAGGCATCGATCAGCCCACTCCTGATTTCGAGACTTCTAGCCGAACTGTTAGCCAAGATTGGCGCAAATAAATATTTGCGGGACACTTAACTATCACTTCCTGCGCCACTGAGATAGCTGAGCGCCTCCGTGCGGCTGCTGCTGTTACTTTGACGCCGATGTACCACACGATACCTCGACGCAATGTACTCTTATGGACGCCCTCTCAGCGTAACGGCCCTGATTCTATCTCCATCAGCTGGATCTCTGCCGACCACAGCTGCCGCGTACCTTCGCGAGTCTCCGCTGATCACGTGATGCGTACCTTCACACCCCTCTCAGCCAATTGGAACAAGGTGAAGGCAAAATGTGAAACTTTTTTCCCAATGAGCCTTCTAATGGCACCTCAGAAAAATGCTCAGCTGCAGCAAAGACGCTCTGGCATGTGGATTATTGATTGTATCTCTTATAAAAACGTGGGGGCTTTGCGTCCATCTGTGGCTCAACAATATCTATTTTTGTGGCGAAAGACATTAACGGCCTGCGATAAGGCAGGGCGTGTTGAGATAGCAATGTGCTAGCTGTCTGTTTAAATAGAGTCAGGTGCCATTCCCATTGTTAAAAGTTTGGAGCGTAAACAGAACGTTTTTTATGGTGCTAGCTCGAGACAAAAAAACACATCGTAGTACACTGCCTGTCCTGTTTGTGGACCTTCTGATAGAACGTCTTTCATATGCACTCTATAATTTTGATTTTCTAGACATGAACCAGCTAGCCCAGCAGAAGTTTTTGGGGTTCGTGCTGTATATTTATTTATTTATTTACAAATACTGAAGGCCCTCGTTGGGACCAATGCAGGAGTAGATACAAGGCAGAAAAAAATGATAATAATAGAAGCAAATGAGGTAAACAAGTATAGGCAAAAATCAACACAAAATAAGAATTTACAATCACAGAGGCTTGGTTTATTGGGGTTTAACGTACCAAAGCAACTCAGGACATGTGGGATGCCGTAGTGAAAGGCTCCGGAAATTTCGACCACCTGGGCTTCTTTAACGTGCACACGACATTGCACAGAACAGGGGCCTCTAAAATTTCGCCTTCATCAAAATTCAGCCTCCTCGGCCGGGATCTATCCCGCGTCTATCGGGTCAGCTGCCGAGCGCCATAACAACTGAGCTATGAGGGCGGGGTTCATCACAGAGGCATCACGGTAGTAATGATGCTAGATCAAGGCGATCAATATGTTATAATAAAAATCGCAGTGAGTTGCAGTTTACAATAGTGGAGAGCCAGTAATAGATAGCCGAGAGAAGAAGGAATATTTGTGAAAATTAATGCGGCTTAAGGGTTGGTAAAATGCTTTCACATCGTTATTTCTCGAGGACTGGCTCAATGGTTCCTTAATGTATGCTCTTTTTAAGTGGCAGTGCCCGGGATGAAAAAGGTACAACCCTTAGCCTTCTGACATACGTTACATACGTGCTGTTGCCAGCTCAGATTACTTGACAGGGTCACCCCTAGGTGTTTAACATTACTGGGGTCTCTCCATTGTTGTTTTTGTTTTATATTGAAGGCTCCCAATGCTCACACACACAAAAAAAGGAAGGCGTGCTCTTCTGAGCTGGTCTTAGCTAAGCAAAAAAGCTCTACTGTTCTCAACAGGGATGTCGCTAAAACATACTTCTAGCTTTTACGTTGTGGGGACAAGGTTCGATGGCACATTTTTTTGTGTGTCGATGGAGTGTCTTGTGGTCAAAAATTGGTCAATCTTTTATGCCCCTCTCTTAATTTGACTGGAAAATGTTTCATTTGCTAAGCATACTTTATATCCTTTCCTGAGACGCAATCGATGCAAGGGCTTGCTTAGCAACCTATCGCGGATATACAGCCCTTGTGGCATTTCAGCGAACTTAAAAGATTCGAAACTATACCGAGTGCTTCTCGTCATCGTCGAACGTCCGAGAAACGCCAATTGCCAAGCATCTCATGAAAAATCGACCAGCACGCCCGACATTTCCGAAAAAACCCCTACCGAGTGTCGCAACGAGAACGACAAGCGATCTGGCGCCGAGTGGAAGAGATACTTCTTGATGACGTCATCAAGCGTTCAAAATTCCCTGGGAGGCGCCGGTTGTTCAAGTGAGTAAGAAAGACGGCCCACTTCGTTTCTGCGTTGATTACCGACGCTTGAACAACATAACAAAAACGTCTACCCCCCCCCCCCATTCCCCGCGAAGGGATTCGCGGCCACAAGAGCATATCGGTGACTTGTGCTCTCTGCTTTCTAGATACTCGTATCCTGCCGCAAGCTTACCAAGACTGGGCACCGTGCAAGCTTCTCGCCATCGACCCATCGTATCATCGAAAGCCTTACCTGTCATCTGGTGTCTCCGTTGCGTGACACCGCGGAACGAGACTCGTCCTGTGACGTCATCGACGGAGACAACGCCACCTGGAGCAGATTCATCGCCAGGGACGCCTATAAAGCCGCCTTCCGCCTTCGCATTTCTGGGATTCGCTGCCACAAGAGCATATCGGTGACTTGTGCTCTCTGCTTTCTAGATACTCGTATCCTGCCGCAAGCTTACCAAGACTGGGCACCGTGCAAGCTTCTCGCCATCGACCCATCGTATCATCGAAAGCCTTACCTGTCATCTGGTGTCTCCGTTGCGTGACACCGCGGAACGAGACTCGTCCTGTGACGTCATCGACGGAGACAACGCCACCTGGAGCAGATTCATCACTAGGGACGCCTATAGAGCCGCCTTCCGCCTTCGCATTTCTGGGATTCGCGGCCACAAGAGCATATCGGTGACTTGTGCTCTCTGCTTTCTAGGTAGGCCTTTTTACTTACTGCTCAATTCTTAGCATATTCCTGTGGCCGCTGATCCCAATTACTGTGTTTCAATGGGTGTGGATTTGTGCACGTATCGCGCTCGCATCGGCTCATTTTCTTCCTGTCGCGTGCATGTGCGTGAACATGACTGTCGATGTAGACCAGGGGCGGGACTAGTCCGTGAACTTTGCCCGAGACCCCCTTCATTCCTGCTTTCTACATGCCTGTCCCTACTTTTGCTTTGTGCGGGTGATGTCGAAGCAAACCCCGGACCAAAGGTTGATGATGTGCTCGCACTACTAAAAGAATGCCATGCTGAAACGACAGAAACGCTAAAAGAAATCAAACAGGACCTAAACAACATCCAGGACCGTGTTGCTGTAATAGAGAAAAATATGTCCGCTGTACTTGATATGAAGAACAACATCGACACCGTGTCTTCTTCTGTAGAAGACGTCAAGACAAACATACGCAAAACAAACGATGAACTTACAGGTGTAGTCGAGGATATGAACAACAGAATGAGACGGAACAACTTGATTACTAAAGGACTTGCTGAAGAAGAACATGAAGGCTATGCAGAAACAGAAAAAATAGTTAAGGGCTTCTTTAGCGAGCATCTCGAGATACAGTGCGGTGACATCGAACGTGCCCATCGCCTTGGCCAGCCGCGCTCTGATCAAGCTCGACCAATCATAGTTAAATTCCTGAACTATGCAGAAACAGAAAAAATAGTTAAGGACTTCTTTAGCGAGCATCTCGAGATACAGTGCGGTGACATCGAACGTGCCCATCGCCTTGGCCAGCCGCGCTCTGATCAAGCTCGACCAATCATAGTTAAATTCCTGAACTTTAAATCTAAACTTGAAGCATTTCGAAATGCACATAAATTAAAAGATCTCACGGAACGAAAAGTTTGGCTAGACGAAGATTTGGTTTGGTTTGGTTTATGGGGTTTAACGTCCCAAAGCGACTGAGGCTATGAGAGACGCCGTAGTGAAGGGCTCCGGAAATTTCGACCACCTGGGGTTCTTTAACGTGCACTGACATCGCACAGTACACGGGCCTCTAGAATTTCCCCTCCAAAGAAATTCCAGCCGCCGCGGCCGGGATCGAACCCGCGTCTTTCGGGTCAGCAGCCGAGCACCATAGCCACTGAGCCACCGCGGCGGCAGACGAAGATTTCTCCCCAAAAGTTCTGCATGCACGAAAAAAGCTGCGCGACTTCGCCAAAGCAAATATCAAAGAAAACGAGCGTTATTCCGTAAGATTTGACAAACTTCACATGAAAAATGGTGTTTACCGGTATGATTCTGCAACAGACAGCGTGAATAAACTTCCTTCAAGGCATATGCAACCCAAGAATTGACAGTCTACCGCAAAGAAAATCAACCGCATCAAAACCAAACCAATCTCATTGGTCTTGGCAAACTTCCGCAGCATACACAACAAAGTAGATGCACTTAAAGCTATTACACATACCTGCTCTGCTGATATCATCGTGGGTACGGAAACGTGGCTAACAGAAGACGTTTCATGTCATGACATCGCGCTTCCATCATCGTTCGTATTATTTAGGAAAGATAGGGCTGATTCTCGACGAGGAGGAGGAGTGCTGATCGTGATTAACGAAGACTTCCATGCATCTCTTATCCCTATCGACTCTCCCTTAGAAATAGTCTGGGTTTCCGCTCAACTTGGCCATATGCTTTGCATTATAGGCGCCTGTTATAGACCACCAAGTAGCCAACCTGAATTCATTGAACTCTTAAACGACGCTATCGAGCAGATCTTTGTAAAGCACCCGAACTGCCTCCTATTTTTAGCAGGTGACTATAACTTTCCTGCGATTAACTGGACGACGCTAACCGTTGACTCCAATAATTACCGACAGGAGAACATTAACTTCCTTCACTTACTTCAATATCACCAGCTCACCCAAATTGTTCACGAGCCCACTCGCGGTAAGCATATCCTGGACCTCATCTTAACAACCCATCCTGAGCTCTCAGACCCACGTCTTGGAAGAATTAAGTGACCACAAAGTTGTGCACTGTTCCCTTTCTCTTCCACGGAGCGACAAAACAAAAATGAAAAAGCTTATCTACAATTACGCACGCGCGGACGTTGAATAAATGAACCTGTTGCTGGAAACTTTCACACATATTTTTCAGGCCAATTTTCATAATCCCACGGTCAGTGAAAATTGGATGTTGTTTCGTGACAAGCTAAAAGAAGTTGAAGATTCCTGCGTGCCAAAACGAATGATAAGAACACGTACTAACGATCCTTGGTTTACCACAGATGTCAACAGGGCACTAAATGGGAAGAAAAGAGCATTTAGGAAAGCCGTTCGAACAAAGGAAACTACAGACTGGGAAAACTACAAAAGCATTTCTAAAATAGCTGAAAAACAAATTTCGGAAGCCAAAAACAAATATTTTAATTTTACACTTCCTAGTTTGATAACAACAGACCCTAGGAAATTTTGGAACACTGTTAATCCTAAAAGCGCTAGTAAGGTTCCTGTCCTTTTGGGTGTAAACGGCAGCACTCTACCTATAGAACAATGCGCAGAACAATTTAACAGCCACTTCTCACAAGTTTTTACGGATGAATTGCCCATTTGCAATCCACTGCAGCTTCCTGAGGCCGATATCCAGATTCCTTTTTCACCCATTCACATATCTGCGCTTGGCGTGGCTCGTGCAATTGAACGCCTACCCCACCACACTAGCCCAGGACCCGATGGTATCAACGCAAAGCTGTTAAAAATAACCTGCCAGCACACAGCTTTCCTGCTATCACTCATTTTCCAACAGTCACTCGATACAACATGTGTGCCAGAAGATTGGAGGTCCGCTTATGCAATCCCGGTATTTAAATCTGGAGACAGATCCGTTCCTAATAATTACAGTCCAATTTCATTAACCTCGATATGTTGCAAGGTATTCGAACACATAATATACACAAATATTATGACTCATCTTAACCAGAACAACTTGCTTCACAACAACCAGCATGGCTTCCGCAAACATTTATCGTGCCAGACACAGTTATTTGAGCTAATAACGGACCTTCATCAAGCAATCGATTCTTCCCTCTACATTGACTCCATCTTTATTGATTTCTCTAAAGCCTTCGATCGCGTGCCTCATAACCGTCTGATGATAAAAATACGCAGCTCGCAGCTGGATCAACATACTACGCAGTGGATTAACGCATTTCTAACGAACCGCTTTCAGTCAGTTAAATTAGGAAGCTTCTTATCAAGACGTACAGGTGTTGCTTCAGGAGTACCTCAGGGTTCGGTGCTGGGTCCACTGCTTTTCTTAATATATATTAATGACATCGCGTCGAACATAACATCAACAATACGATTATTTGCAGATGACTGTGTAATTTACCGAGTAATATCTAGCCCTCGCGACATCGTTGTTCTCCAGACTGATCTTGATGAGCTAACTAATTGGTGCGGCAGGTGGCAAATGGTAATTAACGCCGATAAAACTAAACACCTCAAGTTTACTTCCGTTGCCAACATGAGCCCTAATGCCTACTCAGTTAATAATACTACCATTGAAACTGCAGCGTCGGTAAAATACCTCGGTGTAAATTTTAACTCTAATTTATCCTGGAGCACTCATATTGAACAAATGACTAACGCCGCAGCGGTGGCTCAGTGGCTATGGTGCTCGGCTGCTGGCCCGAAAGACGCGGGTTCGATCCCGGTCGCAGCGGCTGAATTTCTTTGGAGCAGAAATTCGAGGCCCGTGTACTGTGCGATGTCAGTGCACGTTAAAGAACCCCAGGTGGTCGAAATTTCCGGAGCCCTCCACTACGGCGTCTCTCATAGCCTTAGTCGCTTTGGGACGTTAAACCCCATAAACCAAACCAAAACCAAATCACTAACAAAGCCTTAAAAAACTTGGTCTTCTTAAACGCCGACTGCACCAAGCCAACCAGGACACAAAACTACACGCATTCAACATGCTGATCAGGCCTGCGATAGAATACGCGTCGGTGATCTGGAACCCTCATCACGTCTATCTTATCAACATGTTGGAATCTATTCAAAACAAAGCTGCTCGTTTCATCCTTTCCCGTTACTCTCGGTATCAAAGTGTAACAGCACTGAAACTATCGCTCCATCTCTCGCCTCTGGTCATGCGCAGAAAATTCAGCCGTTTATCGTTTTTCCTTACTATCTACCACAGCAACACACCATTTTGAAGCTCTCATCTTCTCCCGGCACCGCACACATCGGCTCGTGTAGATCACATGCAGAAGATTAAACCTATTTTCGCTCGGACAGAACGATACAAATACTCACCATTGGTCTTGTCTATCGAAGAGTGGAATTCGCTTCCTTCTAACATTGCGACTATCGCTGAAACATCATCATTTCAAACAGCTCTTTGGTCCTATTTAAAAAATTCTAACACATGTTGATGTGCGTTCTTTTCGTTTTTTTCATCACTGTGTGATTCAGTTCTTATGTGTTGTTTTTTTTTTCTCTTGGTTGCTCTAGTGTGTGTGTGTGTGTGCTGGCCGTAACGTTCCGCAAAATGTTAGATGCAGAGTTTAGTAACTTTCGAAGCCGGGATTTTACTTGATTTTTTTTCGGGGTTTGCTACATGGGATTTTTTTTCAAATACCTCCTATTAGCCTTTCCTTTTTTTTATTTTTTCGTTCCTCTTATTAACTTGTACCTGCCTTCTTAACTTGTTTACTTCTGTTTTCAGCCGTTTGTATTCTGTGCTGTATATCTGTTGTTTTCTTTGATGAATTCCCCCCTATGTAATGCCCGCATTGGGCCTTTAGGGTATTGAAATAAATAAATAAATAAATAAAAAAATACGGACCGGCTCTTCAACGCCAGTATTTCTCATCGATGGACCTCAAGAGCGGCTACTGGCAAACTGAGATCGACGAAAGAGATAGCGATGGTCTCTTCGATAGCCGGATATACTCTTCGAGCTCAAGGTGATGCCATTTGGTCTCTAGTCCGCACCAGCGACGTATCAGGGAGTAATGGATACAGTGCTGGCAGATCTCATATCAACAATTTGTCGGTCATATTTAGATGGTATCGATATCTTCGCTTCGAATTTTGAAGAGCACCTAAAAAGGCTTCGACCAGTACTAGACGGAATCAAGTCTGCCGGCCTAAACTTGGAAACAGAGAAGTGCCACTTTGCCTATGAAGAACTGCTGTTTCTAGGCCATATCGTTCGCAAAGAGGGAGTACGCCCTGACCCGCAGGAAACAGCCGCGACTGTTTCCACCGACGGCCGATAAGAAAGCTGTGCGCTGATTCTTCGTATTATGCGCGTAATACCGACGATTTGTCAAGGACCTTTCGTGGATCGCCGAGCCTCTGACCCAACTGACAAAGACAGAACTGCAAATTAAATGGGAAGCTTCGCAAGCGGAATCCTTCAAGGAACTACAATGCCGTTTACAGTCCCCTCCGATCCTCGCTCACTTTGACGAAAACGCCGAGACCGAAGTTTATAGCAATGCAAGCAGCGTGGGCCTAGGCGCCTTTCTAGTTAAGGAAACTGACGGCATGAATGAATGAATGAATGAATGAATGAATGAATGAATGAATGAATGAATGAAGTTTTATTTGGACAGAAATACAAAAAGTCTGTCGAGGAGGCTGACAAGCCTGACTAAGTGTCAGTCCCCTTTCTGAATACACAAAACACTCAAGCAACACGGGGTAAGAAAACTACATAAAGTATATTCATACACTTAAAATAGAAGGTAAGTACATGCAATAAATAATAGAAACAGTGAAAGCACGTTACACTTTCAAGGAAAAAAATCATATCGGAATAGATAACAGGTACAAGTTCACTTTTTTTTTGAAGTTTCCTAGAGATCACGATTCGTTTACAATGCTGAGAATGGTAGGATGATGATTTAGAAAATCTACAATTATAAAAGATTGCTTTTCCATACCGTAGTATGTCCGTATCTTGTCTGTGTTGTACGTAGTGTGTCGTGTATTACATGTGTGCTCTTTTGGAAGGTATGTTCTGAAAAAGGCGCTTCCATTACGGCTGATCTCTCGAAATATTACAATAGCTGTTTTTTTTATTAATAAGATTCTGTATATTTAATATACTATTGTTCTTAAAAAGAGGCGCAGAATGACTTCTATAGGGCGCATTTTCAACGACACGTATCATATGTTTCTGTGAGGTTAGCTAGCTGTCGATGTTAGTTTTCGTCGTGGTAACCCAGACAGATAAACAGTATTGGAGGCGTGAATGCACTAGGCTATAGTACAACTGTTTTTTTAATCGAGAAGGAAAGAGATGCTTGAATTTATTAATAATGCCGATGGATCCTGCAATATTGGTTTTCACGCTGTCGACGTGGGTGGTCCAGTTTAAGTTTTCTTCAAACGTAACACCAAGGAACCTATGTCAAGTGGAGCGCTGGACGACTTGATCACGGAATTTTATTCCTATATTGTCATCAATACACTTGTTACGAGGGCGAAAGACAACGTATTTTGTCTTTTTAATGTTTAGTTCTAACTTACTTACTCTAAGCCCTTCTGAAAGATTACCGAGCCAAATATTTGTTTCTTGTTGGAGAGCATACAAGTTTTCGCCAGAAAAAAAAACATTAGTGTCATCAGCGTATATGATTATGTCAGGTGTTTGTAATGTCATTAATGTATAAGAGAAAAAGAAGCGGCCCCAGAACGGACCCCTGCGGAACACTGAATTTAATTTCACCCAGTGATAATTTGTGGTGACGAATGTCGGTATACTGTGGTCGGTTCGTTAAGTAGTTTTTAACTAAGTTAAGAGCGGTACCTCTGATCCCATACTCATTTAACTTTTGAAACAAGATATCATGCTTAATAGAAAAAACGCCTTTTTGAAGTGTATAAAAATTCCTATTGTATACAACTTGTCTTCAAAATTACTAATTATTTTTCCTTTAGTGTTTAGGACCGCCGTTTAGGTACATTGGTGTTTCCGAAAACCGTACTGTTGGTCTGTTAAAATGCTATTTCGGGTGCAGAAATTTAAAATCCTGTCATTAACAGCTTTCTCTATGACTTTTGAAAAAACTGGTAGAACTGAAATCGGCCTGTAGTTGCTGGTGTCGTTTCTGTCTCCCCCTTTAAAAATTACCGATACTCGTGCAACTTTTAACTCGTCGGGAAATGTACCAGTACACATTATTAAATTACATATACCGGGTGTTTTTTTTTATTTAAAAAAAAGGTAAACTGCTTTAGATGTATTTTAGCACTGGGGCTATACTGGAGGTTACGGCGGGCGCCAGGCAAGATGAAAACTGCTTTAATTAGTTCGCTGATTAACTAAATATGTCAAATAACTTTTCTAATTTTTATTTTAGGGGTTATGTTGTATTCGCAGAATTGGAGATCGTCCTCCAAACAGTCCAACTGAGAAAAAACAATTTTAATAAAAAATTTTCACGCACATTACAAGACGCGAAAAAGTCACCCTGGTAGGCATCTTCACACCGTAACTCAGCGGCGGTGAGCGCCTCTGACGTAGTTCGCTCCGCCCTGCGCTTTACGTCACACGGCTGATATCACCTGAAGCCCGGACGGGCCGCCTGCGCTATCGCTGCTTGTTTCGCTTCCCTCCGCGGCCTCACGGAATGCCGCGTTGGAACAAAAACGCATTGACACAAAGCGCAGGGCGGAGCGAGCTACGTCACAGGCGCTCACAGACGCTGTGTTACAGTCTGAAGCTGCCTACCAGGATGAATTTTTCTCGCTTCGTAACGCGCGTAAAAATTTTTTCATGAAAATCTTTTTTCTTGCTGGACTGTTTGGAAGACGATCTGCAATTCTGCTAATACAACATATCCCCTAAAATAAAAATTATAAAAGTTAATTAGCGTATTCAGTTAATCAGCGAACTAATTAAAGTAGTTTTCCGCTTACCTAGCGTCCCCAGTAGCCCTCAGTATAGCCCCAGGATTAAAATAAATTTAAAGGAATTTACTTTTCTTTAAAAATTTTGGGCCTTCTACGAAAAACACCCGGTTAGCGTGTAATGGTTATTATGGTCCTGCATGACGAAGTCTGGTGGCAAATTGTATGCTGCACTACATTAATCCTTTGAATTTCAGTGCCATAGACGGAGTACGAATGTCTAAAAATAAACAACTTTTTCTGGTCCATTAGTGATTTTCTATAAATCGCATTACCAAATAAACAGGAAACGTTCATGTCGCTACCCCTTCAATAGGTGGCCCCGTACGATGCCACAAATTACTGCGAACCTGATTCCACTCCGAAAGAGTGGTGTAGACTACCTAAGCATTGTCTAAATCGGTTTAAAAATCATTCCACTCAATGCGTGTGGTCATTGCGTGCTTTTTCTGACCTCTTCCACTCTTGTATCCGGTTCTAACAGTCTGAAAGCTGACTATGCGGATGGTACTAAATGCTAATATCATTTAGATTTCTTTAATGTATTGCTACTGGCTGTTTCTATGTCCTCATTGCTAATAGAGTCCAATACGTGTAGCGTTTGTTAACTAGCCCGCGATTGCCCTGTGACCGGAAACATTGGAGTTGTTTGGTATTCCTTGTGTTGGATCTCATGAAATGACTATGGCTGTTAAAGTAAATTAGAGTCTCGTCATTTACAAAAGGTGCCTTTCAATATAGACGGACACATTGTATCGATGCATGCTGTGCCCGGATTCGGATGGAGCCAAGCAGACATAATGGGGAATCTGCGCGTCCAGTTTTACGAGGGTGAAACGCATGCGCAAAATGAGAACTAATTTTTGCGGCAATATTACGCTATGACTGCAATTGAAAACCCAGCTCTTCAGTAGTGGACAAAATAAATGCAAAACAATTTTTTCAATTTAGAGTTCAGCCTTCTTTCACGGGTAAATCTTGCTGTAATAGAGCGTGCGTACTTGTGGGGAGTAATCTTGTGACTCTCCTTCAAAGTTACTACAAAAGCAATAAAGAAATGTCAGCTATTTAACCGTCTCAATCGACTCCCAATTTGCCGTTAGGTTTTCGTGCTCAGTACAAAAAATAATTTTCTTTTTTTTTGCTCCGCAAGTTGGATAATTTCCGCACCGCTTGTCGTTACCGAAGGCGGAAGAACCACTAGCTTTAGAAGATGTGTACAGAACCTTCATATTTCACTGATTGAGGAGCCTTTGAAGTACCAGAACACAAAGCGCACCATAAGTTTAAGTTCATTGACGTTTAAGTTTAAGGAGGTACGCTTAACCTAAACGCCGGGATTGTTCTAGGTATGATTTTTATAAAACAGATTTCAAGCCAAAGTGGCACTAAATACGAGGTCTGTTAGAAAAGTATCCCACCTTTTGCCGAAGAAACAAAAACTGGCATAATTGGAGCGTTGGAAACCTAATAACCTTCAAAGTAGTCTCCTTGGGACTCCACATACTTCTCCCAGTGGTGCTGCCATTGTTGGAAGTATTCCGAAAAGGCCCCTTTCGGAATGGAGTTTAGCTCAGCTGTCGTTGCAGCCATAATGTCCTCTCTTGTCTGAAATCGCGCTCCTTTCAATGGCCTCTTGATTTTGGGAAACAGCAACAAGTCGCAGGGGGCCATGTCACGAGAGTAAGAAGTCTGTTGAACTACAGCAGTTTGGTTTTTCGCAAAAAAGTGTGAATTTAGTGCGAGGAATGTGCAGGAGCATTGTCATGATGGATGCGCCAATTTCCTGTTGCCCTCAACTTCGGCCTCTTGCGCCGCAAAGCACCACGCAGGTGACAGAGGACATCCCTGTAGTATTCTTTTGGTCAATGTTTACTTTGTGGGGTGCGTACGCGTGGTGTGCCACACAGAGAGAGTCAAAGAAAGCAGTCAGCATCACTCTGACATTGCTGCGCACTTGGCGGGCCTTCTTGGTCTTGGTGACGTGGAATGCTGCCATTGTGACGACTGGGATTTGGTTTCCGGGTCGTACACTCTTAGAAAAAAAGGTAGTGAAAACGTAGTAACGGCTGCTGTTACAACCTTTTTTAACCCTTACTACCTATGTACTATGTTGCTACGACCTTGTTACTACCTCGAAACGAAATGAAGTAGTAACAAGGTAGTAACTTAGCTGTTACTACGTTTTTTGGCAGTTACTACACTTGTACTACCTCATTATAACCCTGGTAGTATCCATTACTACCTTGATCTGGAAATGGATGATCGGAATATGCACATGTACGTATACTAACATTCCCGGTGACATTGCTACTCAATGCCCCATGTTTTTATACAATGAAAAAGGTTCCCTAATTGGCAGCAAATCTAACAAAATTGCCAGTGCTGTTTTTTGTTTTCAATACAATATACGCAGGGCGTGTGTGTTCCATTCTTTAGTTTGATTTCTTAATTGCACTTTTTCACGAACCCCAAGCTATTCTGCCTGACTTGTGCTCATTTTTCCTTCTGGTTTACTACAAAATGCACAAAAATGGGCGTTGAGTTTCTGATGTCATGTTCATGCACTCCTTGTGACACATTAGAAAGTCACCACGAAGTCTTTCGACAATAAAAACTCAGCAGAGACTCTTTTTCGATAACACAGAAGATTTCCTTATGTCACTGGCCATCAGCCACTGAAAGGTCCTTCTCAACAACATTGTTGTCCCGTGCGAGAATGTAGATGCTGCTGCTACATTTACACGCAGTGAAAGGAACAAGAAACAACTGTGGCTGCACATATCACGGCACATAAGTTGGCAAGTTAACGTCTGGTGGCGTGGCGTAGAAAACTTTATAATCCACGTTTTCTACGCCACGCCACCAGACGTTAACTTGCCAACTTATGTGCCCGTAGACTACAGTCAGTAATTCAGGATATAGTCGGTCCCCACCAGACGTGTGGGATCAAGGGACGCTCTATTGTTTCCAATATTCATAAAGCGAGGTGTGTGCTGGAATGTTGTGATTACACAAATAGCTGTGTAGCCATCCTTCAGCTAGATCTTGAGAAGGCATTCGATTGTGTTTCGCACGATATCCTGTTCTGCATACTCGACCATGTGAATTTAGGGTCCATTATTTGCGAGGGAGTGGCCTTGGCGTACCGGAGCTGCACGACAAGATTAATTGTAAATAAGAGTTTGGGGGCCCCCATTAGCCTGCAGCGTTCGGTGCGCCAGGGTTGTCCCCTCAGCCCTCTTCTATTCTGCATTTACATTGAAGCGTTGTGTTTGAATATCATAGAAAGTGAAAAAATTCGAGGATTCCAGCTACAGGCAGCAGAAGTTAAGCTGCTGGCTTATGCGGATGATGTCGCGGTGTTCACAGTGAACCGGGAAGGTATAACCGAGGCCGTGGCATGCGTAAAAGAATTCACCACGATCACCGGTAGTAAAGTGAATTGGTCAAAGTCCCTGGGGCTTTGGCACGGTGAATGGCCAACGAAGCCCGGTAATTTTGCAAACGTGTCCTGGGTGACGACCCCAGTAAAGTACTTAGGCGTCCCACTGGACGGTTATCGCGATAGCGATTCGTACTGGAAAGCACAGACGCAAGCCACGCGTGAAAAGGTGGAAAGGTGGAAAGGGCGACACCTTTCAATTTTTGCAAGGGCCACAGTGTGCAATCTGTTTTTTATGTCTAGGCTGTGGTATGTGATGCAAGTGTTGCATTGTGCAAGGATGAACGTACAGAGACTGCACCGGATCTTTGCCGTTTTTGTGTGGGCTGCGGACTGGGAACGCTGCAGCCGGACCAATTTGTTTAGGCGGGTGAAGGATGGCGGCCTGAGTCTGGGACACTTATTTCTGCGGCAGATTGTAAGCAGATTTTGTTTTGTGCGCGATGTAAGCGATCCGTTTTTGCGCACTGTGTGCCAATTAAGGCTCGGAAATGCACTGCCGGACTTTGTTGTCACAACCGAAAGTTTCTCGGGACGTATTTTTGGTTACTTTAGAGAGGTTGTCGCGAGTGTTCGATTCCTGTCGGTTCGATTTTCGTATGAATATTTATCTTCTGTTAGCAGGAAAAAGTTGTATAAAGATTTGTGCGATGTAGTTCTTCCACAACCTATGTACAGGGCCTTATACAATGGAGGCCAGGGACGCGACGTACTTAAGCGTGTGAAGGCGATGCAGGTGCCGCCAAGTGCAAAAACTTTTTTCTTTAAATTACATACCGGAACACTACCAGTAAAGGAATTCTTGGAAAGGAAGCAGTTATTTCTACCTTGGGGATCACATTGTTTAATTTGTAAACAACCAGAAACAATAGACCACGTTTTTTTGCACTGTTGGGAGGGGGTATACTTTTGGGACATCTTGCAACGGACTTTAAAAAAGGAATTTCCGCTCGACGCTCATGGTATCCGGTACTTGCCTGTAGAGAGTGAGGATGGGACACCATTCGACCTCATTATGCTAATGGGCCTCCATTGTATTTGGCGCTCCAGAATGGCAGGATATCATTGCGATCCTGATGCACGGCCAGCACGGATCTATTTTCGGGAGTGCATTCATAAGTATATTGAAGTTCAGAAACTTGCTCCTGAAGCTCCCGAGTGGCTCGAAAGAGTCGAGCCTTTGGTGACGCTTAAGGAGTTTTAATATGACGAAGCCACGCACCCCCGGGCGGATAGTGTTGTTAATTATTGCTCATTGCGCTCTGTAAGTGTATTTGTGTGCTGTATTTGTATTTGTGTATTTGTATGTGTGTATTTGTGTATTTGTGTGTGTGAAGTCAGGCAATAAATAAAAAAAAAAAAAAAAGGTGGCGTGGCGTAGTGGTTAGCGTGGTAGGGTAGGAAGCATAGAAACAGGATGGAAACAACTTCGGGATAGAAAGTCAAAGGTCCGCGGTTCGAATCCTCCTGAAAGCAGGCATTTTTTCTTTTGTTTTTGCTCTAGTTTTTTTTTGCTCTTATTTTGCACTATTACTATCTTATATGCATAAGATTCTAATGTCAAAAGTCATTAGATTATTTCTTAAGGTGTTTTCTCTCGAGAGGTAGTAAATGTTACTACCTCGCAGTTACTACGTACAGTTACTACCTAGGTAGTCATATATGTGACAGTCGTTGCTACCCTAAAATGTAGTAACCTCAACTACCTTTTTTTTTAGAGTGTAGCTGTACACCCAAGACTCGTCACCAGCGACTATGGTGTTGATGAAGTCGGGGTCACTGTTTGTGGAATCCAGCATATCCTGTGAGACTTCAACACGAAGCTGCTTTTGCTCCACCGTGAGCAGCTTCGGCGCGAATTTTGCTGCATCTTTCTCCATGGCCAAATTTTCGGTGATAATGGAATGTGCAGAAAAATTGGCGATGTCCACCTCTTCCACAATTTCTCGGATAGTCACACGACGGTCCCGCGTCACCACAGCGCTCACTTCGGCAATGACCTGGTCATTTCGGCATGTTGACGGCCGACCGGAGCGTGGCTCTCTCTGCACCGATGTGCGGCCGTCTTTAAACGAATTGTACCACTGCTTAATCTGCGTGCTGCTTATAGCATTGTCACCGAAAGCCGTCTGAATATTCCGAATCGTTTCCACTTGGCTGTCGCCTAGTTTCTGGCAAAATGTGATGCAGTAGCGCTGCTCCTGTCGCTCCGCCATTTTCCTTGCAATAAAAAACCGACGAGAGCACTGCGCACTGCCTCACTCAAACGCTGCGTGCCAGCGACTGACGCTATCGGCAGGCGAGAAAAAAATTTGTGCATGCGCACGAAGGTTTAAGGTAAGCTGGTGCAAGCGTGTTTGTTTAAAATCCATCAGGTGTTCGTAAAATAAAATAAAGTCGGATGCTTTTCTAACAGACCTCGTACTTCTCAAGCACGGATAAGTTCCTGTAGCCGCTATCATTAAAAAAGAGATTGCTAAATTTTATCAAACCCAGCATAGCCTGCTTCATCTCCGTGCGAAATGGCTACCCAAAAGCGAGGAGCGTTGGATCCTTCGCTTATATAGCAACATGGTACAGTTCCCGGCAGTGTTGAAATAATTTAATTTGGCTTTTAACGTGGAGTGCCCATATTGTCAGTGTGCGTTCTCGGACGTGTACCACATGGTGTGGGCATGCCCCTGTAACCCCGCTTATCCCCCATTTCAGTCACCTACACTTGAAAGCTGGGAGGCTGTCCTGCTCGGTTGCCAGCAAGCTCGCGTGAGTAGGGCCCGAGCTTCTTCGGAAGCCACAGGTGTCTCGGTCTAGGGACCCCTTCTAGAATTTGTAAGGGGCTCGTCTTTAAGGCCAGTCCCCGCTCTAACCTTTAAATATTAGCTTAAATAAATGTTTTCCACCACAACCACCGCCTTTCTCCCACAAAGTTGTTACTGTCAACGCATACAGCGTACAGCTGGCACTAGCGCCGCGTAGCTGAAAGCGCGACTGAGGTGTCCACTGTCCCAGCAGGCCAATTATGCGCCTTTCCTTAGCGTTAGAAGCTTCCGCTCTTCATCGGTTTTGGCTGCACGTTTAGCACATTTACGCCCCCTTTCAATTGCTAAAACCCTCGCCGAACGAATGATCAGACTCGGCCGGAAGACTGCGAGTACCCACTCTCGAGGACGTCGGATCCGGCTGACTTGCTTCATGCATGGCAAGCCGCTGATTAGGCAGCGCGCAGCGGTCCTCCCAGTGGCCAGTGGTGGTGGTGAAACATTTATGTAATCATAGGGAGAGGTGTTGGGGGTCAAGCCTCAGGGGGGGGGGGGGGGGGGGTGATCTCGAAGGGTCACGCCCTTGCAACCACTAGGTTGGATGCCTAGTCAGGCACCCAATTGGCGGTTGCCGCAGCCTGGGCGCGCTCCGTTCAGGCCCTTTGGGCCTCGAGGGTGCAACAGCCGAACAGGGTCGCTCCCCATTTCTCTCGGGTGGGATTTGGGATAGAGGGTAGTGATGAGCTCTGCTCGCAGGCCCGCACCATGTGGCAGGTGTCAGACACCTCCCCACAGTGCGAGCACCGCCCGTCAAATTAAGGATCGAAATGCTTTAGAGTTGCCGGGCACATCATCGTGTTAGTGAGCAGGCGCAGCAGTACCCACTCGTTGGCCTTCCCTAGTCCTTTGCACGGCGTTGGAAGATTTTTGTGCGTGGATTTGAAATAATCGCATGTGTCCTTAAAATTGTAAACCGGATTGAAATCGGAGTCCTGGTCGGCGTCGGGTCCCGTGAGAAATGCCCGGAAAGAGATCGCGCGGGCGGCGGCATCGGCTGCCTCGTTTCCGTGGAGGCCTTGACGACTTGGAGCCCGAACGGAAGATCGGTGCGCGGGATCCGAATCTCGGCAACAATTTTGTTAGATGCGATAGGCCAGGGGAGTATCACACCCTTGCTAGACATTTCGACAAGCCCCTCGCGAGTTGGTGATTATGTATTAGGAGGAGTCGGAGGCTGCCAGAGCGATGGCAACATCTTCTGCGTGATTAGGTGACTGGGCTTTGAAAGTAAGGAGGTCTACTGTTTTGACCTCGTGAGCCACCGCGGCCGTGTACTGTCCCTTGTGGTCCGGGCCGGAAACGTCCAGCTCGAAGGCTTCTGGTTTGCTCCCAATATGGCGGTCCAAGGCTTCCTCCACGCCAGGCGCCTGCCAATATGGTCCTCTTTGGACACGTTGGAGGAGAGGGGCGCGTCTCTAGTGTACAGAAAGGCGGCATCTCTCCTCTGTGAATTGAATGTACTGGATGTCAAGTCGGGCCAGAAGGTGGCGACCCGACCCTGCCGTTGTGAGACGAGTGTATTGGTTGTAGAGGTGGGCTTCTTGAACACGATCACACATCCGCAAAACGACAAAATTGTCCTCGCGCTCGACCTTAAAGGAGCGTTCGACAGCATAACTAACTAGGTCACACTCACACATTTCAGTCAAACTCACTGTGGCATCAATGCCTTCAATTACGAGCAACAATTTCTCACGGAAAGACTGTGCTACATCCGCTTACAGGACCAAGACCACGGACCTTTTCTGCTCGGCACAACGGGGGCAACGCAAGGCTTGGTGCTTTCCCCTCTGCTATTCAACATTGCCATGATGCGCCTACCTGCCCTGCTGGAAGCGCTCGAAGGGGTGCAGGACGAGCGCTGTACATCCTTGTCTCTCCACCTACCAGCTATCTCATGGCACTGGGGTTGTTGGACACTTTCAGGCAGCCTCGGGAGGCTCACCTAAACAGACAGCGGCCGTGGAGACGGTGGAGAGCGCGGCTGCGCCTGCTGCGAACCACGTGGTGTGTCACGTGGTTATTTACGTGCTCCGTTCCTCCTGTTGAAGGTTTGTATGGCGAGGGGTACACGATTCCGCTGTGGTGAACGCGCGACTTGCGACCACATCTTATGGGATTGTAGGGAAGAAGTGCCTCCGGCGGGGCTAGTAAAAATGCCTTCTCTCGAATGGTCGGAGGCTGTGCTCACCAGCTTAGATGCCAAGACGCAAGTCCGCGCCATCCAATAGGTTAACCAGGTCGCCAACAGTCATGGACAGCGGCCAACTAACAAACACGGCTCTCTGATCCCCAAGCCCTTTTTGACGAAATGAAATGTTTTCAGTCCAGTCCAATCCTCTTGAAGGCCATTAGGTATTGAAAAATTATTACCCACATTTTTTTCGTGGCAGTGGCCCTTGAAATCCTCAAGGCAGTTACCTCATTGAACTCTTCCAAAGAGCCCAGAGCCGAGCACCATAGCCACTGAGCCCGGTGGCTCAGTGGCTATGGTGCTCGGCTGCTGACCCTAAAGACGCGGGTTCGATCCCGGCCGCCCCGGCTAGAATTTCATTGGAGGAGAAATTCTAGAGGCCCGTGTACTGTGCGATGTCAGTGCACGTTAAAGAACCGCAGCTGGTCGAAATTTCCGGAGCCCTTCACTACGGCGTCTCTCATAGCCTTAGTCGCTTTGGGACGTTAAGCCCCACAAAACCAAACCAAACGAACTCTTCGAAAGAATAATTTTGGTCTTCCCTACAAAATAGATTGATTCCTTCATGCTTCTTTTATGCAATATGAAAATTATGCTAGCACATGACAAATTGCTTTTATTCGCGTATTCACTGCCAGCGTAGATCTGAAGTCCGCTGTTTTTATTTCGACAGTCGCTTGTACCCCGCAAGATTGACATGCCTGCCGAAGAAACATCGGTCAGTGTCGGACAGCTGGGCTAGTTCGTTGTTCATCCTATTTTTAAAAGACTAGTGCTTCAGACGCTTCAGACAGAGACCAAGAAAGCCCGCGTCCTGTCTTCTATTTCCTTGTCCCGGCTTGAAGCTTCAGTGTTTTTATATGATCGTCGGCAATGTTATAACTAGGGGTGTGCGAATATCAAATTTTTCGAATACGAATCGAATACGAATACTTGGTTCCGAATATCGAATCGAATAACGAATAATCAAGGACAGACGCATTTAACCACTACAAAACATTATTTTAGCACCCAAGAACATCACAGTTCAACTATCAGTGATGAAATGAACACAAAAGATGTGTGTGGCTGCACAAAAAGTATCAAAGTCTCGAACATTATTCATAGGAGAGTGGAAATATCAGAGAAGATGGCTAGTACACAGCGTTGATTAAGGCTAGCTTGCCATAAGTACAAAAGCGCGTTGCCGGGATGAACATAAAAGGTAGTCGTGAAGGAAAACCACCTGCTCCACACGGTCAGGCAGAAGTAGTTAGTTCCCTTCTAGCTGAAGCGACGTCTCCAGCCACAAAAATGCCCTCTCACTTGGCACTGAACTGACACGTCATCATCATCATCATCATCATCATCAGCCTGACTACACCCACTGCAGGGCAAATGCCTCTCCCATGTCTCTCCAATTACCCCTGTCCTTTGCTAGTTGCCGCCACTGTATCGCCGCAAACTTCTGAATCTCATCCGCCCACCTAACTTTCTGCCGTCCCCTGCTACGTTTGCTTTCTCTTGGAATCCACTCCGTTACCCTTAAGGACCAGCGGTTATCTTGCCTTCGCATTACATGCCCTGCCCAAGCCCACTTCTTCCTCTTGATTTCAACTAGGATGTCATTAACACGCGTTTGTTCCCTCACCCACTCCGCCCGCTTCCGATCTCTTAACGTTACACCTATCATTTTCCTTTCCATAGCTCGCTGCGTTGTTCTTAACTTAAGCTGAACCCTCTTTGTTAGCCTCCACGTTTCTGCCCCATAGGTGAGTACCGGTAGGATACGAGTTAATGGAGAATACCTGAGTAATTTGCGATTCGCTGATGACATTGCCTTACTAAGCCACTCAGGACAAGAACTGCAAAGCATGATCAATCAGCTAGACAGGCAGAGTAGAACGGTGGGGCTAAGAATTAACATGCAGAAAACCAAAGTAATGTTCAATAGCCTTGCAAGGGAACAGCAGTTCGCAATTGGTAGCGAGGTGCTAGAAGTAGTAAGAGAATATGTCTACTTAGGGCAGGTAGTGACCGCAGATCCGGATCATGAGAGGGAAATAACTAGAAGAGTAAGAATGGGGTGGAGCGCGTATGGCAGGTTCTCTCAGGTCATGAATGGTAGCTTACCAGTACCCATGAAGAGAAAAGTATATAACAGCTGTATCCTACCGGAACTAGCACGTATTGCGAGGTATTTCGTGCAGAGCTCTGACTATACCAGCTTCGCAGGCATAGCCACAAAGAAGCTCACCAGCGTAGTCAGCTACTGCATGGCCCAACGCTAGGTATTGCTCTGGGCGCCGCTATATTGTTATGTCTCTTTCGATAGGGCTTGCGGACCCAAATGAACGCCGGTGCTCGCAATAGAATATTCGGCTGGGTACGAATATTCGCGTCGGATCGAATATTCGAAACAACACGAATACTTAGATTTCGAATCGAATACGAATACTAAAAATGTACTATTCGAATTATATTCGAAAATTTCGAATATTCGCACACCCCTAGTTATAACTCTAATGTACGCTATATATTCTAAGGTATCTGTAGCCTAAGCGACGCAACAAAGGAACTGACATCCAACATTATTTTAAACCGTTACTTTAATGAGCCGGATACTCGCTTTCAATGGTTAGGTGAGTGTAATTAACGCCGCGTCCCGCAACGCAAAAAAAAAATCTGAGGGTATGCTACCAACATTTCTGCAGCCCTTATAAGCAATGAGCAGTAGAGTCATTTGCTATCTGCGAGAGAGAGAAAAAACTTTTAATTAACATAGGTTAATTCCCAGGCGCCGGGTGGTCGGGGCCCCTAGTCCAGGGCTCTGCTTTCGGCAGCAGACTTGCGGACTAGCTGGATGATCCAGGCTTGCTGGTCCAGGTTGTCTCGAGGAATTCACCACCTGCGGGACAGACCGCAAATTTTGTAGGCTCACCGTTTTTAAGCTGAGGAAGCGACATTACACGCACAAGATTCAGTTGACAGATAATGCCCGAAATTTGACTCGTCTGAGCGTGCTTAAACCTCGGATAGGAACTGGTCCAGTTGCCTATGAATTGGCAGTGCATAAAGAGCCGAGTTGCGCGTGTCGACTTATGTGTGGCGTGAGGCCAATGTCAACCTCCAAGGTCAGACTACACTGAACTACCTACTACTGCGACCAAAGGAAAGGGCAGGGGAGCGCCTGGAAAAATCTGGAAAAAGGAGTTCACAGCAGGGCTGCACAGTGTACTGAGGAGCAGCTACTCTTCATACCTCAGAATTCATTCGGTTGTTAGTGGGAAAGCCCTACTTCACGAGGTGTAACCGGCTCACCGAGTTTGTGTGGAGCTGAACCTTGAGCCTCAACTTCGACAAACGAAATATAATTAAAATAAATACTGCCGATACTCGGATTCAAACTCGCGTCGGCGCGAACAGCACAGCTTCGCTGGCCACCGCACGAGAGCACTATGCCATCGTCACAGCCGATCACCCTCTTGTTAAACCGCAGCACACACTTGCGCTGTGCAGAGCACATTACCGTCTTCATCAACTACTACTATTACAAAACAAATATACATATTCTTGCGCTGTCCATTGGACACCGTCGTCTTCATGAACCAGTCATACTATCGAACTAATGTCGTCGCCAGACGTGCCAACGACCCAGCAAAGCAAAGACATTAGCTAACCAATCTAAACGAGAGCTTTCGCACGTCTAATCGGTTTAACTACGTTAAAACCCTGTAACATTTTTTCTTCTCATAATTGATGCTAAACAAAAATAAAGCATGTTTGTCAATTCCCAATGCACGGCTGCAGCGATTTTTAAAGCAACGAACACCATGGCGACACAGCAGCTGCACACATGAACAAGGATATAGCGGCGACCGTGCAAAGAAAGAGAAAAATTGATAAAGCACTCAGCGTGGATTAAATACGTTAACATCTGAGTATTAGACAAGTATTAGTCGAGCATTTAATTTGATAAATTTTCAATAAATTGTTGCAACAAAATGTTATATAATTACAAAAATAATAGAAGGAACAACCTGTTCCCACGAGACTGACAATTACCTCCCCGGCGGAGTTTCCAAATATGTTTTTCTCCATTCCTGTGTGCAGTTTCTCTCTAAATATATTATCCCAAAGCGACTTTGCGAATCGAATCCAAAGGTAAAGTGCTCGCTTTCATATTTCCTGCACCTGTACACCATCACAGCAATGCCTGAGGCTGTAATGGAAACAAATCTCTAGCAAGTATTCGGAATTAGGGAAAATAACTTCGCCGCTCTAACTATTATTTTAAGCTGAAACCTTGAAAAAACTGGGGCTTTTATAATTCAATGTGTGCCAATCGATTTAAGAGCTGTTGGTGCTTTCTGAGTGCACCCGCTTGTCCCTCAAATTACCCTCTCAAAATACTGTCCCCTGTTGGTCATTAAGCGCATAGTAAATGATGACGACCGCAGTTATTATTTTTTTTTGTGTTGAATTTTACGGTCACCACAGTAGCGCGCTCCATGTGCCTATGCAGGCCGCTTGAAGAGGTTGAGCCATGACTGAGTCCATGGTTTCATATCCCTGCGTCGCCGCTTTGCGGGCACTCTGAATACGACAGGCGGTGCTACTCCGGGTTAATGTGACACTCTGGAGGCGAAGTTTCGGGAAGCGCTGCAGGAAAAGAAAGCTCGTCTCATGGTTGATAGCAGTTAAGAAAGTCTGAGAAGCTAGAAAAGGGTTCCGTTCAAAATTCAAACCAGCTTTTCGAGACCGGGTCGAGCTCTCCATCGAAGTGCACTACTGATGCTCATGAGAGACAGGGGCTTGAGAAGCTTATCTCGTCAGCGGCTTCTTCCGACAAGTGCGGTTATTTTTTAAGTTTTTTTTTTTGGCTGGAGATTTAGAAAACCTGTGTAAGACTCTTTTATCTGTTTATTTCAACGTATCAGCTACCGACAACGAACCTTCTCAAGAGCTGTGCTCGAAACGCTCGGACACTTCCCTTGCATACAACAGCTAGATGAGGAACGACTGACCAGAACAGTTCTTCGTGTCATAAAGTGTGCCTTGAAACACTCAGCTCAGCCATGGTTTCTCAAGAGTTGTCTCTACTGGCTAACCTAAAACTCCAACGAGTCACGCAAACAAGTTATTTGCGAGCGCACAGCAAATAATACGTTACTTTGAGTGAACGTCCACTCAGTATCATTTTTAGACGCAGCGCTAACATTTAGGGAAGGTAGCATAACCCGGCTTAACGTCCTGTGATATCCAAGGCATTTGGAATTAACACGGGATGCTAGATCAGAGACATTTAGCTTAGCTGAGACCTAATAGCCGAGACGGATAACGGATTACCAGACCACTCCTGCGTAAGCCCCGTGGCAGGAGCGGGGCCAGGTGGGGCCACTGCGAGTGCGCAGGACGCACCCGGTAACCTATTATACGTCTGCGCTAGTATGTCTCCGCTGTGCTGAATCTTTATACTATATTGTGACATGGTAGCGCGACATTCATCTCGTCCACCGTCCTTTATTGAGGGAGATGGCGAGAGAGGCGACAAAGGAGGCCACGGAAGCAACCGCACACGCAAAGAAGCGTAAAAGTGACCCTGGCACGACTACACAGATGGTGTATGCTAAACATCCATGACAGTGTATGTCGTCTCTCCAAACCATAACAAGCAGTTCGTCTTGAGGGCCAGCGCAAAACAGACAAAGGCCAAACGAAACAAAAAACGACACGAGCGACGACAGCGCCCGTATCCTCTCGTCTTCCGTTCGTTCATTGGTTCTTTTGCTCTTTAGCGCTGGCCCTCGAAATGAACTACTTCAAACCCGCCCAATACAGAGTGCTGTTAAAAAATTTACACTGTATATGTGTTTGATCTGCCCATGCACTTAAGATATTGGATAAATATCACGAACTTCCATGATTTCAACATAAATGGTCCTTTCCCTGCGGAGACAGGGAAAAAAAAGAACGGGGAGATTTTTGCGGAAAAGCTGATCTTAGCATACATGAATTTAACTGATTTTTATCATGTCCGACGAGGATAAACTTGTAGCAAATACTCCGGCGCATGCCGGTGATCATGAGCAAAAATCAAATCAACTGCATCTCCTGCCAATATACGTAACATTACGACCGCAAAATTTTTGAGCTGTTCGGCCGTTAATGTTAGCTTCAGCGTGAATGTAACTTTTAGCGGGGCTCCAGCATGCATCTGTCGCAGCTGGCATTCTGACTTTGCTTAGAAAAAAAAATTTTGCAAGAAGTCGCTATTCAAGTATGTTAGCAATTGATATATTTCTCAGAGAAGAAATAAAAATTTTTCATGGAAAACGAATTCAGAGCCAATTTATGTACGAAGAAATGCGTTCCCGCCGGCCGACATTCCTCGCTGTTGTTGAACTCACTATCCCGCAAGCCCGTTCTCCTAAATCGCAGTTCTTCCACCCTAGGGTATGTACCGTGTACGAAATCGCATCATGGTGCATAGCTCTGAAGAGAAGAAAGGAAAAAAATAAAAGCACAACACACAGACGAGGAAAAACGACGGCATATATGCGCATGTGTCATCGCTTTGACGCGTCTGTATGCTGTGCTTTTATTTATTTTTTTAAATTTCGCGCTTCGTCTCCGGCAAGCTATGCCCCAGCTTGCCGTCAGCGTGTTTAGCAGGATGAAATTCTCAAATGAGTGAACCTCACCGCGGCGGCCGCCTGTGAGTCACGTACACTGGCATGCGCTAGTGTGAGTCATATGGGTGTTCGCAATCTGGTTTATTTTTGTTTTCTCTCCGAATAGAGCTGCGCGGCATGTCACTCACCAGTTCCTGCCGTTGTCGAAATAGCTGCACCCTATGGTCTTGCCGCATTCGGCGTCTCGGCCACAGTCTGCTCACTTTTGGGCGAGGCGCCATGGATATCTGAAGCTCCGGATTTGGGCTCGCATTTGGGAACGGAGTCACTCCATTCTCCGTGCTCAAGACAGTGCAGGTGGGGTTTTCCCACCATTTCATATCCCTCCATGCACATGAAATGGTATGTGCGTTCATTCCTTCGCCTTATTTGGAGGCCTTCCGCATTGTCTGAGATGGGGGGGCACCAATAGCGGGCTGGCGCAATGAATAAAAAATAAAATAAAAGAAAATAACGGTTAAAAATGAGACATAACGGACTCGGAAACATAGCCTCATAAAAGAAATAATTTGGCAGTTCGTGCTTGCTTATTTGTCAAACGTACAGCTCACAAAGGGGGCAAGGACATAAGAAAGGAAGACACAAGAGACCCACGAGCGCTGACTTACAAATACTGCTGTAAGTCAGCTCGCGTGTGTCCCTTGTGCCTTCCTTCCTTGTGTCCTCGTCCCTTGGTGCACTCTACGCTTCCGCCATAAAAGGAGCTTTGATTTACATAAATACAAACATACGCTTCAATTCCACATCTGCTCTCAGTACTCCAGTGCTAGCGCAGTCTGGGACAAAAAAAAACATTGCACTCGATGGTGAAATTCGAGTGGTGGGTGGCACGACATACGTAGTGCCAATGCGAACGAATGCGAACAATTGCCAATGCGAACGAAGTATGTTTTGCCGATAGTTCACACATGGGCTGCTGTGAGTGAATTACCAGAAAAATATTGCTTCGTTACCATGTGCAGTATCTCTGTACTCAGAAGGACACGAGCAACGGCTCTTAAAGCGAATATAAGTAGGTTTTACTGTGAAGCGGCCAAATGCGCAGAGAGCTCGAAAGGAGGAACCTGAAGCCGCACTCCTACTTCGCGGTGAAACGTAATTTTATCCGCGTTAGGAGCCGGTTTGGAGGGGCTCTGAAAGAGGCTCTCAAAAAGGTGCGATATTCCTGGGATGTTTAAGGTTGCCGCTTCACGAATATACTCTAACAAGAATTTTTCAAATGCGTTATGTAGAAGTTGACTTATCTCCAGTCAAATCTCAATCGAAGCGTCCTCGCGCTTTGCCCTCGCGTCTCATCACTTTTGCATGAGTAAATGTCGGAGCTCCTTGCGCGGGAATTCCCCGAGGAGGGGAGCATCGTAACCTGGCGGAGTGACGCTGCCGACTAGCCGCCGCCATGACAGCTACGTGACGCCTGAAAGGATCTAACCAATGGACATATCTGAACAGGATTACGCAGTAGCATGCGATGGAGGAGGGCGAGCATGAAAAAGTGTCCGGAAAGGACTCGCCTACCTTCGCGCGCGATTGTGGGTTCTCTGCTGCGTGTAGGAGCGTACTTTTTGGCTCAGGCGTTCGCGACGAGAGAAAGTAGTGATTAAGCCAGTTTATATATAGTCTCTTCATAAGATGTTCCAGGGTACCTTTAACCATTTCTCGTGTTCCCATGAAGTGTGACACATAATCTACATATATTGTAAAAATTTTATGCAGTAAAGACTAGAAGTCAGCAGTTTTCTGTCGTCGTCTATATTTTCTTCGTCCCTGTATGCTCTTGCGCTAGCACTATGGAGTCTAAGCGCAAAACTGACTGCTTGCCACTCTTACCGGCAAAACAGACCCACGTGAAAAGGAAACGCTATATATGAAGCTAATAGATGGATGGAGGGAGCAGCAACGTTGCAGTACTTGGCTGACAAGGTGGCGCGAGTAGATTCCGACCGAGGGGGTTGTTTTGTGTAGAGAGAGCAAGCTGCAGAAATAACAGCGCAACGGAGCACCATAAATTAGTACTGTGGCTCCATTATACAGGCTGCTTCAGCGAAGGTGACCAAGCCTATCTAAATATAAGCTTTTCGAGGTACAGAGATGGCGCCTGCAGCATTGTAATACCTGTACTTGTGAACATAAGAAAATAGTTGAATCCTGTCAACTATTAGCCTAGTTAACTGATTTTTAATGAGTCAACTTCTTAACCGGAAAAAAACGGCGCATGGTTGCAATTAGAGCTGTGTAGCTGGCAGTTAGTCTTAGCGATTTCACTTTATACAATTTCAAAAACGTCATTGCCTTCGACACTGTGCCTCAACAAATTACGGCCTTCGCGTGCGTGCTTCAAACATCGCACGTCTTTGGTCCCCAGTGTTTTTTCCTACCCCTGCTGCCCTTCTCTGCTCGCTGCTCCAGAGCAGACTCGCGAGAGAAGGACACGTGACGCGTGCGTCACGGACTGCCGTTAAGCGATGGGTGGTGCAGGGACACTTGATTACATTAGGTATGTCAATGCGATAGCCCAGAGCCTTGTCCACGAGCGCGGGGATTCCCTACTACGCCCGCAGGTCCTGTTTTTGGCTCCATGACAACTGGATACGCGAAGCCGTGCATCTCCAAGCGCCTCTTCCGACTGCCGCGGTGCCGACTCGCCCGCCGCGGAGCCGCGAAAGCAGCCGCCGTTGCGAGCCTACGTTGATCATGTGGTGCTCACGTGACACAGTGCGCCAGCCAATGACATTTTTCTGGATGGTCGAGGCTGGCTTGTTGCTCCGATGATGCTAAATTTTTTTGAGGCACACAACTGGAGGTATTAGCGCACACGAAATTCTGTAAATGAAGAAGACCATTATTACCTGCGGCCAGCTACAAATCTGTAATTGCTATCTGGTATAGTTTAAAAATTGATTACTAGAAATTATTTCACGCGATTATTAAACCGGATTCCCCTGTTTTCTGATGCCCGCCTACACTAGAACTACAATGCGTCAAGCGCCTATCGCTATATCTCAAAAAGCCGATTATTAATTATTGACGCGAGAGCATTACTTTGGTCATTGTGCGAAAACCCCGTCGTCATCAGAAACCCGGGGTCGAAACGCGGCACGCAAATGGCGCCATCACCCCTTCTGGAGCAACAGGCCGCCGACGTCCCCACCGCCACATACCGCAAAGCGCGACTGAGATGCACACTGACCCAGGGAGCCAGTTATGCGCCTTACATTTCCTCAAAAATCAACGAAGTCTAAACCATCCGCTGGTTTTGAGATAATGAAGAGCGCATAACCGCCTCAATTTGTACGTGGACGCCATGCCCACTCAAAGCCCAGTTGAGGTGTCCACTCACTCAGTGAGCCACTTACACTTGCTCTCGCATTTACACATCATAATTATTGCTTAGGTTCCCACATCATTTTCATGGTTCGTGTTCGCTGAAACAGCCAGTATACTTTTTGGTGTGGCTCTAGGACGTTCACTTCATTAGACTGCTACGAATATTTTGATGCGAAAAAAATCTACCAGCACATGTTACACAGACTGCGACAAAATAAGGCGGGCCACGCGACCGCTGGCAGCAACAGGTAAAACTGTACCACCGCGCCATCTAACGGGGCGCTTGTGGTGTGGTTGCCTCCGGCAAACGAGCTGGCGATATGCAGCACTAATCGCGAGGGGTCGCTGTTTTCGGCCATCAGGTTGTGTGGGCACTTCGGCAGGCACGACTGTCGATAACGCTTGCGCTGTTCGCTTTGCGGCGGTTAGGCAGATAACGAATCTCACCTGCCCCTGCGACGAACCACCGCTTCATGCATTATTGTCGCGGCTGATTGCTGTTTACCTGGGCTTAAAAAGAGCGCCTTACCTGCAAATAAGAGCCAGCACTCCGAAAACGAGGCATTAAGGCGAAAAACTTTATTTTTGTTTCTCGAATTGTCGCATATATTTTCGAAGCTGTCGCGCGTGAACACGATTCCTCCCGAGTAACGGCATCGCGTCTGGCGAAAATGAACTGCGATGGGTGTCACGTGGTTAACAAAAATATGGCCGCTATCGCGAGCGAGCATATTGACTAGAGTCACTGGAAACAGGAATGTTGAAAATGGGATTTAGTTCGAGTGGAGGTTCTGGAAGAGGGATGTCGATGGGTAATGTATTCGGTGTCCTTGACTAATTCTACCGATCGGGAATTCGTGTGACGCAGGCACGGTTCCTGCTGGGAACAGTGGAGTTTCTGTGGGGATCGGGGAGCTATTTACCTGCAGACGACTCGCGCCATACAACTTGGTAAGGGGAGTGAGGGAGGAAGGGGGGGCAAAGCAGGTATGGGGCAGGGGAGATCAGTGGAGGTAGTGGGAAGTGCTTATGTGTTCCATTTGTGTGACTAATTATGTCGGTCTCATGCCTCAGAATTTTCAAGACGTTGTGACGGCTCCTGCGGGAGGGGGAAAGTGGTGGTTTTTTTATGATTTTCAGCCAGTCTGCGCTGTAAAATTAGCGTGAAATCTATTAACAGCAGGCGCACGCTGTCAGACATAGGACAGGCTGGCGACAATATATTATCTACTGTTGCCAATCGAGTCCGCAACAGTAGATAATCAACAGGAGTGGTTTCCCACAAGAGCAAGGACGAGGAGTCAGGGAGGTTGAGCAATAAATCAACAAGACAAATCTGTTTGCACTAATTACTTCATGCCGCAAATAAAAAAAACTGTACAGGATGAAACAATGCAATGAATGAAAGGCGACGGACGAAGCAGTCGGCCGCTCTTAAATAGCCGTTTCGTCTGCAGTTCCCGCCTTTTCCGCCAATGAGCAGGGATTCTCCATGGGCGTTGAGTTTGGGTCGCGACGTTGAAATTTATCTCAGAGCTGGTGCTGAGGGGACATCCTTTTTTTCCTTGACCTTCACGAACATCCGACGTGAATTAAACGCGAACGCCAGTGGTTCTTAGATCCGCCTCAAGCCTCCAGGAATGGCAGCAGCACGGCAGTTATCCAAGCAATGCATTGGGTGGTTCGACCAAACCACAGCTGTAGGAAGATCACGTGACGGCGGACTCCCGGAGAGGGAAGCGGGAGGGGGGTTGTCGTGTCTCCCTAACCCGGACAGACATGGTGCGTCAGGCATTCGCTGCCTGTTTGGAGATCACCAGGCAAAGGAAGGAAAAAGAGGGGCTCGTTGCACATGACGGAAGCCAACAGCCACCGAGACCAAAGAGCATAGAGGATGGTTTTTTATTTTATTTCTTTTGTATTTTTGTTTGTGGTGTTTATCAACGGGAGATTAAATGGGGTAATTATTTTCAAAGATAATTGATTACAAAGCAGAAGAAAAAACAAACACATGCCGCCTGCGTGGACCCGGTGCCACGAAATAAAATAAAAAACATCCCCTTTCCTCCTTGGTCTCGGTGGCTGCTGGTTTGAGATGGGCTCTCGTGGCTGTTTTAAGGCGAAAGCCTTTAATGGCTCATACCGTCGTCCATCCGTTAGCAAAGCGTGTCACACGCGTTTTAACTCGGGAACTAAAAAAGATAGAGGAAAACCAATGGTTGTTGCAGATAGATGAGATAAAAATGATGGTGTGGTTTGGTTTATGGGGTTTAACGTCCCAAACGACTAAGGCTATGAGAGACGCCGTAGTAGAGGGCTCCGGAAATTTGGACCACATCGGGTTCTTTCACGTGCACTGACATCGCACAGTACACGGGCCTCTAGGATTTCTCCTCCAAAGAAATTCAACCGCCACGGCCGGGATCGAACCCGCGTCTTTCGGGTCAGCAGCCGAGCACCATAACCACTGAGCCACCGCTGCGGCCGAACAAAATCAACCTAGAAGCCAAGTTTCAATGAATGTAGAATAATCAGTTAATTAATTATAGGAAAAATGTCGAAATTGCGTCAAAATAGCGCAATCGGCGATATAGCCACGGGAACGATGTGACGTCACATCCACCGGAAGTCGTCACGGCATAGTGCCCTCGGCTTTCGCCTCTCAACACTTTAGTTGCCAAAGTGTCCTCGCAATTGCTTGTGTCACTCCGCAGGTGCACAAATCTCTCGGACGCTGGTGACAAGCGTGTTTTTCCGTAGAAGCGGTCCCCCGTGACTCGCCAGTCGTCGGCAAAGTGGTTCGGGCGTTAAGGCAACCCGGATGGAGGCAGGGTCACAACAATACCTACTCACCACAAAGCGAAGAGCGCACGCTTAGTCGCGCGTGCGCCTCGCCGAATTGCGCCCATGACATGGTCCGCTTAACGTTGGATATCAACGACTTGCTCGCCGCAAGCGTAGAAAAATAGACTGATCAACACCAATCAACATCACAGTGCACCGTTTGAAGCGCCGCGATGCAGTTGTGCCTGTATTTGCCAGCTGTCGCGCACCCCGCCTTATTCTGTGGCCTGTTGTATGAGTATTCTCCTTAAATATCGCAGGTAAACTTCGGTTACTTGTTATCTTCTCGCACGAATCCGATACAGTTTATGTACGTTGGACTTCTCTAAAAAAATATCGAAACTCATTTCGGCATCGCAGGAATGAGGCGCACAGACCATATTCGGTATGTCCCGGTTATATGCCAGTGGGGCAGGTAGACGGGAAGAAAGACAGTCTCCCTTGTCCAGAAAACAAGGGTCTTCTCAACGTAATTAACTCTGCTCCCTTAAGCTATTACGAGCCCACGAAGTCTGTCGATTCGCCAAACTTACCTGGGCACGCCAGGATCTCAACGAAGATGTGTCGTCCCCACATGTCTGCGTGCCTGACTAGGGCTTTTTGGATCTCATCGTAAGTCGCCGAACCAGCATGGCTGGGGTATGCGCAGCCTGACGCATCTCTGCGTGCGGGGGTGCCTACTGACCAACGTGTCCACTGCTCCCACTTGTTAACGTGATGTGATCAATGAACAAACATGACGCCAATTTGCTCCCTTGGGGTGTCGTTGCTCGCTCTAGCTACATGTCCTGCACCGTTGGCCTCCTGGTATGCCACATTGACCTTTCACCGCCATGCTTTGCGACGCAACGTCGGCAATGATCCGCTGCTTGAGTGTGCCTATTACATGTTAATAATTATTTATCGTCGTCAGAGCCTGTAGGAAAAGGCCCCTTCCACTGAGCTTAAAGTAGTCCGTCCTACGCCAACTGTTACCACCTCATCACATCCACAAACGCTTCCCAATCTCGTCCGCTCACGTAGCTCTGCATCCCACTGCTACATTGGAGGAGCGACCAGTGTTGCCTAGAACGATTCAAGTTACCCGGTGCGTTTCTGCTGAAAAAGATTGACTTTTTGGCACTCTGTCCTCTCAAAGGTATCGTTCACTGTACAAAGTGGGAAGTAAGGTGTAAAATGAAGTGTATACTTACGCTGACCCCGCACAGTGATACGCCGTGAATGACCCGCTGTTACGTGACGGCAGGTGATGTTAGCCGACGTGGCCCAGTTAAGGCTGAATTTCATCCACATGGCATTTTGTCCACCCCTGGTTGAGAAAGCTAGGAGAAACAAGTTTGTACAAGCATAAGCAACAGTCTACTTTAGACCGAAAACAACAAAGGCATGTCAATGAAGCTTCTGATTTTCGTTTTCAGACAAGTACGTACAGTTCAATCTCATTTTAATGAGCTTTTGTGAAACTGTTTTCATGTTCTTTTTTCGTTTTCACCGTATCTTGTGTACTGATGGCGGGTTGCTCATAGCTGCACGTTATAGCTGAGTACTTTTATTTTAGATATGACCTTACACTTATAAATAGTGTGTACGTATCACTCTCAATTATCGTCATTTCATTTTTCACGTTTATTATAGGTCACCCCATTCTTCTATGAGATTTAGTTCTGAGCAATATGATGTATTAAACGAGTTGGTTGTCCGCTTGATTTCAAGTGCATTCTTTCTTCTTCGTGATTTTAATTTACTAGCAGTTAACTGGGATGACCATATGCCCATGTCTGACAGTTAATACGGGTGCGTTTTTTTCATTAACCTCTGCCGGGATTTTAATTTTAGGCCGCTTCTTCTGCAGTCTACACAGTCTACACAGCAGTATGCTACCGTTCGTGGTCTCATTCTGATTACTACACCTCACGCTGCTTCATGTGTAAGATATATGACTAGTTTAAGTAGTCACTGCCTCATTTATTTCGAACTTCACCCTTCCTGTTACCGCCACCACAACGTCATAAGTTCAAAACGTCAAACAAAAAAACTCTATAAACCGCGAACTGATGAACTTCATCGCTTACTTCATTCCATGTTTCCGGACTCGCTGTGCTTAGGAAAATGGGGGGCTTTGATTAAAGAAAAAATAAATTTCTTCATTAATAAATTGATCGCTCAGGCATGCTTTATATGTAACTCAGATGCCTTGTTTAACCGCGCGCCTGCGACGCCTAGTGAAGAGAATGAAAAGGCTATATGGGCGGGCCAAGGTAACACAAACATCTGGTCGCTGCAAAGGTTATTCTGCCGCCCACACTGAGTAAAAGCAAATTGCGCCCCAGATAGACAAAGAATCCCATAAACTCACGCGCCTTTATATTTTGAGAAATAATTCGGGAAAAATTTGGAATGTGTTCAGCGGGAATGTGTTGGAATGTTGGAATGTGTTCAGTTAATTGATGTCTTCATAACAAACATTCATGACTCAAAGCTTGTATCGGGTGTTGTAGGCGAACATATAAGTGATCACTTGCCGATATTCTTAATGACCACTCACTCGACTCACACGCTAGAAGTACAAGAAAATATTCCTATAAGAGTAAGAGACATAAATGATTTCACTCTAGATACTTTTCGTTGCAGCCGCCGCGGTGGCTCAGCGGTTATGGTGCTCGGCTGCTGACCCGAAAGACGCGGGTTCGATCCCGGCCGCGGCGGCTAGAATTTCTTTGGAGGAGAAATTCTAGAGGCCCATGTACTGTGCGATGTCAGTGCACGTTAAAGAACCCCAGGTGGTCGAAATTTCCGGAGCCCTCCACTACGGCGTCTCTCATAGCCTTAGTCGCTTTGGGACGTTAAACCCCAATTAACCAAACCAAACTTTTCGTTGCAATATAGCAAAGGCTGACTGGTCAGAACTTTTGAGCATGAAGGACCCTGAAGCTGCTTGCAGCTGCTTTCACAGAAAATTTGTCAGTATTTATGATGAGCATTTTTTGTATAAATCATTCAAGCCGTCACGCAGAGCAAAAAAACCGTGGATCACAAGGAACTGCATAAAAGAAATGCGCAGGAAAAGTAAATTGTACCAAGTGTTTTTAAAGAATAAAAACGATAACACGCTCAAAGAGTTCAAAGCACAAAGAAACAAAGTAAACAGCCTACTGCGCTATGAAAAAAAGAAGGTATTTCCACAACTTATTCAATAGTGAAGTAATGAAAAAACCTGACCTCGTTTGGCAGCACCTTAATCGCGTTCTCAATCGTAGGCCTGAATGTGCAAGCAAAACACACTCGATTACTTTAGAAGGCGAAGTAATATCAAACGCACGTTTGGCAAACTCATTCAATGAATATTTTGTATCGCTATCAAGCAGTACTTATGATTCAAGCTGCGTGCAATATTTAGGTGCAGGGACGAGCGACAGTGCGTTTTTAGCGCCAACTGATACAAATGAAGTTTTCAGCACTTTCATGTCAGTCAAAAACAGCAACTGCTGCGATATTGACGGGCTTCAAATACGACCGGTCAAACATGTCTTGGACCTAATCTCTCCTATACTCGAAGATATTTTTAACCTCGTTTTTCAGCATGGCATTTTTCCGAAACAGTTGCAGCTTGGAAAGGTAACAGTTTTGCACAAAGGCGGTGACAAAAACGAACTCACAAATTACAGGCCTATTTAAATTTTACCAGTTTTTTCAAAAGGTCTGGAAAAAATAATTAATTTCCGCGTAATGTCATTCGCAACAAAACATAAACTAATCACAGATGCGCAATTTGGGTTTATGAAAGGGCTGTCTACCGAGACGGCACTTTTGACACAGAAGGAAATAATATTAGACGCTTTCGAGCTAGAAATGTGCGCATTAGGCATATTTATAGATTATTCTAAGGCCTTCGACACCATTAACCACGATACCCTGTTATTAAAGTTGCAACATTATGGCTTCCATGGCGTTTTTCTTCAGTTGCTAAAATCCTATCTTCAATACCGCCGTCAGCAAGTTGTCATCAATAATCATTTGTCAGATGTACGAGCAATTCACGCAGGAGTACCTCAGAGAAGTATTTTGGGGCCTCTGCTGTTTTCTTTTTACATCAATGATCTGGTAAACATTGACAACACAGCAAAATTCATCATATACGCTGATGATACCAGCATACTTCTAATAGGGTCTGATGCCGAGCTTCTTATCTCACGCGCAAATGTACTTCTAAATAAACTACATTCCTGGAGCATTGTTAATTCGCTTGCCATAAACAACAGTAAGACAAAAGCTGTTTTTTTCAGGCCGAAAAACCGAAACATAGACACGCCGGCCATACTCCATCTCGGCACTGCAAATATTCAGATAGCGTCGCAAGTTAAATGTTTTGGTGTTCTGTTCGAAAAAAATATGTCCTGGAATGCTCACATAGATGCAGTTGCCACTAAAATTTGTCGCATTACAGGGATCCTGTGCAAATTGCGATATTTTGCTCCTGTTTCCATTAAACGGCTTATTTTCAGTGCCCTTTTTACTTCACATATTAACTACTGCCACCTAGTGTGGGGTACAACTACTTTGTCAAATATTACTAAACTTCACCTCCTACAAAAAAAGGCAATTCGTATAGTTGCAAACGCTGCATACGACAGTCATACTGCACCTCTCTTCAGGAAACTAAACATTATCACACTTCCTGACATTGATAAAACAATGCTCCTTAAGCGTTATTCTAACGGAATTAAACCGAATAAAAACATTTTAGGCGGCATAGCAAACCTGACACCTAAACGAAAAACACGGAATACCCGCAGTACTGAACTGCGGGAAATACCTCGAGCACGCACTAACTATGGGTACCAGATGCTACATAATATGCTCCCGTCGCTTCTAAACAAACGAGTTGTTTCATAGCCACAATACTGTTTATTTTTGGAAATATATCATAGCCACAATAATTGCACTTTCTAACTTTTTCTGTATTGCACCGTACATTGTATACTTCATTAAACACTCTACTAATCTTGTAATTGTTTTGCTTATGTCCTGATTTTGTGCCACATCCTCCCATGTCTGATGCGTTGTGTTTGTATTCTAGTTTTGTTGCCAATGCCATGAGTTTTAGGGGCCGTGAACCCCGTCAAGCCCAGCTAGAGGCTTTTTGTTCACGGTCCTCAGCATTGTTGATGCTGGAATAAAAATGATGATGATGATGATGAAATAAGCCGAATAAAGCAGATCACTCCGAGCACAGAAACACTCCAAGACACGAGTGACTGCTGCAAACTGTTTCATGGACTTTTTGCCTCGTGTCTTTCATCCACTTTGTCGACCTGTTACCCTGATTCTTGTACTTCCTACTTTTTCTCCATGAATCCTATACTGATCGACTCCAGTAGTGGATCATGTTTAATTGAACGACCAAAGATTTCAGCTTCCACAGTTATCGATGGCATAACAACAAAGTTCTTTAAATGGACTCTTCGTGAAATCTTCGTACAGCCATTACAGATTGTTCCTTCCCCCATGACTAGAAGGCGGGCAATGTGTTTCCTTGACATAACTAAGGTAACACTGCTTCAGTACCAAACTATTGCCCAATTTCATTACCCAGCGTGCTCTGTAAACTTCTTGAACCCGTAATTTACTCTTAACTTCATGCTTTCCTTGAGTCTAGCAACTTCTTCAATTGTTGTCAATAAGGCTTCACAATTTTTTTTTCGTGCGAAACACAACTCCCATCTTCCTCTAATGACGTATTTCGTGCTGGGGATGCTAACGTTGTTGTGAGATGTATTTTTTTCCAGATTTTGGTAAGGCGGTTGTCACTGTTACTCATGATTTGCTGCTAATTATACTCAGTGCTTTGAATACTGGAATAGGGAAAATGTGGCAGCGGTTTAACTTAGTTAAACCGAGTAAACAGGCGAAAGCAGGAGGTTCATTTTAAAAATTGGAGGTAACACTTTAGCTCCGCCAGCAAGGTATGATGCGAAGTGGGTTAATGCCCACAAAAGCGGAATTGGTATTTTTCTACGTAATAAATATAGATGGCTGGGAGTCCTCCTATCACTACCAGCGCAGTGGCGCAGCGGTTAAGCGATGCGCCACAGTCCTGGGAGGTGACAGTTTCTCTCAGAGCCACCGGTAGGGACATTGGGACCCATGTTGATCATTTCTGAGCCCGTTCTCGGGCAGCTGGCGCGGCGCTCCTCCGAACTTATCCGAGTTACTACCTGACCTTACCGTAGTAATGCCGCAGCCACACGGGCAGTTTAACCGCGGTTGTGCTTAACCGCGGTTGCTGAACTTAACTGCGGTTATCTTGAATCACTGTTCACCGTTGTCAAACGGCTCGCCACCGTTCTCTGTAACGGGGCAACCAACGAAGTGACGCGGTGATCCGGAGCGAAGCGACATCTGCAAATATCTTTCAACGCAGTGTGTATAGTGCTGTCTGACGGCGCCGTCCGGTGGCAGCACTGCATCCACCGCCGTACACATCCCCGCGCCTACCGCAAACAGTCCGTGCCGAGACAATATCTCTACTGCGGAACCCTGGCGCCAGCGCCAGAAAACCGTGCTAAAATTTTGTGCTCTCGTAAATAATAAGAGCTGGGATAAGGGAATGTCAAAAATGAATCCTACTTGAGGTTCGCTGAGCAGTATGGATTTGATGGTAGGAGTAATAACTGGGATAGAAGCCAGTTTTACGTTCACGCCAGCGTAGCAGCTGCCGCCGTTCAAGCGCGGGTGAACCGACCTGCTTGAACGCCACCTTCGCTGCTAAGGCGTCGCTGAAATGGATCATCTATATTTATTTTAATATGAGACAATGAGGTCGTCAGTAAGGCAGTGCCATAGGTTGGCCACTTACTATATAGCGCTGGTCAATTCGAAAGCGCTGTCAGCTGTGGCTTCAATGCGATATAAAAGGCCTAGCGACGACTGTATGGTGTAGGTCACCAGAGCGCCTTCGTCCGCCGTGCTCGTGAGCGGCACCACTGCAGTAACCTGGCTGAATCCAGCGCTGCGGGCGTTGCGAACCTGTCGCCTACTTTAACGATGCGGCAGGGACCGGATTGTTTTCTCCGTAAAGGCGGTAGAATGCGTAGCTTGAGCATCGTGGCACATTGCTGCAGTAATTGCTGCGCAGCAGGACGGTGCTCGCGAGCTGCATAAAAGCGCCGCCGGACGGGTCTATGCACAATGCCTATTTTGATGAGAATTGCTCTTCAAAGATGATTTAATGCGAAAAAGTACGTCCTTGAAGCGGGTAAGTCCCTGTGCTTTTCGCACTCGGACGACTGCGGACCTTTCGATCCACAGACGCCGCCAACTTCTCGGTCAATGACGCAAACCTAGGTCGCCAAGCTCGGTTTACAATAACTATGGTTAGCAGCGTAATGGGGGTTTGGTCCGCTGTGAAGACAGCAGTAACCACAGTTAGCGAAAACCGCGTTTACGTCAACCGTGGTTAAGCGCGCACGTGTGACAAGGTAAGCTCGGGTAAGGGCGACCCTGTTGCTAGGCGACGGTACAAGAAAGATGGGACGGTTGACAATATTTTTGGTCGCTGTTGGTGAGCGTATGAGCGTTTTCGCACTAATATTTCCTTTCCAACCTTAGCCAAGAAGACTCGGTTAATGATTGACACACCTATTCCCGCAACTTCTGGAGTACCTCGAAGTTCTGCATTAGGTCCTCTCTTGTTTCTAATTTGTTATTTCTGCCTAACAATGTTATGTCCCATATAACATTTTTCGCAGTTGATTGCATGCTATATCGTTTAATTATTAATCCCTGCGATGAAGCATGTTTACAATCTCAGACAATTTCTTCCCGGTGCAGCGAGTAATGCAAATACATGGGTATTTGTGGGCGCCCTCGTGTTAACACATCTCACTATCTTCTTAATGACACGCAGTTATCGGCTGTTTCATCGTACAATTATCAGGGTGCTCACATAACACGCTACCTTTCTTTAAAAATGCACGTGAACGTATATAAGCAGGCTAACCACACACACTGGTTCCCCCCCCCCCCCCCCCCCTTGATACTTGATAGCTACAAACAGCTCCGTGAAGCTCAAAGGGGTGCAGACACCAGATTTTTGGCTGCATGGCGTGTTCTTTGTTTCAAACGTTACGCATGGCCCCAGAACGTGTGATACGCACTACGCGATTCATAGATGCGCGGTAAATGTTTTATAATTGCATTATATAAACTGAGCGATTTCGGTTTCGGTTTATGTGTCTGAGTGCCGGGGCGTGTTACGTTGTCGCGGCCAGGAAAGAGCAGCAACTCTGGTCACACGGGCTCCAAAACCTGTGACGCACGGATTGCGGCGTCGTCTGCTCTCGTACACATGCTGTGCATACCAGTGCTTTTCGTAATGCCGTCAAACTTGGTCGATCCTGAGATATGCTGAGAAAAGCCAAGCGCGCGAGGGACGTCGCAGAGTTCTGAAAACAAGCAGCTCGCTTCGGCCGATGTCAGTCGGCATACCGCGTACGCCAACGCGGCTTCCGCGTTGTATTTTGTTTTGCCGCAGTACGCCGACACCGATGCTAGGCGGGCGTCTGTGTCGGTGGCCGGTAACTGACAGCGCGCCAGTCGGCCGACCCCATAACACTGCGACACGATGTCTCACTGTTCGTACAGACCAATACCCGTCGCTGTCTTCAATTTGCTCCGCCCGCGCATGCGCACTACTAGACTACTCAGGGCCCCGTGGCTGCTGACTAAGATGCATCGAGTGCCTTAAGTATATATCTACACGCTCATTAAAAAACCGTTCCTCATGGCTATGAACACCCATGTGAAGTGGACTATGGACAATCACTTCACCAGCAGCCTATGCGAGTACCTCGCCGAAACTGGTCTACACTCCTTCTTTTAACTTTCTGTAACCTACATTCCACTCCCCCTTTTCTCAACTTATGCCTCATGGCAGACTTCTCGAATAAATAAAAAAAAAACCATGTTACTTTGTCTACTCCATTAACAACTAGGCGCCACCACAGTTTAAACATTTCTCCACTTTACGCGCACTGAAACGTATAAATACAGCTTCTTCCCACGTACCACCGAATGCTGGAGTTCCCTGCCTTGTGAAATGCGTTCACTTCTATTTCCGCAATTTTTTGTTTCCACTGAACGTCACTGACACCCTGTGTTGTTCACTCTATACTGTATTTTGTTTCCACTTTTTTATGCATGCACGCTTGTATGTGGGAACATACAGGATATTTCACCCAACATTTTACATTATTTTTAAAAATATGCTTTTTCAGTGAGAAGTGCGCTTTTTTCGGCATAACACTGTCAGCGGTGTAGTACACCACAATAGAGCTAAGACGTGCTAAGCAGCAGACTGGTCAATTAATATTGAATAGTTAACTTTAAAACCATTCCTGTTAGACTCCTTAATTACTGACCGGACTGTATAGCCAACCGTAAGCAATATCAATATCAGTTTTGATTATTTCCAAAACGCGGTTACGCTCGGCGCTGTTGCCCACCAAAGTTTGGCTACATCGCACCTAAATGCATGCGCTTGCGAGAGGCTTGCAGGAAAAGCAACCTCTCCAGTGCACTTAAGTCGTCGAAATAGGGGAAATTTGTTGGACCACAGCGCCGAGGGGGACCACATTTTCGAAATCATAAAAACAGATATAGGTATTACTTGCGGTCGGCTACACGCTTCTAAATAATTAAAGAGCCTAACAGTAATGGTTAGACGTTAACCATTCAATATTAGCTAACCGACCTGGTAGCTTGCACGTCTTAGCTGTATTCTGATGTATTAGACCGCTGAGAAGGCACGCCAAAAAAAAACCGCTCTTCTAACTAAAAAAGCCTATTCTTTTTAAATTATGTAAAGTCTTAAGTGAAGAACCCTGTATACACGTTTTACATGTATTCCATATCCCCGCTCCTGCCATAGCCCCTGCGGGGCGGCAGTATATACGAATAAATAAATAAATAAAGAAAGAAAGAAAGAAAGAAAGAAAGAAAGGAAGAAAGGAAGGAAGGAAGAAAGAAAGAAAGAAAGGAAGAAGGGAAGTAAGGAAGAAAGAAAGAAAGAAGGAAAGAGAGAAAGAAAGAAAGAAAGAAAGGAAGAAAGAAAGAAAGAAGGAAAGAAAGAAAGAAAGAAAGAAAGGAAGAAAGAAAGAAAGAAAGAAAGAAAGAAAGAAAGAAAGAAAGAAACAAAGAAAGAAAAAGAAATCTCTTGCTTGTTTAGCAAATTGTATTCCATGTATTCGCTAAATGCGTGCCTCAGGTTAAGTGTACTGGATTTAGCATTTGCCGCGCGATTACCTACCTCCCCCAGGAATATGCCCATGACGACGAATGCATCTGAGCTCTGCTTCTGATTACACATCTGTAAAATCGGCACGAATTGTGAGCTGCATTATACTTAGGTCAAACAGTGCGTTTACTTGTGCCTGTTGTGCGTTTACTTGTTTCTGCAGTGCGATAACAGTGCAAGAATCACTGATGAACGCGAGTGCCAGCTGAGGGATCGCTTCATCCAGGCTGTTATGTCAGCACCTCGTAGGACCGGCGTTTATCGCTCGTTGTAACTGCTTTCTTCTAAGCGTCGAGTGCAATGATTTTACATTGGTTCATCTGGAAGCATGCTGGGCGCTCATTTGTGGTAATAAAAATAGCTGAATGTTGTCCTCGAGCGACGCCGACCACTGCTAGCACCTTAGGTGCCTGCAGCTTTGCTCGGCAGAATGGGTCACGCCGCCTAGCAGGGGCGCTTCCCGCTCGATGTATTTGCGTCCTAAAATATGAGCATTGCACCCATTTTCCGATATAGTCAAAACTATATGCTCGATGGCAATTTTTATTCGCTTAAGGTTCGAAACTCGCTCTGCACAACCGCCGCCATCGCACATGCGAACCCGTCGGACTCGCTAGGCCTATTCGTACCGCTGGTCAGTGTCGAAGGATGAACATAGGAAATGTAGTCGCTCACTTCGCTCATTCGTAGTAGGGAGAAGGTGTGGAGAGGAGCAACCAGTAGCCGTCTCACCGACGTAAAGGTTTCGCTCGGCCGTAGATAGTGGCGCCGGCTGGTGCGCCCGCAACGGCATGTTTGCCGGAATCGAGTAAGAATTGGAATAGACTCAGGATTATAACAGATTGGCGAGTGGGACAAGAATTCTACTGCACTTCTTTCCCATCAAGGCTGCTGACCGCTCCAATTTTTTTTTCAGAAAATTTTGGTAGGAAAAATTGGCGAAAAGAGAATTGTCACGGGTTTTCAAGGAGCGTTAAAATCCGAAATTTCTGCATTTTTCTACAAATTACCGGACTTTAGAAATTATTTCAAAGTGCTGGAAATTTGCCGGAAATAGAGAATATCGTTTACGGCACAGAACATCATTGAATATAAAAACGGAATCTATACAACGAATACTGCAAACGCAGATTTTTCGTGACACATCGTTGGATCACCCGCCAGATTTTTTTTTTTCATGTTGGGGGGGGGGGGGGGGGGGGGGGGGGGGGGGGTTGGAGGCGGCGATATTTGGGCTACTTTTGTTTTTTGGGGTTTTGGGGGTTGTTTCCGTTTGCGCCTATTCAAAACGGTAGTGGAGTTTCACGAAATCTGTTAATGTTATTCGGCTGAAATGGCCTAACGATACATTCGAATATTTTCGCGAATTTGAGCTGCTTCATATAAGACAAGCGTAGAAAACTCATTCATGTTCGAACACTTGAGCGCACAATTGCGCTTATGGAAGTAGCGAGCCTGCAGGAAATTTTAGTGACATCAGAAATCCCGGAAACCGGTCGAGTATTCAGGTTAGAAGTTCGAACATTGTATTGCTTTGTTTTACACCGACGCTTATGAATGACTGAACTCCTGTGATGGCGGACTCAATTTCGGCGATGCCTGCAGCGCTTGGAGTTGAAAAAAATCGCACAACGAATCGCAGAAAGCTACGAGAGAAGGCATGGACATGAGATGGCCTGTGAACGCCCGTTTTTTGCACTGCAGGGCACGTTCAGCCTCGCCAGCAAGTGTTAGCAGACTGGCCGTCCACCCACGTAACATTTCCCTCCGTCAGTAGCGATGGGAAAGCCGGCGGTTAGAGACACTGACGCAACATATGATTCACGACACCTCGGGGACCGGGAAATAAAGCAGCCAGCCTGACAAGACCCTGCACTTCGCGCAGAGCACAGCGTGAGGAGAATAGGCGTCGGAGTCAAGGCTCCGTAGTGCGTATACCGCCGAAGCCGTCGCAAAGAGGATGCGACGTTGCGACCCTGCGGTGAATGCAACCAAAGCTGAGACAAGGCTGCTTCGGCTTCAAGACTCCGCAGTGCTCGCCGCGCAAGTCGAGCAAGGAGGCGTCGGAGAGAATATGCGGAAACCAAAGGAACCGAGAAGGCGTATGCCGGGACAACCCGGCAAACAGTGGTATCGCCCGTGGTTAAGTAATGACCTCAGGGCATTACCACGGACTTGCGATTCTACTCGGCTAGAGGGGTTTCACAATATTCTAGTTTTGTACCACCCGTTGCTGAACTTCACGTTACATTGCCGTAAACATGGCGTGCATTTCACCTCGAAGGTATGGTTTTGTACTGGGTTGAGTTACAGTGAAATGTGCTATTATGCAGTAGGTTATGATTGTACCGCGTTATCGCCGTGTTAGTGGCGTTGTGGGCTGCAGTTCGAATCTCCATTTGTCACTGAGGTCTTTTCATTTTTTTACTCATGATCTGTTCATGCCGTGGTTTATCTTTTAGGTCAAATATTGATAACGCTTTCCCTAAAAGCGGGACCCGTGTCGGCCTCGTTACCCATTCAGATTCCTTACCCCAGGGAAGTATGCTTAAAGACGAAATGAGCAGTAAGCATCACGAAAAAAAATTGGATCTCTGCGCTTACCAATCAGTTGTTCAGACGACGATGCCAAGGAGAGGTCAACTTGGGTATTGCTCCAGCACTGCACGACAACTTCCGTATTCGGCGCCACGTATACTGTACCACCGGGGGCAGTGTAGGTAGCGTTAAGAAAGCGTACGAAGATGTCATGGGGTTCTAAGTCGTAGCAGTACGGATCCTGTGGAGGATCCCATTTTCCATCGACGCATCGAGCTGTGCGGGGCCCTCCGAGACGTAGCTCCCCAACAGGTTCACAGTGAAACACCAGCTCGGTTCCATGTTCGAAAACACCTCTAGGCCCCACTGGAATGCCTTTGTGATGTGCCTTGAAGCGCTCCTGTCTTTCAGAAAATTTGCAAGCTTTTCTTTCGTGGTTGCTTTCATTATCTGCAGAGAGAAGGAAACAATCTTCAGTTAGTACCCTGTCCGATTTCTTCGCGTGGGTAAATGCGATGTTTGAAGAGGTGAACAACACAGAGAACAACTATTCATTAATAAAAAATGACAGCGCATTTGCGCAGGTAGGCGAAATGCGAATAAGGTGCGCTAGCAGTTTAGTTTTCACTTCGGTTCCGGTGTTCAGATCCAGCGTTCACGGACGACAGTTGTTCGGGTAGCGATAATGGGTTAATCGCCATACATGCGGTATTGGCCATTCTCTCTATTGACACAGTAAATATCTGATAGTCTTCCTACCTCTCCTGGCGCAGTGGTCAATCGATGCGCCACTACCCTTCTTTTCTTTTTAAGGCGGAAACCTTTAATACCTCATCCTTGTAAGCAGCAGTTGTCGACAGAAATTTCACGCTTTTCAATTGGTCGAAACGGTCGTGACGTCACAGTGCGCGAATTTCAAACGGGGCCAATTGTACTTTGGCTACTAACCATGCAACCAATCAAAGGGACCGTATAGTGATGCTTCAAGTAAGTGGCACTGAGTTTAGGTAATTGCTTACTTAACAAATTAGCCTAATTAACCTTTCTAGTCAGACCAGATCAATAAATAAAACCGAGAAGGAAATTAGCCGAGCTCGGGAATCGAACCCCGGTATCCAGAGTGCGAGACGAGCACGCTACCACTCCGCCATGCCAGCCCGATGATTTGGAATGAACAAAGGCGCGTCTAGTGAATACGGTGTCTTCGTTCACTCCCATCTTCCCCCCTTCCCGTTACGACGAGGTTTAGGTGTCCACCGAGATATGAGAGACAGATGCATTTTCTTTCCTCAAAAACCAATTTACCGACGAGCAAAGCGTATAACCGAACGGGCGTTCTATGGACTCCCTGGAAGCGTTGCAAGACGCTGTCGCGTTCCGCTCTTAGAGGCGGGTCGGTCGGTCGGTCGGTCGGTCGGTCGGTCGGTCGGTCGGTAGGTCGGTCGGTCGGTCGGTCGGTCGGTCGGTCGGTCGGTCGGTCGGTCGGTCGGTCGGTCGGTCGGTCGGTCGGTCGGTCGGTCGGTCGGTCGGTCGGTCGGTCGGTCGGTCGGTCGGTCGGTCGGTCGGTTGGTTGGTTGGTTGGTTGGTTGGTTGGTTGCGGCTGAGGAAGGACGAAAAGGAAAGTGCACGGGGCCTGCCTGCCGACTGGCTGAAGCCGAGCCACCACCGCTGCCACGTGCAGAAAGAAGAGAGTTGAAAGGTAAGAAAAAAGAGAAAAACAGAGAGAGTAATTACGTGCGTCGCAACAACCGCGTCCGCCGAAGCGGACGCTGGCTGAAAAAACAGATAAGCGGCCGTAGCCCGAAGGCTGCAACCCCCTCTTAGAGGCGAAGCTTAACATCTTAACCTCACATCAGTGATCCACAAGCAGCAACTCCAAGCTTAAGGCCTTCGCCTCACCGCACTTAAGGTCAACAAAGTGCCCCCTGAATTTTTTTCTTTTGCATCATAAATGTTTGCCTTTAAGCGAGAGATTATTCACAGTGTTATTTCTCCATTGATCATTGTTCTTTCGCTGTACTGATTTGTCGCTGTGCTCTTTTGTCCAGCGCGCGCTTCTGACGAGTAATGCTGTTTCCCTGTGCTGTTTGCCGCTATGCTGTTTTTTCCCTGTGCTGTTCTGTCTCTGTGCCGTTTTTTCCTTGTGTTTTTGTGTCGCTGGGCTGTTTTATGTGCGCTGTTTTGACGCATGCTGTTTGGACGTGTGCTGCTCCTTCGTGTCCACGGTACACTCATTACCGAGGGCACTCACACACACCGGTCGGCGAAGGATCAGTCATTGATCTAGCCATTGCGGGATCCTCGGCAGAAACCATTTCCAGCGTCTCTCAAAATTGGCGGTACGTAACTAGACGTTGGGAAGAATCTCCCAGCACACAGCACGGCTTATGAAAAATTCTCTCCCTCATGGCGCATCCGCCTACTCTGGACGCTTGCTCATGTCTGTCTTGCTGGCAATGAGGCGGCTTATAACCTAGTTCGAGAACTATACCGCTGAGCTGAGTCGTGCCACCCGCCCGCCCGCTACTCCGACAAGGAGAGGTAGTTTTCTTACAGAGAAATCCTAAAGTGCTACAGGCTTGCAAGACTCAGAATCGCCCCCCCTCCCCCCCCCCCCCCCCCCCCCCCCAGGAGGTAAAACGCTCTCCAAATGATCTGTCAAAGCCCGGCATGAACTTGAAACACTATCCAAGTCCACAGTTGTATAGCTTCTATTCGAAAGGCTCTACTAAGACAAATGCAAATATTGTCATAGCAAAGCCGATCGAAATCATACCATCTGGAACTGCCCGCAGTGATTACTTGCGAGTCAATTCATTTCATTGGGAGGCTCTAATGCTCAGCCCCAACCCGGGCACACAGGTCAAGCTTCGTCTGGTGGCTGGAGACGCCGCCGCTGCACAAAGGATAAGCGGGGGTGGCTTCGGGTTGCTCTTCTGTCCGCTAGTAACAAAGTTTCACCATCATCCCCACCTGGGGATCTTTAACGTGCACTGACACCGCACAACACGCGGGAGCATTTTGCCTTTCTCCAGCCGTGGTGGCTCAGTGGTCACAGCGCTCGGCTGATGAACCGAAAGACGCGGATTCGGTCCGGGCCGCGGCGGTCGAATTTCGATGGAGGCGACATTCTAAAGGCCAGTGTACTGTGCGATGTCAGTGCGCGTTAAAGAACCCCTGGAGGTCGAAATTTCCGGAGCCCTTCACTAAGGCATCCCTCATAGGCTGAGTCGCTTGGGAACGTTAAACCCTTACAAACCAAACCAATTTTGCGTTTCGCCTCCGTCGAACGCGGCTGCGGAGTTCGGGTTCTAACCCCGGAACACTGGCTCAGTAGCTGAGCGCCTAACCACTCAACAACCAGGGCAGATCCACTAATATTTTACTTTCATAGAAATGCGACCACCCTGGCAGGGCTCGAATCCGTGACCTTCGGGTCAGCAGCCGAGCACCACAACCACTGACGCACTGCGGCGGTTGCCAGAGCAAAGTTGAAATCAATGTCAGACAAAAAAACTCAAACAGACGCGCTTCGCAACAACCTCGTACGTCGATGTTGCAACGACTGGTTTAACTGGGGGCACGACATCGGTCGCCGCACAATGCTCACCGCACTCCTGATGTTTCAGGTGCTGTCGTACTGGCAACCTGCTTGTACGTGGTGCCGCCCTGATCTACCGCCCTCCGAAGATTACAGCGCACCTGCTGGACCTAATGCCGCCTGTTCCACGCTCGAGACACCATTCCCGACGATAATCGCCGTCCCCACCTGGCAACCACCCCTATCCATTACGTCATCAACCACGGGACTCGACGGTTCCCTACTTAACCAGCAGATCCACCCGGTCCACACGGGGCACGACATTGGTCGCCGCACAATGCTCACCGCACTCCTGATGTTTCAGGTGCTGTCGTACTGGCAACCTGCTTGTACGTGGTGCCGCCCTGATCTACCGCCCTCCGAAGATTACAGCGCACCTGCTGGACCTAATGCCGCCTATTCCACGCTCGAGACACCATTCCCGACGATAATCGCCGTCCCCACCTGGCAACCACCCCTATCCATTACGTCATCAACCACGGGACTCGACGGTTCCCTACTTAACCAGCAGATCCACCCGGTCCACACGGGGCACGACATCGGTCGCCGCACAATGCTCACCGCACTCCTGATGTTTCAGGTTAGTTACCTTAACCATTGCAAACAATACCGTAGTAGCAACCGTTTCTTGGTGATGGTGTCGTGCCCCTACGACTCGAAGTGGCGCGATGTTTTTCACATACTCGCTGATGTTCTAGCTTTCAACTACCTGTCAAAACTTATGCTAATATTATCTGGTGACGTTGAACTCAACCCTGGCCCTGACACGACCAAAGAACCATTACCTGTTGAAGCCTGTATTCAGCGACTCGAAGAAAGTTTTGCAGCACTCCGCTTAGAAATAGCTAACCTCGGTGTGACTCAAGTCTCGCACGAAAAACAAATAGCCGATTTAAGCAAACGTCTAGCGAATCTTGAGTCGCCGGAACACTCACCGAATACCGTCAATACGCATAATGAGACTGACCACTAACAGCGCGAAATCGCAGTCTTAAAAGCTGCCAACATCGACACCAAAAACCGTATGCGCTGCAACAACTTGCTTTTCTTGGGCCTTGACGACACAAACACCGAAACATGGACCGAATCGGAGAACAAAATTGTCCAACTTTGCGCAGATCACCTTGACCTTCAACTCGACCGGAGTAGCATCGAACGTGCCCACCGTATTGGAAGTCATTCCGACGACAAAAAACGCCCAATCATCGTAAAGTTTGTACAGTTTAAAACGAAAGAGAACATTCTTTCCCAAGGGCGTAAACTTAAAGGGACGAACTTCGCCATAAGAGAAGACTTTGAATTTCCCACACGCAAAGCACGTTCGAAGCTGCTCGAGTTCATAAGACCAAAAAAATGTGCCTTTAAACTTGCTTTCGACAAACTTTATGTAGGCAGTAAATGCTATTATTATAACGCTGACGCTGACAGCGTACTGTAAATCCCAAGCTCAGCAGCTACCGTGCGCAGTAACACTGAATCACCCCCCACAAACACCCAGCGAAGCGATACGTGACGCACCGGCCAACAAGTATTTTCACCCGTCATTATACAGCGTCCATCACTACACCTCGACCTCAATATTGCGTTCACAAACATCCGAAGCGTTATCCCAAAACGCGATAAACTTGAAGGTTGCATTACTGACATTGAAGCGGATGTCGTGCTACTTACTGAAACCTGGCTGAACGAAGATATTAGAGACAGTGAAATATTTTGCCCCTCCCTTAACTTCACAATTTACCGGCATGACAGGAAAAACAAAAAAGGCGGAGGCGTCCTCACAGCTATCAAGAACACCTTTTCATCTTCTCACATCTCTAATGACGACACTCTTGAACTCACGTGGGCAGCCGTGAATGACAGGGCAAAGAAAGTCGTTTTTGGTATTTGCTATCGACCACCTGATAGTGATTCATCCTTCTGCGAAGCGCTGTGCCTTGCTTTGAACAACATCAAAGATAAATTTCCAAATTCTCCCATCTATTTATTCGGCGATTTCAACTTCCCTAACATCAGCTGGCCCTTACTCTCAATGCTTAATAGATCACTTTCCCACGAATCAAAACGCTTCCTTGATCTAACACTTGACTTCAACCTACACCAAGTCATTACATGCCCCACAAGAGAAAGTAACATTCTTGACCTACTTCTGACAACCTCCCCCGATGACGTTAAAGGCATCACCATGTTACCAGCCATTAGCGATCACAAACTAATTCACATCCGCCTATCATTGCCCATCACAAAGCGGTCCCCAACGAAAAAGATAATAACCGACTACAAAAGGGCTAATTTCAATGCCATCAACCACGCACTATCAGAATTTTATAACTCTTTTGTGAAATCTTATAATGCTCGCTCGGTCAGCGCCAACTGGGAACTTTTTAAATCTACAATGCTAACACTGAAAAACCTACACATTCCGTCCTTCCTTGTAAAATCCGATTGTAACAACGAATGGTTCAATAGAGACTTGAAAAGAATTCTTAATCGGAAAAAGCGTCTTTACCGTAAGGCTAACTTGCATAACCTGCCTGAAACATGGGAACGATACCATCTATGCGCAAAAGAATATAATGAAAAATTGGTCTCCGCTAAACTGAAGTTTTTTTCTTCCGACTTACATTCTATCCTTCAAACAAACCCTAATAAATTCTGGCGTATTCTCTCCCCTAAACTCCGATCGTCTAGAATTGAGCTTCTTGACGCTGACCGTGAGCCCATAGACAGCAATGAGTGCGCGGAAATTCTAAATAAATACTTCTGTTCAGTGTTCTCCTCAGCAACTAGCAGTCCAAGTTTTTTGCCAGCCACCTCAGCATTACCCATGTCCCAAATCACAATCACACCGGCAGGAATAGCAACCTTAATCAGTTCTCTCAAAACTTCATCATCGGCTGGCTGTGACAATATAAACAGCAAACTCCTGAAAAATACTAGTTCAGTCTCAAGCTTAATCCTGCATCTAATTTTTACCCAATCATTGGAATCCGGCGAAGTCCCCGACGACTGGAAGATAGCTGAAATCATTCCGATATTCAAAAAAGGTGACCGCACAAATCCGTCCAACTATCGCCCCATTTCCTTGACGAGCATTCCTTCAAAATTACTCGAACATGTTATATCGTCTAACTTAATGAGCCATCTAGACTCAATTAACTTCTTTTATCCCCACCAACACGGTTTTCGAAAACACTATTCCTGTGAAACCCAATTGGCCGAATTCACTCATGACATCCTACACTTTATGGACAATAACCTTCAAATAGACGCCGTTTTTTTAGATTTTTCGAAAGCATTCGACCGTGTTCCTCACTCGCACCTGCTCGCAAAACTCTCCTCCCTAGGCATTCCTGGTAACCTAATAACCTGGATCGATCATTTCTTAAATGGGCGCATGCAATTCACTTCATGCAATGGTTACCGCTCACCCCTTACCGATGTATCATCAGGTGTCCCCCAGGGCGCTGGATTATCACCACTGCTATTCCTCATTTACATCAACGATCTTTCAGTAAACACAAACGCCAAATTAAGACTGTTCGCGGACGACTGCGTAATTTACAGCCCCATTCGTGATCCCACCGATAGTCACCTACTACAAAAAGATATTGACATAATAGCCACATGGTGCGACCGATGGCTCATGCCTTTAAACCTAGATAAATGCCAACTGTTGTCATTCTCTCGCAAACGCGCAGTTATTCATCATTCATACAATATTAACTCAGTCCCGATTGCCTCAACAACGTCATATAAGTATCTTGGATTACATCTGACATCTTCACTATCTTCGGTGAACCATGTCCAAAGAATATGTTCTGATGCCTCCCGTGTCTTGGGTTATCTCCGACGAAACCTCAAGTCAGCATCTCCCGAAGTAAAAAAGCTTGCTTACCTAACATTTGTTCGTCCCAAACTTGAATTTGCATCATCCATCTGGCATCCCTCTCAAGCGTACCTTAGCACCGAACTTGAGGCCATCCAAAACCGCGCGACCCGTTTTATCACCTCTGAATACTCAAAAGAAAGTAGCATCACTGCACTCAAACATTCTATCTCCCTCCCCACACTTGAATCACGCCGCATCATCTCACGCCTTTGCCTACTACACAGCTTTTTCTACCATCCGATATCAAAACATCCCCTGCTGAAACCACCGATCCGAACTTCCAGTCGCCTCAGCCACAGCCACCCCATAGCCAGCATCAAGAGTCGTACTTTAGCAATGAGCAGTTCTTTTTTTCCTGACGTAATAAACCATTGGAATGCCCTGCCCAACGACATAGTATCATGCAACGATCGCAAATCATTTCGCGCGAAACTCACCAGTCATTTTCAGAACACGTGAACCATTTGTTGGCCTTTACTTTTTTTCTGTATTTTCCCTGAGTTTTCCTTGTATTTTTCTGTGCTTTCTTGGCTTCTCTTGTTTTTTTTATATAACCACTTGATACTTTTTATCTTTATTTTTAGTGTTTGCAGTTGCAGTGTTTCTTTTATTGTCTATGTTTTCATCATGAGTGCGTTCACACAAAACAATTTGTAACCCCCTCCTTATGTAATGCCCTCGGGCCTTTAAGGACGAAATAAATGAAATTAAATGAAGAGAGAAACCCTATCTTCATCCATCAGAAGCGAACGTCACATATATGAAAAATTGCATGCCGATCAGCGTACTCTCAGTAGGCTAAAAGGTATTGAGTAAGGTAATCGCAGATAGAATCAGGACAACTTAGACTAAAATCAACCGAATGATCATGGAGGTTTCCCTGAAGGCTACTCCATATTAAGTCATATTTGCTGTTAATCAGGCTATAATGAAATGCGCAAATTGTAAAGAACCCCTATATATAGCCTTCATATAAATCAGAATGCATTCGAAACTAAGTAAAAACCTCGGCAATCATGCGAGCATCAAGGAATCAGGGTGTAGATGTGCCTTATGTAAAAAGACTGGAAGATATTGTAACGGTGATAGTCGCGCGCGAGGCAGAGACGACGTTACGCTGGAGGACAACGTCCTTGATTGGGTACGTGACGTAGACACCATCAGGAACGGCGGGAGACAGGGACACTGGAACATAGACTGCAGCGTCGCGCGGCAGGCGAGTAAATTCAGCGGCATGTAAGCGAGGCGGCTGAGTGTCGGAGCTTTCAGAGCAGAGCGGCAAGTCCAAACGAAGAAGGCCAGTGGAGCAATCAATTAGCGCCGCGTGCGTCGTTAAAAAATCGACGCCGACGATCACATCGTGGGGGCAATGGTCGAGCACAGTGAAGAGGGTGTAGTATTGCCAGCTATGCAAACACGCTCCGTGCACAGTCCAACAAGGGCAGCAACACTTCCGTCGGCGACACGAACAGCTGAAATAGCGGCAGGTGTCACAACTTTTTCAGATGACGGCGAAAGGAGGAACTCAAGACTGCAATTTGGGCGCCAGTGCCAATCACAATGGTAACTGGTGCACCGTACACGCAGATATCGAGAAGGTTGCGGTGAGGAGCGAGGGTCAGGAGAGGATTTTCGGGCCGGAACATCAATGCAGCATCATCAGCGATGCCCTTCAGGATGCGGCCCACCTTGTCGGTCTCTGATATGGCGCTGTCTACTTTCCGGCACACAGCGAGGACGTCCTGGATGCGCGAGAGGTATGACTGTAGACGACTGACCTCTAAAAGCAAGGTCTTTTTTAGCGCCCATCTTGCGTCCAATTGGTTTGCCAAATAAGTCCCGGAAATTTTGTATAGAGTTGTTCCAAGAGGTGAGGTCTTTCTCATGCGTCTCAAACCAGGCACGCGCCGTGCCCGCTAAGCAGAAAATCACGTCCCTGGGCGTATAGCTCACTTAAACGATCTTACATGGAGAGGCAGTCCTCGACATGGACGTCATCGGTGCCACAAAAGGTGCCCGGGTCGCGAGGCTGCGCCACGACAAAGGTCGGCGCTGGTTGTGACGCTGCGGCCGGAGGTGTGTTGGACGGCATAGTGATAGCTCGAAGCTGACGGCAGCTGCGGAGGTCCAGGGAGGGTCCAGGTGTGATACCCAGCACGACCTCTACCAAAAAATTCAGGGGCACTTTTACTGTCCAAAGTGCGTAGAGGCGAAAACATTTTCAGTACCACTTTGCCTATGTGACACTGGTGACGTCAACACTGGATGACGCCACACATAATTGATTACGAAGTAATTACAAATTACTAACTAATGGCTAATTACTGATTAATCATTCAGCACTAATTGACTTCTAATTAATGGCGCTTAAGCTTTGCCTTTAGGAGTGGAACGCGACACCGTGTTGTAGCGCTGCCAGGGAGTCCACGGAACGCCCACCTTCGTTCGGCGCAATGCCCAAGAACATGAACCCCGAGTATAACAAGGGAAGAAGAGCGGCGAGGGCCAAGGCTCTCATCGACCTGCACGCCAACGACGAGCACGCGCGGTACGTGGACGCGGCCGAATACCAACGGAACGCCTTGCAGCGGTCGTCATAGAGGCGTTGACCGGCGCCACGAGGACGGCAGCGAGCGTGAGAAGCGCCGGAGCGGAACAAGCGGAGGAGGTGGCCATCGCCCTGGCCATCGCCGACGCAGACTGCTACACAGTGCTGAGTGACTCGAGACAGGCGGTGCGAAACTTCGCCAAAGGCCAAGTCTGCAGGGCGGCCGAGCGCGTACTACGAGCGACTAAACTGCAAGACAGAAGAGTAAGAGTCAAGTGGTTTCCGGCGCACGCGGGCGACGCGTCGGAACGCAGTGCGAACCACAATGAGACGGCACACGCAGCGGCGCGAGCGCTAACCAACCGCGCCCCGGCAACACACCGTCCGACGTGGTTCGGAGCCAAGGACCGCATGACCAACTACAGCGAAATCACGAAGGCCTACCGCCTGGTTCGCAGGACTCTCCCACCCCCGCACCCGAGGCTGAGTCGAGCGGAGGCGGTACTACTGAGACAGCTCCAGACCGGATCGCTACCGAGCCCGGGACTGATGCATCGCATGTACCCCGAGACCTACCCGACCGATACGTGTAGAGTCTGCCGGAGGGAGCCGGCAGATCACACGCACATCTTGTGGGACTGCATCAGAAATCCAAAGGAAGCAAGATCAGGAACAATCCCGCCGCGGCTGGAGGCAGCCGCAAAGAGCAACGACCATGACCAACAGCTATGGGCCGTCCAGCAGGTACTCGGGGCGCTCGAAAGGCAGGGACCCAGCGAGCCGGCAACGGCGAGCGGAGACCCGCGCCGAGTAACGGCAGCCTCGTAGACGACGTAGGCTCTCGTCGGGGCGCGCGAACGCCCAACTGCAGGCACAAATAAAGTTTGCTCCAATCCAATCCAATTGCCCTTTGAACACAAAGCTTTTTGAGGAAAGGAAATGGCGCTGTAATTCACAGTCATCTCGGTGGACACCTTAACCGCACCGTACAGGAAGGGAGGAAGTGGCAGTGAAAGAAGAAAGAGGGGCCGTAATGAAGAAACTGAAAATTGTATTTGAGGAAATGAAATTACGCAGAAACTGTCTCACATATCTCGATGGACACCCGTCAAAACGCGGACACATCTGTCGACACGGCTGCCGACACGGCTGCCGACACGGCTGCCGACACGGACGCAGACACGTCTGTCGACACGGACGCAGACACGGCTGTCGACACGGACGCAGACACGGCTGCCGACACGGATTGCAAACGACAGCATGAGGCATTAAAGGCTTTCGTCTTAATATTACGAGGGTTAGCTCAGCAGCAGGCGCGACAGGCCGCAGTCAGAAGACACACCAAACCAAGTCACTCCCAAGCACAAACTGCAACGTCCTCGCCGTCTTCAACTGCTGACCGTCAAAAGAACGTCGTCTTTGCCTCGCGACTATGCACAGTATCACACAGCTCGTGCACGTTGCCCGTCTTAAGCCCTACCATTCAAACCCACCACATCAGGACGCCCAGGGACTGTGCTTCCTTCCTCCCGGCGGAGGAGGGGTGAGGGGAGGGGGGGGGTGTTAAGGAGCATATTCGCGAGGCGAAGACGACGTTGTTTTGACACTCGGCACCTGACGACGACGAGGACGTTGCAGTTCGTGCCTGGGGGGGGGGGGGGGGGCGGACTTGGTTTGGTGGGCCCTCTGAGTGCGGCCTGTCGCGTCTGCCGCTGAGCTAATCCCCGCAATATTTAACGGCTGTATAGCCACCAAGTATGAGCCAACTATCTCAGTTGAATACTCTTTTATTCGCCAATTTTATTTACCAACCCTGTTTAAAGGAGGTATCGAGATGCGTGGAATGGGAACAGTTGAATATGAGAAATAATGAAGATTATTTTAGTATTCTGTGATTCGCCGAAGACATTGCCTTGCTAAGTCATTCAGGGGGTGAATTACAAAGCACGAGAAATGATTGAATAGGAGGAGTAGAACGGTCTAAAATTAATATGCAGAAAATGAAAAAAATATTTAACAGTCTCGAAATGTGTACTTAGGGTAGGTTGGCCTCAGATCTAGGTCACGAGAGTTAAGTAACGGGAAAATCATTAACAAGGTAGAGCACATTTACAGGCTTTCTGAGATTATAAATCACATGTTGCTAGTATCTGTAAAGAGAAAAGTAATAACCGCAGATCTTAATGGAACTTAGCTAAGTGGCAGCAACATGGAGGGTGACGAATAGTTTGTACCTAAATCAAGGAAAACGCAGAGAGCTATGGAACGGAAGACGACCAGAAGCAGGCAGAGTGCGTCAAGGAAGAGATGCGGGTTAAAAGTCGAAACTAAGAAGATTAGAGCTAAACTGGGCATTTAATGTAAAGGCAAAATAATCATGTTCTAAGGGTAATGGGCTAGACACAAATAGGAGGTAAGAATAGTCAAGGGCAGCAGAGAGTTGGGAGAACGGATGAGTTTAAAAAGTTGGCCAGGATAAGGTGGTTGCAGAAGGCGCAGGACGGGGTTAATTGGACAGTTACAAGAGAAAAACAGAGAGAAAAAAAAACTTTTGATAAGGAATTCGAGGTACGCCCCCGGGCATCCGCACAACTCACTGCCTCAAGTGTTTATGTTCCTAAGGTGCATAACACTGGCAGCCGGGCAGGTGGCGGTGATCTCCGAGCTGGGTCCTTCCGAGCGCAGTAGGGTCTCCTAGTCTTCCCAGGTCTTGAGGTTCTCTAGGCCCCACGGGGGAGTTTCCACCGGGCAGGATAGGATGTTTAAGGAACAGGCGAAGGGGTCTGGGCATGGCGTGCAGGCTGGAGTTGGGAAGGAGGAGTGATAGTTGCGTAGGATGATGGGTGCGGGGAAGTGTGGGTCTGTAGTCTGCGCTAGAGTATTGCGTGTTCGTTATCTAGGGACAGCTGGGCTGGGGGTAGAGCTGGCGCGAGTCTCTTTAGGCTTGCGTCAGCTTGCTGAATCAGTGCATGAGCTCCTTCGTGAATCCGCGATCCGAGGCCACTTGAGTCCGGCTAAAGAACGTCGAGCTAAAAGGTTGGCGGTCTCGTTTCTGGGATTCCCGGAGTGCGAAGGCACTCATATCAACTATACTTAGTGAGGGGGTGAGGGTCGATCGGACAAGCCCCGTATGCCAAAGCAGGGACACGCTCTCGGGCTCGCACAAAATTGAGAACCGCTTTTTTAGAATCGTAGTAGAGGCCCTTCCCCGGCAGTGGGAGTAGACAGGCTGCTGATGCAGATGACAAAATGTGGCAAGGAGCTTTTCCTGACAATAAGCAGGAGCCCCTTGATTACGGTCCCACAGAGCCAGTGCAGCACTCCAAACCCTGTTAAATGGTTTGGAATAGTCCATTATGCACATACACATTTTGAGCAGTTGGGATTTTAAGTATGAGGAGGCGACTATGTCCTAAAGTGACTGGATGCCACGGTTGATAACATGCATAGTTGTACGAACTACGCCCGCACTGATATATCCCTCTTATTATATTAGCGCAACCGTAATATTTCGTTTCTGCTAAACGCACACAGCTCTTATCTTGAACTATATGACTGACACATCATATAGAGGAAGTCCAAAAACCAAACAGCTGTATAATTCTCAAGCAAGTGAAGCTGTGAGGTGCGATGGGCGGTGTTATGAACGTGTTTGATTTCAGTTTGGATTTATGTTGGTGGTGGATGTAAACATTTATTAACTATGTACAAGGAGGTGTTTTGGCCCAGTGCCTATTTGCCTATTTGCCTATTTGGCCCAGGTGGAGCTCTATTCCGGAGCCCCAATGGCGTATTTACTTATTTATTTCATTTCATAATACTGCAGGCCAATAGATTGGCCCATGCAGGAGTGGCTATACAAGGCATTGAAAATGACAAATACTAAGAAAATACATGGGGTTACAAACAATGAGCAGAATAACGAAATACAACTCTCATTCACTCGAGCAAATGCTTCTCAAGAGCTTTACTAAAATTTGAGGACTGTAAAATGGCCTCGGGAAGAGAGTTCCAGTCGGCAACAGTCCGTGGAAAAAAAACTGTGCTTGAATGAGTCAGTCTTTGCAAAAATGGGTTCCAGCAAATGAATTCGTGAATGGTGTGTTCGGCGCGACAATTGTTTGAGAATTACAGGGCGGGGTATGTATAACGTCGCTCGCACCCTGGCGACCTAGGTGCGTTGGGTCTGTAGGTCATGGCACTTGAGCACGTTTGTCTGCTCTCCGGAGACCCTTACAGGGTTCCGGACAGCGACGATGACTGTCTTTATAATATGTGGGGGTGTCTTTGAGTGTAATTAGAGATACGATGGCTTCGGAGTAGGCTTCCAGAGGATGTGTGTGAGTGCCTGGCGAGCGAGCGCGTGGGCCACCTGATCCGCTAACTCATTGTCCTGGAGCCCCAGGTGGCCAGGAGCCCAGATCAAGTCGCAATTGGGAAAGTCGCTGAACCGACGGCAATTTTGTAGAATTCGGCAGGCCATAGCAGGTATCAAACCCAGCTCATAATTCCGAGAGGCCCCCTCATGGTCCGTAATGTTGTGCGCTACTTGTGGGAGAGAGAGGGCGAGCGCAATAGCGCTTTCCTCCGCGTGTGTTGTGCTGTAGGCACGGAACATGAGTCCTGCCACTGTGTTGGTGTTGTGCACCACTGCCGCGGTGAAGCACCCCCCACAGTGGCGACCGACAATGTCCGCTTGGTAGCCGTGTTGTTTGCGACCGTAATGTCTCTCCAGTGCTTCCGCACACGCCTAGAGACGGCCATTATGGTCGGAGTCTGACACGTTGCAGGGAATGAGTCGGACTCTGAGGGAGCGTCTCCAGGGCTCTGGCGCTTGTACGCGTTCCTCAAAGTTGGTGCTGTCTTGGATATGGAGTCGGTCCAGAATGCGGTGACCGGATGGCGTCTGTGATAGGCGCGTGTATTGATTGAGGAGATCATTGTCTCGGAGTTCCATGTAGGTGTCGACTACCCCCAGGTCGAACAAACGCTGGTTGGATGTGGGAATAGGACGGTCAAGAGCACGTTTGACGACTCTGTGGTTTATGACATCGAGCTGGTCTTTGCCGTAGTTCCGCACGAGCAGGTAGAGGGTTGAGTACAGTATTCTACTCGTTTCGGAGACTTGTGCCAGCTGCAGGGAATCTTACTTCGTAACACTTCATGCATGCTCAATCAGTATATGAGTAATTATGAGTATGGGGTGTCTCGGGATAAATGTGAGACAGGTATTGTGTCATTTCCTTTCCTGGAAACCAATTTTCACTTTTACTTTTGAAAGTAAACGCGATAGCAACTGCGTCTACTTTATAAAGCAAGAGGGACCACATCGCCGTTCACTCTTCGAATTCTTTAAATCAGCGCACCTTTTCGCAGCTACTTAAGCATCCTCATCATCCACCGTTACATACCGTTTTATCGCCTAAGGCGAAAAACTCCACTTAAAAAAAATTGACTGTCATAAGCAGTGGAGAATCAGGGCGATCTGTGTTGTAGAGATGAAAGTAAATGCGAATCGCTTCGCTGAGGTACTTTAGGTGGTGCTCCTTTCCCCGTTTCTCCTTTTACAAGAATAGGCTTCGGCGTTCTACGCAAGCGACAGCTAAGTTTATTCGGTACACTGAGAGTGCCTAGGCAAGAACTTTTATCAGCTATACACGTTCTTTCAATGCCTCAGAATGTAGTCCTGCTTTTGTCGCGGCCCAAGCGGTTATCGGAAGGAGTGTTGAGGTGCACAATCGAACAGGAAGCGCTGGCGATTGACTGTAAGCAGGACTCAGTAATCACCCCAGACTACCAGATGGTGAGCCCGCCAGAGACCGGGGCTGTCGGTTATCGTAACGCCGTACAGCTTTCATTTCTCCACTATTTTCGTGTTCCGAGCAGCGCTGAACAGTGCATCTAAGTGTTGGTCAAGAGACCGCTCGCACGACCGCGATACTGCATGGAAAGACCCAGATACGAATCTAATTGCAATCTAAGACAAGACTGCACTTTCCTGCCGTGGTAGTGCGTATGCTTGAACCAGTAAGGCTGAACTACAGTCTACACTTATCGAAGGTCGTATGCATTTTTGGTAAGTAGGCTGGGAATCTCGCCGCTGGCTGGGATTGCAACTGCGAAGGTACAAGAAGTCAGTCCCAGTTGCGATCGGCGTTCGTGCTGTCCAATAGCTCACCGCAATTAGATGTGAGCTACTGATCCCACTCCCGTGCTTTCTGAATGGCTTAATACTGGAGATTTTGACAAGATGAAGTGCTTGGATGGAAATGACTTTCTCAAGTGTGAGACATTGGATCCGATGCTTGGCACAGCTGCGTTTCACTCTCCGTCTCCTACTTTAACGCGGGGAGGGCGCAGTGCATCCGCGGAGCAATGGCTTTGCGTAGCAGCGCTCACACCTGTAATCCATATTGGAACACAGGGCAGAAGCATGTAGAGCGAAGTTTACATGAGGCTGAGAGGAAAAATTGGAGTCAGGCGCGACTGCTACTAAAGGCCTGGCATATTGAAAAACTTCCCAACAATGTAAACTGTGCCCGAGGCCATCTACCACCTGTGTATGAGCAGGGACACCACTGCGCAGTTCGCAGAATCCTAAAGCAACATCGGGCTGTAGCCATGGCCGCACGCCCCATGGACACTGCCACAAAAACTTGCTGCTGTTGGACTCAAGCCGACAGCATTTCTCTACTAGTCTTGAAGAAGAGAAGACGGGACAGGCTCGGACTGGCTACTGAAGATTTATTGAAAATTAACATATAAAATATACTCTCATAACAACCAGGAGCAAGCATTAGCTACACCAGCAACACTGATAAGATGTCAACTTAAGCCATGATGGTCAAGATACAATTGTTCACAGTAAAAACGAGGGTGGATGGGGTGCTCACGCATGTGTTGCGGTTTTTGTGTATTTAAAACGCTTCGCTGATTTCTCTAGTTTGTCTGTGTGATTGTACAAGGCATTACAATCGTTAAAAAGTGGAGTACATGGTTTTGTAGTAGCCCTTTAGGTGTTAGACGACATTTTTTGTAGTGCACGGATAGGTTTGAGGATTGGGCGCCTTCTAATAAGGTGGTATGTTCACTTTAGCGGGTATTCAGGCACCTTCCCGTCTACCCTTCATAGTTCCTGTCGCACTTTAAGAAAACGCTATACACCACACCCTTAGCACAAGGGATAATGTTTCAGTCATGATTTACCTGACAGGCTTTTTTTGTTTTTCCCCTTTTTTCTTTTTTTCTCCACTGGTTTTCCTCTTATCCGTGGCGCAAACCTTGCCCAACTTATTACGTGCTTAAATAAGTACGTCTACCATATATCTGCGGCCTACCTGCTTTAAACGGTTGGGGAACTCGTGAACGTGGGGCAAGACAGCAAACTTTTTTTTCCTGATATGAATGCGCTGCAATCTCAAGCCTTCAAGATCACTTGATCTTTTTAAGTATTTTATTTTTTGCACGTGTTATAGCAATGTCCAGAAAGCCTGCTGACCTCAGCCTCTGAACCTGCTGATTAAAACTGACTGACAGCCCGCAGCCTGACCTTTATTAAACAACGCACGTAATAAGCTGCGACGGTTGGGAGGCTCGGTTAAAGGAGACGAAGATTCTTGGCAAGGGCACGGGTCAAACTGCACGTGTTAGCCTGGAGGCTTTGTGCATAAATAACTTTGGCTCTAGGTGTGTTAGAACTCCATCTTTATCTCTTTTTGCCTCCGAGTACAATTTTCTAGATTCTGCTATCAGGTAACGTTTCTTTTTATTTTTGTGATTTTGGGCTGCTTGCCTGTTTCTGCGTTCCGAGATGGTTGCATTTGCTCACCTTCTCATCCATGTCACCCTTCTTTCCCCTTGAAACTTCGCCTTATATAAGGTGCTTCCTGGCGTCAATAAAATTTCAGTTGTGAGTTAGCGCTTGTGTCTCGTCCTCGTTCCGTTCATGTGGTGTGCATGTTTTGGCGCTATTTTTTCCTCTAATTCAAGTATGCACCAACTAGCCCAAAAGGAGGAGGTTAGTGATGATTTTTAGTGGCGCAACAGCAGCTTTGGTCAAAGAGCGTATATTTGAAATGTCCAAATAAATTAACACAGGAATTACTTGCAGAAGAAACGTATAGAAATCATACACGTTATTAGGCCAGGGCCCTGCATAATCACCGTGGCTGTATATGGCTGATATAATAAATACTGAAAGAAGCCTACAAACAAACCAGTGCAGGTTATAATATAACCAAGGGAGGGAAGTGGTACAGGTAACAGAAAAACTCAAGCACAAAAAATTCCCAAGCGTCGTACACGCTATATCATGCGCCAAATGAGCAGCTGCGCATATAGGTCAGTAAGGCGGCATTGAATTCGGATTTTGAGAACACCACAATGAAGCAAGGAATAGGCGAGTGACTTTGAACGCGCTTGCCGAACATTTGTGATCTGTAAGCTTCAATATCGACTGGGCACAGACAGATGTCCTTGCATAAGAGAAGAACAAAGCATCACAGCTGTTTGCGGAGTCTTTGATTATTTAAGTGACAACACGTGCGCTGAACTGCAACGGTGCAAATCTTTCACTAGTATGCACATTATTTGAAGGTTTTGTCATGAGCCGTATTTAAAGCGGCAATACTATGTTTCTCCTTTATTTTGAACAAGGCTCCGGTATGGGAGCAAAATCATCATGTAATCATCAACGCCGCTTATTTTTCTTCAAGAGTACTTAATCGTTGAATGTTTAGTGTTTCTGAGTTCCATTAACTGAAGTCTGTGCAATGAATATTAGCTATAATTGCAGTGCCACTGCGCACAAGGATCTCCGAAAAATCCTTAGCAGCACACTCCTTATAACAGCAGTAGTCCTTAATAAACCCTCCTAACACGGAGAGCCCAGTCTAAAATGTATGAAGTTGCAACCTTAAATTGAGTAAAGATTTCGAACCAGGCTGCACCAACGAACATAAAAATTAGGCACTGGGCAACCCACGATGTTGCATTCTACTCTGTACCCTGGTGAAACCGAAAAACTCATGCTCTGTGCTCGCGTGTCTGCGGTGTGGATTGCTTTCGAAAGCTCTTTACTCTAAGCACGACACCTGCGCTGAAAAATGGTCGGGGACGTTTTGATATGTTTTTAGATGGCGCCTACAGTTTTCAGAGAAAAAAAAAACAAACGGATTATTTCCGTCAAAGAGATACCAGGAAGCAGGTGCACGGGGTTTCACCCTCAACGACAACCACTTTTTTTGTGACAAAAGCAGACATTCCTCCATTAATGTGCAGTGGAGCTACAATTGCGTCTCTAGGAAGCAACGAAACGCCAAAACTGGGCTTAAAGCGATGATAAAACAGCGGGTATGAAACTGCAATACATTAGCGTTGAACATAAAGCTACAAAAAATGTATAGTTCAAATGTTTAGGGGAATCCCCGAAGGTGGAGTAGATTTTTAATAAGGGAGTAATTAGTCATTGACATCCACCCAAGCGCAGCCAAACGGCTACAAAGGAAAGCTGTACAGCTTTCTCAGAAACTTCGTAGTTAAAGAAAAATTCTTCCTGGTGTGGGGTTCGAACCTGGGACCACCTCCTCACCGGAGTAGGCGCGCTACCAACCGAACTAACCGGGACGGCAAGCTTATGGTAGGGCGACAGCGAACTGTGGTTGCGCTTGGGTGGATGTCAATGAGCAAGTACTCCCTTACAAAAGATATATACCTCAAACATAACCCATAATTCACCAAATACATTTTCTAAAACATTAATAGTTAATGGCTGCAAAAAATATATTTATCTTTCTAAGGGAAAGGTAAAAGAAAGGGGTGTACAAGTACTTCAAAAATTTGAACTTCATGCTACCATCGCGGTGAGATTTTGTGTGCTATAAAACCTGACCACATAATATAACTCGGGACTTCTGTGCTATCTTACAGCACAGCAGGTCAATCGCTTTCACACCGTCAAGGTTTTCTGCGTACCATGATAGTAGCGTGAATTTTACCTGTTGTTTATTTAAACTTCATTACCGCACTCGCAACCAGTGAACTATAGCTGACGCCTGAAGATTTATAGGTGGAGACTGCGATGGCCGTGTAGTCGGAAATTAAAGCATGACCGCCTGGATAAGACGCGCTATAGGCGCTGTGAAAAAGTCTCCTGTTTCTCTACCCGCCATGAAGTAACTCATAAATCAGCACCCCATTTTGGCGCGTTATTTTAACCTTTTACATGGTTAAGAACTGGCGCCTTGAGGACAAAAGGGGAATTCCCACGTGGTGCTGCTTATTATTGGCGTCCAGTGCTTTTAGCGTGTTGTTTACTCACCTATAGATCTTACTGTGGGCTACGGAAACCTGCGTTGAAGTCCTCATCGATCGTAGCACTTTGACACATAGCCTATCGAGACGTGCAATTGTTTATATTTTTTTGCTCAATCACCGACATTTTTCACACAACGTGTCTCCTTTCTTTAGAATAAGCTTCGTCGTTTTATGGAAGCCATGGATATGTTGATCGGCTATTGATCAGCTATACACCCAGTTTCAGTGCTTCACAATGTAGTCCTGCGTTTGTCGCGGCCAAAGCGGCTATGGAAAGGCGTTTTCAGGTGCACAGCCGAAAACGAAACGCTGGAGATTGACTGCAGGCTAAGCTCACAAATCTTCCGAGACTGTAAACTTGGCTTAAAAATCACATATTTTTCATGTGGCCGCTTTGCGTAGGTATACACAGCGTTCACCTCTGCAGGGACCTGGGCACTCGGATATCGATAACGCCATCCAGCTTTCATTTCTCCACTATTTTCGTGTTTCGAGCTGCGCTAAACAGGGCAGCTCAATGTTGACGAATATTCGAGTTTTCGCCTAATGAGGGCCCGCACGCACGAACGCGATCCTGCTTATGCAGACCCAGATACGAATCTAATTGCAATCTAAAACAAGTCTGGATTTTCCTGCGGGCGTAGTGTGCATACATTAACCAGTAAGACTGAACTACAGTCTACACATATCGAAGGTCGTATGCATTTTTTGTACGTAGGCTGGGAATCGCGCGGCTCGCTGGGATTACAACGACTGACTGGTAGGAGTCAGTCGAAGGCGCGATCATCGTTCGTGCTGTCCAATAGCTTACCGCAGTTTGAAGTGAGCATCTGATCACACTCCCGTGCTTTCTGAACAGTTTGATGCTGGACATTTTGACAAGCTAAAGTGCTTGGTCGGAAATAACTTCTTCAAGTGTGAGAGCGCCCCACCGCGGTGGCTTAGCGATTATGCCGCTCGGCTGCTGGCCCGAATGACGCGGCTTCGATTCTGGCCGCGGCGGCTGAATTTCGATGGAGGGGAAATTCTAGAGGCCCGTGTACTGTGCGATGTCAGAACCGCAGGTGGTCGAAATTTCCGGAGACCTTCAGTACGGCGTCCCTCATAGCCTGGGTAACTTTGGGGCGTTAAACTCCCCATATACGAATCAAGTGTGAGACATTGTCACCGATGCTTGACTCAGCTGCGTTTCACTCTCCGTCTCCTACTTCAACGCGGTGAGGGCGTATTGTATTTGCGCAGCAATGGCTTGGCGTAGCAGCGCTCACTCCTGTGATCCCAATTGGAACACACAGCAGACACATGTAGAGCGAAATTTACACGATGCTGAGAGGATAAAGTGGAGTCAGGCGTGACTGCTACTAAAGGCCTGGTATATTGAAAAATAGCCGAACAACGTAAACAATGTCCGAGGCCATCTCCCACGTGTGTATGAGCAGGGACACCACTGCGCAGTTCGCAGAATCATAAACAACATCGTGCGGTAGCCATATCCTCACGCCTCTCGGAAAAGGGCACAAAAAAAGCTGCCGCTTGACTCAAGTTGACACCATCGACCTACTAATCTTGAAGAAAACAGCGCAGTAACCCGGACATGAGAGAAGACGGGACCGGCACTGACTGGCAACTGAAGGTTTATTGGAAAGGAACATATAAAATATACTCTCTTAACAACCAGGAGCACAATTTAGAATACACCAACAACGTTGATAAAATGACAACTTAAGCCATGGTGGTCAAGAAGCAATAGTTCACAGTAATGAACGGGGGCGGATGGGTTGCCTACGCATGTATCGTGGTTTTTGTGAATATGAAACGCTTCGTTGATTTCTCAAGTTAGTTTTACTTTGTAAATACTCAGAACCTTAAAATCGTTCAAAAAATGAAGTACATGGTTCTATAGACGGCCTTTAGGTGTTACGACGGCATTATTTGTAGTGCAAGGCTAGGTTTGAGGAAACGGCCCCTGCCAAAGAGGTTGTGTGTTTACATGAGCGGGTTTTCAGCCAGCTTCCCGTCTCCCCTATATAGCTCTTGCCGCACGCGAAGGGAACACAATACACCACACCCTTGGCACAAGGGCCGAAGTTTCAGTCATGATTTATTTGACATGCTTTTTTTGGTTTCCCTCTTGTTTGTCTTCACTGGTTTTCCTAGCAACCATGGCGCAAATATCGCCCAGCCTATTAGGTGCTGAAACAAGTACGAGTACCACCTACTTGAAGCCTATCTGCTTTAAGCGGTGGGAGAACTGGTGAACGTAGGGCAAGGCAGCAAATTTCTTTTTTTCCGGACTCTAAGGCTCTGATCCCCTGCCTTCAAAATGACTTGATCTTTCTAAGTGATTTATTCCATACAAGTATTACAGCATCATCCGGAAAGCCTGCTGACCTCAGCCACTGAACCTGCAGATTAAAACTTTGACAGCACGCACACATGACTTGTTAATCGCCGAAAATAAACAAGAAATAGCTGTACCGCGATTGACTATCTTGGAATGGCCAGAACGTTAACCGAGCGAGGGCTTCATGAGCCTATGACAGACGAGCACACATGAACTGGCTTTGAAGCCCATCTGATATCAAGGGATTTTGGATCATTCCTTTGCAATGTTTCAAAGGTGAATTTTAAGCCCTGGGCGCAATCATCAAAAACCTTTAAAATGCTGTCTATCTGTCCCTGGAAGTCACCGCTCTCAACAAAAACAAAGTATATAGGCCGTAGGGAAGGTGCCTGATTATCCACTTACGTAAACACACCACCTCGTTGGAAGGGGCCCTTTCGTCAAACCCAGCCTTGCACTACAAAGAATTTCGTTGTAACACCTCAACGCCTACTATACTACAGCACTGGATACTACAGCACTGGATACAAGGACCAAAACATGATACTAGCGCAGTGAACCAGGTAAACTAGTATAGGCTCAAATCAAAAGAAGTTAACAATTCATCGTCACAGAAGCATCGCGGTGGCAATGATGTTAGATCAAGGCGATTAACATGTTCTTAGAATGATTCGACTCAGCAGGAGTTCACAACAGTAGATAGCAGCTTCTTTCAGTAACAGAAAGCTGAAAGGTTGGTTGGTTGGTTTATGGGGTTTAACGTCCCAAAGCGACTAAGGCTATGAGAGACGCCGTAGTGGAGGGCTCCGGAAATTTCGACCACCTGGGGTTCTTTAACGTGCACTGACATCGCACAGTACACGGGCCTCTAGAATTTCTCCTCCAAAGAAATTCTAGCCGCCGCGGCCGGGATCGAACCCGCGTCTTTTGGGTCAGCAGCCGAGCACCATAGCCGCTGAGCCACCGCGGCGGCAAAAGCTGAAAGGAATTAGGAATATTTGTGAGTAGTACTGTGGCTTACGGGTTGCTGAAATGCTTGCTCATCGTTATTTCTCGCGGAGTGGGGGAGTGGTTCCTGAAAATATGCCTCTTTTGTTGCGTTGAAGTGTCTGTGATAAAGTAGGTACAATACCTTAAATCTTGATGTTACTCTGCGTTGAGTTACGCTGCGTAGGTCTGTTTTCTTTAGTAGAATAGGTATGCTCGAATGCCAGGAATCGTTCGAGTATGCCAATCGGACTGCTCGGTTTGTTTTTTGAAATTGTGTTATTATTTTTTATTGCTTTTTTTGGCGGAGCTTGCATTGAGTCATTTCTTTTTTATTTACTTGATTTCATTCCTTAAGTATGTTTTTTCTTTCGGGAAGGGAGCACAACGCATATCCATTACAGTCTTTGCGCACCTATATTTTTCAGGCAAGGACTAAAGGACAAAGAAATATGAGGGCAGTAGTGTTACATGTTGGCACGATGTATTAGATTAAGAATGCTTCAGTATCAAGAAGACTGATGTTATTAGAGCGAGCAGAAACCCGCAAAACTTATTAAAATAAGGGAAGGAGCTCTTCGTAATTCACTAGACAGACTTAGTGAGGCACTTTTCGCGTTCTGAGCTGTTAAAATCAGTGGCATTGCGATCCTCTCATCTCGAGCAGCTGGCTTAACAGCGCGGTCTTCTTGACTCCTGGTAAGCATAACATCTTTCTTATTTTCAGCATTAGCACTAATGCAGAAACATACGCAAGATGTAACAACAAATTCGTGTACCGTTGTGCCATGCCAGAAGCGGTTTTGCGAACTGAAGTAATGAAGAAGATGATGATTTTTAATGGCGCAACAGCAGCTTTTGTCACAGAGCGCATGTTTGAAATGTCACAATAAATTAACCCAGGAAATGCTTGCAGAAGAATCCTATAGCAATCATGCACATTATTAAGTCAGGGGTTTGCGTCACCACCGTGGCTGTATATGGCTGACATAATAAATACTGAAACAAATCTACAAACAAACCAGTTTAGGATATAATATTAACAAAGGAGGAAGTGGTACAGGTAACAGAAATACCAAAACAAAGAAAAAATCCCAGATGTCGTATACGCCATACTATACGGCAAATGCGATTTTCAGAAAATATGATTTTGTGACCACCACAGTGGAGCGGCGAATAGGCAAGCGACTTTGAACGCGCTTGCGAACATGTGTTATCTGTCAGCCTCAATATCGACTGGGAACAGGCACGTGTGCTTGCAAAACAGTAGAACAGAGCATCGCAGCTGTTGGCCGACTCTTTCATTATTTAAGTGACAGCGGGTGCGCTGAATTGCAACGATTCAAATCTCTCACTAGTATGGGCATTATTTGTGGGTTTGGTCACGAGCCGTATTTAAAGGGACAATGCTATGTTCCGCCTCCATTTTGAACAAGACTCCGGTGTGGCAGCCGACTGATGATGTGATCATCAACGCCGCTCATTTTTTCCTCAAGGGTTATTAATCGTTGAAACTTTATTATTTATCAGTTGAATTAACTGATGTCTCTGCAATGAATATTTGCTAGAATTGCAGTGCCAAAGTGAACAAAGTGCACTAAAACATCCTCGGCAGAACACTCCTTATAGCAGCAGTAGTACTAATGCTTGGCTCAGCTGCGTTTCACTCTCCGTCTCCTACTTCAACGTGGGGATAGCGTATTGCACCTGCTAAGCAACGGCATGGCGTAGCAGCGCTTACAACTGTAATCCCGATTAGAACAGCGAGCAGAAGCATGTAGAGCGAAGTTCACTTGATTCTGAGAGAATAAACTGCAGTCAGGCGTGACTGCTACTAAAGGCCTTGCATATTGAAAAATATTCGAACAACGTAAACAGTGCCCGAGGCCATCTCCCACCTGTGTATAGGGACCCCACTGCGCAGTTCGCAGAATCGTAAACAACATCGTGCTGTAGCCATAGCCGCACGCCCCTCGGAACCTGGCACAAAAACTAGCTGCCGTGCTTCTCAACTCGACACTATCTCCTTATACCCCTGTCACACGGACACTTCAGACCCCGATGGGTCTCGAACGCGGTTGAAGTTTCAAGCGCGATCGAGTTGGATAGTTGCTACAAATATCCACTCTAATCCGATTAACTAGTTAGATTCCTGCATACGAGATGGCGCTGCGCGTACTATCATCATCGCCATCGATTTTAATAAATTAGAAATAACAATCGTTATTAAAATTTTTCTTGCGAAAATTTCAAGCTATGAGCAGAAAGGTAGTTCAATGATTTCTGCTGCAACCAGCAGTGGACTCGATAGCGAACAGCAGAAAAACAACTCTCGGGGCACGCGTAAACGCTAGCGCCATCTAGTGAGAAGGCGACAAAGCACATCAACTCTGTGATGAAGAAATTTTCTTCCTTAATTACTGATAACTAGGGTGTGTGCATTACGAGCCTTCTTTTCGTTCCAACAAGAAAAACTGCAAATAGCAGAAACTATAACAACTGATTAAAAGCAAGACAACTGCTTCCCCAGGTGTCGTTCTTGCGAGGTAAACACACTGCATATTGTTGGGCCCAACAGCTTGAAAATCGCCAAATTATCTGAAAAACAGGGGCAAGTTATCGCTGAAGCCTCTACGCGCGGGCGAGAGTGCGTGAAATAAAAGCGAACCGCTGCCATTTGAGCGAGCTATCGCGTCGAAGGATCCAGCGGTGACATGTATTTATTCCGGAGCGGGCCAGCATGGCGCCGCCATCTTGTCAACGAAGCTTTCAGCGACCCCTCGATCGTGCTCCATGCGGTTGAGCGGGATCGTGGTCGATCGCGATTGAATTCGCCGTGTTGCATCGCCGGATCTGCATTGAGTTCGATTTCGATCGACTTGATTGCGATCGAAAGTCGCAGTGTGACAGCAGTATTACTAGTCTTGAAGGAAACAGCGCAGCAACAGGGACATGAGAGAAGACGGGACAGGCGCTGACTGGCAACTGAAGGTTTATTGAAAAGGAACAGATAAAAAATACTTTGTCAACAACCAGGAGCACGTATGAGCAACGCCAACAACACTGATGAGGTTTCAACTTAAGTCTTGCTGGTCAAGATACAATAGTTCGCAGTCATGAACGAGGGCGGATGGGGTGCTTACGCATGTGTCGCGGTTTTTGTGATTATGAAACGCTTCGCTGATTTGTCTGGTTAATTTGTCTTTGTATTTGTACTAGAACTTATAATCGTTAAAATGTGGACTGCATAGTTCCTTAGTTTTCCTTTACGTATTACGACGACATTATTTGTACTGCCCAAACAGGTCTTATGAAAGGGCGCCTTTAATGAGGTGGTGTGTACACGTAAGAAGGTATTCAGGCACCTTCTCATCTACCCTAAATAGTTCTTGCCACATGTGAAGGGAACACTATAAACCACACCCTTGGCAAGAAAGACAAACCTGCCATCATGATTTACTTAACACGTTTTTTTTTTGTTTTTCCTCTTTTTGTCTTTTTTTTCTCTGGTTATACTATCAACCATGACGCAAATCTTGCCCAGCTTATTAGGTGCTGAAAAAAGTACGTCTACTCCATATCGGCGGCCTACCTGCTTTAAACGGTGTGAGAACTGGTGAACTTTGGGGATGGCAGCAAATTTTTTTTTTTTCAGACTTGAATGCTCTGGCATCTCGTGCCTTCAAGATGACTTGACCTTTCTAAGTATTTTATTTTTTGCAAGTGTTATTGCATAATCCATAAAGCCTGCTGCCCTGAGCCTTTGAACCTGCTGATTAAAACTCTGACCGACAGCACACACACATCACTTTTATTTGCAGAACCTAAACAACAAATAGCTGTACCACAATCGCTGAAGACAGTGGTACAAATAGCTGTACCACTGTCTTGGAATGGCCTGATCGTTAACTGAGCAAGGGCTTCATTGACCTCTGAAAGACCAGCGAGGTTCTGGAGAGAGGGTTGTACATCCAACATCCAGTTCCTAGATGTATGCATCTATTTTTCAGAACGCCACATCTGATGGATGTACAACCCACGCTCCAGAAAAGCCCCCATTCCCTATGATAGCGCCCACTCCAAGCTTGTAAAACGGGCGCTTGTTAGTAATAGCCTGCAGTCAGCCTTGACAAAAAACTGTGAGCATTGTGCAAGAGAAAGCTTTGAGGGTCAATTGAGGTGTTTGAGGGGTGCAGGGTATCCAGCAAATGTGATTTCCAGTGTATCAGAAGCCATTCTGCAAAAGCTCAAGCCCGAAAAACAGCGTGCTAGGCAGCAAGATAGAAATCCTGTACACGCCATCCCGTACTACCACAAGCTCTCTCGCTCAATTTGAAGAAAATAGCCAGCAGGTACAAGATTAATGTAGTATTTTCTGTGCCGTGCTAGCTGTCTACCATCTGCAGCATGATGACCAAGACAAAAGAGCGTGATGACTGCGAATTCAAACATGCGATGCAATCGATGAACTGTTCCATGGGAGTCGTGTACGAGATTCCGCTTCTGTGTGCTGTTTCATACATAGGGCAGACTGTGTAAATGAACGTTTAGCGGAACATCGATGGTGCTTGAATGGTAATGCGGGCGGACATCTGGCGGACCACTGCAACGAATGCAGTGTGTTTTTCCGATTATGACTGCGGATCGGACTGCGACTTCAAGTGTGAGCCTATGCTTGGGGAGTCTGGAATCAGAGCCAGAGCGAGGAACGAACGCCAGAGGGAGGTCATGGAGGCCTGGCTCATATCGAGAGGAGGTGACTGGTGCGTGAGTAGATCATTGATTGCCTTATCGAAGAAAGAAATCGGGTTTCTAGATGGGTAGCTTTGGTTAGCCGCCTTTGTGCTTTTAGGATTTCTCTTCGCTGGGTGCCTTCTATTTCCGTACTGCTTTCTCTCGCTTCCTTGTCGCTGTTTTAACTACGTCTTTTTTTACTTCTGTTGTTGCGAGGGGCACCTGGGGTGCTATTTCGTTGTTTTGCTTTCACGCGTTTGACTCGGCGTTTGCCACGCTCACTGACTTCCGTGTCTCAGTCTTTGATACGATATTACATCCTGTTCGGTTGTTTTTCATGATTCATCCGGGGTTTTAGTGGCTGCACATGCCTTCTCATGGTTATCGCGTTGTGTGATATCCATTAGAGTGGTTTTGATGATGGCAATATAAACTTATGGCGAGTCATTATCTTCTTGGAATTCTGATGGCCGGTTTGTATTGAAAGCTTTGCCGTTTTCAATAATATTTCTGTCGTTTGTGTTTGCGTCTCTCTGCGGTCCCAGTTTTTTGCGCTGTCTATAACTTTTCTTAAAAAAAAGTTCATTAGCCCTGATTTAATGATGCTCTTAAACAGCGCATCTTGTGCATTAGAGCAGCGTTTTAAATTTTCGGGGCAAGGAGATGGTCATCATGGCTCAGTAAGTAATCGGGATACGCTTGTTGGAAGTTCATCTTCGCAGCTTCTTTTATTAACATGGACACTGTCAGCGAACATTGAGAAGATGAGTTCAGTGTTCTCGTAGCGCTCAACTGTTGCTGTCTCTTTCTGTCCGCGCTACTCTGTCCGTTTCGACTCAAGCAGCGCAGCTATATCTAAAAAAAAAGGTAGCGCACGAACCCGTGGATCTCTGGGCCTACAGCAGCCATCGCAACATAAATCATCAACCTTTCCTATTCAGGTGTCTGGAGGCACACAGAGTTCACTTCATTGCCCAGGAGATGTTGAATAGGTACTGAACAACGCCTCCCTCAAACCATATCTCGGAAAGGTATCTCATTTACTATGTCATTTCTCTGTGGAAATTAGGGTTATAAAATTACCTTAGAGCAAATAAATCTTCTGCTGCTTTGTGAGCAGAAACCAGCAAGCCGCGGTACCTAGAATAAATTTTTCATTTATTTATGGCATTCTATGCTAGTTTGTTTCTAAAGAGCGGATATTTTATTGCGATGCATGCGTATGTGCAATTTTTGCAGGTCATCAACGTGGAAGACGCCACGATTTCCGAAGTACCCCTTTTACTCAGTGGAGTATTAAGCCAAGCAGAAGATTCTCTCAACCAGAGTGGGTGGGTGATAGAACAGAGCATCGCAGCTCTAGGCGCAAAGACAAGGTCCATCTTCTTCTAGTGCTGTACTTGCTGTTGCGCCGTTTTTCTTTCCTGAACAGGTCATTTATCTTTTCGTATCGAGTATTGATTACTGGAATTTCGTTCTAATAAATTATACCTTGGTATTGTTTCATAACTTGCGACTAATGGGAATCCAATCAAACGAACTATGCACTAGAGAGAAAACACACGAAGTAAAATGTCTGTCAAGTTCCCGTAAGCACGAAAGTCTGCGATGTGACTGCTGCGTTAGTGTTACTACTCTTATGTTGAATTCTTTGTTCACTAAATTGCAGAACGCATTCCCTTAGGAGCAATGTGGCAACCTGAAAAGGGGACAATTAAAGTGTTATGCTCCAATTCGTTGCCAACATATCTCTACAACTGTTCACAGCAGCCGGCTCTCATCAAATGAATCATTAACTATGAGGATTTCTACAAACAATCAGACACAGGAGTAACTAAAAACATTATACTAAACTTAAACAGCGACAAATTGCAGTCATTAACGAAGTGAGTAATTTGAATGAGAGAAATGAATGCATATTGGGAAATGCCTATGCGACCCCGTCGACGTCTGTGATGTCTGCGCTGCCACTTTATATGCATGGCTTTAATTCCAGAGAAGCACATGGGATGTGTGTTTTGAAAATTCTAAACAACAAGTACTGACCGCATAGCTGTTGCGAAAATGGCTTTTGTGCAACTCTCTGCAAGACCCATTCAAAAAGCAGCGCCTACTTGCGCAGTGAGACTGAAACGACGTATAATTCCCGAATAAGTCATTTATACTTCGCCTTGAAACTTTTGCTGAGGGCATGCCTGAATTCTCCGCTGCATTTGCACCACTGCCGATTTTTTTATTTGAAAAGACAAATGAATACAAGCAAACTATGTACAATGGTACTGGACCCATAGCCAAGGCTAGTGTCGGGTCCAACACAATGATAACTTGCAAACTGCAGCAGGTGGAGAGAACACTTCTCACATAAATAATTTCAAAATATTAAAATCACAACATGCATAGGTAATATATACACTTGTTATCATGCATACATTCCTTGTACGCAATAACCTTAAATATTAACAATTTTACAGTCATTTGGATACAGAATTTACAGAATTTACAGCACAAGCGGCGGAAACTTAACAGATTCAGCAAAATATTTTAACAGATTGTGAAAAATTAATTTTTATTTTAACATCATTAGGGATGCCATTCCATATTTGTGCACCGTTGAATACAATCAGCCTTTTCCCGTAAGTATTGAGGCATATTGGTAGGTTAAAATGATTGGCACTTGCAGCTCTAGTGTCCCTTTTAGGAGATATAAGGATACTGTGATGAAACAGATCATTCAATTGCAGTATTTTATCAATTGTCTGTCCTGTTTTTAACGTGTAAAATAGCATGTAAAGATAAAATATGTGCCGACTGAAATAGTGGCCTGCTGGGGCAAGTGTAGTTTGAGTATGTGATAATTCTTAGAGCTCTCTTTTGTAATCTGAATATCGGTTCAAGATATGTAGGGTACGTGTTGCCCCAAGATTCTATGCAGTAACTTAACTGACAGTGTATAAAAGCAAAATATAGTATACGGAGAAAACAGAATTCAAAACATTCTCGAGCTTTCAGGAGAAAATGGCATCCATACGCAAGTTTTGAACAAACTTGTTTTGTGTGATTTCTCCAGTGCATATCAGAATCAAAATGTACGCCTAGGTATTTAAAACTTGTTACATGTTGTAAGGGCTCATTATTTACATGCAAGGTGATAGCATTGTAGTTTAAACGTTTTCTCGTGGAGCTAAACACTGTGTATTTTGTTTTCTGAGTATTAATAGTGAACTGGTTGGTAGCAAACCACTTTAGGACCCTGACAAGTTCTTCGTTTATTTTTCTGTTTAGTTCTTCTATTGATTCTCCTATCAATACCAATGCCGTGTCGTCAGCATACATTAATGCTTGAGCATATTTTCAGGTTGACGGAAAGTCATTCACATATAGCGAAAAAACGATCGGTCCAAGTACTGAGCCCTGTGGCACTCCAGTCACTACGGCCTGCGGTTTAGATATCAAGTTATTCATTACAACTTGCTGTTTGCGGTTGGTGAGATAACTGGTGAATAAATCTGCTATTTGCCCTCTAAAACCGTAATTACGAAGTTTATCAAGTAGGATGGTATGATTAACGGCATCGAACGCCTTCTTAATGTCTAAATACAGAACTATGGCTATCTTGTTTTCGTGAAGGGCTCTATATAAAATTTTTGTTAGGACCTGGACAGCAGATCATGTGGACTCTGCGGTGTGAAGCCGTGCTGACTGGCGCTCATTATGCTATATTTGGTTACGAATTTCCTGACACGTGAACACAGACATTTTTCAAAAATTGTGTTAATAATAATGAGGGCCGAAATTGGCCGGTAATTACTTGGTTCTGACTGCTCTCCCTCTTTATTAATAGGCACCACTTTAGCGACCTTTAGCTTTTCAGGATATGTTGAGCTCTGAATACAGTGATTAAACAGGTGTAATAAATGCACGGCTAGTAAATCAATATTATCTTTAATTATTTTTGCAGGGATTGTGTCGAGTCCCGAGGCTTTACATATTTGAAGTTCATTAACTACATTTATTATTTCATTTAGCTCTAGCTCCTTCGTTACGAAAGTGTTTATAACAGGGGTTATTGGACTTGTGGGATCAGATACGGAAGTTAGTTGCTTTGCTAAGAGAGGCCCTATGTTTGTAAAATAATTGTTGAAGGTGTCCACTACATCATGGTCGATTACATCAGCTAATATGTGTTGCTTACACCGAAGGCCAACAGCATCATTCACTACACTCCACATTTTTGCGGTATTGTCATCAGCTTGCTCGATAAGAGAGGAGTAATATTCCTTTTTTCTTTTTCTCATTAGACAGACGGTGGAATTCCTAAATCGCTTAAATTGAGTTAGCTAATAATCATTGTTTCTGTTCTGCTTCCATTTCTTATACCAGTATTCTTTCTTCTTTAAATCATCAAGGATGGATCTTGTCATCCACGGACAAAGAAGTTTACTGTACTTTTTGAGACATGTATTCTCAATACTATGTGTTATAATGATTTGAAGAGCTTCAACAAATTATTACATTCAGTTTCAATATTATCGTCGTACATGGCGGAAAAGTCTGTTTGTTCCAGTAGCCTACGAAGTGAGCCATAATTTATTTTTCTCTGGAGGTTAGGGCGAGTGCGCCTCACATTCTCGGACATTTTAATCTGCATAGCAGCAGATATTGGCAAATGGTCGGGCACAGGATAAGCGCACACTCCAGCCCAAGTCCTGTCATCAATGTTACAAAATACATGATCAAGTAGTGTATTTGTGGTGGTGCTAACACGGGTAGCTTCAGTAATCAAGTTGTGCAAGTTGAAGGATTCCAGAAGCAATGTATAATCATTTTGGGTATCAACTGTGATATCGATATTAAAGTCACCAACAATGAGAATACTGCTGTTTTGCTCATGTGGTAAAAGGGCAAGGGATGTTTCAAACTGCTCTATGAAGGATGTTAATGGTGAACTTGGAGGGCGGTATACCACTTCAACTATTATGCGACCTGACAGTTTGATAGAGTGATTCCATAGCATGGTCACTAAATGAAGCTGTAGAGAATACCTGAAGAGGAATGTCTTGTCTTATATAGGTTTGGTTTGGTTTATGGGGTTTAACGTCCCAAAGCGACTGAGGCTTTGAGCGACGCCGTAGTGAAGGGCTCCGGAAATTTCGACCACCTGGGGTTCTTTAACGTGCACTGACAGCGCACAGTACACGGGCCTCTAGAATTTCTCCTCCAAAGAAATTCCAGCCGCCGCGGCCGGGATCGAACCCGCGTCTTTCGGGTCAGCAGCCGAGCACCATAACCGCTGAGCCACCGCGGCGGCTTGTCTTATATACATTCCTACATCGCCACCTCTTGCACTTGAATTGCGTGGTAGGGAAGAAAATTTATCGCCTGGTAATGAGACAGTCTCGTTGCTCCTCAGCCATGTTTCACACACAGCTATTAAGTCAAAACTTGAGTTATGGCGTGATATATACCCAATCAATGCATTGGAATATTTGCGTAGGCTGCGCAGATTACAGTGTAGTATCGACAGCGTATCTTTGTTTTCAATTAGTTTGTCTATTTCCGAAACGGTGTAAGGCATTTTTTTCTACAAGAACGAAATTTTTGCCCTACACTTATTCAGTTCACCTTCTTCAGGTCGTCTTCTGACATGATGTGTAGGACAGGTGATTTCTCTGCTTTCCGCATCAAGATTTTCCCCTGATCTATCAAAAAAAACTTTGAGTTCTTGTCCTTGTTAAGCTGACGAGCTTTGCTGAGCAGGAGTTTTGTCACTTCTGTCACTTCATCATTGGATTTCTTTTCCTTTCACGTCTCTGTTTGAACAATTTTGCATTCGCTCGTTGCTGAGAAAGTAGCCAGCTTGGGGACAGTGGACAAGCCCGTGGTGTTTTTATGTTGCGTTAGAGTGTCCACTAACCGATAAATGTTGAATTTAAGCTGAAAACAGTCCATCTTCATTTCGCTCAGAGGTGCCACCCGTGCTGGGATTTTAAATTATGCCGCAGACACCAGGCAAACTGGTTTCTTTTTGGAAGGCCCGACTCGGCCCAAGAGGACAGATGGGACAAGATCCCTGCTGCTGCAACCCGACGGTCGAACACAAAATCTGCCGATGCGCACCGAAAGTGTTTGGTGTAGGCCAAGATTGTATTTTTGTAACTAAATGATAAGCGGCGTAACTAAATGATGAATATCAACAAAACAAAGCCGCGTCTTTTAGCAGCGTCCAATTTTATATTAGGTTCTAGTTAAAGGAAAGAGAGTCCAGCGGAAGACAGTTATTCTGAACGACATATGCACGTGGGCGACATTGTCAAGGTCAGTTCTTCTGATTAAAACCTGGAACGTAAAGTGTTTAGCGCTCTTATCTAGACAGCTGTCACAGCTGCCTGAACATGAATATCAGGACGCAGGTGTGAGCGAATTGCAATCCACTGACACACATGCCTCCATTGCAGTTCGTGTCGCAGGCCAACGCATTTTCTCATTTGTCGCATAGATGCATCGCACAGTGCATGGAGAGGAGACAATGAGGCTTACAGCAGCACTTCCCAGGCAACAATCTCTAATCATAACAAGCGAGTACTTTTCTGAATGACATTTTTGGTCTGTGCTACTTAAAATCTCACCCGCAATTAACCAATCTTCCTGCGGCTGCAACGGCTTCATTAAATGCTTCGAAATGAGCGATTGAGGCGGCTTCCGGGCCGTGACGGTTCACGCGAAAAGGAGTGATTACCAATATGGACCGCGGCACCCACAGTCTAATCTAACTTACGGAATTTGAATTCTGGGATAAGTAAATCGCGCTGTTCTATGCTTTCAGTTACCTTTATATTCTTTTTTTTTCGGCAAAAAACAATTACTTTCCATTAGAGGCCACTCGAGCCTCACATTACTCGATGGATGCACCGAGCAAGAGTGGTGCCTACACAGGTGTCCTGTTCTAGCAGGACCCCTAAATAAACATATACGTAACGTTGTATTTGCGGTGCGAGCTAATAACTACTTATAACACTTTTATATTATAGTCGCGTTGCGTCCGTTCGTTGTTTAGCCTCAACATGGGGCTCTCTAGAACACAAGCATGAAGGTTAAAACTTGCTCTCACCCTCCCGCCATCGCATGAGTCGTACTTGCGCCGCAACTTCCTGATGATTCGGATAGATAATCGCAGTCAGCAACACAGTACCATTGGTAGGCAAGGTTCGCACACTTCATCCATAGGTTCAGCTTCATTTTCGGCATCGTGTACGCCGTGGTTCCTGAACAATGATGGTATGATTCTCCCGACATTAAGTATTAAACGTATTCTATATCTATTATAGAGACATAACCTAATCATGAAGCGCCAGGATTTTTGCAAGTGAACAAACAATTATTACGCTTTTACTGCGTTGCTTTCATGTACAAATATAAAAATGAAACGAAAAGGCAATGCAAACTTCGTACTGAAAGCGTATTTTTACAATTAGCCCTTTGTGCTGCCTGTCCGCTAGGCATGTTGCTCGTAGCTCCTTTTCTAAGAAGTCCGCAGCGGTGGCTCAGCGGTTATGGTGCTCTGCTGCTGATCCGGAAGACGCGGGTTCGATCCCGGCCGCGGCGGTCCATTTTCGATGGAGGCGAAATTCTAGAGGCCCGTGTGCTGTACGATGTCAGTGCACGTTAAAGAACCGCAGGTGGTCGAAATTTTCGGAGCCCTTCACTACGGCGTCCCTCATAGCTTAAGTAGCTTTGGAACGTTAAACGCCAGAAGCCCAAAGCCCTTTTCTAAGAAGACCAACCGTTACATCGACCAATGCGAATTCTTGTAGCTTTAAAAACCCATACCCCCGTTGTGCACAAATATAGACAAAAGTCTTGTTGAAAGGACAACACACGGTAGTAAGCTTGGCTTGTCGGTACACGTCACCGGCAAAGACACTCGACCTGCAACCTTGTAAAGCGAAAAACAAAGCGATGGCCCTCATGAAAAAGCCTTCGTCGTGAAGCTGCCGTCGCATGTTTGTGCAGTCTATGGGGTTGCTGCAGCGAGAATGTACATATGGAGGTGCATATGCTGCTGCATTTATAGCGAACGTTTGTTGTTTTTAATGATTCTTTGCTTCTGATCTTTTTGCGGGATTTTGTAAATGTCTGGGTCGTTTAGTTTCAGCAATTTATAAGCAGACCTACAGGCACAAGTTAAACACCTCCTTTCGTAGAAACTGATTCATTCGCCGCAGATGACTAAAAAAGAATACAAAACTTTGGTGTTTAGCGCTCTCGTATTTAGTAGTGCTCGGGGAGTGAGGGATGTGTCGAAAGCTCTGTTTGACATAATAAATAGATCGTTCCAAGGAAGAAAAACAATAAAACCCCGAAAAAACTATTGTCTAGTTTGAGCGTTTATTTTATGAAGAGTGAATGTCGGTCTAAAGCTGTGTGTGCAGTTAGAGAGCTGTCCAAAAAAGTTACTGGATTATGATAGGAAGTGTTATATCTTGTAAGTTTTGACCCGAGCCTGCTAGAGAAATTTATGAGACTGCATACTACCGAAGTCTACGCGGATGAAACAATATCTTCCATCTGATAGGTTGCGGCCAACTTCATTTCGCAACAAGGCCTAGAAACCTGTCTCAAACGATTGCACTCTCGGGCAAAGGCATAAAAAAACCAATCCTGTTCCCTGTATTTTCTTGAAGTGCACTTCGGTACAACTTTTATTGGAAATGCAGAGAAAGGTAGATATGAGAAACAAGCCGTATCTTGCCAGACAACTGAATATGCCCAGTTTTTTACCTAATGTTCGGCAATTTTACAAAATGGGCTTTTTGAGTGAGAAGTGCATTTTTTTTCGGCATACCACTGTTAACAGCGTAGCGTGTCAGAATATAGCTAAAACTCTCTAATTATCAGGTTAAATATATAGTAATTCTTTTTGAATTATTACTGTTATTATCCTTATTTTGGGAGATCCATGTAGGCCACTGTAACTAATATCCATATCGATTTTAAATTTTCGAGAACGCGCTCCACCCTGCGCGCTGTGGCTCAATAAAATTTTAGCTTTCTTACTGACTTGCGGGCACTGGAGGGGTTGTTTTGCCTGCAAGCTTCTCGGGAGCGCATGTATTTTGGCGCCATGTGACCGTAATTTGTTGGGCCAGAATGCGAAGGGTAAGTGCGGTTTCGAAACTCTAAAAATATATGAACAATAATTTACAGTGGGCTGCACTCCTCTAATAATGAAACAGTAAGATTAATTGCTAAAACTTAACAGTTCAGTATGAGTTAACCGCGCTGGTTAACAATTCTATTCCGAGAAAAGTCATCTTCTAACTCGAAAAGACTATATTCAAAAATTGCAGAACCTCTTAGGTGAAACACCCAGTAGTACATGGTGACCGCTAAGGCCTTCCTTTTAAAAAACTTAATCTGGCTACACTGCTTATTTAGTTCAAGTTTCTAACGTGGGAATTTCAACGCAATAACGTCACCGAAATGGTGGTTTATTTGTATTCACCAGTATTTCAAGGCTGGTATCCGTCGCGGGTTTTCGAGACACCCATGGCCAGAAAGAACACTCCAGGACGAGCAGTGTGGAATAAAATGCTTTCACCACATGTCACAAATACGAGATAGGTGACGCAAGGCCACTGTGCACTGTCACCAAAACCATCGGCAAGTATTACCAGCCGCAGGTTCCTAACAGGTTAAGTTTTTAGTTATACTTTACGTATCACAACTTGTCGAATTCGTGCTGCAATGTTTTCGCACTGTACAAGCAAGCGTTCTTTTATTTGGCAGTGCTTATTTGTGGCACCTTTTATTTGTTTATTACAAAATATTAAGTAGAATTTTGACTGGAAAAAGGAAAATTCAAGTTCTCTGTGCAGTGCTTATTCCGCACTTTTGCTTAACCAGCACTTCTGCATAAGCCAGGTCGGGACTAGTCGCGGCGCTCGAGCAAATAGCATGTGCACATGCGTGATTTCTTTTTAGCGAGCTAGCTCTTAAGTCGGTGGTGCCCGGCCTGTGTGTCGTAGTCGAGACTGTCAACACTATGCCTTGGGACGTAACAAGTAGGTATTGGAAAGTAAAGGAGCAGGCATTGTCTCACCGGTTGCTATCCGAAATGCGGAGTGGAGGAAGGGATAAAGTAAAGAGGGAAAGAATGAGGTCAGAATGTGGCATCGATATGCAGGGATCTTGCCATAATTTAGACTATAAGGCGCTATTTAAAGGGTTACAGACACAAAATTTCGAACCCATACTATTGATAATATTTGTTTCGGGGGCGCAAGGAGATGATGCCTAGCAAGTTTCAGTCAACGGTGCTGTGTGGAACCTTACTTGATATGATTTTGAATCTTTTCCAAAGAGCCGTTCGGCATTTCCACCTTGATCGAGTGACGTAAAGGTGGGCGTTCTCCATATTATTATTTGCTAACAGGAACAACCAGTGCTTGCCGACGACGCCGACGCCATCCGAATTGTGATAGTAAAGGCTGGCCGGTTGGCAGTGACTTTAGTACACTTCAGCGCTGGCTCCGCCCTAGACCGAAACTGCTTGAATCAAGTCATTTGTAATTAAATTAATCACTCTCTGCACAGTTATTTAGAGATCATCACTAATACGTCCGGAGTCCTCTTTCAAAGCAAAAAGGAGGGTTGCTCTAGCCTAGCTAGTCAAAATGAGAATTAGGGGCGCAGTCCTTCGGTTCGAGGCTCGGTTGTAAACGCGAAGCCGGCTTCAGACAGAGGTCGACGAAATCGGACTTCCGTTTCGCCTCAAGGGTAGTATGGTTTGTGGTAGTAAGGGTAAAGGTATATGCGGAACTGGCCATTCCCTGCTTTACATTCATTAATCACTAGGAGTCCTAATAACTTTCATGGCGCAATGGTGCAGGCGTTAGGCGATGCGTCACTGCCCTTTGACATTTTTCGAAGCGCTAAAACAACAAGGACGCAGAGGGAACAGACAGGGACCAGCGTTACTTTCCTGTAGCGCTCGTAGCGCTCGTCCCTGTCTGTTCTCTCTGCGTTCTTGTTGTTTTAGCGCTCCGAAAAATGTCAAAACTGCACCAACTAGCCCGATCCGCTACCCTTGTTCACTGCCCTGCGATGACATGTGCTGCCACAGATGAGGCTTGTGAGACCCAGCCAACCTTTCGCGACCAATCAGTTATTGAACTGACACCTGCCACAACGGGCAGTTTGCTAACAATCCGGTGGACAGGCTGTATTGTCCTCACAAGGTCACGGGAACTAGGTGGCCCACCTGCCACCTATGGAGGCCACCTATGGCAGGTGGCCCACAAACCGGTGGGCACACGAAGGCACCTCACGGACAACGGCTAAGTGGCAATGGCAACACACTAAAACAAACGGAGAAGGGAAAGCTTCGCGTCTGTATTCCTTCATCTTGCCCTGACACCGTACAGCACACTGGCATATTTGCGTTTAGCATCGATTCAAACGTAGCTGCCGCGTCCTAGATTGAGCCTCTGCTGAAGCTTCTGAGAACGAAAATGAAATAATAAAAAAAACTTGCTGAAACGGATCGGCAACTGAACTTGCTAGTTAGTTTACCAAAGAAGATAGACGTTATCGAGCGGTTCATCCAAACACTGTCCGATTATTATGACGAATGTCAAACAAGGCTCGAGAACTACGAAAAGTAAATAAGCGGTGTCAAATGCAAAACTGGAAATCAAAACGGCACGGCTGCAAAAACAAAAAAATACCAAGGAAACTGAAGAGAACACGTCTTTTAAAGTCGTAAACGTTAGAGGGACAATATACCAGGAGTACGAATGTTTCCTAACATTTTATGCTGCAGCCGGCATCTTCAAACAAAGTATACCTGTTGTTCGCAACATCTTTGTTAAGCATTGCGGCACTTCACTAAGATATTTCCAGCTTACTCGAGATAACTGTTTAACTTCAGAATGTGATTGGACAAACCTTTCTTCGCACAAATTACCTCGGACGTATATTTCGGCGCACACTCCGTCTCCTCGAGCTCTCAAAGAGACTGCCTTCCCTTTAACTATTTCAAGCTTTGCCTTTCTTGAAATTGGAGTAACTGCGAAAGCGAGGCATGCATCAACTCTTTGAGCATACTACACACAGAAGAATTCAAATATATATAAACCTACCAGCCCGGCAGATAATCATCAGTCTGAAGCCTGCATCACTTTTTTGACGGAACTTGTAATCTGTGAATTCGCCGGTTTAGTGTATAATCACTTCCTGGTGCACCTGAATGTCCATGTGCACAGCATCAGTCACTGCCGCACTGTTTTAAACACCTTCCAAATGCTGGCGCGGCAGTTTTTGTCCGCTTGAGCGCTTTTCGCAGGGGGCCTTTCTGGCTCTTGGCTTCGTTTCGCAGAAGGGACTGGATGGTAGGTAGGGCAACGAGGCATATTAGTAGGCACAACGTCCGGCGCAACGACGGCTTTCACATGCAGCCGAATACTCTGCAAGGCTATTTTCCTGCCTTCGCAAATTCCGTTCCCATTTCTTCCGCTGTTCTTCTTTGCTTGCACCAGCGAAAAGGGAAGCCTTTGAGCCCCCGGACGACTGGTGCTGCCGCCTGTTGCAAAGCAGTGCGAATTTGTTGTCTTTCACGCGTTCTTCGCTTTACATGACAGCACTGTCTGCTTTGAAGTACACTGCCGGAAACGAGGCTTCATTAAACTGAAGACAGCGCGTCGCTGCGACCACACAGCGACAACGCGGTTCATGTTGAGCACATTCAAACTATCCGCGCTGGTCAAACCAGCCTCGCGTGATGCTTGAAAACAGCATTGTAGCGCCGTCAGCGGCCGTCTATGGCGTTCCGAACGCTGCGCGGGCAGCCGCTGCTTGATGTTCGAGGCATTAGATCATACTCCTATTTAAGTATGGGGGTCACTCACGAAGAAAATGGTGATGAAACACTTTCAGAAAAATAGAATGGCAAAGAGCGTTTACTACACCGGTATGTCTACTGAAACTTATATAACAACCTGAAGCTGAAGATGGATATTACTGTAGTTATCCCGTTATGCTCGCTGTTTGATTAATGCGAAAGCTTTTATAGGCTATGTCGGTGGGGACGTGTCACCAAAACTTGTGCGCAAAACGTGCCCGCAAAACGTGGCCGCTGAAGTTTTGACTTTCTCAGAAGAGATAACATCAAACGAATTTTTGCGATCAATAGGGGACGGTGTGAGGATGATGCACAAAAAAATTGTCACTAAAATGATCTGGTACTTAATTACAGCCAATAAATGGAGTCAAAATGTCGAAATGGAATGTCGAAATATCTTGGACGGCAAGCAGAAGCAGGTAATTGTAAAAAATGAGTGTAAAAATAAAAGCTCGAAATGAATTTAAACGAGTTCGCCGAATGAAATCCAATGTAATCGATTAGGAAAAATTCATTGATTTGTAGAAAAGAGTTAATTAAATAGAAGCAAAAGCAATGGAGGGTTGAATGATTTGGACGGGTATATAGTAAGTGAATGGAAAAACAATTGGCTAGTCGAATTGATACAATAAAATGGGCAGTCAATCATCGACCAAAAAAGTTAAAAAATCAATAATTATTTAAACAATTAGAAGAAAAACCGAAGCAGAATTGAATTGTTCGGACGGGAATATTGTAAGTGGGCGCAAAAGCAAATAAGGTGTCGAATTTGAACAACGAAACGGGTAATGAATCATCGACGAATAAGGTTCAAAAATCAATAAATATTCAACTGATTCATAATTATTCATTGAGTTATCAATCATTTTGGACAGATAATTAAACATTTCACCAACAATTAATCGCTTCATCGATAAATAATTGACTCATCATTAATTTTTATTTGATTTATACATTATCAATTCATTAATAAATAATCAATATGTCGTTATTTAATCAATTTGTCGATAACTAAACAATAAATCTATAGTTAATCAATATAGAGAGGCAAATAGAGGCGACGAGTGCCGAGCAAATGTCGATGCTTTCGCATTCTGTTAACGCGGGTCGCAGCAGGGGTCTGTAATTTCTTGTTTTTAAAGCATGAAGTGAACAGCATTGTTCTCAGCAATCTTGCACTAGCGCAGCTTCAGTCTCGGTTGCCATACTGGTTCCGTCGAGCTGACGCGCCATTTTGTGTGTGTGATATCTAGACACCACTGAAGCTCTATCGAATCTCTAGAGGGAAATGTAAGGAGTGAAGTCAAAGTTGCTAAGCTTTTTGTTTTTCTTAACTGTCACTTCATGTCCTGCCGTGAAGTGAGTGCCAGCAGTGCTAACCATAAATTGACTGTCGCGCTTTAATCTTCACTTAAAGTTTGGAACTATCTTTAAAGGTTAAAAATGACCGCTGTGATGTGCGTCCCTTAGTCGAACTCTTTGACATTGTCATCGAAATGCGCACACTTAAGCATCTGTTCAGTCGCTGTGGATTATGGCCTTTGTCTTGCATTTCATTTGGTGAAATTCACCTGGTCCAAGTTCATGATTGATATATGTAGCCACTGCCTCGTGCTGCTGTTTTCCTTCGTCAACCCGTGTTTAAAGCGTTGACCTAGAGAAAGCGCCTGCTGTGGCCTTGGAATACTTCATGCGCACGTGCGTGAGCAGCTGCTCTCCCGGGACCATAACCCCAAAGGACACTCGACCAGCTGCGTTTCGCTTGACTTATACTGCGGGAAACTCGAATGACATACCCAAAACCGCTCAGCTCAATGCCAGCGTTACATAGCCCGGCTCGGCTCGCATTATGGATTCTGTAAGAGAGAGAGAGAGACTCTTCAATGAAATACAGAGAATTTAGCCGGCGTTTCAATATCGCAGGCATGCTACTCTGCGTAGGGAGGGGAATTTGGAAGATAAAGACAGGAGAGCAGCGTGGAAGAGGTAGAAGAAAAAAAAACGAAGATAAAATGCTGCCATGAAATGGGTACTCAGGATGCAATGGCGGGTATTGATGTAACCTATGGAATGATGGAGTGCATAGTCCGACAAATGGGCTGACGAAGTTCACTGCATGAAGAATGCATAAAGGTAACGTGCAAGTGAATTTAAAGCTTATCGAGATGTCTAATGTCTTTTAAATATGTAAATAGAAAGTTCACTGCAAGTCTCTGTTGCCTGAAGCAGGCTAAGGGACCTAGAACTTTGTCCATTGTTAGGGGCACTGGGCAGAGCTTCTGCATGCAATGATCATAGTACGCACACTCGTTAGCATACGCAGGGCACTCAAGCAGGATATGTTCCACAGTTTCTATCGAGGCAGTTTTCACAATGCGTACTGTTCATTTGTCCAAAACGGTATCGCAAGCCGTTTGTATATGCAGCATTCAGACGAAGTCGGTGATAAAGTGTTTCCAGATGTCGAGGAATTCTGCGTGAGAGTCTTGATCTAAGCTGTGGGTCGACTGAGTGAAGAAATTGGTACTGATGTGACGGCAAACTCCAAAGCCGATACGTTTCTTCGTAAGCAAAACTTTTAGCCATTTGAGACTCATCAGATTTCGTGAAAAAAGTTCGAATGAATCTCCGATGTTGATGGCCCTTACGGGCCGCTTCATCTGCTTTTTAATTAGCCAGAATGCCACAGTGAGCAGGTACCCACTGAAATGTTATGCAGTGGCCTGCGGCAATAGCTAAATGATGCAGATACCCGATGTCCAGGGAAACTGGCTGGTGATTCGTTTTCTTCAGCAGGTTGGCCTGGATCGGCAGAGAAGCTTTTGAATCAGTGCAGATAATTCAACTGCCGGCGTTTCGGCGCAGGATATAATTAACAGCTTCCTTAATGCCGTGAAGCTCAGTTGTCGTAGAGGATGTCCTCCGCTGCAGCCGGTACGAAAGGGAATGGCCTGTTGAGGGCACATAAAGGCCACAAGAAGAGGTTTCTTTAGTAATTGAACCATCGGTGAAGATATGGGTGTGCTGCGTATATTGTTCGATTAAGTAGGCGAGAGTAGCTTGCAGAAGCGCCGCCTGTGGCATGCGGGTCTTTGCATTCACACCTGGAACAGACTTCTTCACCTTTAGAGGAGAGAAACTACTACCTCTGGCCTTTCCTCCATGGATTCTGTAAAAGACGTATATGGATTCGATACTGTGTTAGCAGAGAGCCTTTGCCAGAAATATTGCAAGAAAAGGCGCACAGAATACGCTGCACTTTCAGACGCCGTACTGGGGAAATTTCAGCGACATGTCCTCGGGCAAAGAAAAGAGCGCTTGAGGTACAAAAAGGCCCTGCAGGAGGGGTTGTAATACGTTTGACTATAGTAAATCCCTGTACTCGGTTCTGGCGCGTGGTTGGATGTCAGAATTGGACGGTAAAGAGTGGCTTTTCTGCGGAGCAAACTAGTGTTCCATTCCGCGTGGGTAAAGAAGTCAGACTGCTTTCAGGCCAGTAACTACCCTTTGCATTGTAACTTTACGTACCTGTATCCCAGTAAATAGGTAATGCCATTTGTATCTTTTTGCACTTTACTCGATGGTGTCACATTGACCATGGTGAGCACGACGCCCCTCAGTTACGTCAGTCCGTGTGACATTCTTTACAAATCGGTCCTTAAGGCTTTCTGCGAGTCTTCTAAGATGCATGCGGAAGGCTACAGAAACCTGAAGGTATATTCTGTATGCATGGAAAATATTTTCTTATAGCCTGCTGAATGCAGCGGATATCTCTAGAAACCGCGAAGTTCGCCAGTGCTCTTGCTGAGCGAAACAGGCTACCCCAGTCTTTTTTCTTCATTTTGTAAGTTCAGAATTTATTTTGTGAACTTTGCGCGATATGTATTTGCTAGTACTTGTTGTCGGTGCTGCCAGCTGCCGAATGCATGCAGGAAAAAGAGGTGAAACAAATTTAAGCAATATAGTACGCATGCCGTTCATCATGCAAATCTAAACATGCTGCAGTTATATTTACCCGCTACGGTGGCTCAGTGGTCAGAGCGCTCGGCTACTGAAAGGGAGAAGCCAGGATCGTACCCGACTGTGGCGGCGGCGTTTCATCACAGGAGAAACCCAAAAGACGCCCGTGTGCTGCTCGATGTCACTGCACGTTAAAAATCCCCATCATATTCTGATCCCCAATTATTCGGGAGCCCTCCACTACGGCACCTCTTCCTTCTTTTCTTCTTTCACACCCTCCTTTATCCCTTCCTTGCTACGCGGTTTGGGCGTCCAGCGAGACACGTGAGACAGTTACTGCGCCATTTTCTTTTCTTAAAATCATTCTCTATTTCATTTGTTTCGCTGTTATGCACTACGAATCACTTACCTGTTTTTTTTTTACTTCTGCTCGTAAGGCACGTGACGGAAAGGACGTTTTATTGCACAAGGAAAGTTTAGTACATAGTATTGTAATTATATGTAAATGTGTTTGTGAAATTATAAAGAACCGCTTGCGCACAATTTGATATCAGAGTCATTTGCTAAGCACAGGACCAATAGGAGACGATATGAATAGTAAATTTTAGTGAGGTCGAAGCATTTTCTGGAAAATAAGTCGCTTCTATAGTGAAGAAGTTGCGCCGAACGCTTAGACGTAAAAGAAGATGAGGAGTATGGCCGCCAGTCAGACTACAATTCCTCAGAATACGTACCCAAAGTTAAATCATTACCTTGGCAACAAAAGGTAATCCATTAGCTTGGCACCAATTTACCTCCTTTGGGCTCTCCTCACTGAACCCTGGCCAATCCCCCGTCGTGGGTATGTGCCATGCCACCAAGGCAACAACAACAACAACAACTACGGGGCAACAACTATGAGCTCCGAAACCCGAATATCAGTGCTGCGTTTCTGACGGCTACCAGGGTGGTAAATCCCGCCGTACACTTGGTGGAGGTAGCAGGTTTCGATCTTCTCCGTACAACCTGGAGCTCCGCAGCCGTCGGCTACCCCCGCCACCGGGACCTGCCAGACTTCAGTGGCACCAGCGGTCACGACGTTGAGGACTGCCTTCCCTCCTATGAACACGTAACCCGCACAATAAATGGGATGATGTCCTTAAGCTCTACATCGTCATCTTTTACTTTACGCAAGTCGCAAAACTCTGGTACGCTAATCACGAAGCCAACTTCACGACTTGGACCACCTTCAGAGCGCGATTTGCGGATGTCTTTGGACGCCCGGCAGTCCGCAAGCTTGCGGACGCCCGGCAGTCCGCAAGTCCGCAGCAGTCAGCTACATCGAGGATGTTTTAGACTTTGCCATTGCGTCAACTCCCCGATGCCCGAAGGCGGCAAGATTCGGCACAACTTGAAAGGCATCCATGAAGGCGCTTTCTAGATGTTACTGGTAAAAGAGCTCCGCAGCGTTGCTGCTGTCAACACCCGGTGCCAGAGTTATGACGTACTTCCCCGGCAACGTGTCGTCACGCGGGAACCCGACGAAACGGCCACAGCCATGTCCGATGTCACTAAGTGCTTTGCATTCCTCCAACACATGAAGGGCTTCGTCCGGGAAGAGGCTGCTCGGCAGTGATCACTGCTTTCCAGCACTGGGAGTCTACCTCGCAGCTGCTACTGGGGTTCGACATGTTATTCGCGGACAAGTTGCATTCCTCCAACACATGCATTCCTCCAACACATGAAGGGCTTCGTCCGGGAAGAGGCTGCTCGGCAGTGATCACTGCTTTCCAGCACTGGGAGTCTACCTCGCAGCTGCTACTGGGGTTCGACATGTTATTCGCGGACAAGTTGCCGAAGCGCTTCCCCCTTCCTGCCGTCCAATTACCAACGACGCCTCGCTCACGGCTCCTCTCACTTATGCCGAAGCTGTCTCGTCCACATGAGCATTGTTTTCTGCTCCCCTATCTTGTGCTGAAGCCGTGGCACGGCCGCCACCACCCGCACGTTTTTCTTCAACTCCTCACCCCTGTGTTCATATCCCTCCTAGTGCCGTGTACCACCTCCTGTGAACTTTTAGCGCACCTCTGACAACCGGCTCATTTGCTTCGCATGTGGCCACGCTGACGATGTTGCACGTCGCCGACCAGAGCCCCGCCGCCTATGCACGGTAGCCGTCCCCTCCCCGTGCGCAACTTCAGCAGTAGTCGCATTTTGACTGCCCACTCCCGCCTGCGCACCGCTCGGCATCTGCGCGTCGTCGCTCGCCCTCGCCAATGAGACGCCGACCTACGTCTCCGCCGCCGGAAAACCACTAGCCCTAGTCCCGCAGGCAACAACTGCGCTTTGATCTACCCACAAAAGTTCTGCCTCGTCCCCTCAAAATTTAATTTAACTCCACACTGAACACGTCGCTACCCTAGCGCTTGTAGATAATGGGGCTGCGTGCCCGTCATAGATACTAGATTCTGCCATTTGATTACAAAAGTTGTTCTGTCACTTTCTGGCGTTTCCCTCCGCAACGCAACTGCACAATACATAGAGCCGCTCGGTACCTGTACGGCCCGAGGCACGATGCAGGACGTTCTCTACGTGATCAGTTTTGTTGTTTTGCGTGCCTGCTCGCAGGACATTTTTTTAGGGTGCGACTTCTTATCACGTCATCAAGCCGTAATTGATTGTGCCTGTGCGAAATTCGAGCTTTCTGCGCTCTGCGACGCACCCACCAACACTACAATTCTTCGAGAGGCAAAGTGCCACGTTTCGCACGATACCGATATCCCACCTTATTCTTCTTCCGTTGTTCGTGTCCCCTGTGTCCCTTTTTCTGAACGTACCGTCCTCTTCACACCGTCCTCTTCTTTAGTCTCTCGAAGATGTCTTCCTCTGCCCTTCGACCTTCTTACTGTACAAAGCGGCCGCGCCGATCTAGCCATCAGCAATGACTCTTTCTGCCCACTCACCTTGCACCGGGGTGAATGCGTCGGACACGCCGAGCCTGTTCGTTCCGGTGAGATTTTTCTAGCGCCACCTCTATCCCCCAGTGCCACCGCAGTCCACGGGAGCCTCAATGCCATCGGCCCGCCTCGTTTCTTGCCCGTCTCATCACTACCGGCTGCCGTCACCAGCGCCGTTGACAACGCCCTTCCTCCTAATCAACGCGCCCAACCCCTCGACTTGCTGAAGAGATTCCGCACTTCTTTTAACGCCCAGCAACCATCGTAGGGTCGGGCCTCAACTGTGGCTCATCGAATCTACACTGGTGACCATGCGGCGTTACGCCAACGTTCCTGTCGGGTCTCCTCCTCAGAGCACCGCATTATTGACGAGCAAGTCAATGACATGCCCGCAGGGGTGTGATTCAACCTTCCAACAGCCCCTGGGCTTCGCCGGTCGTCTCACTACAAAAGAAAGACTGATCTGTTCGGTTGTGTGTGGATTACCGACGCTTGAATGCAATCGCACGCAAGGACGTCTACCACCTGGCCCACATAGCCGATGTGCTTGGCTGTCTGCATGGAGCCGAATGATACTCCTCTCTCGATTTGCGATCTGGCTACTGGCAAGTTCCCATGGCGGAGGGTGATCGAGACAAGACAGCTTTTGTCACTCCTGGTGGGCTCTATGGGTTCAACGTCATGCAGTTCGGCCTATGTAACGTGCCCGCCACCTTTGAACGCATGCTGGACGCTATCCTTCGGGGTTTGATATGGCACATATGTCTGTGCTACTTGGATGATATTGTGGCGTTGTCCTCCGACTTCGCTACCCACCTCACTCACCTTGATGCGGTGTTGAAGTGTCTGACAGATGCCATCTAACCAGATGTCAGATGCCATCTGTCAGATGCCATCTGACAGATATTAGTGTGGGCTTAAAAATAAATAAGAAAAATGTGCCCTGCCCGCACCGATGCCATCTGACAGATGGAATCTAACCGAAGCCGAAACCAATAATTCCGTCACCGAAAAGGAATGTTGGCCGTCGTCTGGGTGCTTCAGAAATTTCGGCCGTACTTGTGAGGGCGCCCATTCGATGTTGTTACGTACCACCGCGCTTTTTGTTGGTTATCTTCACTGAAACACCCAACCGGTCGTGTCGCCCGCTGGTCGCTTCGACTGCAAGAACGTGATATCCGCGTCGTCTACCGGACTGGGCGCAAAAACATTGATGCCGACGCATTATTCCGCTCGCCGGTGCCCCCTGACGTCGTTTCTGCTTGCCTCCAGCTCCGTCCTGTGTCCCATGTCCATTGCCAACATGCCTGCAGAACAACACAAAGACCCCTAGCTGGCGTCACTCACCGTTCTCCTACCCACCTCGTCACCCTCGTCAGCCCCTCGTGCCCTTCGTCGTCAGGCGCAACACTTCCCAAGCAGCACAAATTGATTGGTCCAACAGTGGCAAAGGAGTGGCGGAAATTGGCATGAATATTGGTCCTACAGTGGCATTTGAGCAATTCGAGACTTTTTCCAACAATGGCCCTTCATTCATGCCAAGGATGTGCCTATACTCAGCCAGTCTAGCTACCAGCATTGACCCAACATTCAGCCAGTCTATCCACAAATGGCCAACGTTCGTGCCAAGACAATGCCCATGTTCAGCCAATCTATGAATTATGGCCCGACATTCGTGCCAATACTATGCCCATGTTCAGCCAATCTATTAATTATGGCCCGACATTCGTGCCAATACTATGCCCATATTCAGCCAATCTCACGCCAATAGTGTGCCCACATTCAGTCGATCTGTCAATAATGGCCCGAAATTCGCGCCAATAGTATGCCCACATTCCGCCAGTATCAATAATAGCCCCAGGTTCACTCCGACTTGTGCCCACTTTTCCACCCTTGATCTAACTTTTATAGGTGGCATATCAATTGCAAGGCCAGTGGGAAGTTGTATGCGATCGGGGGTCCCACCTAGTTTTGTCCCACACCTCTTGCTGGCCAGCAACAATGCAGACATATACCGCTTGTTTTCCACCAGCCGGAGCTTGCATGTGTAACATTTTACATATAAGCAGTCAGCAGACGTACAAAAAAGAAAGAACGGATTCAAAGAACGAAATTTATTGCATCTACGGTGCCAGTACATCGTGAAATGCACACTGCCGGAGCCGCTGAATCGATGAGTCATATCGGCACTAATCGTTGCACTCCTCTTGTAAGAGAACTTTTGCAGTGCCTTGAAACAAATTCCTCGCCAAGCTCTTGCACGATGACCTGGCTGTACATCGCAGCTGCAAAGAGGTGCATGATGTGATCTTGAGTGTAAGTACAACCATCGCAGAAAAAAGGCAAGAAATAAAATAACACATTGATCTTAGAGGCGCGCAGTGTGCGAGAAGGTACTCGCAACATATGTTGAAAGTGTAATTTCTAAATGACTCTTAATATAAATCCCCACACTAATAGCAAAATGTTGAATTGAATTTAACAATTTTTTCCCACCGTATTGCTAAATTATTATCCCAATTTGCCGTGTCACGCCCTCAAATGCATATTAAAAGTCACAAAAAGAGATAAATATAGTGTTTAATACAAATCAATCTATTTTTATATTTCCTATCAAAATTATATGTCAATTGCGAGCTGGTTGTTTGCCTTTTTGTTCCAGCAAAGTATGGCACAGGTGGTAGCAGCTCCTCCCCATTGAACAGCTGTGAGCAATTTTTTTTTTCGCTATGAAATATAATATTCCATGCAAAGACGGCTTGCACAGTTTTGCGAAATGCGCTGAACGCAGGAGACCGAATACACTTTTTTTTAAGTAAGCAGATTACCGATGCCGCTTGGCATGCATGTAACGGGGCAGACGGAAATCTTACTTGAAAACCACACGAAATCACTCTTCCGATAGTCCATGGGTGAATAATTCCGAGACAACATGGATAAAGTTCGCTCGGACCAGGAATTCCCCTTTTTCTCGTACGCCTGCAACTGGCCAAGACCAAGGCACCCGGCACGGGAATATTACATGCGGCCAGAAAACTGCTGCAGTGGAAGAATAAGCGCTTCTGATACTCATCTTGCACAAACGATAGACGACCAATGTCGTAATGAACGCAACATGAGTCGGGCCACACAACACTCCGCCACGGTGATTGAAGAGATAGTCAACGTTCGGTAAATCCATTTTTTCAAAGCTGAAAAATAAAGTTCTCACCATTCTGTGCATGCCTTTGCGCTAGACATTTCGCTGTGAAAGTTGGCATTCAGAAGTTGGCGCCAGTGCTTTGTCGCTTTCTCTTTTCCTGCCGGAGAAAAAAAAGGTCGGCGCTGTTTCAAAGCCGCAATTACGCCAAGAACCATATTCATTTCCGAACACATTTCAATATAAAAGTATGGTGGTACTCACAAATAGAATCTTGCAGGCCAGGCTACTGAATTCCGTCATAATTGTCAAATCGTATCGGGTGCGGATTCTCGACAACGAACGGCGTCAGCTTGAGCGCGCATGCTTCGTCGGCACGCTGGTTGTGTGGCTTTTCGCCGCCTTGCTAGCTACAGGCGATATTCGCTGGGCGAGTGTTCGGGAAAGGAGGAGACGACGATGGGACAGGTTTCTTATATTTTTCGGAGAATTTGCTGCAGCAAGAGAAACGGCAGCTGGAAAAGGGGTAGAAGAAAATCTAGGGAGGGTGGATGAGCGGCGTTGAGCTTAGTTGGGCGCGAGGGGAAAACAGGTTAGAGAAGGTCAGTGTACCTAAAATCACAAAGAAAAAAAAACTCCTAGCATGGTGAGGGCCAGCGCTCTTCCAACAAAGAGGCTCGGCCCGGCAAAAGGCGGCTGTATGGGACTTCAAAAAGGGGGTGGAGAGGGGGGGTGGGTGAAATGAGTGAAAGAATTCCGGAATGTCCGGAGGATGCGCCATATGCAGTTGAGCACGTGGAAAGTGGCAAGGAAACGACAATGCGGAGATGTTGGAAGTGGAAACGTGGAGCTTGGGCATGAATTTCGTCAAAACGTCTCCAAACATTAGCGTAATCTCTGCGGTCGTGTGCCTCTTTGGTTGAAGCTGAGATAAATGTGTTACTATGAAAATACCGGAAATATAAAACAATAAATAAAATTAGCGGGAACAATGCGTGTTCTTTGAGTGTTTCATATATGATACTTGTGGCGGACAAAGTAGGATGACATACGTCCAAGCAACACCATTCATCAATATAATCCAATGATTCTCTTCTAGAGCGACGAATACCCTACATTTTATACACACCAGTGTAGGCAGGTCGGTCTAAGCCATAGTTATGCGGCCCACCCGTGCGTGTCTGCGCTAGCTCGAAATGACGCGGCGCGCTACTCAGCAATGCACCTGTTATGGCTCATTGGTATTAAGGATACGCGCAAAGAAAAGGCAAAAAAAAACTAGTGAAATGCGACCGGGAAAAAGTTCCGATCTTTAATTTGATAAACGTGATAATTTAAAGCAAAAACTTATGCTAGAGCCGTCGTTATAGAATACCCACAAAGCACAGCAGAATAACAAAACAATTTGCGACATCAAAAAAACCTAGCCACCTTAGCTTCGCGGCTTCAGGAAGCAGAGCCGTTTGTTCGCTTATTATTATTTTTTTAATTTAACATACATCTACATTTTCTTTCCCGTCTGCTGCTTCTTCACGCAGTAAATGCGCAGCAAGTTGTTCACGTCAACTTTTTATTTGCGATAAAACCAAAATCCCGTTTTACTCACATCGTTTCTTCTCTCCAAATGCGCCACGCAATAATTTGTGACCTAGTGGAAAAAGCGATTTATTTGTTTTTTTTCTAGGGTGAGCATCCTGTGGGTGATCGAGGCATTGTGTTCCGGATTGTGTAATACGATTCAGCGTTTCGTGCACCATAAACTTATTAGTTAAGTTGAGCCTATATCTTGAGACACGAATTTGAACCGGCAACCTATAATCGGGGGCTGTGGTATCCGAGGTATGCGAGAGATATGCCAGGCAGCACGTTAATTAGTGCGTTATTATACCATTCCTCAAATCGAAATTTCATTTTCTTGGTTGTGGCACCTCTTTCTCTCTTTCTTTTTTTCTTTGCATACCATAATTACAAAAGACGCCGCTTTTCAAAATTCGTATACCTTCGTGAATGAATCTGACCTCTGCTCACTTTCGCTCAATCAATTACATCGCGCTTTTTATTGTAATTTCGCGTCAGAGTTCGACGCTAGCGCTGTTGTTGGTCACAAAAAATAAATAAATAAACAAGTCCGAATATTAAAAAAAAACGGATTGAGAGAAATAACCACATATAATCACAGGGACATCCTTTGGTGTGTCGTGGAGCGGCACTGCCAATACAGGGAAAACAGCGGACAAGTAGGGCCATCGTTGCATGTGTAATGAGGCGGCACTGCCAATATGGGGACGACAGCGGACATTTAGGGCCATCGTTGGAGGTGTAACTAAGTGGCATTGCCAATATGGGGAAAACATCGGACAAGTAGGGCCATCGTTGGAGGTGTAACTAAGCGGCATTGCCAATATGGGGAAAACATCGGACAAGTAGGGCCAATGTTGGAAATGGCACATTGTGGCAGTGCCAATATGGGGACAATGAAGGCAACATTGGTCCTGTATAGGGCCACAAATAGCCAACAGACTCCCAATATTGGGCCAACGGTTTGTGCTGCCTGGGTTCGCTCTTCGTGACGGCCTGCTCCACATACGCAGTTATATGCCAGACGGCCGTAAGTGGCTACCTCCAGTGTGGCCATGCGGGAGTTTTGGCGACTTATGAACGGTTGCGACAGCGTTTCTACTGGCGCGGCATGTATATCTTCATCGTTAGGTATGTGCGCTCGTGTACCGACTGCCAGACTCGCTAGCCTCCTCCACCACAACCTCCTGCTCCGCTACCGTCTCTCCCTTGCCCAGACCGTCCATTTGATCGTGTCGGCATCGATCTGATTGGGCCTCTGCCGTACACGCCACTGGGGAATCGCTGGATAATTGCGGCCGTCGATCACCTCACTCGATACGCGGAAACTGCAGCACTTCCGGCCGCCACCCCAGCTGATATCACCTCCTTCCTTCGTCGCCACTTCATTTTGAGGCATGGCGCCCCTCGCCAGCTTCTCAGCGATAGAGGCAAATTATTCTTATCTGAAGTTGTTGCAGCGGTCCTCCATGAATGTCACACTGTCGAACGGACCACCAGCGCTGACCACCCGCAAAGCAATGGGCTCACCGAACGCTTCAATCGCACACTGGGCGATATGCTTTCAATTTACATCGCCTCAGATCACTCCAATTGGGGCCAAATTTTACCATTTGTTACATATGCCTGCAACACCTCTTTCCAAGCAACCACCGGATTTTCTCCATTCTTTCTGCTGTATGGCCGCGAGACTTCGTCTCCGTTAGACGTCATCCTGCCCTACCAACCGGAAATTTCCGAGTACACGTCGAGTTCGGAAGCTGCCAGGCGCCCTGAAGAATGCCGCCAGGTGGCCCGTTCCCTGACATCAGAAGATCAGTGCCACAAGAAAGCCCGCGTCGACAACAGTCCCTCCGCCCACACCTTCTTTCCTGTTCATCGCGTCTGGCTGTAGGTCCCTTCGACACCAACGGGCCAGTCCAGCAAGCTGGTTGTCAAATATTACAGGCCCTGTCGTGTCATCCAACAGACTTCCCCTGTCAACTACCTCGTTGAACCTTTGGCTCACTCCCGCGACCCTCGTCGCCGTGGCCGTGAGGTCGTCCACGCCGACCGCTTGGAGCCATACAATGAGCCCGCCATCATTTAGTCGTCTTGAGTCGAGAGGATGGCTTCCCATTCCGGGGGGGGGGGGGGGGAGAGATTGCAGTGAAGAAGCGCCGAACGCCTAGACGCAAAAGAAGACGTCGAGTGTGGCCGCCTGGCACACTATAAGGCAATAACAACTAAAAGCTCCGAAACTCGAACATCAGTACTGCGTTTCTGACGGCTGCCAGTGTACGGCGGGAGCCGTACACTTTCAAGATAGGAACCAGACTGAAACAAGACAGAAAGTGAAGACTTAAATAACATTGCAGCCAAGGCTGCTTCGAGCGGCCATAACCGAATCCCAGGACCCGCCATCCAACAGGGCTTTTCTGTGCCTGGCTCGTCTCTAAATGGTCTCCAAGCATTTGTTACGGAGCGAACGCCTGTTTTGCGACATGGGAAATCCTCTAGACGTGTTCAGAGAGGAGAAACTGCCACCCTATGTGTGGTTCGGAGGCGGAGGGGGGAGGGTGCGCTTCCTATCTTTCCGAGTGTGTTCGCCCCGATATCGAGCACTAGACGTGTCGAAGCGTGGGCGCCGAGCTGCGTGTCGTGCCCGAGCAGAAGTTTCTGTCTTCGGCTTTTTTTGTTATAATGGCCGGATGTACAACGAGGCCCCACAATTCTGTATCAAGCAGCACCGAGCGCCGATTTTAGGTTTTTGCATACATTAAACTCGACTGAGCAAGCGGACAATTTTTCAGTCGGGTGCAGTCGAATGGAGTACAACTGCATAAGTTCACCTTGCTAGCCTAAGTGAAACCACGCGTTTGAACTCGCTCTATCATTACACCGTCAAGCGAAATCCATATCCTGAACGAATGGGTTGAAAGCCCCATACCTGAGCAAAACTTTGTTCTCAGTGCATGTGCAGCATGCGACAGCTTTTCTGTGAAATCGCAAGCATCGTCACAAATGAAGCTTGAAAGCACAAGCTTTTAGGCGAGTTGGTTTTCCATGATGGACGTGAAGCAGCCAACGGTCCACAGCCAGAGATGAAAGCAGAGGCAAGAGTAGAAACGGGCACAACACAACGCTGAACAACTGTTATTATTTGTCGCACTGCGCATATATATACACGTAAGGCAACTACAAAAATGAATGGCAACCACCGCATGCACACTCATGCACCAGGAACCCCACAAGACAACAGCAGCTAAGTCATACAGTTTAACAAAGGAAATTCTTTTCCCGATAAGGGTATCGACGGAGCACTTACAGTGCGATCATCGTACTTCTTGACCTTAGTGACCCGTTTTTTTCTCGATACAGCTGATCTTTGTTTCAGCAGCTGGACATCTTGAAGTGCCGGGTGCAATTGTAGTCAGGATAATGGATACTAACCATACGAGAATGCATTATCAACATACCTGCGGCGCTGCTTGAGCCTTACCCTTAGGCACTCTCCCTCTGGCCAATATAAACTGGTGCGTGGGAGAGGAATCGATTACAAATGACTTTTATGACACTTCAGCATTTTCTCTTCACGGTTTTTCCTGCACTCAGGGATTGCTTTTTCAGTGTTGTTCAAGTGCATACACAATTCTTCTCTCTCCTCCGGAGCCGAGAAAACAACGTCCACTCCGACCGCACAAACATATTCTGATTGTTTGTTCAGCGCTCTGTTGTGTCTATTTCGACTCTTCCCTCTCCTGTCTTCTTAGGCTGTGTGCCGTTGCACTGCTTCAAGGCCATTGTCACAAACGGCTAAGGCTTTCGCGGTGCACAAAATGGGTCGCAGCGATCTGTAATGCCACGGATATGTTACTACATAGGAACGGGGTGGTGAAATTATTTACCGCTTTGCTTCTCATGAGGCGTATGTGCTGCAGGACCGCCGTCAGCTATAGTTTGAGATGATAGTGATGATCATCATCATCATTATCCTGACTGCGCCCACTGCAGGGCAAACGCTTCTCCCATGTCTCTCCAATTAACCCTGTCCTTCGCCAGTTGCAGCCACCGTATTCCCCCAAGTTTCTTAATCTCATATCCCACCTAACTTCCCCCCGCCCTCTGCTACGCTTGCCTTCTCTTGGTATCTACTCCGTTACCCTTAAGGACCAGCAGTTATCTTGCCTTCGCATTACATGCCCTGCCCAAGCCCACTTCTTGCTCTTGATTTCAACTAGGATGTTTTTAGGCTACCTGCGTTCGTTAGACCATGCTCGGTTTTCTCCATGTCAAACTTCCTGACGGCGGCTACCTTGCGCTTATTTCCCTCTAATGATCCGGATCAGCTGTCACTACAGGCCCTAAATAGACATATTCCTTTACTACTTCTAGCACCGCGCCTCCAATTGTGAACTGCTGCTGTCTTGCTAGACTGTTGAATATTACTTTGGTTTTCTGCATGTTAATTTTTAGCTCCACCGTTCTGGATATCATTAACCCGCGTTTGTTCCCTAAGCCACTCCGCCCTCTTCCGGTCTCTTAAAGGGACACTGAGGAGAGCTCTGTTAATATTTTTTTATAGCAAAATCCGATTGTTCGGCATTTCATGGCTTTGTTGCCACTTGGCCGGCAACGAAAGATGCATTTATTTCTAAGAAATTTGGATTCGAAGTTGAAATAGTTTTTCCCGCCGCTCTGATTCAAACTTGGGATTCTGCTATGACGACACAGAACTAAGTGACGTGAAACATGACATTCACATGACGTAACGCAGACTCCGTGATTTGTGGCGGCCAGCAGTGCGGCCCAGCAGCAGCCGAAAAGAAAGCTACCGCTGGCCGCACGTTGAAGGCATCTATCGGCTATTGCGGCCGTCAACTCGTTTACATTTGCACCGGCGTTGTGCCAGCGTTACAATGGAGCCCGTTCTCGAAGTCGTCAACGGAGTTATCGCAAATAGACGCCTTTAGCATACCGTGTACCTTGTTACCGTTAGCGGAATACCGGGAGCCCCAATACCGCTGAGAGCAAGCACTGATTGGTCCCGGCGCTGCAGGAGCGCGCGTAGCTATCGGGTACGTGGCGCCATCTGGCGACGTCAAGGAGATTTGCGCATGCATTTGCTGCGCCTCAGTGATTCGTAGCTCCTCGTGTCCTAGTGTTGCTAGAACTATTGGTTCTAGCAACACTGTTTTGTTCTATGACGCCATGAAGCTTGTACTTGCGAGTTTGGCCTGTGGCGGCGATACCTGTATTTTGGTTCTTGCTCTTTTCTATGTTACAGGAGCTTTGTTGTCAGTATGAATGGCGTTTTTGTAATCAGGAGCTGGTATTCTGTCGATGCAAGTCAACTTCAATTTCTCCTCAGTGTCCCTTTAACGTCACACCTATCATTTTTATTTCCATAGCTCGCTGCGTTGTCCTTAACTTAAGCTGAACCCTCTTTGTTAGCCTGCACGTTTCTGCCCCATAGGTGGGTACGGGTAAGATACAGCTGTTGTATACTTTTCTCTTGAGGAAAATTCTTGATCTGAGAGAACCTGCCATATGCGCTCCACCCCATTCTTATTCTTGTAGTTATTTCCCTCTCATAATTCGGATCTGCGGTCACTACCTCCCTAAGTAGACATGTTCTTACTACTTCCAGCGCCTGGCTACCAAGTGCGAACTGCTGTTCCCTTGCTAGGGTTTTGAACATTACTTTGGTTTTCTGCATGTTAATTTTTAGCCACATCGTTCTGCTCTGCCTGTCTAATTCATTGATCATGCTTTTGCAGTTCATGTCCTGAGTAGCTTAGCAATGCAATGTTATCAGCGAATCGCAGATTACTTAGGTATTCTCCACTAATTCTCATTCCCAACTGTTCCCATTTCAGACCCTGGAATACCTCCCGTATACAGGCAGTGAACAGCATAGGCGAGATCGTGTTTCCCTGCTTGACACATTTCCTTATTGGAATGTTATTGGTGACTTTATGGAGAACTATGGTAGCTGTGCAATCGTTATATCTTAAAATACTTTGACATAACAATCTTCTATTCCCTGATTCCGCAATGCCTGCATGACTGCTGAGGTTTCTGCTGAGTCGAATGCCTTCTCGTAATCAATGAACGCTATATACCAGGTGTTTTGTTTTAGAAGGACCAAACTTTAAAAAACGTAAATTGCTTTAGATTTATTTTAGCTCTAGGGCTATACTCGAGGCTACGGCGGGCGCCAGGGGAGGGGAAAACTGCTTTAATTAGTTCGCTGATTAACTAAATATGTAATAAATTTTTCTAATTTTTATTCTAGGGGGTATGTTGTATTCGCAGAATTGGAGATCGTCTTCCAAACAGTCCAACCGAGAAAAAACAATTTTAATTAAAACTTTTTCACGCACGTTACGAGGCGTGAAAAAATCACCCCGGTAGGCATCTTCACACCGTAACTCAACGGCATTGAGCGCCTCTGACGTAATTCGCTCTGCCCTGCGCTTTGCGTCAAACGGCTGACGTGACCTCAAGTTCGGACGGGCGGCCTGCGCTATCGCTGCTTGTTTCGCTCCGCTCCGGGGCCTCACGGAATGCCGCGCTGGAACAAAAACTCACTGACACAAAGCGCAGGGCGGAGCGAACTACGTCACAGGTGCTCACAGACGCTGTTTTACAGTGTGAAGCTGCCTACCAGGGTGACTTTTTCTCGCTTCGTAACGCGCACAAAAAATATTTTCACGAATTTTTTTTTCTTGGCATGATTCTTCGGAAGACGATCTCCAGTTCTGCTAATACAACGTATCCCCTAAAATAAAGATTATAAAAGTTAACTAACGTATTCAATTAATCAGGAATTAATTAAAGTAGTTTGCCTCTTACCTGGCCTCCACCGTAGCCCTCATTATAGCCCCAGGGTTAAAATAAACATAACTTAATTTACCATTTTTAAATTTTTGGACCTTCTAAAAAAAACACCCGGTATAGTGGCTGGTTATACTTTGCGCACTTCTCTATTACCTTATTGATAGCGTGAATATGGTCTATTGTCGAGTATCCTTTACGAAATCCTGCCTGATCATTTGGTTGATTGAAGTCTAAGGTTGTCCTGATCCTATCAGCGATTACCTTAGTAAATACCTTGTTGGCAACAGACAATAAAATGTTCGGACTGTAATTCTTCAACTCCTTGACGTCTCCTTTCTTATGAATTAAGATAATGTTAGCGTTTTTCCAAGATCCAGTACGCTTGAGGTGACAAGGCGTTGCGTATACAGGCTGGCTAGTTTTTTTAGCACAATCTCTCGTCCATGTTTCAACAAATCTGCTGTTATCTGATCCTAATCAACTGCTTTCCCCTTTTGCATTGCTCCTAAGGCTTTCTTTACTTCCTCCTTTGTTACTGGCGGGTAGTCCCATTGGTGTGCTGTACTGCCTCTCTCAGTAACATTCTGATTGAAATTGCTACTGTATAGATTTGTGTAAAACTCTTCGGCTACTTTAACGATGTTATCGATATTGCTAACGATATTGCCCTCTTTATCTTGTATCGCATACATCTTGTTTTTACCTATGCCTAGTTTTCTCTTCACTGCTTCTAGGCTACCTCCGCTCTTTAGAGCATTCTCGATTTTCTCCATGTTAAACTTCCGGATATCGGCTACCTTGCGCTTATTTATTAACTTCGACAACTCTACTAGTTCTATTCTCTCTATGGCGTTAGACGTGCTGATGCTTTGCCGTTTCTTAATGAGATATTTAGCCTGTTGAGATAGCTTCCCGGCATCCTGTCGAGCCATCCTACCGCCTATTTCTACGGCGCACTCCGTAATGAGACGATCGTTCATTGTTTCAACATTACGGTCGTCATCTTCAGTTAAAGCGGAAAATTTGTTCTGCAGCAAAATCCTGAATTCTTCAACTTTCCCTCTTAATGCTAACTCGTTAATAGACTTCCGCTTCAGTAATTTCCTCCGTTTCCTTTTGAAATCTAAGCTAATACGAGATTTTACCATTCTGTGGTCGCTACAACGGACCTTTCCGAGGTCCTCCACATCCTCTATGATGCCAGGGTGAGCGCACAGTATGAAGTCTATTTCCTTTTGAGTCTCACCATTGGGGCTCTTCCACGTCCACTTCCGCTGGCTCGTTTCCGGAAGAAGATATTCATGATCCGTAAATTATTTCTATCTGCGAACTCTACTAATAACTCTCCGCTGCTATTACTAGAACCTATGCCGCATTTACCTACCGCCTGGTCTCCAGCTTGCTTCTTGCCTACCTTCGCATTAAGTCACCCATCGGTACAGTGTACTGTGATTTTACTTTCGTCATCGCTGATTCCATGTCTTCATAGAAGGTTTCAACGATCTTGTCATCATGGCTTGATGTAGATGATGTCATTGCTTTTTAGTTCTTTGACTTCTTTCTTCGTTCTGATCAACCACTGCGTATTTAGTTTTGGCAGCACTTGGACGAGCTTGCTAATGTTTATTTTTTCTAGCTTTCTTTCCTAGTTTTCTTTTCTAGTTTTTTTTCGCTTAGAATATAAACCAAACTGATGCTTCGTCTTCACTCAGTGCTGACCTTTGAGTCGCTGTTCAGGCGGTTGCAAGGCTATGCTCTGAAGCTCGTGTGTGCTGCTGATCGAAATTTGAAAATCTTGGAGCCGCCTAATGTCTATACTTCAGGGCTGACAGGGGGAAGTTGAGTTTGTTGTTTGAAGTTTAAGAGCACGATGCGGATTCGGGAGAAGGTTGGGGACGCGTGTTGTGAGCAGTTTGAAGGTGCTGGAGAGTTGAGTGTAACGGCAGCGACACTTTGTGCTAGTTTCTAAGCAGCGTGCGGGAATGGCTACAAGAGGATGTCGCTTTTTTAATAAAAATATAATGATTTATTTGCATCACCATACAGTGTTGGCAGGGATTGGAATAAAAGCGGTTTTCGCTTTGCAAGGTTACACCCCCCCTCTCCCCCCCTGTAGAGCTGGTGGGAAGTGGCATGCGACGGCACTTCTGAATAAAAAAGCCAAAAGACGAATACACATTCACCAGTGTGTGTAGAAAATCCGTAGGGGTTGAAGCAATAACAACAAAAGCAACAATAAAAATGCTGTTATAAAGATTATAACAGGAAGAGCAACCAATACATGAAAAAAAATACAGATGTTTAAAGTGTGAATATTAGGAGAATGTAAATTTCTGCGAAATGCATAGTGCGGTCCCTCCTCATACATAGGGGGAGGTTGCCTGGGGCATGGTTTAGATTGTTCGGAGAGTTTTGAATGTGCCAGGCCTCTAGTAGCAGTCAGTTCCTTTGGTGAACCGTTTGAAGAACTCTAGAACTCATCTTCACGGCATCTGTTGTCTGAATAAAAAAGCCAAAAGACAAATACACAATCACCAGTGGGTCTTTTGCCACCCGGCTTTTAGATGAGCCCATTAAAGTGGGGTAAAGTTGGCCTGTCGGGCTTAAAATCGCCCTGTTGAGCTCATATACAGGTTAGGGGTAGCTAAGCGTCTATGTGGTCAGGATGGGTCAGCCCGACTGCGAGGAGCACGTTGTTGACTGAGACCGCGCTGGTAGGACAGGTGATTGTACATACTGTGGAGTCAAAAAGTTGTTTTAGTGGGAGGAGAGATGATGGGAACCTGTATGTCGCTCGCACCGTCACACCTACGTGACTGCGCTGGCAAGTCGCGTTCCACGAAACTGGCAATGCATGCTCGCAGAGCGCTCCACGACGCTGGGTGTTGACGCACTTGAACCAGTCTTGATTAGCTAACATGAAGTTCAAGTAAATACGCTGACGTCGATTCGTGAGGAACCTTGCTCGGGCCGACGCCTGACTCCACCCTCTCCTCACAGCCTCATGTTAACTTGGCTCTACATGTTCCTGCTCCGTCTTCCAGTCCGGATAACAGGATTGAGCGCTGCTCCGATGAGCCTTTGCTCCGCAGATGCAATTGGCCCTTTCCACGTTGAAGTCGGAGAGGGAGGGTGAAACGCAGCTGAGCGAAGTATCGGTGCCACTCAATCCTATCGAAATGTCCAGTTTTCAGCTGTACAAAATGCACAGGAGTGTGCAGTCAGCTATTTGACAGCAAGAACGCCGATCGGGCCTGCGACTACCTTCCGGTGCTTACCCAGTTTCATTTTACAGCCAGCAGCGAGATTGCCCGCGTACATAGCAAATATTCATACGATGTTCAGTAAGTGTAGACGGCAGTTCAGTCTTCCCGGTTAGTGTATACGTACCACACCCGCAGAAAGGTCCAATCTGGTTTTAGATTGAAATTAGATTATCTGAGTCTGCGCATGCAGAATGGCGTTCTTGCGAGCAGGCCCTCATTAGGCCAACACTCGAATATTCGCCATAATTCAGATGCACTGTGCAGCGCTGCTCGAAACAGAAAAATATTAGAAAAATGAAAGCTGCTTGGCGTCAACGATAACGGACAGCACAGGTCTCTAGCGATGTGAATGTCTGGTAACCTGTGGAAAGCAACCGCATGAAAAAATACGCTGTCCTTATGCAAGGTTTGTAGTCTGGGATGATTAGTGCGCCCTGCCTATAGTCAATCTTCAGCGCTTCCTGTTCGACAGCCTACCTGAAGGCTGGTTCTGGTAGCCGCTGGGCCACGACGAACGCAGGAATACATTCTGAAGCATCAAAAGTTCGTGTATAGCTGATAAGAAGTAATTCATAGGTACTCTTGGCGTAGCCGAATTAACTGACCCGTCGCTTCGATAGAGTGCCGAACCTCATTCTTATAAGCGGAGACACGTGGTGTGAAAAAGTTCTGTGGGTGCTCAAAAACAAAAATCTTGCTCCTCTCAATGGATGATGGGTTAGGTTGGTGCGTTCGGTGAGCACTTCAGCACAGTTTGCCTTAGCACGCTGCAGTATGTACAGCTGAATACTCAAAACGCTAAAGGCACTGGATGCCAATACAAAAGAGCAACACGAGAGAATTACTCTTTTATCATCAAATAGCTGGGTTTTAACCTAGTAACCGCTTGAAATACAGCGCCAAAATGGGGCGCTGAGTTAAGAGTTACACCGGGGCGGGTAGACAGGTGACTTCATAACGGAGCCTGTAGCGCGTCTGACCTTGGCAGTCGTGCTTCAAATTTGAACGGTGCGGCTTATGGTGTCTCCAAGTATATATCGTTAAGTGTCAGCTATAGTTAACTCGGGGCGTCATTCCCTTTGCGAAAATGAAGTTTAAACAAACAACAGCTAAAATTCACGCCGCTAGCATGGTACCTACAAAAGCTTCAGGCTGTGAAAGCGATCGACCTGTAGTTTTGTAACATAGCATAGAAGTAGTCCGGAGTTATATTATATGATGTCGTTTTATACCGTACAAAATCAAACCTCGAAGTTAGCAAAAAGTTCAATTTTCCTAAGTACTTGTACTCCTCTTCGTTTTCCCTTTCGTTTTGAACGATAAAAATGGTTTTCCGGTAATTTACGGTTAAAGTTTTTGAAAACGTTTTCGGTAAAACATGGGCTGCGTTTGAGGTATACCTCTCGTGTAGCATTATGCGCCACGTGGAGGCGTAGCAGTTTTATATTCGCTGTGTTATCGCAGCATAAAACCCAGCTTTGGCTTTTCGTTGCTTCCAGCGCTTAGCCTAGAGACGTAATTATCGCTTAGCTGCACTTGAATGGAGGAATGCCAGCCCTTGGCACCAAAAAGTTGAGTGGTTAGGGCTGAAACTCCTTTCACCTGCTTCCTGCGAACTCTTTGACGGAAATAATCCTTTTTTTTTCACTGCAAACTGTAGGCGCCGTCTGAAATAATATAAAAAAATCATTCAGCAGCTTTTTGCGCAGGTGTCAGTGCGTGGAGTAAAAAGTCATCGAAACCAGCCCACAGAGGCATTCACGCGTGCAGAGACCAACAGTTTTTTGCTTTCACAAGGGCAGAGAGTAGAACGCAATTCCGTGGCTTCCCGAGTGTGCAGTGTTCTTGCTTTTTTGTTCAGTCTGACGCGAAGTGTTTACTGGGTTTAAGGTTGCTACTTCATACATTTAAGACCGTGTTGCGACCCGGGTAGCATGGCCGGGGACCGGTGATTAGACGAGGAGTATGGGAGACTGGGTTTGGAGGAAAGGTAACGAAAAAACTTTATACACTTATTTACATTATTTACAAAGCAGGACTGAGAATGACTCTCAGTGGAAGGGGAACGTCTTCGTCAACCGTAGTCGACTGGAGCTAGCAGGCTTCTCTCGGCCACACTCACGGCCGAGTTAAATATCGTTCGGATTCCCCAGATCCCTGGCTGGGGAATAATGTTCGACGAGCACTGTCCAATCGGATGGACCGAAGGGGAGGTTCGTGTTACCACCCACGGCTCGGCAGGTGCGGGTTTGTTCCCCTCTCTCGCAGCTGGGTCGATGGGAAGGGGGGGGAGATGCTGACTCATCCAGGAATCTCCCGAAGTCTTCCAGCAGGTGAATGAACTTGCTTCCCCGCCGATCGTCCATAACACGAGACGGGAACACAGAAGTCTTCAATTAACTGCCAGCGTGACTGGCGCCGGCACGTCGCCTCCGCTGTGGTCGCTCGGACAATACCTCCGGCGCGTCTCCGCCTTCGCCGCTATAGTGGTCACCTCCGCTCAAGGAATTTCGCTGGGGTTACTGCTGACAATGGCCCGTGACATTCCTGCTACACTAATCCGCTGAGGCTCGGAGGGGCATTCCAAGCATCCCACTTCCCACCGCCGTCGCGAGGTTGTCGGCCTCGTTGATTATTCATGGTTGCTACTGGTCTGGCCGACGTGGCTAGAAGTACGGTCACAACAGCTCGTCCGCCGCCAGGTAGAGGCCTCGAAAGGGGTTACAGCTCCTCGCTGTCCTCTGAAGAGGCCGCATCAGCCAGACAGGTCCTCTGTTTCCTGGGTGATCCAAGGGTCGGTGTCTGCAGGCCAAGGGTCTCAGGTAGAGCATTAGTGGTCAAATCTGCACAATGCCCGCACCCCGGCAAGGCAAAAGCACCACCCTTCTCCCGAGTCGTGCCAGGCAAAACAAAGAACAAGGCCTCAAGCTGTGCTGCTCAATTTACTCCCCTTTTCGGCTCCCCCCCTCAGGCGGTCTGGTTGGGTGAGCTGCGGGCGATGAACGTGACCTATGCGGACGATAAAATGCCATCGCATTTTTCAATTTTAAAACAGGTTTTGTTCTGGAGAAATTACAGCTGCCGTTGCGATTCACCGACCAACGGCCCTCGATAGATTAGACGAGGAGACAGTAGAGCTCCACTACTATTCACGTATTCTCAAGCGCTAATCTATGCCTAACACAAAAAATCCACACACTGCAACTATCCATTCCAAAACCTCCAATGGTGTCACCAAAAAAAAAGAAACTCTTTTACGCTGAAAATTAGCAAGCGTCTTTAAGCTACATCATTACGGCCAGAAAACACGAAGTACAAAATCCCGCACAGGCATAAAAGCTCAACACTTCGTTTCCGTTTCTCTGCCGTACATGAATAAAAAAACATACAGCAAATACAAGACGCATGCATTCCTGGAATACCCTTACTTCAGCCGCGCCCGGCGTGGTCGGGCTGCCGTTCTACCAGCTACGGTTTCCAAAAAGCTGCGGGGCTGATTAGTTCCGTCTTTTTGCGACTGGCATGCAAAGCCCGGGCAGCGCTGAAAAAGCTTTACACGAGAGAGGCGCTTCCCCCTCTCCCGGTACCCAGCATGTCTCGTCTCTGTCTGACCCGCGCGCGCTCTTCGACGCCCTTTTGTCCGGTAGCCGCGCGTTTTTTTCTTCAGCCAGCATCGGGTGTCACATGTCTCCTGACGACCCCTGCTGCGGTCCCACAATGGAGCAGGTGGCTTACCTCCAGACTGCGCACGCCTAGTTACCTCGGCTTTAATGCGACGCCTATGAACTCTTGAGCTCCGCGGTTGCAATTTTGCAAAGTTACAAGGTTGGCCGGTCCTCAAATTCGCGGGCTTTATGACCCGTACCTTTTTCATTTCAGCGCAACCGTTCACCTTAGTTTTCCTTGCGCGCCGACGCTTTCTCGAGGCTACCCTAGTGCATCTGTATCGTGCGTTTCCGGTTATCGCGGCGTCGTCGCGTGGTAAGCTGCCGGCACTCGCAGCAGCATCAATTTCCAAAGGCTCATCGTTTCCGCCATTTTTCCCGCGCAGCAAACCCACTGGCGCTTTGCTCAGAGTGTCAGGCGACGGCTCATCCGAACAACCGCTCGCTCCCGTAATATCCGCTGAACACGATGGTTCGCTCTCCTGCGGTCTGTACCTAGCCGCGGCGATATTGCTTACACTGAGCTGCTCTTTGTCGGGTGTTCGGTCGCGTGCGGCTGTCCTTCTTTCATCTTTGAGATGACCTTTGTTTTTATGCAGCGCTGATGCGCATTCCTCGGTTACAATCGATCCTGCACCTGTCCCCTTCAGTGCGCTACTGCTTTCTGGTATTGCGGTGCCGTCACGTTTTAAGGTGCCTGCCCTCGCCGCAGCGTCAAAAGCCAACACAGTAATTCCCGGAGGCTCGTCGCGTGTGGAATTTTCCTCGCATAGCAAAACCACCTGAGCCCTACAGTCAGTGCTAGGTAACGATCTCTCTGAAAACTCGCACGCCTCAGTGATCTTGTCTGAGCTCGGTGCTTCACTGTCTGGCGTTCTGTCGCTGGCCGCTGCGACTCTGTCGTCATCTTCTCCCAAAGAAATTTTCTCGGGTGTCTCACCAGGTGTATTCAGATGAGATTTTTCGCAGTCTATCTGACCCTGAGCTGCCTTTGCCTCATCCTGCCCTTTCAAATCGGCATGACTCTGAGGGTTTGATATTGCCTTGTGACACATTTCTTTGTTGCCAGCGAGTTCAACCAAATCATCCCTAGTGCCTTTGTTATGACTGGTAGTGCAACAATCCTTTTGTACTGCCTTTAAATCGACAGGTCTTGCCGCCGTTTCTGCTGAACCGGCACTTCTCTCTACGCTTATACCTGCCTTGTCGTTGCTGTCTTGCGCAACTGTTGTGTCCCTAGCTGCATCTTCACTTTGGCGTTTACACTCCACCATCATACGTATGCCGAAGAAACGGAAGAGGGCACCTTTTGCTATGTCATAGTTGTCGGCATCCTCATCGGACAGTCGCGCTAATACGGCGCTGACCTCACAAGGGAGGATAGCCAGCAACATCCTTGACCATTCGCCCTGATCTAGCTCCTCTTCCGTACAGACTCGCTCAAAATTCTCGAGGAAAGTTCTGAAGCTTTCGCCTCTTCGAAAAGTCCTCAAACGATCTCGAGCCCTTCGCCATTTCAGAAGCTTTCGCGTTTCTCGCTCCGCCTTTGCTGCTTCTGCCTGAACTGCCGCTAGCTTCACCTCCAGTCGCTTCATTTCTCGCGCCACCTCTTCTTTCCTCCTTTGTTCCGCTAATTCCAATTCTTCTTTTATTTTCTGTTCCTCCAATTCCTCTTTTCTTTTCCGTTCCTCTAACTCCTTTTTTCTTTTCCGTTCCTGCAATTCCAGTTCCTCTTTTCTTTTTCGTTCCTCTAAATCCTCCCAGTGCTCCACTATCTCCTCATCATCAAAACCAAGGTCCTCTATCGCTTTGACAACCTGCAATTTTTTCATGGTTATCCCACAATGAATCCCTAATTCCGCAGATAAGGAGATCAGGTCCATCTTCCGCAGCTTTCGCCAGTCCATGACCGCCCTTAAGTGCTCGGTAATAATGTAATCGCAAGTCTCTCAAGGATGTTGTTGGTGCAGCGCAAGGTTTAAATCCAAACAGGCTACTGCAACCAACTTACACTACCAGGAAGAGCAGCACAAAAGCTAAGCCTGGCAATACTCAAGGAGAGAAGGCAGTACACTCACCAAAACCGGAGCACGGACACCACGCAGACGATCCCACCGCTGCCACCAGTTGTTGCGACCCGGGTAGCATGGCCGGGGACCGGTGATTAGACGAGGAGTATGGGAGACTGGGTTTGGAGGAAAGGTAACGAAAAAACTTTATACACTTATTTACATTATTTACAAAGCAGGACTGAGAATGACTCTCAGTGGAAGGGGAACGTCTTCGTCAACCGTAGTCGACTGGAGCTAGCAGGCTTCTCTCGGCCACACTCACGGCCGAGTTAAATATCGTTCGGATTCCCCAGATCCCTGGCTGGGGAATAATGTTCGACGAGCACTGTCCAATCGGATGGACCGAAGGGGAGGTTCGTGTTACCACCCACGGCTCGGCAGGTGCGGGTTTGTTCCCCTCTCTCGCAGCTGGGTCGATGGGAAGGGGGGGGGGAGATGCTGACTCATCCAGGAATCTCCCGAAGTCTTCCAGCAGGTGAATGAACTTTCTTCCCCGCCGATCGTCGATAACACGAGACGGGAACACAGAAGTCTTCAATTAACTGCCAGCGTGACTGGCGCCGGCACGTCGCCTCCGCTGTGGTCGCTCGGACAATACCTCCGGCGCGTCTCCGGCCTTCGCCGCTATAGTGGTCACCTCCGCTCAAGGAATTTCGCTGGGGTTACTGCTGACAATGGCCCGTGACATTCCTGCTACACTAATCCGCTGAGGCTCGGAGGGGCATTCCAAGCATCCCACTTCCCACCGCCGTCGCGAGGTTGTCGGCCTCGTTGATTATTCATGGTTGCTACTGGTCTGGCCCACGTGGCTAGAAGTACGGTCACAACAACCGGTGTATTGTAGTAAGAGGGTTTATTGAGGACTATTGCTGTTATAAAGAGTGTGCTGCTGAGGATGTTTTAGTGCACTTTGTGCGCATTAGCCCAGCTATTCTAGCTATTATTTATTTCACAGACTTTATTTATTTAACTAAGTTCAACTGAGAATTGATAAAGTTTGAAGGATTGTAGAAAAAATAAGCGGCGATGATGATTACACGATGTTTCGGCTCCCACACGGTAGCCTTGTTACAAATGGAGGCGAAACAGTGTTGTCGCTTTAAATACAATTCATGACAAAATCTACAAATCATGTGCATACTAGTGACAGATTTGCATCGTCGGAATTCAGCGAACACGCCGTCACTTAATTAATGAAAGATTCTTCAGAGCTATGTTCTATTCTTCTCTTCTCTAAGCCCACGTGCCTCTGCCCCAGTCGATATTGAGGCTGACGGATAAAAAATGCTCAGCCAGAGCGTTCAAAGTCGCTGATTCCTCGCGTCATGCTGGGGTTTTCAAAGTCTTATTTCAATGTCACCTGACAGACCTATATGCACCGCTCCGCATGTGGCGCATGGTATGGCGTATGCGACGTCGGTGAATTTTTTTGTTCTAGTTCGTTACCTGTACGACTTCCCTCCTGCGGCTATATTATATCCTAAACTGGTTTGTCTGTTGTTTTATTTCAGTATTTATTATATCACTTATATACATCAATGGTGGTGACGCAGAGCCCTGCTTAATAATGTGCATGATTTCTATAGGTTTCTTCTGCAAGCATTTCCTGAGTAATTTATTGCGACATTTCAAACATGCGCTGTTTGACCAAAGCGGCTCTTGCGCCATTAAAATTATTATCTTCTTCAGGTCTTCAGTTCACAAAACCGCTTCTAGCATGGCAAAAGGGGACATGTTTTTGCTGTTACATCTTACGTATGTTTCTGCATAGGAACTAACGCTGAAAATGAGGAAGATGTTATGCTTACCAGGAGAGAAGAAGACAGCGCTGTTAAGCCAGCTGCTCGAGATGAGGCGATCACAATGCCACTGATTTTAACAGCTTAGAACGCGACAAGTTTCTCACTAAATCTGTCTATTGAATTACGAAGAGCTCCTTCCCTTATTTTAGGAAGCTTTGCGGGTTTTTGCTCGCTCTAATAACGTCAATCTTGTGATATTTTAAATATGCGCTCTTTGACCAAAACTGGTTTTGCGCCATTAAAAATCATCACCATCATCATGACTTCAGTTCGCGAAAGCGCTACTGTAATGCCACAAGGGGATATGATTTTGATGTTACATCTTACGTATGTTTCTGCATTAGAGAAAACACTGAAAATGAGGCAGATGTTATTATTGCCAGGAATCAATCCTACAGCGTTGTTAAGCCAGCTGGTCGAGACGACAGGATAGCAGCCGTGCCACTGATTTCTAGAACTGAGAACATGACAAGCTTCCGACGGTTGGTGCTTTGAATGTCAAAGCTCTGCTTGCCTTACTTTTAGGAAGCTATGTAAGTTTCAGCTGGATATAATAAAATCAGCCTTCTGGACAAAAAAGCATTCTGGTTTTACAAGTCATGCCAACCTGCAATACTTCTGTCGTCACAATTCCTTCTGCTGCAGTCCTTTTGTGTCGAAAATATAGGTACGCAAAGACTGTATTGGACATGCCTTATGTCCCCTTTCCATAAAGAAGAGAGCACTAAAGGAATGAAATCAAACAAATAAAAGCAAAAGCTCAATGCTAACTTCGCAATAAGAAAAAGTAATCGAGAATTCACCCAATTTTCTTTCCAACACCGTGAGCATAATTTAACGGCTTGCTTAAGAACACTGACAATTTGTTGTTGATTGATGATTGCAATATTACCCACAAAAGCCGCAGGAAAAGTGCTTCGTAGACTCATTTTAAACTAGTCCCCCTTTCGTCCTTCCTCTTTATACACCCCTCCCAAGCTGCTTCCCCCGTGCAGGGTCACAAACTGGTTCTTTCTCGCGGTCAATACCACGGTCTTCCTGGTCTTTCCTTCGGCCTTTCCTTCTCACTGTCACTTCATATTGTTATGTTCGGCGAAGGTACTTCCAAAAATAACATCGTCCACATAAGAGATGCAAACTTGCCACTTCAGGCCACGTAAAAGCGTGTCCATAAATCGTTCAAAAGTGACACGAGCGTTGCAAAGGCCGAGTGGCATAACATTAAATTCATGCAACCTGTCAGAGGTCACGAACGCCGTTTTCTCTTTGTCTTTCGGGTGCATTGAGATCTGCCAGCATCTGGACCGTAAATCCACCGAGGAAAAGTAGTACGCTGAGTGGAGGCAGTCGATGGCATCATCAACGCGTGGGAGCGGGTGAACATCCTTCTTTGTGACAGTGATAAGTCGGCGATAGTGAACGCAAAATCGCCAAGTGCCATCATTCTTTTTGACGAGGATCACCGGAGCAGCCCACGGGTTTGAAGATTCCTGAATTATGCCGCGGTGCAACTTGTCACTGACTTGTTCATCTATTAAGGCACGGTCACACTAGGCCGACGAGACCCCTAGCCGACGCGATAGCGACGCCGACGATCTGCGGTCACGTCGGCCAACCTAGTCGTTCTTCGACTAGCCAGTCACACTGCACCGACGACGACGACGACGCTCCCAGCGACTAAATGTCATCCTTGTGTCACAACGTCGCCGACCAAAGATACCGACGAAACCCGTCGGCCGAGGTGTCTTGGGCAAATCGATGGCCGAGCGAAAACATTCGCCGGCCAAAAGCGAGTACCGAGCTCGCTGCGCGAAGTGCAATCATTATTTAAACAAATAATACACGCGCAGCAACATTCATCAAGACACAAGGCCATCGCTGCTATCACTGGTATAAAACACTTCGCCCGTTTTCGAAATTCCTATGCACGTGCGAACGACTTTACCAGCTATGCTCGGCTCCACCGAGTGTTATCATCATGTCACAGTCGGCGTCGTTCTCAACCGAAGAGGAGGCTGAACTGATCGCGCTCATTGAAGAAAGGCGCTTCATTTGGGACGAGCGGCACAAGCACTATTATCGGCGCGATTTGAAAGAAGTCGCCTACAGCGAAATAGCAGACGCACTTGGCGACTACTTATCCGATTTTTCTCCGGTGGTTCATCAATCGCCTCGAGCTGCACCAATGTTGCAATAGCCGCGCCCGCTGCGTGGACGTCACCCACTGCACCGCCTCGCCGAGCACGTGTCTGCGCCACAAAGAGACCATGGGAGCCGCGCGCACGAAGCAGCAGCGTCGAGCCGTCGGGATAGGATGACGTCGGCGTGAGGTCGGCGCTGTTGTCGGCAGAGTGTGACGCAGGCATGGACGCAGGGGTCGGCCGAAGGTTGCTATCCCGCCGACGCGACGATGATGCGCTCGTCAGGCGGCGATCGGCGCTCGGTCAGCGTCTGCGCAGTGTGACAGACGCGCCGACAGCACGAAAATCGCTACCGCCGACCGTCGCCAGACTGAAATCGGCCGATCGTCGGCGTAGTGTGGCCGCGCCTTTATCTGACATTCGGAAGGCGAGACACGGTATGGCTTCTGTCGAATCGGTTGTGCAGATCCAGTATTGATCATGTGACGGGTACGGGAAGCTGGAATCGGCGGTGGTTGGTCGCGACCGAAGTCAAACGCGGCTTAATGCTTCATAAGAACGGCCACTAGTACCCGGTGGTCGCTGGTGGGGAGGGATTTGCTGACCATAGCTAGGAATTGAGAGTCGGTCAGGTCGAGGCGTCTAGCGGGACAGTAAACGTTGTCAGTGAGCACGGCAACGGGCACAGAAAACGTTGTCCAAAGCTGGCAAGTTTCAAACCACACGGCAATACGGCAGCTTCGTTGCAATGATTGACACTCCAAAGAGTGCAATGGCCCTCGGTCACACGGACAAGGCTGCGGGGTAGCAGAGCATATTTCTTTGCGGAGTTCAGGGAACCAGGTTCCACCACAGCATCGAAGGCATCAGAAACCATTCTCGAAGACACAACGGGAACGAATATGGCAGTCAGCGCTGGAACGACGGTATCTACAAAGACAGAAAACGCTTGAGCAACCACCGGCGAGTCTTCTATGAGAGCTGACCGAAGGCCAGGACTTAATTATAAGTCGCCAATGCGGAAGTCGAGAGTAGCGCCACACTGGTGTAAAAAGCCAATACCTAGGATGATGTCGTGCGTACACCGATGGAGCACCGTGAATTCAGTTCGGAACACGTGGCCAGTGATCACTACATTTACGAAACAAATATCAATCGGAACCAATGATTCTCCTCCTAAACCACGGAATATGGCAGCGCTGTCCCAAGCGAACATCATTTTACGACCCAGACGGTTCTTGAAAGCTGAAATCATCCCGACTCTGTGGCACCAGATTCCACTAAGGCCATGACGCAAATACCTTCAACTAAAGCTTCAAGGCGGTTCTTTAACATAACATTTTGAGATGAATCCGCAATATCGATGACTCGGCGACCGCACCTCAATTGGCCGAAAACGCTACTTTCCCGGTAACAGGGGGGAGCGACGTTGGGGAGAAGCGAGCGGCGAGAGAGGTGCGGAGGTGGAGTCAGGCTTCGGTCAGAGGCAGGGGAGTCGTTCCGTAGTGGCGCGTAGCTGGACGGGCGGTGAGATGACGTAAAGACATGGTCATCAACAGGCGCATTGGAACTCGGACGATGGTGCCACCATTGGCACTAGTAGCGGGAAAACTGGCCGCGGCGACGGCAGAATCTCAAGATGTGACGGATCAGAACCCATCGGTAACAAACTGGTGGGTCGCGGGGGCGCTTGGAATAACGCACCACGTAGCCATTGTCAAAGCGGTCGTTGTACTCCGGCTTCCGCAGGTGGCGTTGCGGGCGAGCTCTCGCACTGAGGCTGGGGCGGGTGATCCGGGGAGCGTCACTGTAATCGATGCGTGTAGCACTGGTAGTTGCCTGACTAGACAAACTCCAAGGAGGGGGGGGGGGGGGGAGTGTTCGCCGAACATATCAGCTCTTAGCCGTTGCCCTAGACTGCATAGAGGGAGCGGGCCTCGTGCTGGACTTCAAGAAATGTCGCTTAGGTGAGCGTAAAATTACTGTGCTTGGTGATCTGGTTGACAAGGATAGCGTCAGGCCCGACCCGCAGAAGGTTGAGGCTGTAAGCAGAGTCAAAAAGCCCAAATAAGTGAAATAGCTTTGGAGTTTCTTAAGACTGCGCATATTTTCTTCGTTTCGTTCTAAATTAGCCTACCCGCTTACAAGTCTCTTGCAGGAAGACACTCCCTTCCAGTGGACTCCCGAATGCGACTCCGCGTTCGCCAGGTCAAGTTTCTCCTCACCTCGCGGCCAATAATGCGTCATTTCTGCCCGACAGCACCCACTGAACTCCACAGTGACGCTAGCGGCATCGGCGTGGGTGCTGTGCTAGTCCAATGCCATGACAACAGTCAGAACGTTGTCCCTTATGCAAGTCGCAGCCTCAGAAAGTCGGAACGCAATTACACTGTAACCGAGCAAGAGCGTCTCGCCGTTGTTTTCGGAGTACAACGGTTTCGTTCGTACCTTTATGGACGTGTTTTTGCAGTCGTCACAGACCATCATTCTCAGCGCTGGCTTGTGAATCTGCGTGAGCTCTGCGGTCAGTTGGTCCGCTGGACATTACGCCTGCAAGAGGCAAATTTCAAAGTGTCTTACAAAAGTGGCCGCCAACACGCCGACGCAGCTTCCCCTCGTGGATGCCGCTCGCGGCTACTACAGCCGATAATGAAAACTTTGACGACTATCTCGCTGCCGTTTCCGAATAGTTTCCGGATCTTGGCTCATTCGAGACCGGACAATGCAAGGATCAGCACTTGGCAGAGTTTTTTGCCGAAGCCCGTGACCCGACATCAGCAAGCCCTTTCTGACGGATTACTCTGTAGAACGAATTACTCGCCTGGAGGTGCGCTCTTCCTCCTCATTGTTCCGGCTACTCTGTATTTTCTGTTCTACACGCAGTGCACGATGACGTGATGGCTAGGAACTTGTGGTGTGCCTGGACCCTTAACTGCACCAAAGAACGTTTTTACTCGCCAAAAATGCGTCGCGGGGTGCAGTGCTACGTGGCCACCTGCGTGCAGTGTCAGTGGTTCAAGCTTCCCACAACTTCTCGCCGCGACACCTGTATCCTGTGAGACCTCCAAGCACACTATATGAACAAGTCGGTATCAATCTGCCTGGCCTGTTTCCCAGCTCGTTCAGCGGTAACCGTTGGGTCATCGTGTGCGTTAATCACCTCACCTGTTACTGTGAAACCTTCGCCCTGCCTTCCACCAGCGCTCCTGAAGTCTCTTTCTTTCTTCTTCATGCTGTCATCCTCCGGCATGGACGTCCTAGAGTCGTTATCAGTGACCGTGGTCGCCAGTTTACGGCAGACGTTGGGGAAGAGCTACAGCGCCTTTGTTCATGCCATCTTCGTCACTCGACGCCGTACCACCCCCAAGACGAATTGGACTCATTGAACGTACCAATCGGGCACTTACGAACATGCTTGCGATGTGTTGCGCTCGTCAACGCGACGTGCGTCATCGGAGCCTGAAAGACTGCGAGCTCCCCTTCGAATGCGCCGGCGGCGGTCAAGGGTAGACGCAAGCAGCTGGGCCAGCCGCACATTCCGGCGAGCGTCGCTGCGACTCTGTTTACTCGAGAGCGGTTGTTGTGGTGTTGTGGTGCGCGCCTTGCAGTTCGTCTGGGCCGGCAGCGCTTCCCGCGAACCTTGGAGCGTCGGCGGCGTCGACACGCATGGCTCAAGTGCCTCTTGCTGCGGCCGTTTACTCTCTTCGACGTAACGTGTGCGGCCCTGGCGTAAGGCAACGACGCGCTCTCCGCGTGGCGGCGAGTGCGATCAACAATAGCTTCCGGCGGCGGGACCTGCCACGTGAGATGAGCGGCGGGTAAGGACCTCGCGCCCCGGAATGCGAATCTCGCGCGTCTCTGACACTGGCGCACGGGATGCAAGCCGCGGTCTCCGAACGTTGAAGCGCATCTCTCTGCGTCCGTTTACAAACTTCGAAGCAACCTACGCCGCCCGCATGTAAGGCGACGCCGTGTTCTTCACGCGGCGGCAAGTGCGATCAACAACAGCTTCCGGCGGCGGGACTTCGCGCTTGAGATGAGCGGCGGGTAACACGAACCCCGTTCCATGGGATGCAAGAATCGCCTGTCTTCGGCAGTGGTGCGCGGGGTGCGAGCCGCGGACTCCGAACACTGCGTAGTGCGTGACGACCGCGGGAGAGTGCGAAGAGAGTCGTTTGGTGCAGTGCGTCCGATTGCGAGGAGAAACTGTGAGGAAACGTTTTGTTCCGCCCAGATGTATCAACCTCGCGCCAGAATGGCGAGGTTGGATGTTCTATGTCCGGCCAGGCTATTTAATCGCTTGTCTTGGTGTTTTCAGGAGATAGAGTTCGAGACGCAATAAACGATTGAAAGTGTTGGTCGGGCGTCGTAGCAGTCCTCCAAGGTGCCCGGCAGGAACACCCCAACAGACCGCTGGTCAGCGGTTCGAGCACGGCGGGTGAGGGGAGGACCTCTTCGAAGGCCTGAAGCTCAACAGACCGTCGGCTCTTGAGACGAGCACGGCGGGTGAGAGCTGGGCAGAGGCTTCGAATGATAACTGGCGCAGTCGACAGGATCTGCTGTGACAAAACTGGAGTCTGCGGGAACGACGACAACGCCGGACCTCGACAGCCGCCTGGAAGGCCGGATCAAGCCGAGACACGGCGAGCCACGCCAACGGACGCTGCGGTGATCAGGCGAGTACCCGTTTGGCGTCTGTGGGCGCATGCAATGCCAAAGCCCTGGGATTTGAGAAGCGATAGCGCTAAGGAAGAGGCCGATATGGCAGAAGGGGACCAGTCTGAAGAGTTGGCAGCCGCGGGCAAGACAGGCGAGGGCGATGTAGACGCCGCACTAGTAGCGACGTCGGAGTAGCTCGAATTGCTGCAGTTGCAATTGAAGATTGTAGAAGTGCGGACGGAGAATCAGAAATTGATTCTAGAAACAGAGCGATTGTGACGGATGCAGAGCACGGAGGCTAGCAATAGCGGAAGCACCGCTGCAATGAACACCGGCGCAGACGAAGATAGGAGGCTAAAATATGCCAGCCTATTGAAGGGCGTCCTGGCACCTATGCCGAGTCACGAGCGGTTAGTGCCTGGATGATTTGAGGAGGTGGAAGCTACCTTATACTCATATGATGTCCCGACCGAGTGGTGGGCCGAACTGGTGTTGCCGAGGTTTAGCGAAAGGGCGCGGGGGCTCCTCGTGCGGTTCTCAGCAGAGGAAAGGAAAAATTTAGCCTCTCTGAAAGATAAAATTCTTAATGGCCTGAGAGTGTCGGCTGCAGAATACAAGAGACTATTTTCGTCAACCATTAAGGTAGCCGGAGAAAATTGCGAGCACTTTTCTGTACGACTGGAGAATTACCTCGACTATTACCTAGACACCTGTAAAGCGTGCACGATGGAGGACTTCAAGCAACTGACGGTGGTAGACCGACTGAAGGAATGCTTAGGCGCCATTGCGAGGGCATACGTTGTCCTGAATGAGAAAACTGGAGATCTTAAACCTAGCGACCTTGTCGAGCTCGCAGAGAATTTCGAAGAAAGTCGGAAGTGTAGATCATCAGTAGGATCAGTTCCGGGGGCAACGGGAAAACACACTGCCGAGAAGCGGTCCGCTACGTTGTCTCAATCGGGAGGCAGCACAGCTGAGGGGCGTCGTGGGCGACAGTGCTACCGGAGCCACGAGAGGGGCCACTTTTCGAGGGAATGCCCGAGAAGAGGAATGGCCGCAGCACAAGATGGAAGCACCAGTCGCAAAGGCGAGAGGCAGATTGTCGCTCGTGTAGGCGTTTCATTTATTGAGCAGCACGAGGCGTAGGCTAGCAGGCGACACAAAGAAACAGGTGAAGAAAGGACTGTCGCAATAGAGAGCGCGGGTCACGAGCTCAAAGCCTTGGTTGACTCAGGTGCCGACGTGACGGTCGTTCGTGAGTCGCTGTTCCGGGAGTATGAAAGCGCGGGGTCAACACTGAAGCTGACAGGAGCGTTTGGAAGTCAGGTAGTCGCCGAACTAGCTTCCGTGCCATTGAAGGCAATTGAAGGTGCACCGCTAGTTTCATTTAATCCCTCCGAACGTGGAGTGCTGTGTGCTCTTACGGATGAGTAAGTCGCAGGCGTAGACGCCCTGATTACGCCAGGTGACTATGAGGAGCTTCTCGGGGAGAGAGTAACAATTCATTCAGACGGGATAAGAGCTGAGGAATTAAACACCGACGAACAAGAGAGGCCGGATACGAGCCTTAGTGGCGATGATAAAATAGCGTTCGCCATAGAGGCTGAGCCCGCTATCAGCAAAACCGAAACGAACCAGACGGCGAGGCAGCAGTTCCGCAACGCACAGCGGGCTGACGAATCACTAAGCGAGTCTTGGGCGCAGGCAAAAGAGGGCTCAAACGGCATGCTTATACAAGACGAGCTGCTTTTCCACCGAGAGCCAGTTGCCGGACGCCACTGTTGTCAGTTGGTGCTACCATCAGAACCGCGCTCAGAGGTCTTAAGGTTGGCGCATGATTCGGTGTGGGCAGGGAACCTGGGTGAACGAAAAACACTGCAGCGAATAAAGGGGTCGTTCTACTGGCCAGGCATAGCGAGAGATGTGAAGCAGTACTGCCGTACGTGCCGCTCGTGCCAGGTGAAGGCCCCTGCGCGCACTCTCGACCGAGTGCCAATCACGCCCTTGTCTAGACCAGAAGGTCCGTTTCAAGTTGTCAACATCGATTGCATAGGGCCAATTGAACCACCATCCATGCGCGGGCACCGTTACGCGCTATGCGTGGTCGATGTAAACACCCGGTGGCCCGAGGTAGTTTGCTCGCGCGCGCTGACGGCGAAGGCGACGTGCGAGGCGTTGCTACAGATCTTTGCAAGAATGGGGGTGCCGGAAACGGTGTGCTCTGATCAAGGCACAAACTTCACGGCTCAGTTGACTAGGGAGCTGCTGGGCAGGCTAGGAGCATGCCCGAGATTCTCCACGCCCGACCACCCACAAAGCAACGGACTGGTCGAGCGGTGAAACGAGACATTCAAGTCCATGCTATTCCATATTGTTGAGGAGCACGGCAGGGATTGGGATCGATTTGTCCCGTTCCTGCTACGGGCGCACAGAGAGGTGCCTAACGAAACGACGGGCCGCTCTCCGTTCGAGCTAATGTATGGGAGGGTGCCAGTGGGGCCACTCTCCATTTTGCAAAAGACATGGAGTGGAGACTGGTCCGTTCCCGACTCTGACAATTCGAGCCGAGGAATACCTTTTGAAGCTATGGAATAAATTAGCTGAGGTAAATGGGAGAGCCGAAGGCCACTGTGCCGAGGCGCAGAGAAAGTACGCCAGTCGCTACAATCTCCGTGCCACAGATAAACACTTCGCTGACGGAGACGAAGTGTTGTGGCTCCAGAAGGAGGGTCAAGGTAAATTGATGGGAAAGTGGACAGGGCCGGCGAGAATTGTACAAAAGCTGCGGCCCTACATTTACCTGATCGAGTTGGAAGGCGGCACACGCCGATCTGTGCACGCCAACAAACTAAGAGCGTATCATGCGCGCGTTAGCGTCGTGGGGACAGTTTTCGAGGGGGACAGTGACTTCCGTGACGTTCCTACATTCCCAACGCCGTCTGGTCAGGCTAACACCATGTCGGCCGAGGATTTGGACTATCTCACCCCATCGCAACGGAGAGAGCTTACCGCAGTGCTCGCTAAAAACGGGCAAGTGTTTGGTAGTAAGCCGGGTGTGTGCACCATCGGCACACACAGGATACAGCTGAGACCAAGGGCTGAGGTGGTGGCTGGACACGCTTACAAGGTGCCAATGGTGTTTTGGAAGGATGTAGAAAGGCAGGTCGGCGAACTGCGAGAGTGGGGACTGATATTCCCGGTAGAGAGCGCCCACGCACATCCCGTGGTGTGCGTGTCTAAGGATGGTGGCATAAGGCTGTGCTGCGACTACCGTAGGCTCAACAGTATTACGGAACCGGACACATTCCCCACGAACATACCATCGGAGCTTTTACTTCAGGTTGCAAAGGCGCGTTACATCACCCTAATCGACATGCTGAGGGGGTATTGGCAGATACCATTAGATGACGAGTCTCAAGCTCTTACGGCGTTCGTAACGCCGGTCGGGCAATACGCGTGGAAAGCAATGCCTTTTGGGCTCCGGAACGCCAGCTCCAGGTTCCGGCGAATCATTAGTGAGGTGTTGGCGCCACACAGAGAGTATTCTTGCGCTTACATCGGTGACCTGGTCATCTTCTCCGAGACATGGGAGGAGCATCTGAGGCACATCGACAACGTCCTCAAATCCGTAGCGGCTGCGGGATTCACTGCAAATGCAGAAAAGTGCCGGTTCGCGAGAAGTAAGGTAGAGTTACTCGGTCACATCGTGGGGTCGGGTAAGCATAGCGTCAACCCGACTAAGATACGTGCTATTGAGGAGATTCCATCGCCCCAAACGAAGCGGCAGCTAAGAAGCTTTCTGGGGTTGGCGAACTACTACAAGCAGTATGTTCCAGAGTATTTGCGGGTCGTGCTCCCTCTGACTAATCTGAGAAAAAGACGGACCTCTAAACGACTTCCTTGGGATGACGAGGCTAAGAAGGCTTTTCAAAGCATCAAAGAGTGCTTGGGGCGCGCAACTTGGCTCTATGCACCAGACCCTGACAAGGAATTTATCCTAGTCGCCGATGCCTCTGATTACGCCGTAGGAGCATGTCTCGCACAGTGCGACGACGGAGGAAGGGAATTCCCGATCGCCTTCCTAAGCAGGAAAGTCAGTCCGACCCAGATTCGGTGGGCCAAGATCGAGAAAGAGGCCTACGCAATCATCTGGGCACTGACTAAGCTTAAGGCTTGGTGGTTCGGTGCACAGCTAAGGGTGGCGACGGATCATAATCCGCTTAAGTATCTCACCCTTACCAGCCCGCACAGTGCGAAGCTAACTCGCTGGGCTCTCGCCCTGCAAAGGTTCAATCTGACAATCGAACACAAAAAAGGCACCTAAAATGCTAACGCCGATGCTATGTCAAGGCTGGTGGCTGCCAACTGATGGGGCTTCACCAAGGGTAGAGGTAAAGGGGCTTTGAAAACTCTAACGGGGCTTTGCCATTGTGTGTGTTTGCGGGGGCCGGGGGGCTATTATGCCTGACGCCTCTCCGTCTCGTTGTTGCGCTTATTGATATTGTGGCTGCATTCTGAAGGCTATGCAGCACACTTGGCGGGAAGGTGTTGCGCTACTCAACGCGACGTGCGTCATCGGAGCCTGAAAGACTGCGAGCTCCCCTTCGAATGCGCCGGCGGCGGTCAAGGGTAGACGCAAGCAGCTGGGCGAGCCGCACATACCGGCGAGCGTCGCTGCGACTCTGTTTACTCGAGAGCGGTTGTTGTGGTGTTGTGGTGCGCGCCTTTCAGTTCGTCTGGGCCGGCAGCGCTTCCCGCGAGCCTTGGAGCGTCGGCGGCGTCGACACGCATGGCTCAAGTGCCTCTTGCTGCGGCCGTTTACGCTCTTCGAGGCAACGTGCGCGGCCCGGGCGTAAGGCGACGACGCGCTCTCCGCGTGGTGGCGAGTGCGATCAACAGTAGCTTCCGGCCATGGAGGTAAAAAAACTAGGAGGGAGTGCGCTCAGCCTCTGCAAGCCATCCTCCTCTGACGCCGCTGCCGAGGGCCCTTTTGCGCACTGACTCATGGGAAATAGGCCCTCCTCCACAGTTACCAGACTGCCAGCCAGCGGTGCTTTTTAGTGAACGTCCGTGCTCCGAAGTAGCGCAGCGCAGCGCTTTGGCGGAATGCGTACCGAGCTCGAGGTTGTCTGAAGGCTCCGCGTCTCTGTTGATTACACTCTTGAGTTTTTGGGTGCACTGTAGAAAACTGCGGGTAAACTTTTCATCAAAGGGTGCGGCCGCGACCTCGTCACTGTCCAACTGTGGTTCATAAAGAGAATGGAGAGGAATTCCTTTCGTCGTTATACACACATACGGAGCGTTTATTTCAGCGCATGCTATGAGCGGAGAACTCGAGAGTAGGCGAAGAAACGAGCCTCTAAAAAAGGGCGCAGCGGCTTCCAGAGCGCTCACGGCGGACGGACGTGTTGAACGAGCGCTCCGGCGCGCTGCGCAAGATTCTATTTCTCGGGCAGGCGGACTTCGGCCCGCCCATGGGCCCTCCGTTCTCCGCTATTCTCAAGGCACAAGTCGTGCCGAATACGCGCGCGCACATAGGCGGTTCCGACGTGAAATTCAGCAGTGAAGTATTTCTCTCTCTCTCGCTGTCGAGAGAGAGTGCCGGCGGCTTTACGTCTGCCCCTGCGCGGAGTCTCCCGGCCACTGCGCACAATCACTTACAAAAAGAAGTAAACTGTATGTATACATAGCCGCGCGCTCGTAGCGTCCTGTCTCGGACTAATCGCGCGCGCGGCATACTGCACTAGCGGCCGGGGTGGGGCGCCCGGCCGCGTATACCGTCGGAGGTAGCACCCACGGAGCGTTCGTGTCACGCGTGCACTACCTGGCGAAGAGCGAGCGGAAAGTCAAGCCCGCCTGTTCGATGAACGCACAGAGGCTCACCACTGTTCTGTCACGGGTATAGAGGCTAGAATATCACGGGTGCGCGCAGTGCCGCGCGGCCACAGGAGCGCTTCGAGACTGTCCGGGATGATTCCCAGCGCCCTGCAGGCCGCGAGAATCTCGCGACGCGGCACTGCAGAAGCGGCACAGCGAAGGAGCATGTGCTCCAAGTGTCTCCACTGCGCCGCAGTCAGCGCACGCGTCGCTCGGGGATGGTGGCCGCTGCGGCGAGCGAGCAGTTTGCGCTCACCACGGAGCCGTCAGTGAACGCAAGCAGATGGTCGCGTAGTTGCTCGTACAGCGAGAGAGCGAAACCGAAACCGAAATCCAGCTAAGAGCTACCACTGCCTTGTCACGTGAGGGCCTATTTCCCATGATGCTTTCCATTATATTTTTTATGACTAGGCTTCAAGATTGTGACGTCATGGTCCCTCCTAGTTTTTCTTCCTCCATGCTTCCGGTGGCGGGACCTGGCACGTGAGATGAGCGGCGGGTAAGGACCTCGCTCCCCGGAATGCGAATCTCGCGCGTCTCTGACACTGGCGCATGGGATGCAAGCCGCGGACTCCGAACGCTGAAGCGCATCTCTCTGCGGCCGTTTACGATCTTCGAAGCAACCTACGCCGCCCAGATGTAAGGCGACGCCGTGTTCTCCACGCGCCGGCAAGTGCGATCAACAACAGCTTCCGGCGGCGGGACTTCGCGCTTGAGATGAGCGGCGGGTAACAAGAACCCCGTTCCTTGGGATGCAAGAATCGCCTGTCTTCGGCAGTGGTGCGCGGGATGCGAGCCGCGGACTCCGAACACTGAGTAGTGCGTGACGACCGCGGGAGAGTGCGAAGAGAGTCGTGATTGGTGCAGTGCGTGCGATTGCGAGGAGAAACTGTGACGAAACGTTTGGTTCCGCCCAGATGTATCAACCTCGCGCCTGATTGGCGAGGTTGGATGTTATTTGTCTGGCCAGGCTATTTAATCGCTGGTCTTGGTGTTTTCAGGAGATAGAGATCGAGATGCAATGAACGATTGAAACTTTTAGGCGGGCGTCCTAGCAGTCCTCCAAGGTGCCCGGCAGGCACACCCCAACAGACCGCCGGTCAGCGAGTTCGAGCACGGCGGGTGAGGGGAGGACCTCTTCGAAGGCCTGAAGCTCAACAGACCGTCGCCTCTTGAGACGAGCACGGCTGGTGAGATCTGGGCAGAGGCTTCGAATCATAACTCCATGTATGCCGCCATAAGCACTGAGATGACGTGCTTCCCTTCATTACAGACGCCTGTAATACGTGGAGCCATGAAACAACTTGTAGTGCGCCAGCCATGGCGCCAGCCCTCGCCGGCACAACTTACGCGTGCTTCTTCCCTATGCCTCCGGCAACGGGAGGTGAACGCCGTTGCGGTCGAAGTCTGCGGCGTCCCTTCAAAGGAACCCGACCGCGCCCCGCGCGCCCCCCGCATCTGGCGCGCTCTTTCCTTCTCCTCCCTTTTCTCTCTCGCAGCGGCGGGGCGCGCCTCCCGCGCTCCCCGCCGCAGCTCCGTTACTCAGAGAATAAACGGTTGAATAGAACAGACGTCTTGTCTTCTCTGAGGAGCTCCGAGCAGCTTACGCCCTACAATTGGTGACCCGGTTTTCGACGAACCTATAAGTAACGTAGAGCCAAGCTTTTCCCCACGCTGAAGAAGACAGGACGTCAACGCACGCAGCTGAAATGGAACAAAATCAGCCACTTACGCCCAACCTCAACCAGACAACGCCAGATGTGCCCGGCGAAGCCGTCTCTGCAGTCACAGTGCGTCTCCCACCGTACTGGGAACGCAACCCAGCCGTGTGGTTCCTGCAAGTGGAATCTCAATTCCAACTTTCGAGAATTTCATCACAGAAGCAGAAATTTCACCACGTGGTCGGCGCACTGCCAACAACAGCTGCAGAGGAGGTGTCCGACTTACTCACCTCTTTCAGCACCAATCCTCCGGCACATCCATATGATGACCTCAAGGCAGCCCTACTGCAACGAACGGCGGCGTCCGAAAGGACGAAAATACAGCAGCTACTCTCCTCCGAGGAGCTCGGTGACCGGCGACCAAGTCAGCTCTTGCGGCAGATGACGCAGCTTCTCGGTAGCAGTGCGCAGACCAAGGACTATGCTGTGCTGCGTGAACTTTTTCTACAGCGCCTGCCGTCCAACGTCCAAATGGTGCTTGCCACAGCCACAACCATGGACTTAACATCACTCGCCGCGCTAGCCGACAAGGTGATGGAAGTGGCCACCCCACACTTGACCGTCGCTGCCGTCAGCACGCCCACACTGTCGTCGCCGTTGGCCGTCCCCGTCACCACTCCTCAGCCGTCGCATATTGCATCCACCACCGCTACGCCTTCCGAAGTTGACCGCCTTTATCAGCAGCTCGAAAAACTCATTGCGGCAACTAGACACTCAGAGCCGCCTCTACGCCGTGGACGCCAACGTCACCGCTCCTCAACGCCTCGACAGCGCGGACAGAGTGAGCAAAGTCCATCCGCAGGCCCACGCATCTGCTATTACCATCGTCGCTTCGGCGCCAACGCCCGCCACTGCCTCCTGCCTTGCAGCTGGACGGAAAACCGGCCGGCCGACCACTAGCGGCGACGAGCGGTCTGTGCCAAGAAGAGTGTCGCCTTTTCCACGTCTACGACAGAACCACCGGACAGAAATTCCTTATCGACACCGGGGCCCAGGTGAGCGTTCTCCCAGCCACAAAAGCAGAGCGTGCTTCCGCTGCAATTTCGTACCTGCAAGCAGTGAACGGAACGCGCATACCTGTTTACAAACAGCGCTCTGTGACGCTCAACCTCGGGCTTCGAAGGGTCTTCCGGTGGGTATTTCTAGTCGCAGACGTTGGTTCTGCCATAATTGGTGCCGACTTTCTAACGAAGCACGAGCTCCTCATCGACGTCAAGCGGAAGCGCCTCATTGACTCCGCAACGAAACTCTTTATTCACGGCATAGCAGCGCGCGCAACTACCGATGTAGCACCCTCATGCGCTACAGTGGCCAAAAAGCCGTTTGCAGCCCTGATTAATGAATTTCCCAAGCTAACGTCACCCCCGGATTGGACTCAACCCGTGTGCCACGACGTTCAGCACCACATCATAACATCAGGACCACCTGTTTTCTCTCGCCCACGACGCCTGGCTCCGGACAAACTCAAGGTGGCCCGTGCAGAATTCGAGCATATGCTGGAACTTGGCATTATTAGACCTTCATCCAGCAGCTGGGCATCTCCACTCCATCTTGTCCCGAAGAAGTCAGGAGACTGGAGACCATGCGGAGACCATCGTTTTCTGAACACCAAGACCGTCCCGGACCGATACCCATTGCCCAACATACAAGATTTCACGTCTTCTCTGCACGGTGCAACCATCTTTTCAAAAATCGATCTTGTTCGGGCATATCATCAAATCCCTGTAACAGAAGAAGATATCCCCAAAACAGCGATCACGACACCATTCGGACTGTTTGAATTCTTGAGAATGCCATTCGGACTTCGCAACGCTGCGCAGACCTCCCAGCGTTTCATCGACTCCGTCGTACGTGGCCTTCCCTTGGTGTTCGCCTACGTGGATGATACTCTCGTGGCAAGTTCATGTATTTAAGAACACCTGCACCACCTCCGCCAACTTTTCGAGCATCTTTCGACTAACGGCATTGTTGTCAACACCGAAAAGAGTAGTTTTGAAAAACCAGCTCTCGAAATTCTAGGCCATCACTTGGACAACAACGGCATCCGCCCGCTTCCCGAAAAAGTGAAAGCAATCACCGAGTTTCCCAAGCCCACTTCAAGCACGAAGCTCCGCCAGTTTCTTGGCCTCGTAAATTTTTACCGCCGATTTATCAGAAACTGCGCCACCCTGCTTGAACCACTCGACCGCATGCTGTGCGGCAAGCACTCGGCGAACACACTACACTGGGACACCACTGCGGACGATGCCTTCAATGCCATCAAGCGCGCTCTGGCCGACGCCACTTTACTCGCCCACCCAAACCCCGATTATCCGCTGGCACTGATGACAGACGCTTCCAACACTGCTCTCGGAGCTGTCCTTCAGCAGCAGGTCAGTGGCGTGTCGCAACCCCTCGCCTTCTTCTCAAAACGCATGACTCCTGCCCAGACACGATACAGTGTTTTTGGCCGCCAACTTCTCGCCATATACCTGGCAGTGCGTCATTTCCGCCACTTGCTTGAGGGCAGAGCATTTACCGTTTTCACGGATCACAAGCCTCTTACTTACTCAATTGGCCGTCCTGCATCCCTATATACGCCACGGGAAGTGAGACAACTTTCCTTCATATCTGAGTTCTCGACTGACATCCGACACATCAGTGGTGCCGACAACACCCCGGCTGACACCCTCAGTCGCGTCGATGCCGTCACACGCAGTCGTTCCGAAACATCGACTTCGTCCTCCCTTCCCTTCAACATACATGAACTGTCTGCAGCGCAAGCAAGCGACCCCGAGCTGTCCCGCCTACGTACAGCGCAAACATCTCTGAAGCTCGAGACAGTCCTCATTGAAGACGTGCCAATCGTTTGTGATACCTCCACAGGTACGCCAAGGCCCGTTTTGCCCATCGATTTCCGCAAGAAAATCTTCGAATCCTTGCACACCCTTTCCCATCCTGGAATTCGTGCAACTCAAAAGCTGATCAAATCCCGCTTTGGATGGTTCCGCATGAACACCGACATTCGCGACTGGGTCCGCGCGTGTGCACCCTGCCAGCGTGCGAAAGTACACCGGTACCCTGTGCCCCCAACGCAGCGTTTCCTGCAGCCCGACCAACGCTTCGCAGTAGTCCATATCGACATCGTCGGCCCCTTGCCCCAATGCCAAGGCTACCGGTATTTATTGACATGCATCGATCGCTTCACCCGATGGCCTGAGGCTACACCAATCGCCGACCTCACAGCAGCCTCTGTCGCCGCGGCCTTCGTCTCTACTTGGGTAGCGCGGTTCGGCTGCCCCACAACCATCCTCACGGACCGCGGTCGCCAGTTCGAGTCATCGCTTTTCACAGAACTCCTCAAACTGCTCGGAGCAGCACGGCTACGGACTGCATCTTACCATCCACAAACAAACGGACTCGTAGAGCGTTTCCATCGGCACCTCAAAGCAGCACTTACGGCGCACGGCCCCCCGTCAAGTGGCTCGAAGCTCTTCCGCTCACGCTGCTCGGAATCCGATCTGCCTTCAAAGAGGACCTTTCGTGCGCCTGTGGCGAGCTTGTTTATGGAACCTCTCTTCGTCTTCCAGCCGATTTCTTGGAAAGCACGAATCCCGCCGTCCCGTCCACAGCAAGTGAATACGTCGACAGGCTCCGGCATATCCTCCGCCACCTTCAACCACAGCCGACACGAGAACACCAACGCACTGTGTATGTGACTCCAGACCTAAACACAGCAACCCATGTTTTCGTGCGTTACGGCCCTGTGCGTGGTTCCCTCCAACCACATTATCTCGGCCCCTTCCGCGTCCTTGAGCGCCGTCCATCCACTTTCCTGGTAGACTTGAACGGAACGCGAGATGCAGTGGCCCTCGAACGACTCAAGCCAGCGTACATCGAGGCCCCAGTCTCTTGCGTTTCGGCGCCTGCACTTGCGACAGCCCCATTCATTTCCGACCGACAGCAGGCTCCTCCGGCTCGTCGCGTCCACTGGCATCCCAGCTGCCCAAAGAAGTAAATCGTTCGTCGCCTTGGCTTCCTCTCTCGGCGGGGAGCCGTGTAGTGCGCCAGCCATGGCGCCAGCCCTCGCCGGCACAACTTACGCGTGCTTCTTCCCTATGCCTCCGGCAACGGGAGGTGAACGCCGTTGCGGTCGAAGTCTGCGGCGTCCCTTCAAAGGAACCCGACCGCGCCCCGCGCGCCCCCCCCGCATCTGGCGCGCTCTTTCCTTCTCCTCCCCTTTCCCTCTCGCAGCGGCGGGGCGCGCCTCCCGCGCTCCCCGCCGCAGCTCCGTTACTCAGAGAATAAACGGTTGAACAGAATAGACGTCTTGTCTTCTGTGAGGATCTCCGAGCAGCTTACGCCCTACAAACTAATTAAGCCCGTTCTGTCTTCTTTATGGCCGTCTGGCTCGAAGCTCCCGCGACAGCATCTTGCCTTTCTCTCTTGACACGGAGCCTTCTACCGCAAGCACTCTATGTCGCGCTGCAGAAGCCCGTCGGCTTGCCGGATACGCACTAGGCATCGCAGGTTCGCTGTAAGCAGCGTTATGACTGCCGGCGCAATGATGTCTGCTACCTGGCCGGTGACGTTGTTTGGTTGTGGACGCCTCTCCGCAAGCTTGGTTGTTCCAAAAGCTGCTGTCCCACTACAGAGGCCCTTTCATCGTTTTCGCTAGCCTCAATGATTTGGACCATGGGGTCTCTCCCCACTTTATGCAAGGACGCCGATCAAGAAAAACCCAAGTCCTGTATGTGGCACGGCTAAAGCCCTTTCACACTCGTGACCCAGATTGATTGGCTGGCCCAGAGGGCTTCGTCTGCGAATGGGGAAGTACCACGCACTACGCATGGGCCCTGAGAAACAACGAAGTGCGCACGCAGAAAAAGAGAAAGTTCAGTGTCCTGCCGCTGACGCGCTAGGCTGGGGTCGACCAGCCTACGTAAGTAGCCTATGTAAATAAAAACTGTAACAATATAAAAGCAAAATAGTATATAAACAACATGGCAGTGGAGACTTCCACATTAATTTATTCAATTTTTTCAATCTTTTACGAGCGATGAAATCCTGCAGGGGTTGTACACCCACGGTAAGTTGCTTACCAAATCGTTCCATCGATTGCGTCTGCGGAAAGGGTTTAAATCATGGATAACAAAGAAAACGGTGTTGAATCCAAAATAAGGAACGCGCATAAATGGCTGGTCAATTTTTGAGCACAAGGTACTTCATCGACACAAAAAAATCTGCCGTCGAAACTTGTTCACACCAAATGAAAGCCAGAAGTATGTTTCCGTAACATGTCTGCAACGCCCAAAGCATCGTTAACAAATGCGATCTGCTTGAGTTTTTTATCATGGTCAATAGTCCACGCATTGTTATTCTAACGGAAACCTGGCTGCACAGCAGCGTAAGTGATGAAGATGTGTTCCAACCTTCTTATCGTGTTTTTCGTGGGCACAGATGGTGGAGAAAAACATGCTGGTCAATCTTTTTCGTCAGGCTCAAGATCTAGAAACTATTAGCTTAAAGGTTTATTGCTGGGAACAATCTTTCTTGTGGTTTGCTGTTTATCGAGCACTGGGCTCACCACCTCCATACTTAAGTTATTTGCGTGCACATATTACGTCATTCGCACCCGACAAAATTTTTGTTATTGGAGACTTCAATCTTCCAGAGGTTAACTGGGTGCATAATTCTTGTGCTGAACATACCGGCAGGTCGATCATATGTGTGATATAATCCTGTGCCGCAATCAAGTTGTAAATGTAACCACGCGTCTGCGCGGTACATTGCGATCAGTACTAGACCTTTTGTTTATAAATAGAGCAAGAGAAAATTTTTCAGTATACATTGAACGCGGCATATCTGATCACGAAATGGTGTGCTATTCGTGCTGTTTGACAAAACGCGACCAGAGTAAAACGAAAAACGTTTTTGGGAAACTTCTTGCGTGTCAGCGACGAAACTATTTTAGATTTTTTGGATGTTTACCTGAGCAGCTTTCGTGGTAACAATGTTGTAGAATTGTGGGAAAGGTTCGCAGAACTTTGCACATACTGTACTCAAACAATTGTTCCAAAAAAAATAAAGAATACAGCGAAAGCTAATCCATGGGGAACACTTGAAGTCTTCACTCAAAAAGGAAAATAAAACGCATGAGACAAAAGGATGCCCCTCGAATAAGGATTAAAAACTTGCAAGCTAGGCTGAACTCGTCTATTTTTCCTACTAGGCAGCGATATTTCAAACACATTCTGCCTTATTTTATTCGTACTGCACCGAAAAAATTTTGGACATTCCTGACTAAAAAAAAAAACAAGCCAGTGGAACAAATAGCGGATAATGGCATCCTTATCGTTGAATAGCGAAGTGTTGCTGAACATCTGAACCACAATGACCCTTCACATCCTATTTCGTTTCTGTTGAGTGCAAACGTGGAGCTGCTATCTGTGCCTGGTACACTTTCCACGTTTCTTAAGGTGAAAACCAAATCTACGCCTGGCTCCGACCGCATACCCAATGTTTTTCTTCGTCGATACGCAGAAATGCTGTCCCAGTTTTTAGTGATCATATTTCGTGCATCATTATCTACAGAACCCCTTCCTACTCACTGGCGAATTGCGCGTGTAGTACCAATTCAGAAAAAGGGTGATCTAACATTGATAAGTAACTATCGCCCAATATCGCTAACATCATCGTGTTGTAAGATGCTAGAACCCATCATGTCCAATTGCATTACTAAGTTCTTAGTGATAACAGTGTTCTTTCACCTGCGCGGCACTATTTTCGAAAAGTATTTTCGACTGTCACCCAATTAACATCGGTTATCCATTACTTTGCGTCTATTCTTGACAAATATAGCCAAGTGGTTGTAATATTTTTAGATTTCACGAAAGCATTTGACCTTGTCTCCACTCCAAACTCATTGAAAAGCTTCTATTAATTAACCTTCCTTCCTTCGTTGTTAATTGGGTTTCTGCGTATCTCACTAATCGAAAACAGTTGATAGTATCGACACTCACCGTTCCCGTGAACTCTAGGTTACCTCGGGTTTCCTCAGGGTAGCGTTTTAGGACATTTTTTGTTCTAAATATATAATAATGATACTGTGAGCATAACTACGGAACCCGTTCAGATCTGACAGTTTGAGGATGACTGCATACCGTTCAGTGAAGTAGCCGGCCGTGATGATCAGATATCCCTGTAGAAAAACCTTCAAAATCTTCGTTCTTGGTGCAGTCTTTGTGATATAGAACTGAATGCTAACAAAACAGTGCATATGAAAATAACTAAGAAATTAAATACTCTATCTTTTCCTCATATACTCGGGTCCTAACTACTAACCGAGGTGAGGGAATACAAATATCTTGATATCACAATAACCAATACCATCAACTGGAACACCCACATTATTAACGTATGTAACTCGGCTTTTCTTAAACTCAGCCTTCTGCGCCATAACCTTAAACAAGCTCCTCCCAAAACTAAACTTTTAGCCTCCACATCACCAATAAGACAAAAACTTGAGTACGCATGTAGTATCGGACCCTTACACCAAAACTAACATAGATGCACTAGAAAGAATTCAGCGTAATGCAGTCAGATTTATGTTTCCCAAGTACCACATTACAGATTCCCCGACAGCTCTAATGAAGCAACATGACATGCAAATGCTAGAAATGAGAAGAAAAATTCAAAAGCTGAAATTTCTTTTGCTTCTCAAAAATAACCTCCTCGTAGTGTCTCTCGAGCTTTATGTCACGCCAGTGACGACACGCAGAGCATGACATCGTCACGCTGACTCTCCAACTCTCTACAATGCGGGAACTAGCGTCTTTAAGTATTGTTTTTTCCACGCACTATACAAGACTGGAACAATGTACCTAAGTCGATACTAGCCAGTATTGATTCTGTTGAGCATTTTAATTATTGTCATGATCGTGGTGTTGTGAATTATATATCGTTTTGTATCGTAATATTCTTCTTTAACTTTACTCATATTGTATTGATGAGTAATTTCTACACATGTTCTCTGCATTATTTGTTTTGAGAATGTCTTTATTTTATGAGCTAACCATCCTCTTCCATGACTACTTCTTACAGCTGGGTGACTGGTTTGGTATTCTGTGCTCTGTTTAATAATGTTTTCTATATTTCTGGTTGTATTGTTCCGCTGTATTATTACTATTTGTATGCCCCTCCTGCTTGGGCCACTCCTAGCCTGCAGTATTGTATAGATAGATAAATAAATAAATAAATAAATAAATAAATAAATAAATAAATAAATAAATAAATAAATAAATAAATAAATAAATAAATAAATAAATAAATAAATAAATAAATAAATACATAAATAAATAAATAAATAAATAAATAAATAAATAAATAAATAAATAAATAAATAATCGACAGGACTCAATTTTTGCTGTAAGAGCCAATATTCAATTTATGAAATCCAGGAAGAGGAATACCAAATAACAAAGGCGATGTTCCCGGCCCCAGGGCGATGGTAGGCCAGTTAACAAACGCTACACGTGTTGGACTCTGTTGGCATTGGGACGATAGAAAAAGCCAGTAGGACAACACTAACTAAAGCTAAGTGACATCAGCACTCAGGACCTTCGGCATAGTCAGCTGACTAACTTTTAGGACAGGATAGAAGAGTGGAAGAGGGCATAAAAAGCACTAGCTAACCACACTCATCCACTGGAATGATTTTGAAACCAACTTAGACAATTTTTAGGGAGCCTACGCTACTCTTTAGCAGTGGAATCAGATTTGTAGTAATTTATGGCATCGTACGGGGTACTCCTTGTAGGGATAGCGACATGAAATTTTCCTCTTTATTTCGTCACAAAACGTCCACAAAATGACTAGTGCGCCAGAAAAAGCTGTTTATTTGGAGGCGTTCGTACTTCGTCGAAGGCACTGAAACTAAAATGATTATTTTAGTGCAGCATGCATTTTGCCACCAGACTTCACCATGCAGGACCATTATAACCGTTAAACGATACATACGCAAGAGACGAGAGCGTTATTGGGCAAATGCATGCTGTCGATGCCTTGTGTAAATAAACTCCATGGCGGAATACCTGAAACCACAGCGGCTTGCACATCAGCATCAATTAACCTGCCAATTAAAAGTGCTTTGTCAGATGAAGGTACAGATTTTCACACTTCAAAAAGTTTCCCGTCTTAAAACACATAAATATTAAAGCAGCACCGCAATGGCATCCTCCGTACCGATTAACAGATTCCTCATGCGTTGCAGAAACCAGTGAAGGAAGAAATATTCAAATCGGAGCACGCAAGCGAAAGTTATTCCTCTTTGAAACTTAAAAATAAAAAGATCAGATGAAAAAGCTTTTTACTCACCCAGGACTTAGATTGGGCGCTACCAATCGAATCGCGCCTAGAGCACACGCAGCAGAAGCTTGCATGAAATTCTTGTTTTGCCGGAGCAGCCCACTGCAGCGAATTTGAAGGTGTCGTCCCCCCGTGTACGTGGCGCCGTAAACAGGGAAAGAGTGACTAACAGCCACAGAAGCTCCCCGATGCTTCTTTCCTGGTAGCATTGGACGGGTGTCGGCTGTCCTCCGTCTGCTGTCTGGCCTTTGTGTTCACATTTCTGAGCAAGTCTTGTTGATTGGCTTTTTTTGTTCCGCTACTTTCTTGGTGTGGTTTGAACAGGTTTGAAGCGGAATATATGGAAAGTGTCGCCCTATAGCGTTATTCTTATTGGTATTTGTTCGCTTTTACTGTTTCTTTCCAGTTTTTATGGCATCCGAAAAGCTTTCAGTACTCGGAGGCATAATATTTTGGATGTACTTCTCGAGTATACGGCAACAATATTCAAACTGGACGCCCAACCAATGAGAGAGGCAGCGCTCATTATGCATGCCACTTCATATCCGCTACCGAGAAAAGCCGCAGCGTTGCGGCACCATACGCTCAAACGAGCATTCCTGGAGGTGATTAAAGTATTAAATGTTACAGTTTAGGCCATCTAAAAGTCTCTAACAAAAGATCCTCAAGCCATCCCTCACCCTTTCCCTAAGAGTTCTGGATATACTAATTCGGAAATAAACATTTCGACGTAGAATATTAATGACTGGCTTTATGGGCCTGCGCTCATCTTTGCATAACACTTTCCTCTCCAGGACTTGTCTCGCACCAATGCCGAAAAAAAAAGCGCGCAAGTAGAAAAGAAAACAGAAACAAAACACAATAAAAAGAAAAAGCGTGGAGGTAGCTATGCCCACTATCGAGCACGGAAGAAAATTAATCATGCCGCTATCTGAAATTAAATAAAGGTCCAATGAAGAAACGCTCACAGGGAAGCCATCTTTTAATGTCATCAGGAATGTCCCAATAGTTAACCTCGCTATACGGTCCCTGCAGCCCCTGAAGTTGTAGATGTTTCTTTCTTTTTTTTTGGTAATCTGCATGGACTGCTGTCTTCTAAGGTGGCCCCTGGGCCGTCGTCAAATTGTTTAGTGCAAATTCAGTCCAGGGGATCATTCATAGTTTGCGCCTGTACCGGTATGGAAAATAAACGAATTGAATTGAATTATTTGTTGATTATTCCTCATAGGTCCACAAGGAGCAATACATGAGGGGTGGCCTGACAAAATGGTATTACTTCAGACGTAGATAATCTTAGACGGCAGATGAAGTGAACGAAATTGACAATGGTCGCCACTTCGGATGAAAGGCCATTCGAGTGGACTGTTTTAAGGAAAAAAGACTGCTCATATGTTACAGGGCGAGACTGGTGTGGCTACACGGCATCAGGGAAGGAATCACTGGATATCTGATGAGCGCTTGTGGCACGGGGGGCATCGTGTTTAAAGTTGTGGGCTTATCTCTGACTGAAGTAAAGAAGGTAGTTCTGCGAGGGCAGGCTCGCGTGAGGAGATGGAGCTGAGATTTTAGTGCAGAGAGACTAGTGTGATAAGAGTGGTCTCAGAAAATGAATATGGCAACACATTTCTGGACCGATTCAATGGTTGTGATAAGGTTAACATAGAAGGGATCAGAGGCGGTACATGCGAACTCACGTTTTCGACGTATAAAGAGACGGGGTGCTAATGAAAGGTTACGCCGTAAATACCCTAGAACTTGATTACCATAGAACTTGGTTTGCGGAATTAGTCACATGATGAATATGAAAGTACTGTGTTCCACCTTTCTGAAGTGGAAGCCAACGGACTTGGAGGAGCAATCTGGTATGATAGGAATAGTGCAAATTTTGAAACATGTCGCAGTGATTGCACCGGCGATGGAAAGAATGAAAGAATGTTTTAGTACTGTTTAGTGACATAAGCCAAGTGGTGCACCATTGAGAGAGGGACAGATAGTAACGGTGTGACTATGAAGCAAAGAGTGCCGCCGATGATTTCCCTAAAATTCCCTTAAGAGGTGCAACTCTCGTGCTATTTTTTGCTCATTCACAACAAAAAGGAGTAGTGACGAGAACATCTCCCGAATGCTTGTGTTTACAATCAAGACAGCGCCGAAAAGCGATGGCGGCTGATTTCCAGAGGATCCTTCGGGGTGTTTGCGGTGGCTTACAGTAGACAGAGCCCTTTAGTGTTCTCCGTGGTCGTTCATCTCTAGTACGAAGCCATTGTGAGGTTGTTTCGCACGTACCTGTAAATGTTCTGCAACTGTCGCACCAGCCCTGACTGTCAAGCCAGAAAGTGATTGACAGTCATTCGGTACATTTATGAAACTTCACATATTTTGAAAAAAAAAGAAAATATGTCGGAGTGGACGCTGGCTTTTCTGTTCTGGAAACACTGGCAAGTTTTTATATGCGCATCACCAACCGCGGGGAAAAAAATCCGCAATTGCCCGCAGAAACGTTAACTCAAATTTCCGGTGTCCAAAAGTATTGCGTATTGAGTTCCTCTCCCATGTAACAGTTTTTATATTGGCCAGACTGGGCAGTGCCTAAATCAAGGCTCAGGCAGCACCGCAACAATGTTGAGAGTGGAGTTGCTCGTAACCTTAGCGTCCATTGTCAGGATTGTAAGTTCATCCTGCACTTCTAAAATTGCTGTTTTGTTGCAAGAAACAAAGATAGGCTGTGTCGGGAAATAATGGGGCCGCAGAGATAAAGAAGCAGGGTAATAGGTGTGTAAGCAAAATTAGTAAACTGGCAAATTGATTCTTGAAGCAAAGCAATGGCGCAGTATTTGTCTCACATATCTCGGTGGATACGTGAACCGTGCCGTAAGCGAAGGTAGGAAGGTGGGAGTGAAAGAAGAAAGAGCGGAAGAGGTGCCGCAGTAGAGGTCTCCGGAATAATTTCGACCACCTGAGGATCTTAACTGACATCGCACAGCACACAGGCCCCTTTTGCGTTCCGCTTCCATCGAAACACGGCTGCCATGCGTATGCCTTCAAACATGTTACAGAATCGTGATGGAGCAGCGCAAAGGACGGAAACAAGAAACAAGGAAGGACGAACACAGGCGCTATCAACTGAATTTTTATTTCGAAATACCATGAACATGTGTTCGTCCTTCCTTGTTTCTTGTGTCCCGTCCTTTGCGCTGCTCGACCACGATGCAACAGTACCAACTAGCCCAGCAACTTGCTCTTCTGATGTTACAGCCTACTATCAAGATCGCCATCGCCTGTACCCTCGACCATGTAAAGGCCTCAAGAAGGTAGATAAGCGGCTCCTTCTCCGCCTTCTCACCAATACATTTCTGTGCCCGGCAGACCTGAAACATTTTGCCCCTCCTCTAGTGGCAGCTGTACGCAATGCGCATTTTGCGCTCCGCTTCCTTCGAAACGTGGCCGCCCCGTCTATGCCTTCAGAGATATTACAGCCTACTATCAAGATAGCCACCGCCTTTACCCTCGACCATGTAAAGACCGCAAGAAGGCGGATGAGGGGCCCCTTCTCCGCCTTGTCACCAATACATTGTTGTGCCCGGCAGCACTAAAACATTTGGACCCCTCCTTTAGTGGCAGCTGCACGCACTGCAGTGTGGTGTCTTCTGACACCTATCACATGGTGTGGGGCGGCCCCTCCAATCCGGCCATTCCCCCCATCCCAAACCCAACCCGGGAAGACTGGGAGGCCCAACAAGCCTTAGTCGGGTGCGCCAGGGCGGCGCCCTCCGCCATTGGCGTGCCATTCCAGTGATCTCCATCTGGTGCTTCTAAGGATCGGTGCCTTACGGGCTGATCCAAATATACCTCTTGTCCCTTCCATATAAATGTTTTGACCGCCACCACTCCGACGATATTTTTCTTTGAAAAGTTTATTTACTTGATATGTGATACTTAGAAATTGCTGTCCGGAGAGTTTTCGGCTGCACATGAGAGAGAGAGACATTACCGTATTTACTCGCATATAGGTCGACCTTTTTTCAGACATGTTGCGCCTAATTAGTTATCGATCTATATTCATGACCAAAGAACCTCGACCTATATTCATCACCAAAAAGAGAGAGAGAGAAACTATATAATGAAATACAGAGAATTTATCCGGCGTTTAAAAATCACTGGCATGCTACTCTGCGTAGGCAGGGGAATCTGGGAGATAAAGACAGAAGGAGAGCAGTGTGGAAAAGGTTAAAAAAAATTACCGACGATTACGTTACTTCCTATCGCGAAATTTGAGCGCAGCAAATAAGCTGTTTCACCTTTTCGATAGATTGAGGCAAAGAAATCGAGCAACACATGTATGCGCTATCACAGATTTTTTTTTTATTTTTCACACGTATTCGCAATTTCGGCTCGGGCGGTGCACATATACAGATCCGCCGCCACCGATCTGGCTCTCTGATTGCCACCGCACAGGGATTGCATTGGAGGAGGAGCGAAGAAAGGAATTAAGTTCGAGCCGGCGCTTTGACAACCGGAGACTCGCAGGAAGAGGGGGGAGGGGGGCGGCGTGTACACCCAGCGGCAAACGATGGGGGCAGAAGCGCGCGCAGCAAGCGGACAACACGATAAAGGGAGGAGAGAAGAGATAGCAGCGACTGACTGATGCCGCTGACGCCGATAGCGCTGGGGGGATGAAAGGGGGGCGGAGCTGGTTACGAGGCCGACGCCGACGACGACGCGTAACACTGGAACGGACGCCAAAGAGCTGCGCTCTAAAACGAAGATAAAATGCAGCCATGGAATGGGTACTAAGTATGCAACGGTGAGTATTAATGTACCCTATGGAATGATGGAGTGTATAGTCAGGTGAATGGGCTGACGAAGTGCACTGCATGAAGAATGCATGAAGGTAAGGTGCAGGTGAATTTAGAGCTTATCGAGATGTCCAATGTCTTTTAAATGTGTAAATAGAAAGTTCATTGCAAGTCTCTGTTGCCTAAGGCTGGCTAAGGGACCTAAAATTTTGTCCATTGTTAGGGGCACCGGGCAGAGCTTCTGCATGCAATGTTCATAGTACGCACGCTCGTTAGCATACGCAGAGCACTCAAGCAGGATATGTTCCACAGTTTCTATCGAGGCACAGTTGTTACAATGCGGACGGTTCATTTGTCCAAAACTGTATCGCAAGATGTTTGTATATCCAGCATTGAGACGAAGTCGGTGGTAAAGTGTTTCCAGATGACGAAGAATTCTGGGTGAGAGTCTTGATCCAAGATGTGGGTCGATTGAGTGAAGAAATTGGTACTGATGAGTCGGCAAACTCAAAAGCCGATACGTTTCTTCGGAAGCAAATCTTTCAGCCATTTGGGACGCATCAGATTTCGTGAAAAAAGGTCGAATGAATCTCCGATGTTGATGGGCCTTACGGGCCGCTTCATCTGCTTTTTCATTAGCCAGTTGCCACAGTGAGCAGGTACCCACTGAAATGTTATGCAGTGGCCTGCGGCAATAGGTAAATGATGTAGATACCCGATGTCCAGGAAAACTGGCTGGTGATTCGTTTTCTTCAGCAGGTTGGCCAGGATTTGCAGAGATGCTTTTGATAAAGCAACCATAACCCAACGGAAGGTGGTTCGGCGCAGGATGTAAGAAACAGCTTCCTTAATGCCGTGAAGCTCAGCTGTAGTAGAGGATGTCCTCCGCTGCAGCCGGTAAGAAAGGGCATGGCCTGTTGAGGGCACATAAAGGCCACAAAAAGAGGTTTCTTTAGTAGTTGAACCACCGCTGAAGATATGGGTGTTCTGCATATATTCCTCGGTTAAGTAGGCGAGAGTAGCTTGCAGAAGCGCTGCCTGTGGCATGCGGCTCTTTGCATTCACACCTGGTACAATCTTCTTCGCCTTTAGAGGAGAGAGTGTCCATGGAGGAAAGGCCAAAGGTAGTTGTTTCTATGTCTGATTAATAGTAGCGAGGGGCAGGAGCTGCACTGCCTGGCCAAAGCTAGAGTTGCTGTTAGTTAGGTGGACACGATGTAGGAACTGCTTCTTCCCTTGCAGGACATGGCAGAGATGGGTACGCATAGTTTTCTGGGCGGCAATAACCTCTAGTGAGAGACATTCAGCCTCCGCTACTGTTCCTGATGTGGAGGAACCCTTTGGGAGGCCAAGGCATAATCGCAGGCAGTTGTACCGTGCTGCAACGAGAGTTTTTTTTCTTGATGTAGATTATCTCTGAAGCACAGTAGCCCAAGGTTCCCTCAACGTAGACTTTTTCAAGCAGAAGCAATGAGCAGCAGTTCCTACCCCACCGCATTCCCGCCATGAACCTGAACACTTACGATGCTGCAGTGATCCTCTCGCGGAGTTTTTGATCTGAGGTGACCATGACAGATTATAGTCGATTACAACACCCATGAATTGCTGATATCTTACATATGGTAGCGATCGTCCGCCTAGGAGCAGCGGATGTCGGGTCATCGTTTTTCTTCTAAACGCCCTTGCAACACTATTTTCTGGCGAGAGACAAAGACCTCAGGAAGCTAGGTACATCGAAACGTGCAATAGCGCTCGCTGAAGACGTTGCTGGGTAATATAGCGCGAACGTGATGCGGTCCAGATGCAGATATCATCAGCATAAATCGTTATGCGTACCCCTCGCGGAAGGTTTCTTCTTATGTGTATGAGGACAATATTGAACAGGAGACGGCTGAGCACCGCTCCCTGTGGTACGCCCCTCTCCACTGCGTGAAAGCGTGTTGGACCGGCTGGAGTGGCCATAAAAATTTGCCGTTCTGTTCTTTTAAACAATGCCCAATCCTATTGTATAGCTTTGCTCCACGGCCAAAACTAGCAAAGGCTACGAGAATGGCATGATGAAAGACAGAGTCAAAGGCAGCCTTGATGACAATGAAAACGACTGTCGGGATGTACCCAGCCTGAAGGTACTCCTCAAGTGATGAGACGAGGGTGATGATATTGTCAGTCGCAGACCTGTTTTGACAGAACCCTTTCATTTCCTGGGGGAAGTCATTTTGGCTTTCCAGAAACCAACCAAGTTATGCGTTTGCAGATCATGTGCTCCATGAGCTTACCTACGCAGCTCAGTAGGGCAATGGGCCGGAATGATGCGTAGCTTGTTGGCTGCTTACAGAGTTTCAAAACGGGCACAATTTTCGCCAGCTTTCATTCCGTGGAGACCTCACCAGCCATCCAGGAAGAATTGTAATACTCCAGGAGTCGAAGACGGGAGGTGTGGGGTAGCTTTGCAATGGCGTTATAGGTCACCTTATCATGACCCGGAGACGTCTGTCTGTCTGTCTCCGCTATAGCTGTGGATAGTTCTTCAGTTGTGAAAGGCAGGTCTAACGCTGGCACTGCCGCCTTTGGGATGCCTGATTGACCATCTGCAGAGAGTGCCCTGACCCTGCCGACAGTAGCCTGCAGTATTCTTCTGAGACTTCTTTTATAGATTTTTGTTCGTGAAGGGACAGTGGGAGTTGTTGAAGTGGCGTACGCATACCTCTAACTATCCGCCAAATATTGGTTACTGGTTTGCTCACATCCAGCGTAGAACAAAAGTCACGCCACTTTTGCCGACTGAGTTTATCCATGTATCGTCGAATGTGACGTTGTGCCCGTCGGCATGCACGTAGGTCATCGAGGCTTTTTGTGCGCAGAGATTTCCTTTCAGCTCGCCTGCGTATAGCGCAAAGCCTTTTAAATGTGTCATCATTTGAAGGTAGGCTATCATTTTTAGCTGTAATTTGTGTACTCGCTCTCAGGCAATACGCCATTGTCGGTGCTAATTCCTCATTGCGAGTTGCCGCAGTAACTCCTCTGCTTACAGCGTCCTTGTATGCGTCCCAGTCTGTAGATTTTATAAGGAATTTCTTTGGGTTCCTCTGCGCACGGAAAGCCGATATGAGGATTGGGTAATGGTCGCTTCCGCGTGTCTCCAAATCAGTGCACCAGCCAAAGTTGTGGGCGAATGAACTTGTGACAAATGTCACGTCGATGCTGCTGGTAGTCGTCGGGCCTCGGAGGTAGGTGATGCAGCCGTCATTTAATGGCTGAACTGAATGCTTGGAGAGAGGGTTTGAAAGCTTGGCACCTTGGGCACATGTATGTGAGCTGCCCCAAATTTGATTATGAGCATGAAAGTCTCCGCAAATAATATGCGGTGAGGGCGTCCTTGCTATCAAGTTTTAAAGTCTCAAAGCATCAAATGGCGTGTCTGGCTCAAGATATACTCCAATAAGAGTGTACTGTTGTCCGGCAATAACTGTGACAGCGCACATGTATTCATTGTCGATGTGAGGCGGGACATCAACCGATGAGGCCGGGATATCCTTGCGAAAGCCTACCAGCAATCCGCTGACGTTATAAGGTCGTTGCGAATGATAGAAATAGTATCCGTGCAGTCGGAAAGTTTCCTCGACGCGCGATTCACAGATGATTATGAAGGGGAGGCGGTACGCTCGCACGAGCTGTCGGAAATCTGAGAGTTTAGAGCGTAGCCCGCGAGCGTTACCAAAGAGAGCAAAAGTAGCGAGCTAATGGAGTTCTGTTGTCACACCCACCGTTTCAAGCAGCGCCGGCTACACTGGCACTATACTTTGTATGGTCGCTTTGAATGGCAGGAGATGTTAAAAAAAAATAAATTGTTGTAAGCGCCGAACCCGAACTTTCCATGACCCAGGCGGGAATGCACTTCTAAATGCACGCACCGTGTCCTCTGCGATCAGCTCCGGCTGCGAGCAACGGTGCGCTTGATCGCGGAGCGTTTGCTCGCGGAGGCCACCTCGGCGCGCAGGAGCTTCCAAGTGCCGTCCATGGATGGCGCCCGAAGTCGCAGTCTTCATCATCATCATTCCGGTGCACACAGCAATTCGCTGTGTGCACCCGCATTGCTCTTTCGCTCATTTCTGCGGTCTTATCGTGGTAGACAGCATAGGAAGCAATATATTTTGGCGTATAAATAGGTACCAAAACCAGTGTAATATAGTTTATAGAGAGGTCGGGATGAAAACAAGAGCTCCGGCATCCATGTAGAAGCCGTAGTCACACATAACACAAACATAAAAAATGAAAAAGTTGCGTCAGTTAAAATACAGCAAAAGTGGTAGTTCAATGGGTCGACTTATATGCGTCGACTCTTATTTGAATATTTTTTTTTTATTTTTTGGCGAGCACAATGCATAGGGGTCGACCCATATTCGTGATCGACCTATATGCGACTGAATGCGGTAATTAATAAAAGAGAGGTCTGCCTGGTTATGGCCAGAGCATGAAACTTCAGATGGTGCATATGAGTGTGCTCATTGCGACACTTTCCATTTAGTTATTCGATTGCTTTACGTTTATTAATACGCGTATATTTATTTATAAACTCTATTTGCTAGTTCACTCTTCCATTGTTCCCTCTGCTTACTGCTTTTTCCGTGTGCCGTTGCACTGCTTCACGTCCATCATGAGTGCATGTTCAAGAGGAGCTTAATCCCCCCGGCTGAGGTAAAATACGTAAAAAACATAAGTGTTCACTGCGCTCGCGACGTTCTCTGGTTACAGCTTTATTACTTGAAATGCTGGCGGAGTGCGGAAAAAGAGTGTCGCAGTCCCAAAGCAATCATTTTAGAGACTCAAATAGTGAAAGGCGACAGCCGTGCATAGGAGCTGACATCACGGCAAATGCAGGCGTTGCGGTAGACTGAGGCGGGCAGCATTGTTGACACCGGTCGAAGCGGGCACGCTGACTCTCATTCAGCCCACCTCGCAGATTTGCCCCAAAGCGATGAGCTGACCAGGCAACTGGACATCGCGGATTTGTGAATGGACGTATTTGGAGAGGATTAAGCATAATGTTTTATTATTATCTTCAACATGCACCAACTTCTGCGAACGCTAGGCGACTCACTTTAAAACGGCAAACTCTCCGAGTGCACGGGCGGAACTTTAATGTCCCCTCTCAGGATCCTCCTTCAGCGCGACTTTCCAGAGTGTCGATCATTGGCTGGTGGAGGAAATTCGTCGCTCGGTAGCCGAAGGGAAAGTCTATGTGGCGGAAGTCCGCTTGCGGTAAGATATTGTTGAAGAGCAGCCTTGAGCCCAACCTCTCTACCAGGCTAGCTACGTCGTCTGGGTCAGCGAGTGTGTCTCCTTTGGCCGAAAACAGTGCCACGGGAACGGTGATGTGCTCCAGAGGGTAAGCAGGAGGCCTGGTCTGAAAAAATAACCACGCCCAAAGTGTTTCATTAGGCACAGTCGTTACCTATGAAGAAAAAAAAGATTTCACGAACCAAGTAAATACTTAAGACATGCAAAAAAAAACAAAAGGGCATCCATCCAAAACCGTCACATTTCCTGGTTCATATCTAAGAAGCCTATCTCTTTATTCGGTACATTTTTGACATTGACATTTGGTACCACCTATGTCACACAGATTGGTCGCTGCTTACATGGCGGATTAAGAGAGCGCGCAAACAATGTCCCAGATTATACCAGCCACGCAAGAGACAGCATGGAAATGCAGTCCTCAGTGCCAACAACGAAAAATGCTTGGCACGTACGCAAGTCAACGAAAGCGAAACCGAGCGCGCCATCGCGTCGCTTATCGTAGAAAGAGATACGGTTCTTAGACATGGACCAGTAAGCGTGACTGTATCGGATTAATGCTGTCTTTCGCGCCTAATAATGTGAGGTGTAAGTTCCGCGCTCTGTATGTCGCTTCTTACCTTCTTGTCTTGTTTTTCACGCCATTTCCTCGGTATCATAATTAGCCTTGTTTGTGTAATTCACGAAGCTTCAAGGCAGCAGTTGTCTGGTTTGGTTTATGCGGTTTAACGTCCCAAACGACTCAGGCTATGAGAGACGCCGTAGTGAAGGGCTCCTGAAATTTCGACCACCTGGGGTTCGTTAGCGTGCACTGCCATCGCACAGTACACGGGCCTCTAGAATTTCGCCTCCATAGAAATTGAACCGCCGCGGCCGGGATCGAACCCGCGTCTTTCGGGTCAGCAGCCGAGCACAATAACCACTGAACCACCGCGGCGGTCAACATTTGTCTACTGGGACAGCAAGGACGTGCAAAATGGTCAATAGAATCGATCACGGCTAGATGGAATTATTTTGTATATCGGGAAGTGCGAACATACTCTTTGAAATTTCCGTGGAAAGTATAACACTATTGTTCACGTTTATCGAGCTCAGGTTCAGTGGGACAATCAATACCTCGTGGTCCTGCAATTTACGCTTTCCCTAACGGCGCTCATTGATAATTTTCAGCGCGTGGAGAAGGTTCGGTGGGCAACCTTGGGCACCTACTGGCAGAGCTAGGGCTCTGAAACTGTGGAACGAGGTGAAGTTGGGGTGTGGCGGAGAATGGCCTGCTGTCTGTGCCCCTCATTTTCCATGCCACATCACCGCCATGAGGTGTAGCGGACGTACTAACTAAAGAATAGCACCCATCTTCACCTGGCGTGCTTCATAGCTTTCGTGAAGCAGAAGGGCAGAAGACAACTGTAGTTAAATTTTAACTATAATATTGTAGTGTTCGTTGTATTCCCTATTGAAAAATCCGGTATCGCGGGAAACCGAATTTTACCGCAACATATCGGTTTCATACCGGTCCGGTATCACTCTCATACCGGCGAGACCCGTCCGGTTTGATGGCTAAACCGGTTCATACCGGTCCGGTATCGATCCCAAACCGGACAGACTGCTCCGGTACGGAGCTCATACCGGACAGTCCATTCCCGGTTCGAAGCTCAAACCGAACAGACCAGTCCGTTACGGAGCTCAAACCGGACAGACTAGTCCGGTACGGAGCTCAAACCGGACATACCAGCCTGTATTCAGAGCGATATGTGCTGCGGTTTTGGTGCTTGGTCTGCAGATTGACTGTTGTATGCCAGCAGATATTTTTTTAGGGGAAAGGGGGGGGGGGTTCAGCGTGCGCATAAGTGCGATAATCAACACATACATGGTTTTGTTGAAAGGGCTAGGAATACAAAAGGGCTAATCGTGAGCTTCGCAGTGGCAAAACATGCAGTTTGTGCATGAAAGGTGGGGGCTGCATGAAGGGGATTTGGCCGGCAACCGCCATATTGGTTTCCCGTGCAGCACCCTGACAAAGCCAGGGCGGCTGTGTGTGGGTAAACAGCTAGTATACATCCGTCAGCAGCCTTCGTAAGTCCTGCGCAGATTACTCTGGATTTCACAGTGCAGAACTTCACGACTGGCTGATAAACATGGCGAGCCTCCGGTGACTGCGCCAGAGGCTCCAAAAGGTTTGTTACTGTCGCGTTCATTGCAGCAGCTTTCTTAATGTTCACTAGCGGCAGTCTGTAGCGACGCATCGATGAATAAAGAAAATTCTTGGTTTTCGTGCAGGAATTCTTTGCACTTCTTCATCAAACGGTAGTCCATTGATAACGCAACTTGTCCAAGCGCCATCGCGAGCGGCCCCACCCTTCACTCTATCAGGGAGACATACTAATCAAAAATCGCCCAGAACATTCCTATCGACGAAGAAAAGGTTTATTCAACGGAGCCGGCAGCTTGGGGTGTTCCCTTAAAGGCGACGCTTCGTGCTAGCTAAAATATACAGCGCTCGAGAGAACAAAATAAAAACAAAAACCACCTGTAGAAACCTTACACGAGTAACCCGTCGTTGCGCAATTTTTTTTTAAACTTTTTTCTTTTCTCTCATCACCGCCTTCTCTGCTTTTCCTGGGTCCGAGTCGGTCGCAACCAAAAGCCTGCTCACCCCTGGTTTTTCTGTCGGCCTTTGTTCCTTCCCCTTGGGCTCCTCTGTGTCTGTCCTACCCCTCCCAGTGCCGTTCCCCGAAACGGCGCGGAGGCGCTCGCTCTACAACCCACGACCGAACATTTTTTTAAGCCGCCCTCCCGACCATGCTCCCCGAGAGGCTTCCATGAAGTGGCGAGGAAGTTCCGATTCTGCTTGTTCACTGTGCCAGGTCGCTGCGCGGTATGCAGAAGTGCTCCCCCACCTTTCCTGCGTTTGTTTGGAACACGTTTTTACTTCTCTCCTGCGGCTGGGTTGAGTGTCAAGCGATGAAGGTATCTGCGAAAACACGCTGGCACTCGCTCGTTGGCGTTGAATTTGTGTTATACAATTTTTTGCGCCTTTCTTCGTGTTGCCTTGATCAATCCATGATCAAAGATGACATCGCCTTTTATGCGTACGTCCAGTGCAAATATGGTGGAACCCTAACATCCTTGTCTCAGTGATGAATGACTTCGCTCCGAAAGACGTGAGTGGTGAACATTTGACCGGTGGAGGGCACGGCGGTGAAGGCGGATTTTATGACAGCGACGTCGTGCTGCTAGGACGTAAGTACGCATTTTAAATCACTCTGTTCTTTAAGTACTGCCTCCGTCTCGGTTATATGCTCGGCGTCATTAAAAACGTTCTAACTGACCAGTGTCTTTTTAACTAAAACTTTGTAGATTGCACAGCGTAGAGGGACGAAATAGCGCAAAATTTTCTTTCAGTTACATACCGAAATTGCTTGTCCTTCATGATAACACGACTAAACTAAGCTTTATAGTTTGTATTCTTTCTTTACAGAGGCATATGGTGTATACGTGCGAGAGCAATCATCGATAAGCGTCCTGAGGGGGAGCGGCTCAAGACTTTGAACAAACATCACGCATCGCATCGATGCTGCGGTATGTGCCGTAAATAATGGAGGATGACCACGCAAGCATCGGAATCGTCCGAGCAACCTGTTTACACACCAACAATGTTACGACGCAGATTTGCAATACATTATTGACTCAAATATGGAAGGCGTGAGGTACATTCACGATACTGAGCATTCCCAATGCTCAGGGCCTGGCGTCTTGAGACGCCTGGCTTGTCTGTGGCTTGTGTGGGCCCACGAGGGCCCGCAATTCAGAGCCGCGTTTGTGCTACTGGGGTATGCATTTGTAATTATTGCATACAGGTCCACCTCGGGAATGAAATTTTTATTCCTTCGGCAACGTGGGCAGCAGCTATGGTGGCACCCAACGATTCGCGTTTCTACAAGGACGCAGCCATTGGACGACTCCACAACTCCTCGAAAGGAGCGTTACAGGGCAAGCTTGCCATCGGAACCTGAAGTCAGAAGCCTCCACAGTGGGCAGAAAGCCAATGACCCCTGAAAAGCTACAAGCCATTGGCCGCAAGTTGCATGTCACAGTGCTCAATGCATTATGTTGCGTGTCAGTGCCCAATTAAAAGATAAGCTGGGGGCATTATGTACTACCAATCATATTTCTTTTCTGCAGGTGCTTTTGACTACTTCATTGGCCAGCACCCTGTAGAGACCCCAGCGCCGGTAGATTGTCGCGAAGAGTTAAATAATTACCTCAGTGACCTGGTTCAAGACATGCGAAAAAAATAAACATCTTTTGGAGTTTTTGATGCATTATAATACTCACGAAGCTACCAATACTTGGTAAAAGCTGGGAGCAAATTACACAATTGCACATCGACTGCAATACGAGTCGCTGATAATCGCAGATTACCAGTTTCTGAGGCTCTGTATATTGCAGCATTTGGCATATACACTTATGGCCCCAGTTTTTGGGCAGATTTAGTCCAAGTGGGATATATTTGAAGCATTTTATTCCTGCCTTTGTCCTGTGATACAGGGCCCTCCTGTATAATACGGGCCTAGCCTGTAGAATACAGGACTGTCCTGTATGCCTGTATGAATTTTAAACCGGAACCGCATACCGGGTTATTGTACAGGATTTGCGATACCGGATTACCGGAGTATCCTGTACAAAACAGGAGAGTCCTGTATTATACAGGACTGTCCTGTTTTATACAGGATATTCCGGAAATCCGGTATCGCTAATCCTGTACAATAACCCGGTATGCGGTTCCGGTTTAAAATTCATAACGGATTTTTCAGTAGGGGTAGCAGACCTTTATTCAGAGGTAATTTACATGCCAAGCATACTGAAAGTGTACCCTTACGATGATTAGATATTTTACGCTAGGCAGTCGCAAGTTCTCCAAAGCACCGTCAGCAGAGAGCAGGTCGCTGCAAGAAGGACGTCAATGGCAACGGTGATATTTATTCTAGCTTCCACGTTGCGGATAAGCTTATAGAGATTTTTTGAAATATCGAAATATTATTATACATCGAAATAATTCGCGAATCCATTGGATATGAATGCATCTCGGTTTGACAAGTGGTTTCTGCAACCGAATTTTTAAGGTCAGTGCGTGCACAAATATGCTTACAATGCCGAATGCGAGCGCATTCCGGGTAGTTGGATTCCTTAATCATATCAAGAAAATATATTTTAGCACTGCCTATTCGATTATGGGTAAAAGTCGTTTTGATTAAGTGTGAAGAAGGTGTACATGGGACATGGGAGACGCTGTAATGAAAGGCTGCTTTGAATTTCGACGCGCTAGGGTTGTTGACCATGCAATACATCGCACATCGACCATTTGTTTCTGTAGTTTGGCCTCATCAAAATAGGGCCGCCGCCGCCGAAATTCAGTTTCTCCGCCTTATGCATAGCACTCCAACTCGTAGCCGCACTACGGCGTGGGAGAGAAGTAGGGAAGAGAGAAAGAGCATTATACGGGATGATAGGATTAAAAGTAATCCAGAACCTTGAGGAACAGTGCCCAGAAACATTGCAAACTCATCACTTATTTCTACTTCCGGAAACAAGTGTGTAAACACGTCTTGTTTAGTTACTATGAGTTGTGTTGGGTTTAGTGGCGCATAAGCATCTAAGGCTATAATGCGCCAAGCTGAAGTTACTATGAAGTTTTATTTAAGGTGGGCCCCGAAGTTTATTCAGAATGTTTCAGGAACAAATTCTATCAGCCTCTGCTTTACTGAAAATTTTATAACGCACGCGAATTCACCATACGCGCATTGATGCAGTCTAAAACCTCCAAGGTATGAAAGTCTTCGTGTTACAACTATATTGTCATATGCGGTTCTATAAGATCATGGGTTCAGAAGGGCACAGATGATTGCGTCTACGGTACTGTTTGAAGTCTTAAGGATTTGTCGGCATCGTTATACGGACTTGTCCATGCTCCAGCTACAAAGCTTTCAGGCCTAATATACGTTTGCCCGGCCGAAACACAGCTGCTAAAGAGAAATAAGATTACATTTCGGGATGTTCTTTAAGGAATTTCAACGGACTAAAGAGGGGCCAGGTGCAATCACCTCTTAATGGACGAGCTTGTTTGGTTAGAGCACATGCTGTACATGTTAAGATGATGGTTTCAGGCTGTTTCTTTTTCCTTTCGGCATTTGCAGTTACATGAGAAGCTTAGTGCCCCACGGACACTCTTATAGTTATACTAGCGTTCTCATGGCAAGTGCGTTCTCATCAGAAAATAAACGAACGCAAGCATGGACAAGTCAGCGCTTGTGTTCGTTCGTTTTCTGACTGCGCAGCCATGATTTCTTCTCAGCCATTAACCATCTAGACCGAATCGCCACTCTTCAATGTCATCGCGCTATTTTTGCTTGCACAAGTTGTTAATATCGATAGCCTTCAACAAAAAGCGATATATTAAGTAACATTCTGCTTCAGTTATATGCACGTTCTTCTGATACCAAATACATAATTTCCAGTAATATTTCAACAATATTAGCGTATTTATTATGATAGTATACGCAGCTAAGAAAGAGAATACGTTTACTGATACATGATACGGCCATCGTGGAAGATGTATTGAAGATTAAGTGCTTTTAGAATTTGTAAGAGCTGCAATAAATCAGGGCAAAAATATTTTTCCTCACCTGACCATAGCGCTTCTTATTTTCCATGTACCCGTAGTCATACATGACGAAGTTCTTGGTTCTGTAGACCTGAAAATATTTCCTGTAATGTTTCACAAACTACAAACGAAAGCCACTTGAGATCCTGCACGTCAAGCGCCTTTTTAAAGGTGAGGGAAAGACCTCACGAGGAAATGGTATTATCTGCAGGTGTTGCTGATCATAAATTTTTGATTGGATGTTTGCAACCTGAATTTGCTAAAGAAGTGTCTTACTTGAAATACATTCACTGGTAACCCTCTCAGAGTTATCTTAACCTGAGTAGACAAAGATAATGTTTTTGGCTGTCAGGCAGATATCACCTTCACGGAGAAAAGAAAAACCTGAGGGGTGCAGCCGGTCACGCAAAATGTCATTTGTTTTGTCCTTTGTGAAGCTCAAAACTGACCTTCAGTTTCCAGAATAATTTCTGCCCGTGCAGTGACAAGTTACACAATCTGCGCATGAGTGAATGAATGGGGTACATGCATAAAACATTCAGTTTTGGGGTGTAATTCTGTGGAACGTTTCAAACGGCAGATGAGAGGATTACAATTTATACACAGCCTCTTAGTGAAGCCCGGCACTCTCACTTTAATTTATTGAAGCCTTGTGAGCCCGTTGTCATTACAAAAGTTGGGAGCAAGAACAGTGCATAACATCATATTGATATCAGTTTAACAGTAAGAAAAACAAAAAGCAAAATAACAAAACAGAGCAAAAAATTTAAGAAAGCTAACATTGTTAACTAGGACGTAATTTATTCTGTGTTATTGTTTTCCTCCTTTCTATGTTTTTTCTCTTCTTTTTTCCGCTTTCCTGCACGCCTTAGCTAACAATGTATGTGTAGGAGTCATATTTGTACCTTGCTTGTTTAATTACCTAATGTTCGTTAAATTGATTTAATTTTTTTGTAACCACTCCCCTCTGTAATGCCGTAATGGCCCTGAGGGTATAATAAATAAATAAATAAACCGCCAGGAGCCCCAATAAAATGACTACATTCTTTAACGTCATTAGAATCTAGTTCTTAAAATCAAATATTTCTTTATGCTGCTCGAAAGCATATGTCCTGCCTAAGCAAGACTTCCGGAATTGCGCATTTACAGGCAGGCCAAATCACAAGGGTAGGTTTCTCTCAGTAACTGTGGCATCCTTGGCGGAAAGCCTGATAAAAACGTTAAACACTGGTGTTAAGCACCGCCGTATAAGGGAGATGACGAAACGCAACGCGTCTTCAAGTTGAACTTGCTGCACTGGACAAACTTGGCCAACTCTGCAAAGTTGTTATTGACGCCAGCAGCGGAAAACTGTCTCGCCCAATAAAACACGACAAGCTGTGAGTGGCCTGCAGAATCAATGTGGTCTACAGAACTCCATTGCTAAGCGGAAATTTCTACATCGCCTAAACTGGTAGTTGTATTAGTGCTCAGGTAATGAAGCACTGGTAGACCGTCGAGGCACTAATAAGACCAGGGCCCTCAGCTTCACACTGTAAACGTCGTATGGATCATTGTGATCCACTCTGTGAAGAGACACGCGTCCTTTCTTTGAATACGCGCCAAAAGGGACGTGCTCGAAGTCTCCCTTATTCAACTAAAAGAGAGTCGTGCGTGAACAAGCACTCTTTATCGCTTCCTTTGTCACTTTATAGCGTTATGCATGCGGTTTTTTGTTTGATCCTCTAGGAAATCCTTCTCTGCCTATATGAGTGTCCATTTTTCCTAGAAGGAAATTAGTTTACGTCGAATATTCGTGGTACATTTCTCTCTGGCTTAGTCTTTGTCAATATTCACTAGTTGTTATCCCTCTGAGTTAGAACACCAACTAGTTTAGCTCTCCACTCTCAACACTGCGTTTAATAAAAAATAATACTCTCTATACAGCTCTGTCTACTAAGCTGCCGTCCTTATGGAAAGAAAATTAGGAACTTTGATTTTCTTTACAGAGATATCACAAATTTAGTTTTCCTTCCTGTGCGATAGTGAGCACCATACTTTATTTTTGTAAAAATAAAACATATACTCGTCGCTTTTTGTTCATCCTATGTTTATGGAAACAGCATTTGGTACTTCGTGCCACATAGACAACTCGTCTTTCCTGTAGCCTGAAATGACTATGACTGCACCTCCTCTGATTATAAAACTGCGTGAACTTCAGCACATGGTACTTTACTGTAGTCCTCACCTGGACGAAGTGGCGAAGGTTCTGGTAAGAGGTTCCTATGGGATAGTGGTTGAGATATACCGGCGTCCTTGTCTGAAAGAAAGAACCTGGGCTAGAAAATTTCTAAGTGATATCGCTGGCACGATGGGTTGTGGGGCCACATTTTCGAGCGCATTAAACTGTTTGCATTCAATATTTATAGTTACATTATCACACATACATTGCGGTAGTGTCCATAAAATGGCTTTTTGAATTGTTCACTTCATATTTGTTTAGTTTTAATGTTGGAGCAATTGGGCACTGTGAAGCACTTTATTTTACGTGTTAGATGCGCATTATACATCACATTTTACCTGCTCTTTGTTGGACTGAAGAAGCCACAACAGTTTGCTGAAAATTTCTTTTTATACAGTTCCGAAGGACACTTCTAGCTTTAAGCAACTTTAAAATCCTGGCTTCCTTCTGCTTGCGTGTAACGTCTTAATTAATTGAAATAAGAAAAGACAGAAGCTGAAAGCAGCAAAAAGTGGGAAAAGAAGGTGCAAATGCCACAAAAGACGGAGAGGAGGCACACTGCATTGCACACTGATGAAAAGTTTAGACTGAATAAAGAATAGTGTCGCATCTCCTGCAGTCTTGCCACGATTAGCGCAGCAGGAACACATGTACGACATGGCGGTGCGCACTGCTTTCTTCTTTTACCACATTTTTTTACCAGACCATTATGGCAACACATGTCACTTCACGCGCCGCTGGTACCTCAGTGTGAAAAAGTGGAGGAGGACGACTATAGATTGACAACTGGAGGTGTTGGCCCTGTAATGTATCCGGCTGACTGCTACAACAGGGGACGATCAAAAACTTGAGGGTACACATTAGCTTCGCATTAAGAGTATGGCCTGATGTCTTTAATCGGTCGCTTAAGCGGCCTGGGATACTCTTTGCATATCAGTGCGCCTACGTTCTGCCTACATGCCCCTCTATGTGGAAGTTGCCATTTTCTATTCTACATTCAAAGATCCCGAGCAGTCCTCATACCACAACTGGCGCAATGGTGAAGCGGTTAAGCGATGAGCCACTTTCCAGCAAGTGCAGGTGACTGTTTTAAACACAGCCAGCAGTTGGTGAGACCCAGGCTGCTCTTGCTGATCAACCTCTCACGACCAATCTTTAACTTGCCTGTCACATGCCACTGTGGTCAGTTTTCTCACACTACAGTGTGCGGCATGTGATGACATCCTAGGAACAGGGAACACAGGTGGCTGGTTGTCCACAGGATTTTTTCGCTCACAAACATTCCGCTGCTGTTCACAACGGCGACGACGACGGATTTTCTGTAGAATAGTAGCCTTAAAGCAATAGCGCCAAAAGGTCACATGCACATATTGCGTTCTTTATGAGGGGCATGAGACCATGCATCCCTTAGAAATCTCAGAAGGGCTTCCAGCGCACACAACACTCGAGCTACGGACGCCAACAAGAAACCACAGTACGGGCACTGTTTCATGCCGCAATGTCCGTGGCATGTTCTCCCACTTCCATTCGTGTGCGTTTTGGGTTGTTTTAACTAACCTGATCATGAAGTAACGGCAACTCAGGTTAAGCTACATCTAATGCTTCATTCTGGTTCCTTGAGCATTTTTACGCGACCTCCTAAAGCAGCAGTGTCCGGGTCGTGTTCTAGGGCAATTATATTTATTTACAATGTCTACGCCTGTGCGTTTTAGAAAGGAGTAGTCAACGACCACTCCCAACTTGCAGGTGCGTGCTCCGAGGAAGTGCGATCGTTCACATGGGTGCTGAAAAAGATTATTCCTTTCTTAGGCGAGGTTTCACATTATCTGAAGTGATTGGAATAATGTTTTCGTTTATTCTCTTCACGTAGTGTGGTGCGCTTTGTGTTCTCGTTTACATGGTAGAGAACATCGCTTTAATTTTTACCTCCCGCACTCATTTTGCTGCCTTTTGTAAGTTAGAGAGCGGCATTGCCTTTGCTAGGTATTTATTCACGCATAGGTTTGCTGGTTGTCACGAATCTGTCGAAACAGTAAGCGCCTTACATTGTTCAGTTGCTCTGGACTCGACAGCAGCGTGATGGCCAGGAGCAAAGGGCACGGCTGTCCTTGCAAGACACTGCAGAGAAGCTCTGTGACCTCTCTGGGGGCACTGGGTAGGTACAGGTACCCACTGTCTCCCAGTGGATCGAGAAGAGACTGCGAGGGAACAAATTGAGGTGTTGGATTAGAAACTAACGACTGAGACGAGGCTTTATTATATAAAACGACATTTACAAGAGGACCTGCATTTAGAGGCAAGCAATTAATCATAACAGCAGCCAGCATCAAACGGCACGAAATCAGTAGTGTAAACAATTTCATCAGGATATCGCAAAGGGGAAAACTGAATAAAAAAGAGTGTTGAGAAACTATCGGAATATAAGAGGTCGGTAAAGTGTGCCAGAGCTGTGGCCAATGACACCTGAAAGGCCCAGCGGTCTGCAGGTGAAGAAAGGATTCTCTTAGCTGGCAGATGTGGCCATATGCACGGAGACGATTTAGGGCCTGAGGACCGAGGAATTGCGAATGACGAAAAGAACGTAGTAGCACAGTTATTCTGAGAGAAAGAGATGAGGAAGCATCTAAGGAAAAAATAAGAGGGCAGAGAAACACTGCATAGAAAAATTATAAAAAAACAGGAAGAGTAACAACCTAAAAAATCTCAGATGATTAGAAATTACTACAAATTCGAGGCAGAAGGATGTGATACATTAACGAAAAATATGAAAACCAAACGTACGAGAAGGACCTGGAGTTTTCGCAGAGTGCAATGACTTCAAGGTATGCGAAGGCATGCTATCTTACACTGCGCACTCCAATTTGTTCTTTGAAAAACCTACTCCTTTAGAAACCACATCTTATGCGTTAAGCGTAAACTTGACAGAGTGGAAAACCCGATAGCAGAGACCGAGGTAACAAAAGTTAGCTTTAGTCCCACTTGTCACAGCGAGTGTAGTCAACTATGGTACAACTATGGTACAGCTTGACCGACCCAACCGGCGATGCACTTGGTGCAGCAGCGAGGCGATTGAATGCTCGCTGGACGAGTGAGCCTTATATCTCCTTGCAGCTGACATGTGACGTTTCTGCTTTTCTGTGCAAGCATGCACACGTACGCGACAAAGTTGACGTTCTTAGCTGCGCCGTGACTGAGCATCACGTGCATACGGAGTGGCCCGAGATACTCACCTGCGCACAAGAATGCGACTACGCGGCGCGACCCCGCCGCTTCTCTCAGGCATTCAGCTGCCCCCAGAAGCGGCACCAACGGGGTCGACCAGCCAGAACCACACTAGCTGAGCCGCCGACCCACGCGCCGCTCAAAATTGAGCTGCAGCGACGCCATGAGAAGTAGAAGAACGAGAGGCGAGATTTTGAGCAGCTGCCGCTGGAGGGACTGAAGCCTAGAGCAGTGACGACATCCCAGTACCGGTATTCAGTCTTGCTAAACGTAAGTATAAAAGCTTTTGGCTGCAAAAGGAATAACCTCTAACATCGTCCAACAGCAAACGGTTGAGCCGTGCTCTTTCCGAAATTCGCGGCTCCTGAACCTGTCGGGCAGCGTCACCTGGAGTTGATAACTTGCACTTTATCAATAAGACTGAGCGCAATGCATCGGGTTATTTTTGGTATTTTTGCTTGAAAGACCTTAAGGCATCTTAATTTTTTCGCTTGCATAGTAGTCACTGCTTCTTCCTGGATTTCAACAAGTTTTCAGGCCAGCGAGTCTAATGTTTTCAAAAAGAAGATTGCCACAGTGCATTGCAATCAGCAGGGCTGCTATCCGCAAAAGTGATTGCTGGTATTGAGAGAAATATCATTAGTATTACTGTGGTGAGAAAATTTTTAAAATAAGCGCAGTGGTCTCCATTTCTAGGTTTATAAAAGCTACCCATCCTCTATTTAAAAAAAAAAAACTTTCACTGCTTCCGCTGCAAGCCATCTAGAAGGCGCTGCAGTCGTCGTGCCTAGATATGAATAGAGGCACGATACTAACAGTATGCATAGTGTTCTCAATGCCAGAATTTGCACGTTCCGACTACCAAAAGAAAGCAAGAATGCAATTTGGAAAAGTTAGGGTTTCAATAGATTTGTCGTGTGTCTCAGTGCTGCAGCCGGGTATTCGATTATCAGGACAAGAAACTTTGGATTCTCGCAACAAAACACATACTCGATAAAAATATCTACACGGTCACTTTAAGCAACCGAAATAAAAAGAAATTCAGGGGGCACTTTGACTGTCTAAAGTGGGTAGAGGCGGAAGCGTTTCCCGCACCACCTTCGCTGTTTCTGTGGCACTGGTGGCGTCACATACAATTGAGTACTAATTACGTAGGGATGACAAATCACTAATTAACGGTTAATTACTTATTAATGCCTGAATACTAATTAACTGCTAATTAATGACGCTTCAGCTTCGCCTTTAGGATTGGAACGCGACAGCGCGTTGTAGCGCTGCCAGGGAGTCCACGGAACGCCACCACCCGTTCGGCCCGATGCGTTGCCCTTTGAACGCAACGCTTTTTGAGGAAAGTAAATGGCGCAGTATTTCTCTCTCACCTCGGTGGACACCTGAACCGCACCGTAGAGGAAGGGAGGAAGTGGGAGTGAAAGAAGATTGATAAAGAGGAGCCGTAATGAAGAAAATGAAAATTGTATTTGAGGAAAGAAAATTACGCAGTAACTGTCTCACAAAATTCAGGGGGACATTTTTTTTTACCTTAAGTGTGGTCACTGATGTGTGATTAGGATGTTAAGCTCCGCCCCTAAGAGTGGAACGCGACAGCGTCTTGCAATGCTGCCAAGGAGTCCATAGAACGCCATCGCCCATTCGGTTCTACGCCTCGCTCGTCGGTAAGTTGGTTTTTGAGGAAAGGAAATGTATCTGCCTCTCATTTCTCGGTGGACACCTAAACCTCGCCGGAAGGGAATGGAGGAGGATGAGAGTTAGTGAAGACACCGTATTCACTAGACGCGCCTTTGTTCATTCCAAACCATAGAGCTGGCATGGCGGAGTGGATAGCGTGCTCGTCTCTCACGCCTAAGACCGGGGTTCGATTCCTGAGCTCGACCAATTTCTTAATCGCTTTTATTTATTCATATGGCCTGACTAGTAAAGCTAATTAGGCTAATTGGGTAATTAAGCAATTAACTAAGCTCAGTCCCACTTACTTGGAGCATCACTATACGATCCTTTAAATTGGTTGTATGGTTACTAGCCAAATTGCAATTGGCCCCGTTTGAAATTCGCGCACTGTGACGTCACGACAGTTTCCCCCAACTGAAAAGCGTGACATTTTCTGTCGACAACTGCTGCTTACAACGATGAGACATTAAAGGCTTCCGCCTTAATACTGAAGTGGCGAACGTTATCTATGGTTTATGAGACAGCAGTTCACAGTAGACGAAAGAGGGTCAACACACAAAGTTCTAACTACCTAATGGCGGCATTTCTGGGAGGAACAGCTTGTGGTGTTGAAGGATTTTCAGTGTTCGAGAAATCATGACCTGGCCATATTGATTTTTAAAAAAATCTTTTTGTTGCCAGAAACAGTCACTTCACATATTCATGAACGAGCTGGTTCAATTGCCTATATTCGTGCACCTAAAGATACGGAGGAAGCTAATAATCTCGTATAAAATTTGTATATCTATTGCCTCACCCTGAAGTTGCTGCCACTTCAAGCACACTGCAGATGTAGTACCAGTGTACATCAATGTACATGAATTTACACTGTGCAATCTACAAGCAGATGTACCTATGTATCGGACTATATAGGAACTTTTTTCGCAAAGCGAGGACGCAGCTAGTCAGCACCCATTTTCTATCTGATTATTGCTAAGACGTAGTCGCTAGAAACCGATTTCAAAGGAAAGTTGGAACTCAAGGAAAAACTACTGCCTTAGGGTGGTTTGGAGCTCACTACAACTGGATGAACGCAGCGTGTGTTTACGCACTATTATGGTCCAGTGTTTCCGGCGTGGCGCTTATGACAGTGAAATAATGTTCTAGTTACATGAAAACTTTACGAAGCCCTTAGCAAGCGGTAACAAAGCCACGTAAAAGAAACAACGTTAAGACAACAGCACTAGAAGGTAGGCGAGGCTCACCATGTGACTAACAGAGAGTTCCGTGCCGGTTCGACGGCACTGTGGTTATCTACTTTTCTAATATGGACAGTATCATTTGGCTGGAATGGGATCTCGTTAAAGTTAGATTCAGAATTCCGGCATTTCATAGAAGGTTTCGAAAAAGTTGTGCAGTCTAGTCATCATGGTTATCATCAGCCTGACTACGCGCACTGCAGTGCAAAGGCGTCCCCCCAGTCGTTCCAATTAACCCTGTCCTTTGCCAGTTGCGGCGACCGCATTCACGCAAAATTCTTAATTTCATCGGTCCACCCAACCTTCTGCCCCTCCTTCTGCACTTGCCTTCTCTTGGAATACACTTCGTTACACTTAAGGACCAGCGGTTATCTTGCCTTCGCATTACATGTCCTGCCCAAGCACATTTATTCCTCTTGATTTCGACTAGGATGTCATTAACCTGCGTTTTTTCCCTCGTCTACTCTACCCAGTTCCGATCTCCTAAAGTTAAACCTATCATTGTTCTTTCCATAGCTCCCTGCGTCGTCCTTAACTTAGGCTGAACCCTCTTCGTTAGCCCCCGTTTCTGCCCCAAACAATGAGCTGATTGATATAGTGATTTTCTCTCCCTCTAAGCGTTCATAAATATTTCCCAGAGGTAACAATAAATCTGCTTCGTCAAGGTGTTTGTATGACACCCCGGAACAACACTGCATCTTTTCAAAGGCCAAGTAACGCTCAATTGTTTATGGAACCCAGAAAGAAAGCAATTAACCAAAGACACAAAAATGCCTGTTTTCTGAAGCTATATTTCTAAACAGGAAATGTCTTCCTGCCCAGCTTGTACGTGAATGCGATATTTTTCGCTCCCGTGCAAGTGCATTATATCGCTTCAGCCCAAACAACTACATTGAACGGTAGACTTCATTTCTCTCCAAGCCAAACTACAGACCGGTACTCCTCGAACCACTGACATGAATGCCATATACTGAGCCGAGCCGTTTAGTCAAATGAACTACCTGGTCCTCACTGGGCGTGTCTGCGCAGAAAATCATTAGATTATCTGCTTAAATTAGTACCTTCAGCTCGTTACACAGAATACAAAAATAAACAAAAAACGCGGATGGCACTACTTCTTCATATAATTATACGTAACGGCTCTAAAAAAAGGGCGAACAGAAGGAGCGATAACGCAGCCGCTCTTTTTAACATAACAATAGTCGCATTTTGTGAAAGACCGCCAATAACAATAAAGCTGGTAGAGCAGTATTCGATAACGGACTAACTACTCATTAGCATCCACGTAGGCACAGCCATACAGCTGCAAAGAAATCTATACAACTTGCACATAAACTTCGCAAGTTAAGAAAAATTCGTTCTGGTCCGGGACGCACATAACTTCTCGACTGTGACGTAATTTCATGGCATCGCGACAATGGAGCTCTGGTATTTGCCTTGCAATGGCAGGACGGCGCTTTTAAAGCAAGGCTTGCCAAGTAATTTAAGATCTTACCTTAAAACAGCACAAAAGAGGCGTACAAAGACACTGAGGATACACACAGAGTGCAAATCCCAATTAGTGCGAGATCCAATGCTGGTAGATCTGTAAGGTTAAGCGCCAAACTCTTGAAGACGGCACTTTCCACCGGCGACATCATTCAGGTGCGAGCCAGGAGCCTCACATTCAAGCTCATGTAGGTTATAGAGGCTCTTCTTTAATTGCTTTTCTTCAGCCTTTTTTAAGGGAGGCATTATCTAACATATTTCAATGGCTATGCCTCGGGCTTCCTGCTTTCTGCAGTGCCCCAATGTCAGGTCGGCGAGTGTAGTTGAAGAATAACATTGCCAGGAAGGGAAAAAGCTGTTTCGATTGCTGTTAGTGGTGTGATGGTTCTTGCCAAGAAATTACAAGTTAGCTGTTCCTGCAGCTGCGAGCTTTGCTAAGCATCAGGAGTTGATCTTGAGAGCCATGCTCGTTCATTCGCTGTTAAAACATAGCCGACTGCAGAGGGGCAATGAGGTCAAATTGAAGTGGTCTTTATCGTTACATTCCAAGTTCTCACGCGAAAGATGTTACTTTCTGTGAAAACTGAGCTGTCATAAGCTAGAAAGATGCAAAATACAAAATATCGGTGTAGCCATTACCGCCATATTCCGCAAGTAAGCAGCGTTTTGCCGACACCACAATTTTAGCGCAGGTCTCTGAGCCTATAGGCTACACCGCCGTTAAGTTGAAAGCGACGATCGGAGAGCCCCCTTTGGTGCAGGAATCATGACATTGTATACAATGGCAGAATATCTTTCAATTTAATTTTCGCCGCAATAAATTCCTTTCCTTATGCTCCTAAAAAACATCACACTAGACAGAAATACCCATAGGATAGAGTTCTACTGAGAACAAATATTGCACGGAGTTGTCGGTAGTGTTCCTTTAAAGGGAAACTGAAGCACTTTTTTTGAATATCGGGCTGGCAGTGGCGTCCTATAGTTTTTCATGCTGTATACTGGAATATCGCATCCAAATATATCAAAAGCAAGCGCGAATTGTCTTTTTTAGCCGAAATATGCGGCCTGTGCCGCGGGGCACGCCGCGCGGCGCCCCGCCGCCCGCGATTGGTCAAGAGAGGTCGTGACGTCACTTTGAGGACTGGAGAAGCTGCCGATGCGGATCCGGCGCTGCGTTGAGTGCAGATCGCAGCTTTCCGTGTCGTTGTAAAAGCGAATACGGCAACTATTTTTTTTTACTGACCTCCGAAGAAAAGGATACTACAGTTTGCTCATTCTACGTATCGCCTGAAACCAAAAAAGACACAAGCAAAAAATTCTACGCTTAGCACAAGCATACGCCAGCGTCAAAGACGCGATGCAGACCATGCGTAAAAGGTGTCAGAACAACCTCGGCTCGTATTCTCGGAAAGGAAGGGGTGCGAACAATACTCAAGTCAATTACCACCACGGTCGCCTCCTGGCTCGCCCGGAAGAGCGTCATCCTAAAGAGAAGGCCCAAAGCACTGTGTACAAAAATCCTGTTCTCAGTACCCGGCGTTGCAGGTTGGGGCAAGAAAGTATTTCAAGGAAACGATGAAGGAGCACAAAGTTGGTGTCAACATTAGCGAAGCGCAGTAGCCAAGCACTGCGAGGCATGTGACCACAAGATAGTGACGCAATCATTGTGCGCTGGAAACCAAGCCAAATACGCGCACAAGGGTGCTGCTTCACTCGTGGCGGGTTCAGCAGATGCCAGAATATATTAATCGCTGCCTCGGAAACGTTCGCCTTTCCTAGATTTGCAGTTTAGGTTCAGTGAAGTAGTTGCCAACTATATGTGTGTTTAAAAGCCAAGCTAGCTGCAACTCGCCCGCTGCCACAACTTGATGAAGAAACCGAGTAAGGTTGCGGTGTTTTTTTGCAAAAAGTCGGTTGACATTCATTTCTCTCATAAATTTGCATCCGAAATCAACGTCGAACGCTTTCATTTTAATTTCTTAGCTACGATTAAACGAGATGCCGCATATGAAGAGCTTCAATTCTTGCTTGCTTTGCTTTATTGTGCTTTGCTCTGCTTGCTTGCTTGAACACGTCGAACCGAGTATAAAATCACTAACCAAGCGTTGCTGAGCCCGTCTCAGGTGGTCTGGCCGCACCTAAGCTGAGGAGAGCGACACATGCTTAAGCCTCTATAAGGTTTCTTCAGGGGCTAAGTAAGCATGTTTCTACTTTTAAAAGAGGCGCTTCTTCGGAATGGTGACACGCCTCTCATACGCGAGAAATTCGAAGGAACTGTGTCATGGTTCAGGCACGCCTTTTCGACAGAAATCTCCAGAGGTCACATTAGGGACAAGCTCTGCATGTAGCCGCTCTTACGAAAGTGCTTCGAGCAGAGTAGGCTTGCTTTGCTCAGCTTGAATTCTTTGTCACAGCAGCGAGCGCTTGCGCTGCGAGCTTTTGATCTTGCTAAAAACAGTGGAAGACGACACAGTCTCGGCCGTATTTGTTCACGGACACAAATGCTGAGTAGTACCTCGTGTTGAATCTGATTCTCAAGGTCGGCTGACACGCTTTGTACGTCACAACGAACGCAGCACGAGAAACAACGCGCGCTGAAAGCTCGCTCCGGTGCGCCGCAGTATCCCCGGCTCCTCTACGTGACGTCCCATTGGCCGACATGGACAAGGTTTCCCTCTCCGCTGTTCTCCTCTCCAACGCTCGCGCGGGGCGCGGGAGATTTGAACATCGCATATTTAATTGGTGATTGCGCCACTGTTTTAGCCTAAATCAAAAAAATAATTTCACAGACGTCATCAGCAATGACACTACTTCAAGACCCTAAAAAATTAGCTGATTCGAAAACCGCCTCAGTATCCCTTTAATGAAACGCAGTTAGCGAACGCCGAATTAGATCGCGCTTCGGAAGCCTGTTGGCAAATAAACAAGATGATGAGGTTCGTCCGCGATATAAGTTTGAGTTAAACCGTATGCGCCTTAACAGAGTTGCACTAAGTAATGCACACTAGAGCAAATTCAACTCCGCTGTACAGAAAGCTTCGCATTGCTCTCAAAGCTATGCTCATTGGCAAATCTTGAAAGCCTCTCATAAGTGAGTTTTAGTTCCTTAATAAACAGACTTTCACATACACCCTTTACGGCAGGGAAACGCATCCAAAAAACATTTCCCATGTGTCACCGTGGATGTGACCTTGACTGTGTTCCCACAAGTCCTTGTCGTCGTCGCTGAGGATTCCGGCGGTCGAATCAAAGGTCGACCTGCCGAAAGAATAAGACCTTTGCTTTTCGACAGTCTGGAATCTGTTGTGACATACGTGGCGAGTAGTCATCAGGAGTCTGATGGGTCCCTCTGAAGGTGCCATTTGCAGTTGAAGTTACGAGAGTTGATTGTGCCTTGTGCCGGCCACTTATCGGGTCCGGCATGGAAGACATCACGGCCTGCATCGGCGCATGCCGTCACAAAAACGTATCGGCGGCTGCTTTCGGTGGGTGGAGCGATCGCTGTCTACATTTAGGCATCGGAATGAAGAAGGTGCCTGGGGCGTTCAAACTTTGAAACTAAAGTAATAATCTCCAGCATTATTTACTGGAACACAGAACTTCGATAGGTCGGTCGACCTTATCATTGCATCTTTCAGGTGCACGTCCAGAGCTTTCCAGCTGCAATCTCAGAAAATTTTTGGTGCCCGCATATGCCATCACTACAGTCACGGCAACGTAGGCGTTCAGTAAACGATACTCACAAATAATAGATCGGAGATACTGATCAGTTGTGGAAAAGGAAACTTCGCATGGCTGAGGTTCGCTACTGGACCATAACCGAGCAAGATATCGACCTGCAAAAGAAAGAGCGTTCCGCATGATGTGACTTCACAGAAAAGACTTCTATGCCCTTTATTCTGACGACGGCCCTTTACATTAGGTGTATATGAGAGGTAAAAAAACCTTGCAAAGTACTCAATCCTTGTTCCCTAGAAATTACAGCCATATCGAAAAGTCGATCATAGAAGAGATTCGTTGTTTCGTAACCACTTTAACTCTAAAATGGAGTAAAAGTTCTTTTCGCAGCATCAGGCACGTCAGAATTTTAAACTCCGAAAAGATGACTCATTAAACATGCCATAACATTTCTGAAGAAAAAGCGCCCACTTTATTTGTTCTAGTTAGATGTAACGCTGAAATGTGATATGAGGATACATTGGTTGAGAATCCTTTGATTAATGTATTGCACGAATTGCTTTTTACGGCACGTAATTTAATAATTACGGCTATAAATTTTCACCGCAATGCACACCGGTCAGTTCTGAAGCCTCATGGGAAGGAAGAAATTGATACAATTAACCTTAGAAAACATTTTTGCTCGTTTTGAAGCAGAGCTCAAATAGAAATTGATAGTTATTAATGAGTACTGGTATTATTAAATAATATGAGTCCAGAAGTGAACTTAACAAAGTTAGCATGCCTCAAATAAATAAAAAATGTAAACGAAGACATGCAGTTAACGATGACACTTCTTCCCAACACTATAGTGCCTACGTTTCCGGAAAGCATTTTAGTAATCGTGATTATATCCCGGTTAAATTTGCCGCCTTGTTCTTAATAGAAAGCAGATATCACGTAGGCAGCTAATATTCACGACTGTTGTAGAGATTTCTCTAAATGCACTCAAACTAGCCGAGGTGGGTAAAATCTTGTAGCATTTTGGCATTTAGCGTGAGGAGTTAAATAGCGTCCCGAGCGCTTGAAGAGCATTCTGTGCCAGCACAATACAAAACGGGTCCCATGCCCAGGTTCGGACAGCCGCTAAAAGGCAACTGTGGAGGATATGTCCCTCCTGCCTCAAGCTAAGTTGTGAAAAATGGGTTTCAAAAGTAATGAGGAAACAATTACAGAGCAGCAGAAACCGAAACTGGTTGCGACCAAATATGGAGTCTCGAACACCCAGTTCCGTCACCGTTAGGAAGAGTATCAACAAAGCTCCAGTGAGCGTGTTCAGTGGCTAAAATAGCAAAGGTAATCTATAGCTTGTCTGAATATTGAATATCATTTGAACCAAAAAGGGAATCGAAGTTTTCTCATTCAGAAAAAATAGAGGGAATAACAACGAATTGTTTATTCATGAAGTCACAATCACGAGGCTGCCCGAAGAAATCGAGGTGTTGTCGCCATGAAATGGAAAGCTTTGAAATTAATTTCCCTAGAGGTAAAAGGGTGACCGGTTTTGAAATCTTTCGCCAAACATCTTTGATATCGAGAAGCACCTGCGATGAAAGTTTAAAATAAAAAAAAACATTAATTCGCCTTGCAACGAACCCTGCGGTGGCTGAAAAAAATATTCGCTGCAGTGTTCTACGACGTGGATCGTAGCCTCTGTCTCAGCTCTGGCACACAAGGCGGAGCTGTTAATTTGAAGGCCTTCAGAAAAGAACAGTCAAGAAAGCAATAAAACTGAAGAGTTACAAGCACTGTGCACCTCTTTTAAAAAGATGCTAGATGTCATTGGGACAAAAGAAAAAGCTATGTATAAATTAAAACTCAATGAAGGCTAAAATGTGCAGCCTAAAATACACTCCCATCATTACTGTGGAACCGCATGGACCCAACGGCGTTTTCTTTTCTTTAGTCCGAACAACTAGAACAGAGCGTTAAATAGGCAGCCCTAGCTGAAATAGTAATAAGGACTATAACGTCACTATTTTCTTACGGAGCACCACATTCTTCCTAAGACGCACGTACATACCTTGTCGTTGTACTCGGGCCTCGTGGACAAGAGGATAAGGCTAGCAGTGAATCCCTGCGAGTAGGCCAGCAGAGGTAGCTTGTCCACACCGGTGGCGTTGAGGGCGAGGTCGATGAACGCAGCAAGATCGAAGCGGCCGATCTCGTCAAAACTGCTCCAAGAGATCAAGACAAGTGGAACGACCGATGAAGGCGTTATTAGGGCATTTAAACTATTGGCTCATGAGAAAGGGCACACATTATCATATGTGAGTGAAAGCGTCTTCGGCCGTCTCACTCTCCGGGGCAGTACCCGCGTCTTCGCAAATGGCGTCAGGATGAGACGTTTATAATGAATCGATATGCTCACAAAGACTGGCGAAACACCAAGCCATTTCTGTCTAACGTGACTGAACCCGAAACTCAACATTACATGCCGATGCTGTATAAGCCAATCACCTGCGGTCTCAGCGTGATATAGTAGAAATAAAATTTTTTAAAGCGAAAGCTTCACTACGGGACCTCGTGATTCAATCTCCGTGTGCCTCGTTTCCACCTTCAAATGACCTTGAGCTTCGAACGCAAAGGAAAAGCGCAAAACTGGCGCCCTGGGACGGTGGACACCTTACTCGCGGTTTACGCTACGAAACCAATAGAGCTGGAGCTTGGAAAGCAAAGGAAAGGTGCACACCTGCCCCTCTCGGAACTGTGGACAGCTCAGTACGTGGCGGTAGTAACAGATTTGCGCTGCATGCGTTGGCATTGACAACGTTGTGCCATAAACACGGCACTGAAGCCATGGACCGTCGGTGACTATTGTGTTCATTGGCGTTGGCGTTGACAGCGTTTTACACTCCGATGATTTTAAGGAAATAAAGTGCGCATAACTAGCTCCCTTGGTCACTGGACGCCTGAATCGCGATTACAGTTACTTGAGGCGATGAGTGAGAGAGATGTGAGCTGCGTGCGTTAACGCTGACAACGTTGTGGCCGACACACGGTACTACTGCAATAGGCCGCTGTTGCGACCCGGGTAGCATGGCCGGAGAGCGGTGATGGGACGAGAAGGATGGCAGACTGGGTTTAGAGGAAGGTAACGAAAACTTTATACACTTATTTACATTATTTACAAAGGGTGACGAGAATGACTGTCAGTGGAAGGGAACTTCTTCGTCGACCGGAGTCGACTGGAGCTAGGACGCTTTTCTTGGCCACACTCGCAGCCGAGTTAAATAGGGTTCGGATTCCCCAGATTCCTGGCTGTGGAATAAAGTTCGAAGAGCACTGTCCAATCGGATGGACCGAAGTGGACGCTGGTGTTGCCACCCACGGCAGGGGCGGTGCGGGCTGTTCCACTCTCTCGCAGCTGGGTCGATGGAAGGGGTAGATGCTGACTAATCCCACACGGCTGCAAAGGAATCTCCCGCAGTCTACCTGAAGGTGAATGAACTTGCTTCCCCGCCGGATGTCCAGCACACGAGTCGAGGACACAGCCGTCTTCAATTAACCGCCAGCGTGACTGGCGTCTCCACGTCGCCTCCGTTTCCGCTGTGGTTGCCGCTGACAATGCCTCCTGCGCCTCTCCTGCCTTAGCCGCTGCTGCCGCGGTCACCTCCGCTCAAGGAAGTCCGCTGCCCTAATCCACTTAGGCTCGGAGGGGGGCATCACCAGCACCCCACTGCACCACCGCCGTTGCGAGGTTGTCGGCCTCGTCGATTGTTCACGGTTGCTGCTTGATCGGGCCCACGTGGCCAGAAGTACGGTCATGACACCGCAGAGTTCATTTGGTGAGCAAACTCTCGCGATCAGCCATCCGCTACCACCAGCCATGTTGGTAGAGTGGATGTGCTGCCTAGCCAGCGTCCGGAATGCACTCAACGTTAGAGACGCCAAGCCGCTTATAGTTGCACGATACGCTATAGCTTTCGCTCTCTAACCATGTTCACCAGTAGCTGAGCCGCAGGTAATTTTAATCTCAACACCATAATAATTTTTTACACCACTGCTGCTCTCCGCAGTGCCAATCTGCTGCAGTGATTTTACTTTTAATGCAACAAGTGCTTGAGAGAGTTTCACAATAGAAACTGTTTCACTGATAAAAGTGCAGCGAACGTGTGTTTGGGACCGAAACTACACTGCGTCTTTCAGTCAATAGTTTTATCAATGTGGCTTCAAGCAATTTAGGGCATTTTACTCTTTAGTGGCATACTTTCTGCTGGTAATAAGGCCTGCAAGGAAAATAAATCTTCTTATCCTGTGGGGCAAACTTGTGATATAGATGCGGATTTTATAAGAGCGTGTTGTCGGGCTAGTTGGTTCTGCATAGTATATAAGTGAAATGCGCAACGACTTAGACAGGACACAGAAAGGAACACATACAACAGTGCTTGTGAACTGCGCTCGTGAACTGTTGTATGTGTTCCTTTCTGTGTCCTGTCTAAGTTGTTGCGCATTTCACTTATATACTATGCGGATTTTATGTCCGTGACAATCCTACGCGCCATTAAGAGTAGTGGTTTCCAGGAGTGAATGGTACTGTATTTCCCCAAAAACCAGTAATGCAAAAGAAATAGTGGGAGATTTTTTGTAATGTGAGGTACACTGGCCACAGTCTCGCCGTTCCGCGTGCTCTCTTGCTCGACCATACTGCGCATGTGCAAGGGGCAAGCGACGTCATTACGTACAGCTGGCGTTCAAGCCGCGCGCGCTCGCCGCTGCGGGCTACTGCTCATACGCGAGAAGATTGCACCGCGTGTATAAATGTATGCATGTCTGTGTGGCTGGGAAAAACGCCAGCTGCAATAACACAATGAACGCCGATAACTTCAGCGCCGCGTTTCTGGCACAGCATTGTCAATGCCTGCAGCCCACATCTCTCATCACCTCACGTGCCTATAAGCACAACTGAGACGTACACTGACCCAGAGAGCTACTATTCGAACTTGCTTGCCTTAAAATTTTCGGGGTGTAAAACGTTCTGAACGCCAACGCCAATGAACACAACGACCGCCGATGGCCTATGGCGTCACCAACGCGGAGTACAAGACGAGAAACCATATGACATAAATAATCGCTTCACTACTGATACTGCACATTGTCTCGTCTTTAATTTAACTATAGTTACACGTACCCGAGTTTCAAGGGTTAACAGGGGAGAAAAAAGCTAATACAAGCTTAACCGAGATAAACCAATACCTCACGCTACGTATATCCTGGCCCAGCCGATCTGCCTGCTAACTTTTTTCCACTGCTGCTATCTTGAGCGCCGATCAAGCGGAAAGTATTAACAGCTGTTATTTCAGCACACAATAAAGAGTACCACTGTGGCTGTTCCACTTGTTAGTTCGTTCTAGACATATGATGACACTTGCTCACATAAGTTCTTTAAGCTCAGCTGTTAAGCTGTTGTCACCTGTGCTCGCGTTCCTCTCATTAACTATGATTTGCACGGCGTCTTTCGATGGTATCCTGTAAGAATTGTGGCTAGGTTATAGCGGTCATAGGATTATAACTCGCTAGCTAATGGTGACGTCTGATGGCACGTGATCTGCTACTGTCCTTACACTACCGTACGTTGCGCGGACAACACGCCATAAGCTTGCCCCTCTAAGGAGGCGAGAAATTAATTCGTGCTAGCGGGCAAGGTTATTTAATGTCACGAGGTATTGCTGGAGAGAGGAGCTGAGGGTTGGTGCTCCGGCAGTCCTTATTGTTGTTATGCTCGTGCTCGTTACGCATATGTCATAAAACGGATCTATGTGCGCAATGATTACCACAGCTTTCTAAGACAGATTCATTGCATGAAGTTGTTTATAAATGTGAAACACAAAACTCCTTCGCTGTCCTACTGCTGTTTTATCCCGCGTGCTAAAGGCCGAAAAGTAGAACAAGGATAAATAATCACAACCAGTTGGTCCATAAAATACCACAGGAATATGAAAATTAATATATTACTGGAAATTAGTGTCGACAGACGTGACAATTCTTACACACTGCCGCGCACGAAAGGAGCTGAACTTATCAAGAAGTTGGATTGTATTCTAATTCAGCAAAATTAATATTGATCCATAGTTACCGTGAAGGAGATGCTATACTTCTGGTTAAGCTTATCAGCATAATACACTGCATTAATTACTCGATCGTTAGGAGGATGTAGGCCTACGCAGTTATTTTAACAAGAACAGAGTGCTGCCCACATTGTCAGTAAAATTATCTCGACAGCGAATCGCGCCGTATTAGCGAGCATGAGCGTTGTACGTAAGACCTCTTGCCTCCATTGCCAGTAGCGGTTGTCTTCCTGCTTCAACTCGAGGTGGCTGGCACGGAAATCAATATCCCTCGTGTTCATCGCCCACACGTCGTAGCCAGCGTCGGCCAGAAGGAAGCCTGTGACAAGAGCACCGGAACACTGAAGCGTGTTTCAATTACTTGGTAATTTTACACTTGTTTGGACACAAATTAGAAAAGAACTGCATGTTTCTCATCCAAAAGGAACAAGTGGCAATGATCGCTGGCTTGCAGCGTTAAGTGGTGTAGGCAATATAAATTGGCGGCCTAGTTGCTCCAGTACATACTTGAGCTTGTTGGCCAATCGGTTCCGCGTGCCCAATTTACTCGAGTAATTCCTTAAAACAGCGCAAAAGACAAGGACATAGAAATAAAAGACACACACAGCGCGGAGTAATTTCCTCTCATTATAAACACACCCGGAATTTGCCTATTAAAAAGAGGATTTTTCTATTCTCGTAATAGACGCACCCCATTCTTTTGGCGCTTTCTCATCTGCTGATTATTGTGAAGGATCGTTCTTTTTCGAAAGCCGAAAGAACTGTGGAATACTATAAAGAAGAACATACCGAATACAAAAGCTATTATATCGTTTGGCGGGAAGACCAGCAAATACGAATATTTCAGGTTGAATCTGAGAACGAATAGAAACAAAGCCTGGATGAAGAGGTTTCTTCTATCTTCGGACTGAATGCACTGAGCTGGCACGAGTGAAATCTAGTCCGCTCTTTAGACAACGTAACTGGTCGGTGGGTGAGTTCACGGGCCTCTAACAGATAAGGTTCCCCATCTGCTCAAGCGCAAAGAAACCATGCTGAATATTGTGTGTATTTTAGTCTCAAGGTTAATAGGGCTGGATGAAATATTTATTCCCCCAAGGCTATTCTTGGTCTCGTTCTTGCCGCTTCAAGTTTCCCCTTACGCACTAACGCCCCCTCCCCCCTGAACTTTAAAGGATTTGTTTGGGGAAAAATGAGTGTATTATGTGAGATAATACGGTACTTGAAATATCTTAGCTCCGATTATCATCGTCGAATGATTTTGTGTAATATTGCTGTTGGTATTAGCTTTGTAACGGTGTTTTATCATGACTGGAGTAGGCAGCTAACATAACAGTAACACGGGCAAAACGCCTAACCTCACGGGTTGTGAGCCCCAACTATACCCGTTAAAATGGGAGGCCAGCGGCTGCTATGGTAGCAGTCTTGCCCCTGTATTCTTTTCGTAGCACACTATAGGTTCTGCGGTCATCCCTGAGTGCCTTATCTGCCGGAAAACTGCGCGCCTCGTGTCACAACCATAATAATTTGAAAAGTGCTTATGAAAGCCAACTGCAGTAGCGCTTCCTTTTTTGTCAAACTGAGTACAAATTGTGCTTTCGAAGCAGGTTTACGTTCAATGATTATCGTAGAACACGTATCCATTTGAAATGAATAAAAATAAAGTAATAGCAGACCATCGAACAACTCTATTGTGGGGTCTCGTAGAACATGTATCCTTCGGAAATGAATAAAAATGAACTTATAACAGACCACCGACCAACTCTGTGGCGGGGCCTTGCTCAAGGTGTGCCCTTTTTACACGAATGGTTGTATGAATGAGATTTAATAACCAAAGAAGTTGTTTAGAACAATTTAATCATAAAGAGTTTTTTGGAGCCGCCGCGGTGGCTCAGCGGTTATGGTGCTCGGCTGCTGACCCGAAAGACGCGGGTTCGATCCCGGCCGCGGCGGTTGAATTTCTTTGGAGGAGAAATTCTAGAGGCCCGTGTACTGTGCGATGTCAGTGCACGTTAAAGAACCCCAGGTGGTCGAAATTTCCGGAGCCCTCCACTACGGCGTCTCTCATAGCCTTAGTCGCTTTGGGACGTTAAACCCCCATAAACCAAACCAAACCAAAGAGTTTTTGTAGTGAAATGGTAAAATGGAGTACTGAATAAACACTGCTGTGTGTCTCCCCATATTGAGTTGTTTTTCTGTGCTGCTATAAACTTGACTATTAGCAGAGTTTACATCATTTCTTTTTGACGCGTTATTCAATACCAGGAGAAATTATTTCAGATTTTCGCTTCACGAAAGACCGCACTGTAAAATCCATCGGAGCCACGTGAGAACTGATGACCTCACTTCTCACGTGGCTCCAAGTGGCTGCGATAGACTTTTGGGGACATGACATCCATATCTTTTTCACGTGGTTCCAATATCTTTTCTGTGTATCTTAGAGGCGATTCCTAGATGGTATGCTTTACGTCATATGGAGTCCGTACGAATTTCATCATCATCATCATCAGCCTGACTACACCCACTGCAGGGCAAAGGCCTCCCCCATGTCTCTCCAATTAACCCTGTCCTTTGTCAGTTGCCGCCACTGTATGCCCGCAAACTTCTGAATCTCATCCGCCCACCTAACTTTCTGCCATACCCTGCTACGTTTGCTTTCTCTTGGAATCCACTCCGTTACCTTTAAGGACCAGCGGTTATCTTGCCTTCGCATTGCATGCCCTGCCCAAGCCCATTTCTTCCTCTTGATTTCAACTAAGGTGTCATTAACCCGCGTTTGTTCTCTCACCCACTCCGCCCTCTTTCGATCTCTTAACGTTACACCTATCATTTCCCTTTCCATAGCTCGCTGCGTTGTTCTTAAGCTGAACCCTCTTTGTTACCCTCCAAATGTATCGTCTGTATAACTCAATTCGACAGTACAGTATTTTCTTCGCGCTTTCCATCTGCGCTTTTTATATATGAACTCTATGGAAAGCCTGCAATGTTATGGGAATCTTCAAATTAAACATTACATAAAGGAGATTTTGAAAGGCGGCAGCTTCCAGCTTTTTCGTAGCACGCTGTTGGTTCTGCGGTCATCCCTGAGTGCCTTATTAGCTCGTGCCTTTCCATCCGGTAACGTGCGCGCATCGTGTCACATTCATAATAATTTAAAAAGTGCTTATAAAAGCAGACTGCAGAAACGCGCCTTTTTTTTCAAACTGAAGATGAATTGTTCTTCTATAGTAGTTTTAGGTTGGATGATGATCGTAGAACACCTATTCATTTGAAATTAATAAAAATGAGCTTATAACACACCAGCGACCAACTCTGACGCGGGTAATTCCTAAAGCTGTGCCTTTTATGCACGCACGGTTGTATGAAGGGCATTTAATAACTAGAGAAGGTGTTTGGTCCTATAACTATTCCGTCATAAAGAGTTTTTGTAGTGAAATGGAAAAAAAGGAGTACTGAAGAAAAACTTCTGCGTGTGTGTGCCCCTCTTGGGCTGTTTCTGTATGCGGTTGCAGGCTAGACTATTAGTGGAGCTCACGGCATTTCTTCTGAGTCGTTACCCAATAACGGGAGGAATTCTTTAAGATTTTCACTTCACGAAGGACAGCACTGTAAAATCCACCGCAACTACGTGAGCACTCATGGCCCCACTTAAAGGCATTAGTGGCTCAGATAGGTTTTTGGGAATACAGTATCCATATCTTTTCCAAGTGGTTCCAATATGCTTTCTGTGTATCTTAGAGGCGATTTCTAGATGCTATGCTTGACGCCATATGGAGTCCGTATGAATATAGACTTTTCCAAATGTATCGTCTGTATAGCTCACATCGACAGTGCAGTATTTCCCCTGTGCTTCCGATGTGAGCTGTACGGACGGCTTGCAAAATAATGCGAATCTTCAAGTGAAACATTTCTTAGGGGAAGTTCTGAATAGCGGCAGCTTCCAGGAACGCGCTGTCGCTAAAATTTAGGGCCGCCTAGTGATCACTGCATCTGGGCGAATCGGTGAACGCGGGAGTTTCTTGTTACGACATGCGACTACAATGCCAATACTAAGCCCCTTCTCTCTGGGGAAGATAACTTTCGCTCAGAAAGCGACCCTCTGGCCGATAGGCGGGTTTACAAACTGCGGCTGCCTCAGCATGAAGCCTGCTTTTGCCCAAGTAGTGTACACTGCAAATAACCTTTCACCGAAAAATGGCTTGAAATGCCTCTTATACAATTTAGCATTGTTATTTCTACTTTGAAGAAGTAAATATAAAAAATGAGCGGTGATATTCTGCAAGAGCAATGTACAAATGCGCTAGAAATTAGTTGACCACGCTAATGACTCATTGGCTATTTTTCATACCACTGCAAAAACCTTTTGTTGGGCATTGCAAACAACTTGTTTTATTCACTAAACTTCTGCTAAGCCACTGTCAACACTTTCTTGATCACACCGCATCATTCTTGTTCTTTTCTTGCCTTTAGTCGCAACAGTTGCATGTTTAAGATGCTCTTTAAGACATTCCAAAGCATCGTCCATTGTTCCTGGTTCATGATTCGCGTGCGGCCGATAGGAATGGGCGACGCGCGTAGGTTTCGTCGGCGAGCGCTCGGCAGCTTTTCATGACATCAGCGGAGGCAAAGTTTTTATACGCCCTCCGCCAGTGGGTTGCTCATGCCACTTATGATGACGTCATAGAAAGTTCCGCCGGCACTGCTGCTGGCTTGCCGCGCAGGCTATGTTCACCTCGGCCAATCAATAACACAGCACTCGTCGTGGCTACGAGGGTCCGTTCTCGCTTACCACGCGGAATTCGGAAGTTCAAACACGTCTCGTACAACTTTTTTCCGGGATTTTTGCTCTGCGTGACACAGAACGACCGCACTCAGATGGCTGAAATCGCTCACCGCAGCGAGTAATCCTTGTTCAAGAGAAATCAAAAGTAATAAAGCTCATAAGTGCGAAATCGCGATATCGCTGCCATCGCGATAGTGCGATATCGCTGCCATCCCCTGCCCTGGAACATTCATGACTGCATTGAACACCTGTACTTCTTAAAAACCCACCCCTTATGTAACACCCCGCAAGGGGTCTTTAAGGAAAATAAAGTGATGTGATGTGATGTGAATAACGGGCGGATGGATGCAGCTTCCGCCGCTGTCAAAAGCATGCACTGTTCTATAATGGTTAAGGGGCCCACGGTAAGGACGAAATTATTATGCCAGTTGTAAGTGGGCCTGTATCGTAAAGCTGGCGGGTCTGTTTTCGCAGGTGTACATCCAGTCGTGTTGTGTAACTCGTCCAGGGGACACGAACGCTAAGAGCGCAAGTGGGACACGTTTGTAGTGCGGCGTGCGGCTGCTTGCAGCATATTGTCCACGTCACGTCCTACTGAAAAAACAGCTGTTTAAAGCAGTAACCTCATACAGTTTTTGTTATACAAATATCATTCAGTTTAAATGATAGTGGTTGACAAATGGAGGACGAAATTATAATTTCGGAAAACTGAGCGGCATTTGTATGACATTTGTATGACACTCGTATCACATTAGTATGTATGCAAAATCGTATGAGGTTATAACACCATACTGCTTTTTCCGCTGGGATGAGACGCGAAATTTCAGCCTGATACGCAGCTGTAATGCAATCGCGCGCTCCGGAGTTTGCGTTCGTGCGCTCGGAGTGCAGATGGCGTCATTGCTCTGAGGTGTATGTGCGCGTGTGTTCATACGAACAGGCGTCTACTCGCGGCATTAAGTAATTTTGCCATCCGCTGCAGCGCACGCGACCGCTTCGAGTCTAGCGGCGTGCCACCACATCGCTTTTGCTCCCCGAGAAATTCCCTCCTAGATATGCCCAGAGCGGCAGCAACAGTTTTACACCTAATAAACCAAACATGTCACACTGATTGCGTTTTATTACTAATATATGTAATGAATGGCCCTGCGAGTGCAGCGTTTAGGAGAAATAAAGCAAGGGAACCACTTCAAGAGGACAACTCAACTCACTTTCAATGTACAATTGTTTTTATCGAGTTCGCAACAGCTTATGCTCATTTAGAAACTAGACAATTACGCACGTCGACGAGAGCAGACCCGCATTCTGCAGCACGTCCTCCAGCTGTGTTGGCACAAGAAGCTACCGCAACGTGCGCGCCTGCCACGCCCTCACATCGACGAGCGGTGAGTGGGGCTGCGAAACGAGGAGGCGCCATTCCGGTTACTATAACCCCCAAACATTCGGAATGAGGGGGGCAGTTGCGTTGGATTAAGTTTCAACTGTGGTATGGATGGGACACATTTTTGCGCACATTGTGCCTTCCCGTTTGCTGCGTGTTGGCAGCGAAATTAATTTGCGTCTGTATTTCTTCCGCTAGAATTACTAGGACGAATAATTGTACAAAATTTAAACAAACAGCATGAAACATAACAAAAATATAGTAAATGTAGCAAAGACCCTACATATAATTCACTTCACGAGGATGAGTTTCCCTTTATGGCGAAAGGTGATACGATAGCGAGCATTATTTAAAAGCAGGAAACAGGCCCCGTGTGGTCTGATAAACGATCCGCTCCTCGTGAAGCTGAAACTTTGGTTTTAATCAAGAAAATTGCACCAAACAGTCAAGAGAACTGCTTGTGAGAACAAAGATATGGGCGAAAGACCACAACTTTAAGTTCCTACGGCAGCAAAGTCCGAAAATTTACGCCCCGCGTACAGAGGAGGATAGTGCTTGGCGTATTAAATCACTGAATGAACAAGATAACGTGCATTATACTAGAGACCATACAGTACATAACTTGCTAGTTCTGATTTCTTAAGTTATCTACTATGGCTGATCGTAGTTACACAGCGCCGAATGAAGCTGGGGCAGTGAGGCTTATTGGTACTGATTTTCAATTGTATTTCAAGGTATTTAATGCAAATGTGCAGTCTCTTACAAGTATGAGCACTTCATTAGCGGCACTTCTTAGCGAATTGATTAGCCGATTTGACAGGGTGCGCCATCAGGCGTACTGCGAGGAGCTGGGGTAGGTCTCGCAGGGCCCCAAACGGCGGAGCCTGTCAAAGCTGCTGCTGCTCTGCTCGCTCAGACAGAAATTTTCTGCGACGACTTAAGTTTTTTGCCGATTCCGGTTAATTCAGGCAAGCTACAATGTTTAAATTCTAATGGAAAAACGCCGACTACATAAGCTCCCCTGCGGTCTGTGCTTGAACCGAAATAGACCACTGGTTTGCACAGGATAATTTTTTGGAACCTGGACAGATAAATACGGAACGGCCTGTTAATATATACATATAGCTAAACTTAAAAAAAATGAAACCAAAGTTTTTTAAAACACCCTTCTTTCCTTCGAGCATATTTTATGTTCTGATCGGTCATTAGTTTGGCTTTATACCTGGGCGTGGTGCGAGTTCATTCCATGAGAAACTCTCGGATTAACTGCTCTCATGACATGATTAAATCTTTTCACATAAGCCCTCCTCCTAGATCTACAAAGCATTTCACACCATATTCATCGCCACCACCAGCCTGACTATGCCCACTACAAGACAGAGGCCACTCCATCAATGCAAACTCCGTTATCTCATCTACCCGCATAACTTTCTGCCGACCCCTGGTACGCTTGCCTTGCCTAGAAATTGAGTCTGTTACCCTCGAGGACCATGGTTACCTTTCTTTCACATTACGTGCCTTGCACAAAGCCCACTTCTCCCTCTTGATGTGGACTAGGATGTCAATAACCGGTGTTTTATTCCTCACGTTGCCCTCTTGCTGTCTCTTAACTTTACACCTATAATTTTTCTTTCAATACTTTGCTGTGCTTTCCTTAGCTTAAGTTTAACTCTTTTTGTTAGCCTCCACGCTTAGGCCCCATAGATCAGTACCCGCAACATACGGCTGTTATATAGGCTAATGCGCCTGGCAAATGCCCACCATCCCTTTCATACCCTTTTATAAGGGCAGCTGTTGGGCGAGTTGGTGACGATCATCTATAGTTACAGCGATGTGTTCAGCCGTCTTCTCTTGTTTTGTCTTCCGCGCTGTACATATGACATATTCTCCTAGTCATTTCACTAATGTGATTCAGATCTGCTGTCACTCCCTGCCCTAAATAAAAGTACTTTCTTACCATTTACAACACCTACAGCACAGAACAAGAGAGGACGACAGAACAATGCGCTGCTTTTTTATATCACATTCAAATGACCCTTTGCACCAGAAATGAAGTTTGATAAAGCAAAGCATTGGGCCAGTTGGGGACAATCTTTCATAGTTACACAGGGCTGTGTTCTGTCGTCCTCTTTTGTTTTGTCTTCCGAGCTGGAAATATATCATATAATGCTAGTTATTTCACTGTTGTGATCCGGTTATGCGGTCATTCCCTGTCCTAAGTAAACGTATTCTTGACCCCGTACAGCACCTCACTACGAAGTGTAAACTGCTGTTTTCTTCCGGGACTGTTGCACATTGCTTAGGTTTCTGCGTGTTAATTTTTAGACCAACTGTTCTGCTCTGGCGGCCTAATTCACTGATGATTATTTACAGTTAACCTCCTGAGTGACTCAGCAAGGCAACCTCCTCTGCGAATCACATACTACTAAGGTATTGCCCATTAACTCTTATCCCCAACTGTCGCAATCCAGGCCTCTGAACACCTTCTGTAAACAGGCGGTGAATAGCATTGGCGAGATAGTGCCTTCCTGCCCGACACCCTTGTTTATTGGAATTTTATTGCAGATTTTACGGAGGACTATGGTAGCTGTGCCGTCTTTAGAGATATCTTCCAGTATTTTCACATAAGACTTATTGATGACTTTATGTAGGCTATAGCAGCTGTGAAGTTTTTATAGATATCTTTCAGTAATTTCACATGCTTTCTGCACCCGGCTTCCGCATGGTCTGCATGACTATTGAGGTTTCCACTGAGTCAGAAGCTTTCCCGTAATCACTGGAGGCTCTGTATTGGGGCTGCTTATATTCTACGCATTTCTCCATCCCCTGATTGATGGTGTGAATACGGCGTAATGTGAGTACCATTCACGAAACCATCTCTGATTGTTTGGTTGATTGAAGTCTAGGATATCCTGCCTCTATAAGCAATTACCTTAATCAATAATTTGTAGGCAGAAGACAGTAAGCTGATGGGTGTAATTCTTTAAGTCCTTGATATCTCATTTCTTATGGACTGCGTTGATGTTAGCATTCTTACAAGCTTCTACTGTTACCTGATCCTCAGCAGCGGTTTTTTCCCTTTTCAATGCTCCTAAAGGTTTTATACTTCCTCTTTTGTTACTGGCGGGTTGTCCCAATGCTGTGCTCTACTGCCTCTCTCCCTAATGTCCTTTTTACATTCACTACTGTATAGATTTGTCTAGAGTTATTCAAATACATCAAATCTTTTATCCATATTCCTATTGACATTGCCCTCTTTGCCTCAAAACTAATATATCTTGTTTGTGTCAAGGCGTAGTTTCCTGTTCACCGCTTTTAGGCTACATCCTTTTTTAGAGCATGCACGATTGTTTCGTACTAAATTTCCATATGTCGGCTACCTTGCACTTATGATTACCTTTGATAGCTCTGCCTGTTATGTTCTGCCCGTAGGGTTAGATGGCTTCATGCCTTCGCCTTTCCTAATAAGACTTTTGCAGCACCGTTATTCGAACCCCGGCCCTCTTGCACGCGTGGTTGATGCGATACCATTGCGTCATAGCTCCTGACCATCAACTACCTGGTATTGTATGCATACTGTTTTTTTTTAGTTTCTGCAGGTCTTATCACAAAGTTCTCGAGAAATGAACATCGAATGGTCGCTTCGATGATAAGGGAGTTTTCAGTTGTAAATTGTCGCTGAAAGCAGGTGCACCTCGAGAGTTAATTTTATTGTTTTCACTAATGACTTGCCTATGGCAATTTCTGAACGTTCGGGGTTCCACTATGCCGACGGCACTGTATTACTAGCTTGTCATCGCATTATTCTCAAAAGGCCACTGGTATGCTGGTAAAGGACACGTACGTACAATGCAGTGCTTCAATTCACTGATATGAAACTGCTGCCAGTGTCTGGTAACATAACTTCATATTTGAGCTGTCCACTTAAAACTATTGTAGTTAACGTGCCTCTCTATTTACAGGAGTTCGACTGCCTTTCCTACACATGCAAACCCTCTGAATATGCGGAATTATTTAAATATCCAGATGTTTCTCTTGGTAGCAGCTTATGTTGGCAACACCGCTTACTTTATGCTTGCTCAGAACTTACGTCAGTAGCACAGGTGTTGTTCACCATCAAATATGTTGTGCGAATGCTTGTAATGAATTTGATTGTGCACTTGTTGGCTTAGAGTGTGTTATGATACCGTATTACTGTCTGTTCTGTATTACTGTATTACTGTCTGTCTGTTCTGTTCGGACGATTGGAAATTATGGGTAGACAGAATTATAAACATAATAATACAGTAACAAAAAAGCCCCATTGGAAAAAAAAACATGGTGCCCGGCAGTGCGTGCTATAGAAATTGCTGCTTGGTCTCCAGACTAGGGCGCACTCAAACCAAGTGCCGTCATGAAAGCGCGAAACGCGAGCGGGGGGGTTGCGAGATGCGTGAGAAGTCTGGCGGTGAAACCCTCTCGTGCCACTCCTGTGCACGAGTGAGAGAGGAAGGGATGAATGACGCGGCTGAGCTGCTAAGTGACGTAAAGAAAATAAGAGGGCAAAGCAGCAGTACGAGAAAATGAACAATAATGAGAAGAACGCAAAGACACATAGTAAGCTAAGCAAAAAGCGTTAATGCAATCGTGCTCTCAACTCGTAATGTAATTACCTGTTTCCAAATAGTCGTCCTAAAAATCTTGACTAGAATTCTCCCGCGAGCTACGACATCCGGATTTCAAATCTCTGGTGACTGGAACTGTTGTTAAATATTTTTGGAATTTCGCACTTAAACACGGGACTATATATATCCACGCGGGAAGTTAGAAAACTCCTTCGTTATGGTGCTCATCTTTCTGCCACAGTATGAAGCGGCTATACGCTCTGCTTATGTTCCGAATTTTTTGTTTTCAACAGGTTGCGAGAACAGATTTTTCCAAGACCCTTAACCCACCAGGGCAGAGTGTATTTTCAAAAGTACAGTTAATTTTTTATTGCATCGAAACTAATGATGTAATTTTTTTCCTTTCGAGTAGGTCATATTTTCGTCACCAGGGGATCGACCGACGCCCTTTAACTAGCAAAGCGTGTTTTCCCTCCTAAGTATGTCATCTTTCTTGGCGAAACTTCAGGGTGTTTTTTTCCCACCAACTGTAACGGTAGTCGCTGGCTTATAATTTTATCGCGAAAGCGTTTATGTGGATATTATGCTAGTTTCAAGTATAGAGCAGCAAGCAAGATGAATGTAAAGAATAAATGCTTGGAACATCCTGCATCTTTGGAGTTTTTTGCGTTATGATGAAATATATACTGCTTAATTTCTATAGTACGCTGGACTTTCCTATGTGCACAACGGCGGCTATCTATTCGAGGTCATATACCTTATAAGTCCTTCCAATTTTTCGCATAAAAACACTTTGTCTACTCAGCGAGGCCACAAAGACTGCTGTAATTGTAGCTAGCTATCCTGAATGCCATGATGACGTGATTTTAATTGGTTGCAAGAAAGTTTTATTATAAGAACTGGATGTTCGGCAGTGCCGATGGCTGCTGTTATGCATTTCACACCCACTGCTTAATGTCCTTGAGTCCGGAAAGGAAACTTTTGGAAACGCATGCTGTCCTGTCGTTGCCTGAGGTTATTCAATGCTTAGTGATTATTTCGCCTTTTTTTAGCAATTTTTTTACAAGTTAAGAACTTCTTGCAACGCTCCGCCGCGAGGAATTTCGAGCTACAGGAACCGTTCGACAAAACTGGTTTGTGATGTGTCTACTCGGCCCAAAGAAAGCAATGAAACAAAAGCAGCATTCATTCAAGTCTAAGGACAACAGTGTAGTCAATATACCATGCAACTATAACAGCATTAAGCCTACATGTTTTCTAAAGCGGTGGTTGCATACAGCATATGAAAAACGGCACATTTTTAAGCCGAAACTCCTTTTCATTCAAAACATTGGTATGGCAGGTGTCGACCTTTCGGGTCAAGCCATCAACTGCTCGACATCGGCATCAGGGACATAGGAGGGTTGGATGGCTGTTGAGATGAAAGCTCAACTTTCTAATTGTGAACACCTGAACAATCTACCAAACTGCTACAGCCCCGCCACGGTGGCTCAGTGGTTACGGCCCTCGGCTGCTGGCCCGAAAGACACGAGTTCGATCCCGGCCGCGGCTGTTGAATTTCAATGGAGCCTAAATTCGGGAGGCCCGTGTTCTGTGCGATGTCACTGCACCTTAAAGAACCCCAGGTGGTCGAAATTTCCGGTGCCCTTCACTACGGCGTCCCTCATAGCCTGAGTCGCTTTGGGACGTTAAACCCCAATAAACCAAACCACAAACTGCGGGAGACCAGCCTGCGGACTATCTTTCCTTTCGTAAGAACTTTACTCGTCGTTACCTAGGCCTTGATGTGCAGCAACCAGCGGTTCGCAGACACTCTAGCTCAATCGTGCTGATGCTTCTTTGAAAAAGAAAAAGGTTCCCGCGCAAATTTGAATGATGTGGGGCCAGTATAGCGAGAAAAGATTCATGAGTGCCAGCAAGAAGTGTAATACTACCCTGCATAAAAATAACGGACATATTAACAAAATTCACGACACCAAGTAGGAGCGGAGCGAAGTAGCCACATGGCCTGTGGGAGGGACCCAGCGCACTATAAAAAGTGCACCGTGTAACGTCGGAACAAGTGAAGCAATCGTGCCGAAGTTTCAGTGATCTGTTTTTCTTTATAAAGGACCATAATGTGCTAAAAATTAAGAAAATCCTTTAATTAGATTTTTCTGGGTCCCTAATGGGTTAAAGTCAACGTAAAACACCGTTTGAAGAATGAATAGCGGAAATACAGTTAACGTTGAGAAATTTTGTTTGTCGGCACTATATTTAGTGTTTTTAAGTTTCTGTTTTTCTCTCTGAGCTTACCAATTTTTACCGCGGTGTTCATTTCTTAAATTTTTTTCTCTTCGGCATATTCCCACGAATGACGGGGTTTTTTAGTCGACACATGTGTTAGAAGTGTAAGGCCGAGCTATACAAGCCAACTAATGACTTTGACTAGCCTGTTCGTGTCGTAGTGCTCTTGGTGACAAGGCGGCAGAAACTTACTATATAAAAACAAAATTAAGCTACATTCTGTACATTTATCTAGTTTCTAGACGTTTATGATGGAGAAGTGCAGTACTGCAAATATATTAATTTGTGGACAAAAGGTTGTGAGTGATGCACGCCGCCTATTAGAAGTGTCATGACCATGCCACCTCTAATAGGCGGCATGCGAAATATCAGCTCTCTAGTCTTGAGGGCTTGCGTGAGAAAAGTGGGACATATGCACCCCGTTGCCTTGTGAATGCATGTGAAAAACTGGGTCATATTGTAACGTGGCGGCCAGCCGAAGAATGAGGCGTGATGAACCATGAACAAGAGATGATTTAATGGCCGCTGGCCTAGCGCGAGCGCTCCGTCCCGAGCCACTGCCAGCGTCGTCTTCTTCGTAACATTACCCGGGGCCACCGAGCGATCGTCCCGATCGTAAACAAAAGAAGACGTCGATGAAGGGATGGGCGAAACGGCTATGCACCCTGGCCAATCCCCCGCCGTGGGTATGTGCCATTCAGCCCGAGGACATCATCATCATCAACGGTGGTGATGAGCTTCCAGGCGAGAAAGTGGCAAGGTGGTAAAGTGCTGGCCGCCACGGTAAATCATCTCTTGTTCATGGTTCATCACGCCTCATTCTTCGGCTGGCCGCCACGTTACAATATGTGTCCCACTTACCAATGAAACACAATCGTTTCAGAGAAAAGTGTTTTTGTAATACTCTCACAAATAGAGTTCCTTCCTGCGCGCAGTCTAAGACTGAAATTCTTTACCATTTGAGATTTTTAGTCGGACGCTTTTGTAGAAACGTTTCAACGTCATTTTAACCATTTGTAGACTGAAACAGATATCTGTTTTGAATGCTTTATTGATTTTTCTCGTTTTGTCCTTTTTATATCTGTATTATGTTCAGTGCCTCTCCCGCTTGGGCCAAATGTGGCTTGCAGTGTCACTGAATAAAAAAATGATGCTAGTGTAGCCCTATAAATGAGAAAAAATGCAAAACCTACTTTTTATGACAAATCAGTCAAGAAGTGTTAATGCTACAACCACTGGCTGCCGGCATTCGAGCAACAGACATGGGCACGCCTGAAGCAGGCTCCTTTCAGTTCTGAAAACGCAGGTGGCAAGCTACACAAAGATGCACTCCACAGACTTTGCATGTGAATCGTGAATTAATGAGCGCCATGCATGCTAGTGAACCATTAGGTTTTTTTTTTTTCATGGGCTTCGAGAATACTTCATATTTGCATGGGATACACTTCCGGTATATTTCACCAAATTCTCACCTGGGGCCTGGGACGGGAGGTTTACGAACCATGTCCCAGACTCGGCAAGTATTCCTGGCACCAGAAGAATGGGCCTCCCACGTGTGGCACCTTGTGTCGTTGTGTTTCCGTTGTCCTGGGTGTTCGTGCCCACCCTGTCCACTTCTAGGATGTAGCCGTCGTCCGTATTGACCGTGAGTGTCTCGCAGGAGTAGCCGAAGTCACGTACCAACTCACACTGCGAGAGTGAAAGCGGGCATGCGACTTGAAACGCACCGCTCTTTCGAATTTCGCGTACTGTGCACAACAGGTTATATAACCAGTAACTGTTAAAATTAGAGTTCGATATATAGAAATGGCTTTTGAGGCAGAGTAATAACAGAAGTGCAGGAAGCGAGAAAAAAAAAGGTGTATCATGTTAGCTCTTAAGTAAGTAGGAAAATTGGAATAATTAACCTGACAACTACTGTAGTTCAAATCCTGGCTCCGGCAAGAGATTTGCAGCTGCGGGTCAGCAAGAGCCATGTGAGGCTTGAAAATTTCGCTACTGTGGCACAATATAAACTGTTTATCTTGTGCGTCATCCGAAATCCACGCTGCTTTGAGTGCACACAGGGACGCCTATACTATACGTATCTTGGGACGCACGTGCAACTTGACCTTTCATATCGCCACAGGAGTGGTGCGGTGCAGTTTAATAAGTGTGTATGCTCCAATGCATGCACATGTATTGTGCCTTGAGAATGTCTGCATCAAACAGAGGAGAGGCATATAGAAAAATATCACAGCAAAGTAACACACGCGCGTGTTTTGCTACCAGGAGCTTCGACTGTTGCGTAATAGCACGCAGGGTTGCACCATGGATCTCCTTTCGGACTAGCATCCAATGTGTATGAAGGTCTATGAAGGTCACAGGGTAGATATGCCTCCTGACCGCGGGTCGTGCATTGCGTTGCACTGATGTTGAAAATAAGTGATTCCCATCAGTTCTGGTCTGTGGGCCGTCCCAAGTGGTCGTCACTTTATTGAGCTTAGCGGCGAACGCTCCATTGATGTCATAATAGTCTGCTCCTGTGTCCACAGTTAACGCGCGACCGTTGAGAACCACTTCGGTTTCCAGTCCGGTCTCGGTTACCTCGGGTGCTGTAATCGTGGCTTGGATGGATGGAATCTTGGTGCGCTGCTGCAATCGTGCTTTCACTGGGCAACAACGTCGGTCTAGTTGGGTGACGTAATTACCGTGCTTTTCTTTGACTGCGACATTGGCGTAGTGGGTACGGTGCATCCATGCGACTTGGTAGCGGAGGGTCTTCGGCGTTTCGCTCGTGAGCAACTTCACCTCCAGAGGTTGCTGTCTTTAATGTACCATGGGGCGCCTGGGAGACCGTCTTTGAGCGGTCGTTGCGTAGCTGGCACGTTGCGATGGAAATAACACACAAGACGGCGAAGGGGATGTCGACTAGCGGCTGTGCGTGTAGTCGGCGTCGCGCAATTATTCGTCTATACACCGGGGCGTCTGGCCAGGTTGTTGCGGTGCGACCGTGGAAAAAAACGTATCCTTTTCTTCTGTAGCCGCAGTGCCGTATAATGTGGCCGGGCTTATAGCAGTGGAAGCATAGGGGTCGCTGCTAATTGGGGGAGCTCCGGAGGTCTCCTTAGCGGACCCTGCGGAAAACTAACCGGGCAGGCTGGCGACTGTGGTCATTGGGGTGGCGCATATTTTCCATACGCAGGCAGGTGAGAGGCCTTTGAGCGTAGGTGATGTTCAAAATCCAGAGGGTTTAGAACGCTGAGGTTCCTGATGCCACACATGGATAACACTTTGGCAGTAACGACATTTACTGTTCCAGGAAAGTTCACTTTTAAGCTACCGCTATAATGATGAAGTGCTATTAACGGAGCTACATATCCTGTACTAGCGCAGCGGTTAGAAATTCCTGATACACCTCCTCCCCCCCATTCATCTGCAGTTCCGGGTCTGGCCTACCTGTGGCCACTGTCTTTCACAAGGCTTTGAAACAACTTCGGCCCACGTGTACCCTTGCCTTTCCTAGGAAACCTTGGATTGCTTTACCAATCGGTTATAAATGTGCCCCGTTCATATCCATTTAATCCACTTGGTCTGAGCTAGGTATAGTTAACTCACCTTTGTTTTCTTATCCACTCTCCTCTTTTCGTGTTTCTTAACGTTAGAGCTAAAAGTTTGGCTTGCATAAGTCGTCGCGCTGTCCTGAGTTTACTTTCGGGCGTACGTTTCAAGGTGTCAGGTCTCTGCCACGTATGTGAGAACTGGATATATAAAAGTTTTTCGTGGTGTGTTCGTAGTAGGTCTGGTTTAATAGTGTTAAACGTTCTAAAGCGACAAAGGCCGTGAAAGGAGCCGTAGTGAAGGGCTGCTGATAATTTCAACGACATCTCCTTCTTCAAAGTGTTCGTAGATCGCGCTGCACACTGGACGAAAGAAATTCTTTTCCACGGAATGGTGATCGCCGCGCCCGGGATCTAACACGCGTTTTTCGGTCAGCAGCCGAACGCATTAACCACCGAACAACCGCGGTGGTTGCCTAAAGAACGAGAGCCATCGAGATCCAAGAACTATTTTTCGTTTTGAATGAAGGCTGTAAACAATATCAGCAAATTTTACGGCCCAGGGCAATTGACCTTAATTTTCAAGAAAGCCTGCATTGCTCTGGAGAAAAAACAGCGCACCTTAAGAGGTAGACAATGTCACTTTTGCAATTGCGGGAAAAATGAAGATTGGAGCCATATGTAACAAATCATAGGCTTTTGTCTAGCATCAACCTTTCTTCAGTACCAATAAGATAAAGTTTCTGCCTGAGTCTGCAGAAAAAAAAAATTGGAGGTTACACTCAGCTCTGCCCTAAATATATTGCGTTATAGTATGACTACCCACACAAGCCGAATTGCTAATTTTCGACTTCACATTAATAGATCCTTTGGGTGTTCTCATAGCACTCCTGGCGCAGTGGTGCAAAAGTTAAGCGACGTGCTGCTCCCCAGCGCTGGCAGCTAAAGCGACCGGTGCGGCTTGTTCTGTTCCCGAGCTTCTGTTCCCGAGCAACTTTCCGCAGCCAGTCATTTTTTTAACTGCGACCTGCCATGGTGGCAATTTGCTCAAATCAGTTCGGAGTGCTGTGATGACGCCAGAAGGTCACTTCACATAGGTCACTGACCCCGTTCCTTCTACGGCTGTTTTTCCCTCAAAACATCGAGGACGGCGCCTGATTTTCTGGACAGTGGGAGCCTAAACGTCATCGCTTTATTGTGTTGATGTTTTGAAGAATGCATATTTTTTACAGCAGAAATTCATATCTTGTATTAAAAGTAACCATATCTCTTCATCATTTGGGGTCTTGAGTATCTGTTCTCGCTTCGGCGAGCGCGGCTTCGGCCGCTTATCTGTTTTTTGAGCAGCGTCCGCTCCGGCGGACGCAGTTGTTGCTGCGACGCGCGTCTTTCCTTTCCTCTCTCTCCTTCCTCTGATCTTTTAACTCTCCTCTATCTGCACGTGTCAGCGGTGGTGGCTTGGCTCGAGCCAGTAGCAGGCCCGTGCAATTTCCTTTTCATCCTTCTCTCAATCACAACAATAACAACAATCATCATTTGGGGACAAAGTAAGAACCTGTGCTAGCTTTAATGCAGCTAGAACGATGATGCAGGAGCACTGATTTGAAATATGAGTCACTCCGCTGTGTGAAGCCCCCAATGACGAGTTTGCAAACAACAGAGAACTCTGTTTCTGGGCCAGTGCTATTCTTTGGCCTTAAAGCGATGTCAGATTCGGTCCAGATTTTAAGCAAATTTTGGTAAGAAAGAGCGTTAACCAGCCTCATGACAGATGAGTTGTCAGCACTCAAGCAAAAAATTGCTGTGGTTTAGCTCAGGTTAAACCTGATTGGTTGCGAAAGCTTAGCTTGCTTAGCTGCATCTGATTCTCCTCGTTTTCTCGAACGTTCTTCCATGGCGAGACTCCTCGAAGAGGGCGGCACGACCGCCTCCGCCTGGCTGTGGTGGAGAGAGCAAGCTTACTGACGCGTGCCGGCGTTCTGGAAGATGTTAAGCTTCGCCTGTATGAGCGGAACGCGACAGCGTCTTGCAGCGCTGCCAGGGAGTCCATAAAACGCCATCGCCCGTTCGGCTGTAGGCCCTGCTCGTCGGTAAAATGGTTTTTCAGGACAGGAAATGTATCTCCCTCGCATATCTCGGTGGACACCTGAACCTCGCCGTAACGGGAAGGGAGGAAGACGGGAGTGAACGAAGACACCGTTTTCACTAGACGCGCCTTTGTTCATTCCAAGCCATCATGCTACCATGGCGGAGCTTTTGAATCCCGCTCCGCCATGCTAGCTCGATGGCTTGGAATTTTCACCGTCTTCATCTGGTCGTCTGAATGGGAGCGCTGCAGCCGGACCGGCCTATTCAGACAGGTACCGGACGGAGGGCTGGGACTGGGCCATTTGTTTTTGCGGCAGCTGGTAAATCGTTTTTTGTTTCTTCGGGACACAAGAGACCCGTTTTTGCGCACCGTATCCCTAGTTGGGCTGCGGCGCATGCTGCCGGAGTATGTAGTGTCTGCTACTGAGGTTTACTTTAGGATCAGCGGCTTTTACAGGGAAATTGTAGCGAGTGTTAGATTCCTTTCTGGCCGGTTTTCAGATGGTTTTCTGTCGACGGTGAAACGGAAGAAACTGTACCGTGCTTTGTGCGATATAGTTTTCCCAGTGCCCTTGTACAGGGCCTTGTACAGTGAAGGCCGTGGCAAAGATATTTTAAAGAGGGTTAAAAAAATGCAGTTGCCACCAGGAACAAAAACCTTCTTTTTTAAGTTGCTGACTGGCACCTTACCGGTTAAAAAATTTTTAGAAGGACAGGAATTTTTTTTACCCTGGGGACCTCATTGTTTAATTTGCTGAAAGCCGGAAACAATATACCACGTGTTTTTACATTGTTGGTAAGGGGTTTATTTTTAGGATGTATTGCAGTGAGCCCTAAAGAAAGAATTACCACTTGACACGTGTGGCATTCGGTACTTATCTGTAGAAAATGAGGATGGGGTATCACTTGACTTCATAATGCTGACAGCCCTCCACTGTATATGGCGCTCCAGAATGTCAGGCTACCACTGTGACGAAGACGCAAGACCTGCCCGAACTTACTTCCGGGAAAGCATGGACTGCTTTCTGGTCATCCAGAGAGCCGCTGCGGAGCCTCCGGGGTGGCTCTCGAGACTAGAGCCGTTGTGCAATTTGCGTGAATTTTAATCTGACGAAGCCAGATTCATGCTGGCTGACCACGACAGTGCCGTGTGTATGTATATAGCGCTTAGTGTGCTTCGTTGATTGTTTTGTTGAATGTTATGTGTGAAAGCCACGCAATAAAGAAAAAAAAGCTAGCAAGGCGGAGTGGTTAGCGTGCTCGTCTCGCACACCGGAGGCCCTGGTTCGATTCCCCATCTCCACCAATTTCTTACTCGGCCTTATTTATTGGGTATTTTATTTTATTTATCAGGCACCTCACCATTCCACCAATGTCATGGTCTGCGGTCACCTGGTGGTGGTGGTGAAAACTTTTATTTTGGGAAAAAGAGTTTGTGAGCCACAAGTGGCCCCGCTACATGGTCGGCGTCCCTAGTCCGGGACACCGCACGACGAGGCCCCGTCTCTCGCCCGTTTCACCAGAGCCCTTTGGGACTCAAGCGAGGAGCAGTTGAGGAGGGCAGTCTCCCATGCCTCTCAGGAAGGGGTAGGGGAAGGGGGGAGGTGGGGATTTTGAGTACATGCCCACACCATGTTTTAAGATATCACAGGTCTCCCCACTGTGTGGGCATCGCCCATCCGTGTTAGGATCGTAATGTTTTATTATTGCAGGACAGAGTAGAGTACCTGTCTGCAGGCGCCTTAAAGTTCGCTCCTCCGTCTTACTCAGCCCTTTTGCAGGGGCCGGGAAAAGGGGGTGGTTGTCGCTATAATGTGTTAATATTTCCCTGAATCGCAGCAGCGGCTGGTTAGTCTCCGAGCCAGAAGAGCTGGGATGAGGAGCCCGGTGAGTACGCGCTCGGGCAGCCGCGTCAGCGGCCTCATTACCTCGTAAGCCCTGGTGGCCAGGAGCCCAAATGATTCGTTTGGTTGTTGGATCAGTGGCAGTCCGTCGTAGAATACAAGCAGCTAAGGGGGAGATCTCCCCTGCCAAGTAATGTTCACATGCTTTTCGGGAGTCCGTGATGATTATTCTCGAATTGGCGTGGGCGGCAGCAAGCGCTATCGCTACTTCCTCGGCCCGCATTGAATTCGGGGCTCGAAAGGAGAGTCCATCAACGTGCATTTCCTGGTGAACGACAGCGGCCGAGTAAAATCCCGTGGGCGATGGCCCTGCTACGTCAACATAATATACACCGGGTCGGGAGCCGTGTTGTCTCTCAAGAACCCGAGCCCGCGCTTGTCGTCTGTTTTCATGCATGTCGGTGTCCATGTTACGGAGAGCATATGGCGCCATATTACTGGGATACGCTCCGCCTCCTCTGGAGTGCAGTCGTGTTGGATGTGTAAGCGGTTTAGCAGGCGGCGCCCAGGAGCCGTCTGCGTGAGCCGCGTGTATTGGTTCACGAGGTGGGCCTCCCGCAGCTCCTGGTAGGAGTTTAGCACCCCCAATGCCTTGAGTTTGGCATTAGAGGTAGCCACCGGGAGATCCAGGGCTCGCTTAGTTGCCTTGCGGATGATGACGCCTATTCGCGCCTCGTCTTGCTTAGTAGTGCGGAGATATGGCACGGCGTAGAGGATCCGGCTAGTCACGAAGGCATAGACGAGCCGAAGCGCGTCCCTGCCCCGCAGACCACCCCGCTTGTTGGAAACGCGGCGGATCATGCGCCCTACCTGTTCGCCTACTCTCTTGAGTTTCGCAATAGTGGAGTCCGGTCTGAGTCTCTGGTGAATGAAAAGGCCCAGAATACGGAGCTCCTCCACCTCTCTAATAGGACCTCCTGACAGAGAGATGTGTATTGCTGTCCTATCCTTTGGGTTCGCTCTGACATGCAGAAGCTCTGATTTCGCTGGAGCACATTGGAGCCCACAGTCATTAGCATACGCATCGACTATGGAAGCAGCCTGCTGAAGGCGGTCCTCCATGTCCCCAAGGCTCCCCTGAGTGGTCCAAATTGTAATATCATCTGCATATAACGCGTGTTGAATGCCTTCCACCCGGGCCAATTGGCTTGGGAGGCGCATCATAGCAATGTTGAACAGGAGCGGTGATAACACTGCTCCCTGAGGGGTACCCCGTGCTCCCATCATGTAAGGGCCGTATTCCTCGCCCTCAATCCGAAGAAAGGCCTGGCGATTAGACAAGAAATCTCTTACATACGCGTAGGTCCTAGCCCCACAATCGGTAGAACTCAAGTTGGCCAGGATGCTTCCGTGTTTCACATTGTCGAAAGCCCCTTTCAGATCAAGGGCGAGGATGGCTTTGTCATTGTGTTGCATAGTTGTGGGTCGTATTACATCCCTGTGCAGCTGGAGAAGGACATCCTGTGCAGACATGTGAGGGCGAAACCCGAACATGGTGACTGCAAAGAAGCCCTTACTCTCCAGGTATGGCGCTGCGTGAGACGTCACTCGGTCGCGGCATACGGCATACGCAAAGCTCGGCTCCTGCCCTGTCATATGCTTAGAATATTTACAGCTTTCTTGGGCAAAAAATATTGAATATTGTAAAGTTGTCAGGTACTGTTATGCAGATATAGCTACTGAAGGTAATGTTCCATTCTTCCGATGTATAGAAAATCATTCTTTAAAGTTTTGCCTCGATCGTATATAGCAGTTTCGACTGCCATAGCCAACCAATGGGGAACGCTTAACAGCAAAAAAACATAAAATCCTGCTGGTAGTAGATTTGTAGATATTGTAGGATGGGGGTTTGTTAAAGGCACTGGGACTTCAGGAGCAGGGTGGCAACAGTCCGTGATCGGCGAAGGCGAGAACACAGCACGCGCAGCGATGGCCATGCCACCGCTAAGCAGAACGGTCGTCTTCGTCTTCACAATTGCCCCCGGGGAGAAGAGGAGCCAGCCTGGCGACTTAGGGCGCAGGCAGGATGGCTGGGTCGTAGAACGGCTTGAGGCGCTGGACGTGAACAGTCTCGCGTCCACGGCAGCGGCGATCAGAAGACGGCACGAGAGGTTCGACTGTGTAATTAACTGGAGATGCATGCTCCAGGACACGGTATGAGCCATGGTATTTGGTGAGAAATTTTGACGACAGGCCCGGAGTATTTGTCGGAACCCAGAGCCACACAAGGGAGCCATTGGGGAAGTGTGGCGTTGTTTGATTGAGGTCGTGGCGGGATTTCTCTCTGCACTGGTTGCCAGTTGTGAGAGCACGGTCGATGCGGCGACAGTCTTCGGCGTGCTGGGCGGCTTCAGATAGAGGCGTATACTCGGAAGCGTCGGGTTGGTACCGCAGAATGGTGTCGATGATAGCAGAAGGGTGACGGCCGTAAAGGAGAAAGAAAGAAGAGAAGCCAGTAGTGGACTGCGTTGCGGTATTGTACGCATAGGTTACATACAGAAGCACAAGATCCCAGTTAGACTGGTTTGAAGAGACGTACATAGATAACATGTCACCGAGGGTACGGTTAAAGCGCTGGGTGAGACCTTTGGTTTGCGGATGATATACGGAGGTGGTGCGATGAATTATATTGCACTTGGTGAGCAGTGCCTTCACAACATCGGATAAGAAGGCGCGGCCTCTGTCGCTCAGCAATTCGCTAGGGGCGCAATGACGAAGGATGAATCGGTTTAAAATAAACGAGGCAACATCGGAGGCTGTGGCAGCTGGAAGGGTGGCGGTTTTGGCATACCTTGTCAAATGGTCAACCCCGACGATAGCCCAACGGTTGCCGGCCGAAGTGTACGGAAGGGGGCCGTATAAATCAATGCCGACGCGGTCAAATGGGCGTGACGGGCAGGATAGCGGCTGCAGTTCTCCAGCAGAACGTTGAGGAGGTGGCTTGCGACGTTGACGGGTAAGGCATGAGCGCACGTATTTGAGGATGAAGGTGTACATGCCACGCCAATAATATCGTAGCCGGATGCGAGCGTAGGTCTTGAACACTCCGACATGACCACACTCCGGGTCAGCGTGAAAATGGGCGCAAACGTCCGAGCGAAGGTGACGAGGAATAACTAGCAACCACTTGCTGCCATCTGAGCTGTAGTTGCGGCGATAAAGGAGGTTATCACGAATTGAGAAATGGGAAGCATGGCGACGAAGAGCACGCGAAGGAGAAGCAGCCGCAGGGTTGGTGAGGAAGTCAAGAAGAGAAGAGATCCATGGGTCGGCACGCTGCGCCGAAGGCATGGCGCTGATGTGGAGCATCGGGGAGGAGGCGTCTAAGGTTGAAAGGCTCGAAGTATTGGCTGGAAGTGGGCACCGCGAGAGAGCATCGGCGTCTTGATGTTTGCGGCCAGTACGATACACGACGCGGATGTCGTATTCCTGGAGGCGAAGGGCCCACCTCGCAAGGCGACCGGATGGCTCTTTCAGAGAGGAAAGCCAGCAGAGGGCGTGGTGGTCGGTCAAGACTTCAAACGGGCGGCCGTAGAGGTAAGGGTGGAAGTTGGTAAGGGCCCAAACTATCGCCGGACACTCTTTTTCAGTGACCGAGTAATTAGATTCAGCCTGTGTGATCGTGCGGCTGGCATAGGCAACGACGTATTCGGCGAAGCCAGGTTTGCGTTGTGCGAGTACGGTGCCGAGGCCTACCCCACTGGCACCAGTATGTACCTCGGTGGGTGCGGTCGGGTCGAAATGGCGCAGTATCGGTGGGGCAGTGAGGATACGGCTCAAGGAATCGAAGGTGTCGTCACATACTTGGGACCATTGCGAAAGATCGCAACTGCCGGACAGAAGTTGTGTCAAAGGAGCAGCGATTGAGGCAAAGTTGTGTATAAAACTACGGAAGTAGTAGCGCAAACCTAGGAAGCTACGCAGTTCTTTGATAGAAGTAGGTCGAGGTAACGCAGCCACAGCACGAAGTTTAGCCGGGTCCGGACGGACACCCTCCTTGGAAACAACGTGGCCTTGGCGAGCGGCAAAATGGCACTTCTTTAAGTTGAGCTGGAGGCCGGCGTCAGAGAGGCAGGTCAAAACGTGCTTCAGGCGGTAAAGGTGAGTGTCAAAGTGAGGCGAGAACACGACGATGTCGTCGAGGTAACAGAGGCAGGTCTTCCACTTGAGACCACGCAGAATGGTATCCATCATCTGCTCAAACGTGGCGGGAGCATTACAAAGACCGAAAGGCATTACAGTAAATTCATATAGGCCGTAAGGTGTTACAAAAGCTGTCTTGGGGCGATCGGCCTCTTCCATGGGTACCTGCCAGTGCCCAGAACATAAATCTAAAGAGGAAAATATTTCGGCAGCTTGCAAGTAGTCTACCGCGTCATCGTTGCGTGGCAGGGGATATACGTCCTTGCGCGTAATCTTGTTAAGGCGGCGGTAGGCTACACAGAAACGGATGGAGCCGTGTTTCTTTTTGACAAGCACAACTGGCGAAGCCCATGGACTGCTTGAGGATTTAATCACGCCGCTCTTGAGCATTTGGTCGACTTGATCTTCAATAACTTGGCGCTTGGGTGCCGACACACGATAGGGGCTCTGCCGTAGAGGAGCGTGGGCACCAGTGTCTATGCGATGTGTGACAGTCGACGTTTGGCCCAGTGAGCTGTGATGACAGTCGAAGGAGGCGCGGAACTTGTGGAGCAAGTCGAGAAGCTGCTTGCGCTGCGGCGGTGGAAGATCTGCGTCGATGGAGCGGAGAAATAGTTCGGTAGATGAAGAAGTGGGTGTAGAAGATGGTGGGCTGAGCGCAGCGAGACTGATGTGCGAAGAACCGGCAGTCTCCTCATGGGTTAGAATAGACGCGACAGGTTGGGCACTGCCGACACATTCGCCACGGTGCAAAGCACTAGAGTAGGGAAAGGGGTTACAGACCCACAGTACGGAAAGGCCAGCAGAAATAGTCAATACGGCGTAAGGCAGAGGGAGGCACTTGCGCCGGAGAAAAGTATGGGCAGGCGTGAAAAGAAATGTCATCACGGGAAGGGGCACAAGAGAGGCGCACAAGGACGGAAGAGCATGGAAGCAGGTCCATGTCTTCGGTGACGAGGGCTTTAATAAATGGCGGTGAAGGAACAGCGTCCGACAGGGATTGGGGCAGAGCAGAGAACCCGACTTCAGTGCGAGAGCAATTGATGACAGCGTCATGACAAGACAGGGAATCCCAACCCAAAATAACAGAGTAGAACAAAACGGCAGTACGACGAACTCGATCATATAGAGGACATCCTGAATTAAAACTCGAGCGGTGCAAGCTGCCGACGGCTTGATGTGCTGAGCGCTGGCCGTGCGCAGCCAGATACCGGCAATTGGCGTCTTAACTTTCTTCAAGCGGCGACAAAGGTTTGCGTCTATTACTGAAATTGCGGCGCCAGTGTCTACAAGGGCCATGACAGAAATTCCCTCGACCGAAACGTCAATAAGGTTCGCAGGTGACAGCTGAGGTCTTTTGTAGTTCGACGAGGACGCAGTTCTTGCCTCAGGAACTCCGACATCTAGCTTTCCTCTTGAGAATTACTTGCGCGGCGACGCAGCGGAGAAATGGAGCGTCGTCGCGGGGAAGGGGTACGGCGGTCGGTAAACGCTGAACGGTCGAGGGAGAAAGGACGAGTGGACGCACGGGGCTGAGTAGACGCGGAGTACTGACGCGCTGGAGGCCAGTACCCGACCGGCGGTGCCGAAACTGGGAGTCCGCGACGGCAATGGCGGGCTACGTGGCCAGGCAATCCGCAAGTGTAGCAAATAGGCCGGTTATCCGTCGTGCGCCAATGATCTCGGTCTCGTGGAGATGGTTGCAGATAAGGTGCCGGCGCTTGTACGGGCACTGACATTATAGGGTACGTAGGCGGCCGAGGTTGTGCGACGACTTCAGTGTAAGTCATTGGACTGGCGACAGGTTGTGGAGCGACGTTGGCATAATTCAGAGGGGTGGCGACTGGTCTTGGGGCGGCGTCAGCGTACGCCAGCGGAGCTGCGACAGGTGATAGTGAATGCGCTGACGGAAGCACCTCAGCAACCTGCTCTCGAATTGCATGTTGGAGAGCCGGGGCGAAACATTGTGGCAACCCTTGAGGGCTAGGCAAAAGCGAAAGCTAACGGGCCACCTCGTCACGTACAAAGTCCTTGATTTGGTACAGCATAGTGTAGCTGTCAGCTGCGGGTGGCAGTCGAGAAAGTGACTCTGGCTGAGCCGAGTGCTGACGAGTCAGGACCCTCTGCTTACGCAGCTCCTCGAAGCTCTGGCACAGCGTGATGACTTCCGAAACGGTGCGCAAGTCCTGAGCGAGCAGGATTTGAAAGGCGTCATCATCAATGCCTTTCAAGATCTGCTTGATCTTGTCAGCTTCCGGCATGCTGACGTTCACTCGGTTGCAGAGGGCGATTACATCTTCTATATAGCTAGTGAAGCTTTCGCCGACCTGCTGGGACCGTTCACGCAAGTGTTGTTCGGCGCGAAGGTGTCTGACAGCTGGGCGACCAAACACTTCGGAGAACTTCGTCTTGAAGGCCGACCAAGTCGCAACGTCACCTTCATGGTTGCAATACCAGAAGTTTGCGACGCCGGTAAGATAAAAAATTACATTATTGAGCTTTTTCTCGTCATCCCATTTGTTATACAGGCTCACCCGCTCGTAGGATGCGAGCCAGTCTTCCACATCATGGTCATCTATGCCGCTGAAGATAGCCGGGTCGCTTTGGCGAAGGGAGCCGGCACAATATGAGAGTCGGTGGGCCTGCTTGCACGGCTTGGTGTTGGATGTCCACAGGCATCACAGGTGTCGGAAGAGTGCGGCTACGGAGCTCCAGAGCCGATATCGTTACCCAGCACCTCCACAAAATTTAGGATGGGGGTTTGTTAAAGGCACTGGGACCTCAGGAGCAGGGCGGCAACAGTCCGTGGTCGGCGAAGGCGAGAACACAGCACGCGCAGCGATGGCGATGCCATCGCTAAGCAGAGCGGTCGTCTTCACAATATATTGATTTTTATACTGAAATTTTCCAATATACGAAAAAATTGTTGTTCATCAACTTATCTCTGTTAAAAAACGTGTTTGCCCAGAATTTCTGAGTATGGTTATCTGGCAGCAAGGGCAGTCTAGAGGAAGGCAAAATATTCTGAACGACACCTGCGCGTGGTTGAATTGTCAAGGTCATTTGCTCTTATTAAAACCTGAAACGTAAATAGTTGAGCGCTCTTATCTGGACAGCTGTCGCAGGTGCCTGAATATAAATATCAGGACACAGCTGAGAGCGAATTGCAATACACAGACACCCGTGCCTTCATTCCAGTTCGTGTCGCAGGCCGACGCATTTGCTCATTTGTCGCATAGATGCATCGCACAGTGCCTGGAGAGGAGACAATGGAGGCTTCCAGCAGCACTTCACAGGCAACAATCTCTAATCCTAACAAGCGACTACTTTTAAGGAGGACCTTTTTGGTCTGTGCAACTTAGAATCTCGCCCGCAATTGAGTAGTCGCCCCACGGCTGCAATGGCTTCATTAAATGCTCCGAAATTAGCGACTCTGGCGGCTTCTGGGCCGTGCCGGTTCACACGAAAATGAGTGATTGCCAATATGCACCGATGGTCTAATCCAACTTCCGGAATTTGAACTCTGGGATGAAAAAATGCTGCTGTTTTATCTTTCAGTTACCTGTCCATTCCTTTTTTTTTTGCGGTAAAAACCTTCCAATCTCCAAGCGAAATTTATCGCTAAAGTTCGCTTTCAGCTTTAATTCACAACAGCCGAGAGCGGCGGCATTCGGCTCGACGACCTTCGAGCTCTCTTGTTGCCACGCCGCAGCCGGCTCATTCACGACTTTCCGGGCGCAAGTCAGCCAAATCAAAAGCTTCTATAAAATCCACGTTCGCTGTCTTCCTTCTCTCTGGACTGCAGTCACCACTACTTGACAATAAGAAAAAAATAGCGTTCATAGAGGGTTTCCCGCTTAATAATCCCTTTGTACAGAGTTTCTGGGTATGAAGTTGCCCAAATCCACTCGAGAACAGTAAAAGATGGGACCTATGTAACATAACATTGTTGCTGCTGCCTGGCCTGTAAAAATTCCGCCTTGTTTTAGCACCGTGCCCTCCATCTTGGAGACAGCTTTTGAACCTAAGCACGATTCAAACAGGAGGGGTAATTTGTGCTGGGCGCTGACGAAAAGAAGTTCAGAATTTCCCCATTTTTTTATACCGCAATGCAGTGACCGATAGATACAAAATTTTTGGGTGTAACAGTAGTAAAAAAAATTGGCTGCGGCTTAGCTAAGGTTAAGCCTGGATAAGCGAAAAGCTCTCGCTGCTTTTCAGCCAACTCCCAAGCTACCACTTCTGGATCGATATTTCTGCGCCGTCGGACTGTTGCTTCTTCTTTTTCTTCCATGGTGAGTGTCTGCGCCTGTTCTATGGGCAAGGGCGCCTTTTATACCTCTCCTTTGAAATGCGCACTGCGCACGGCTGCGGCGAAAGGCCAGACGCTGAACAGAGGGTCTTTCTCATTGACTAAAAATGTCCTACATGAGGCACACGCCCTACCCACGGTTTCACTCAACTGAACAGATGCTAAGCTAATGCCTGCCGCATGCCATCACTTACCGGCTAAAGATCCCGCAAATGCCATAGTCTTTCACAAACGTCACACACGTAGCCGAACGGATTCTTCACAAATTCTCCCGTGAAGACCTTGGTCGCACTATCACTTCTGCCTGTTTCTGCGCCGTCCGACTGTTGCTTCTTCTCCTTCCATGGCCAGTGTCTGCGCCGTGCGTGACGTCACTCGGTTTCGCGCATGCCCAGAAGTGTCAAATCTGTAGTGTGGTTTACGCAAAGCACGGCGGTGACTAGCCTAGTGAAGCTTTTAGGTTCAAAAAAGCATGGACCAGTGTAAAAAGGGAAGTTCTGTTTAGAGGGAAATTCTTGCACCCCTCCACGAGCACCAGCCACCCCCCTGTGATGCGCGGGATGATGGCTAGCAACAAAAGACTGCAGCTTCAGCGTCAAAGGCGGGAGGAACCAAAATGCCCAGGGGTAAAATAATTCCTGGAGAAACCATTTATGAAGACACCTCAGTTGTGGGATAGAGAAAAACTTACGCTTCATACGTTCTAGAGCAACTAATGGGAAGAAAATGACCTGGAAGGTCGTTGTTAAGCAAGAGAAAGTCAACCGATGGGCGGTTAGACTTCTTGCCGGTGCAAGGGAAGCACACATACTGTATAGTGACGCTTATAGAAGGAAGCCTCATTCGCACCACTAGGATACTGAGGGCAATCGTTTTTCAAGGAAAGCACGCACTTGAAAGTGGCACATACTCGATAGAAATCCCAAGTTTGGGAAGTTTCGTGGGTTCGAGCGCTCGCGGAAGACGTGAACTCTACTCTTTCGAAAGCAGTGGCCATGATCCACCGAGCGAAAACAGCTATTCGAAAGTGGAACGAATGATAAAGATCACACGTGAGCCGAAATCTCCAAAGTGGTCTGAGCGTCGCCCCCGTTATATACGTTAAATGGAGCCACAGCGTCCCCAAAGCCGAGCAACATTTTCACCTATCCGCTTCGGAGTCATTTTTATCCTTAAGTATCGTTTGAAAATGAAGACATTAAGAGAACAAAGAATTAAGTGAAACAAAGAATCAAGCAGTTAAGCAAACAATAAAAAATTTCTTCAATTGAATAAGTTATTCATTCAATCCTTTTCTCAGTGGCGGAGCATGCTAACGATTCAGCCACCCCGCCAGTTAGACGTGCACCCCGAAATCTAAATGCAATGCTATGCAGTGCTGGCAGAAATGTCCTCTAGCGGCTTCAATTTTGAGCCCTGTACACACCCCGTCCAATACGAACCGCATAACAGTAGAAGTATAGTGTTCTGCAGCAAAGCAATACATTATAAGTTAGACACACGTGGGGATAAACAGAGTTGCGAGAAAAATTATTGCAACATATCGCATTATCCAAAATAGATGTGAGCTTAAAATGCATCGCAGGGTAGGCGTAGCACATTGCAGAGCGGTTTGAACGCGAACAGGCTGGCTACCAAACGGGAGCTATTTCCACCACTCGTTCCACGCACCGAGCAGGAGTAGTGCCTACACAGGTGTCCTGCTGTATCAGGACACCTTAATACACAAATACATAACGATGTACATACGGCAGGAGCTAATAATCTCCTCTATGCACTCTTATTTTAGACACGCGTTGCGTCCCTTCGTTCTTTTGGCCCTCCTTAGGGCAAACTAGCCTTGCCGGCTAAAACCGGTTCTCACCCTCCAGTCGTCGCAAGAATTGTCCCAGAGTCGTAACTTCCAATTATTTGGATAGATAATCGCAGCCAGCAACCCGGATACTATTCGGAGGGAAGGTTTGCACACTTCGTCCTGTGGTTCGGCTTCATTTTCGGCTTGATGTACGCCGTGGTTCCTGAACAGTGTTCGCATGCTTCTCCCGACATTAAGCATTAAACGTACTCTATATTTATTAGGCAGACACAACCTAATCTTCAAGGGCTATGATTTTTGCAAGGGGTCAAGAAAATGTTTTGCCGATACTACGTGGCTTACATGTAGAAATACAACATCGAAACGAAAAGGCAATGAGAACTTCGTACTCAAACCATACTATGGCAATTAGCCTTTTGTGCTGCCTGTCCGCTAAGCATGTTTCTCGTAGCTCCTTTTCTAAGAAGCTCAACCGTTACACCGACCAATGTTAATTCTCGTAGCTTTAAAGAACCACACCCGTTGCAGGCTTGTAAAGAGGACAACTCACGGTAGTAAGCTTGGCTTGTCGGTACACGTCAGCGCCAAGGACATTCCAGCTGTAAATTTGTAAAGCCAACAAAACAACAAGGGCTCTCATGGACAAGCCTACGTCGTGAAACTGCAGTCGCATGTTTGTGCAGTATATGGGATGGCTGCAGCGAGCATGCACTTATGAAGGTGTATAAGCTGATTCTTTTATAGCGAAAGTTTTGTTGTTTTTGGTAATATTTTGCGTCTGAGCTTGTTGCGCGATTTTTTTCATGTCAGCCTGGTTTAGGTTCAGCAAGTTAAAAACAGGCCACAGGCTCATTTTAAACCGCACCTCCTTTACTAAAACTGATTCATTCGCCGCTGATGAGTAATAACATGAATAAAAAACGTTGGTGGTGAGCGCTCTCGTGTTCAGCTGTGCTCGGCGAGCGCAGGTGATGTCAAAACGTCTGTTTCACAGAACAAAGGGGTCACTGCCAGGAAGAAAAATATAAACAGCTAGATAAACCTGTTTTCTAGCGTGGATGTCGGTCATAAAGGATCGTGTTCAGTTAGAGAGCTGTCTAAAGAAGGTAATTGGATTATGAAAGGATCGGTTATCCCTTATACGTTTTTTTACAAGCGTGCTCACACACTTATGAGACTGCATAATACCGCAGTTTGCCTGGATGAAGCAATAACTACCGTGTGATAGGTTGCGGACTATTTTATTTCGCAACAAGGCATAGAAACGTGTCTAATACGACTGCAGTTTTAGGCAAAGGAACAAAAAAAGGAATCCTGTTCCCTATACTTTCTTGAAGTGCGTTTCGGGACAACTTTTTTTGAAAATGCAAAGAAAGGTAAAAAGAAGAAACAAGTCGTATCTAGTGAGGCAGCTGAATATGCATGGTGTTACGCCTAAGAAGTTCGGCCATTTTAAAAATAGGCCTTTTCAGTAAGAAGTGCGCTTTTTTTTTTGGCACAGTAGTGTCAATGGTGTAGCGTGTCGGAATAAACCAAGGTCTTGCTAATCGGCTATTTAAATGTGTAGTAATTAGATTTGAACTATTACTCTCATTATTCTTACCTATGTGATGCATGTAGGCCATTGTAAGTAATGCCTGTATCGGTTTTTAAATTTTCGAAAACGTGGTTACCATGAGTGCTGTCGCGTAACCAAATCTTGATTTTTACAGATTTTCAGGTACTGGAGGGTTTGCTTTGCCTGCAAGCTTCTGGGAAGCCTATGTGTCTTGGCGCCAGGTGACCAAAATTTGGTTTGGTTTGGTTTGGTTTATGGGGTTTAACGTCCCAAAGCGACTAAGGCTATGAGAGACGCCATAGTGGAGGGCTCCGGAAATTTCGACCACCTGGGGTTCTTTAACGTGCACTGACATCGCACAGTACACGGGCCTCTAGAATTTCTGTTTGGCTACCTAGCCAAGGGTAACTACGTCTTCGAAACTCCAGAAAATATGTGAACATAACTTACGGTGGGCGTCACGCCTCTAATAAGGAGAAAGAAACAGCAATGACTAAAACTTATAAGTTCAGCAGTATTTAACCGTGCTGATAGCTAGCACGTTTTAACTCTAATCGAATGCGCTACATCGCTGACAAGCCTATTCCCAAAAAAGCCGTCTTCTAACTCGAAAAGGCTGTTTTCAAAAATTGCAGAACCTCTATACTCCGTTTCATACATCATGTGCAATTCTGTGAAGGCTACGGAAGTAGTCCGCAAGAAAAAAATAAAGAGAGGTGTATCGCTCCGCGCTGTTCTGTTGCCGTGTGGTCTAACGCGTCGCTCCGGAGAGTCGAGAGGCAATGGGAGTGCGTGGGTTCAAATCCCGCATGGTGAATCTTTTTTTTTCGCACATTTTTTTTTAAATCGCAACTTGAATTTTGCGTGACTTGAATGAGAAAACTCGTTTTGTTCAGAGTCGCGTGAATATTATGCCGGGTTCTGAAATGAACTGCACGCATCTGTTCATTTGATGCATACCCTGTTAATGTGAGAAATATAGTTCAAAAGAATCTTCTGGCGGGCTAGATGGTAAGAATCATTCATAATTAAAACTGCGCGAACAAAACAAGGACACGAGCAAGAAACCAGACAACACACACAAGCGCAGACTTGCAACTTTTATTCGAAAAGATTGCCGCGCTCTTTTATACCCTCTGTGGATACAATCAACACACCCTCAAACCCATCCGTGACATTTAAAACACGTGCGCTTATCTCCTATGATTGTTCGAAACAATCCACGTTAATGACCAGGCGCCTAGCGGCACACAAGTGACTCATAACCACGCGCAAACTTTACCTCCAAAAAGACAAGGTCATGAGCCACGTGCCTTGTCAACGACATGTCTAACACGCCAAGAATCACAGAAAAGCAATTAAAAGAAGACAATCTCATCCTACATGAACAAAAGCCATCTGAAACATGAAAGAAGTGAAAATTGACAACAAACACATAGAAGTTATAAGGGTGACATGAAACAAGTGTAAAGTGAGAACCTAACTAAACAAAGCTACAGTACTAAGAGGAAGGCGAACAACTAACCATGACGGTATGCCTTCCTCCCTTCTAGAAACTCGATTTCTTTGTCAGACAGGTGAATTGACGGTGTGCTCACACATCGATCTGCGCTCTTGGCAATAAGAAAGGCCTCAATAATTTCCCTTTCTGTCTTCCCTCCCGCTTTCGCGAGGAATTCAGCATCTTCTAAAAACGCTCCGCAGTCGCGTTTTTCACACTTCGCGCAGTGAATGGTCATATTGCTTCCTGATTTCCTTGACAAATTGCGCTCATGCTCACTCGCCCTTTCGTTAAAGCAACGCCCTGTTTGGCCGATGTACGTCTGGCCACACGATAAGGGAACCTGATAAACGACTCCAGAGGCGCATTGAGTGTACATGGTGCTGTGGCTTACTCTGCACTCTTGTCGCCTACCATCACTATTCATCATGGCGCACACCCTAGATAACTTAACCGGTGCCGAAAACACAAGCCGGACACCATACCTGCCTGCAATTTTCTTTAGATTATGCGCCACGCGATGAATGTATGGTATAACGCATACTGGTTTATGTTCCTCTTCTCTGCGTCTATGGTTCCCTTGTTTAATCCTTTGTAGCAGGTCTTCGCAAACACTAGAAACTAATCGCCGCGGATAACCTGCGGCATACAGTCTGTCTATCTGCATATTAAGGCTCGATTCCTGATTATGCAAGCATGACTTTTAAAGCGCAGAACGGCAGGCTAGATGAACAATTGCCCTCTTCACTAACTTTGAATGAGCACTGTCATAGGGAAGGAACTGCTTTTTCATTCGCGGATTGTAGGACCCACAGATATGTGAGCTTGTGAAGTGCAAGCTAACATCTAGAAACTGAATCCGACTGTCCTTAGGGAATTCACAAGTGAAGTTAAGTCCTGTTCCTTCTGCTTTAAAAACATTGAGGACGTTGCTAACAGTTTCAGAGAGGCCAGACGTGGAAGGGAGGTTAAGGACTACTAGGAAATCATCGACATATCTAAACACGCGCACAACATGAAGGTCACCAAGGCGATGTTCCATGCGTCGGTCAAAGCAAGAAAGGAATATACTACACAACTTAATATACTTAATTTGCAGATAGACAGACTGTATGCCGCAGGTTATCCGCGGCGATTAGTTTCTAGTGTTTGCGAAGACCTGCTACAAAGGATTAAACAAGGGAACCATAGACGCAGAGAAGAGGAACATAAACCAGTATGCGTTATACCATACATTCATCGCGTGGCGCATAATCTAAAGAAAATTGCAGGCAGGTATGGTGTCCGGCTTGTGTTTTCGGCACCGGTTAAGTTGTCTAGGGTGTGCGCCATGATGAATAGTGGTGGTAGGCGACAAGAGTGCAGAGTAAGCCACAGCACCATGTACACTCAATGCGCCTCTGGAGTCGTTTATCAGGTTCCCTTATCGTGTGGCCAGACGTACATCGGCGAAACAGGGCGTTGCTTTAATGAAAGGGCGAGTGAGCATGAGCGCAATTTGTCAAGGAAATCAGGAAGCAATATGGCCATTCACTGCGCGAAGTGTGAAAAACGCGACAGCGGAGCGTTTTTAGAAGATGCTGAATTCCTCGCGAAAGCGAGAGGGAAGACAGAAAGGGAAATTATTGAGGCCTTTCTTATTGCCAAGAGCGCAGATCGATGTGTGAGCACGCCGTCAATTCACCTGTCTGATAAAGAAATCGAGTTTCTAGAAGGGAGGAATGCATACCGTCATGGTTAGTTGTTCCCCTTCCTGTTAGTACTGTAGGGTTCATGCGTCACCCTTTTAGCTTTCTTTAGTTAGGTTCTCACTTTACACTTGTTTCATGTCACCCTTTTAGCTTCTATGGGTTTGTTGTCAATTTTCACTTGTTTCATGTTTCAGATGGCTTTTGTTCATGTAGGATGAGATTGTCTTCTTTTCATTGCTTTTCTGTGATTCTTGGCGTGTTAGACATGTCGTTGACAAGGCATGTGGCTCATGACCTTGTCTTTTTGGATGTAAAGTTTGCGCGTGGTTATGAGTCACTTTTGTGCCGCTAGGCGCCTGGTCATTAACGTGGATTGTTTCGAACAATCATAGGAGATAAGCGCACGTGTTTTAAATGTCACGGATGGGTTTGAGGGTGTGTTGATTGTATCCGCAGAGGGTATAAAAGACCGCGGCAATCTTTTCGAATAAAAGTTGGAAGTCTGCGCTTGTGTGTGTTGCCTGGTTTCTTGCTCGTGTCCTTGTTTTGTTCGCGCAGTTTTAATTATGAAAGAATTAATGTGAGCTGTCCGAAATTCGTTGTCAGTGAGCCCGCACCAGCTTTTGGTCAGCAGTGGCGGTTTCTTTCCCGATTCTGCACCATTGTGACTATACTTTTTAGATGCAAGCGAGAGACTTGTGCGAAAGATGACGTTCATTCGTCGGGTTTAATTATTTAGCACAGTGGTGAGTGGTTCGCAGTGGCCCGATTACCAAGTGGCCGTCCGCAACTTTCGATTTCGCCGTTGCCGAGGAGCCCTTTTTTGTAGGCCTCTGTTAAGGTACCTGGCATGTTAAGAATTGTTCTGTGCAACCGATTAGCGGCTGATCCAGTCTTCGCCAAAAGAGCCTGGGACCGACTTTGTCACTGTGCTGCTGAGTAGCCCAAAGGACTTTGCGAGAGTAATTATTTTTTACTGATTGCGAAGTTCAGAAGCAAGATGTCTGTTAATGTAGAATGCTGGTTTATCATGCAGGAGCGCAGAAAACGTATTGTAGACTTCTTAATCGCCTATTTTCTGACTGTATATGTGTCACATTCTTGTGCATATCTGCAATTCTTTTGTTTTTGTGCGTTTTCCTTTGTTATTGAAGAGAGCTCTATAACTTGGCTGTTACATGCGGCAAAAGAGCAGCATATTTACACTGATGGGTCAAATTATTCTTACACACACCACCTCCATATGGCCTGTTTTCCCGTGTTAAGTGTAAAATTTAGAACATAGTGTTGATTCACACAGAGACAGAAAACAGTACTGCCTCAAGGGTTACAGATTTGTTGTCGTGCACAAATGTATATGAAGGCAATACAGAGGCAAGTCAGCTTGTCTCGATTTCCCTGCTCTCCTAGAAGAGAAGAAGCTGATCAGGCAGGATTTTCATGCAGCCAGGTAAAAAGAGTTCCAAGCTGTGGGAGCGTCAAGTAAGAATGGAGAAAAAGTTGCACAACGCTAGGAAAAAATATTTCGATAGAGCAAACAATAAATGAGACAGGACAATAAAGAATGCTGACCCAACAGTCTTTGCGAGAAATGGTTTATTCTGGAAACAGCCAGTGGCATGGATCACAGTGCATACAAATTAAAGGACACGTGCAGTGGATGTACACCAACACACACTCAGTCAAGTGCTCCAAAATTGGAAAAAAAATGTGCAGCCAAAGAACAACACTATTTGATAAAACAAAAATCTGACCAATGTACTAACAAAGACATGACTCGAAACAAACAAATTTTCAATCAACTGAGCAAGAGCCAGCTTGAAATCATTCACACCTCCCAAAAATTAAGGACAAAACATAGGAACTGGCTACCTCAACACTGGCACTGCATAACATGTCAAAACGACCAGAGATTGACAGTAATGCAAGACAACACCTGACCAAGAATCCCTTTTCAGGACATGAAGATCAGACACCTATACATACCAATCCAAACCCTCACACACAAAATGAGGCCTATTAATAGGGGTTTGTGAATGTTCGAACTTTTTGGACAGCACATTCAATAAATTTCTGTTCAGTTAGCCGAACGAATCAAAGAGTACATGTTCAAAATTATTTTAGATGAATCTGATTTGCTCTCAAATTTTCAGATACTTTTTGAATAATTGACACAACGCTTGATTAAGCTCCACCGTATTTTTCTGCAATGAATCTTCCAAAAACTGCACACATTGACGACGTGTACCAGTATTCATATTCTAATTGGAAAAAGTACTATTTCCACTCCCTTATAAATTATACTTCTATACAGACGCTATTAACACGACCACCTCACCACCTACACTACAAGTTACTGCCGGATACAATTTGATGCAATGAATTGCAATGATGCAATGATTTGATCGAAATGGTACAATGTTTGGTGGAAATGTTACAATTTCCTCGGAAGACTGATCAATACACACACTAACATATTTCACATTTCCACCCACACACGCACAAAGGTGATCACAGCATGTCAATGAGTCCTCTCTCTTTCCTCGGTAGCATGTGTATTACACATCAATTCGAAGTCAGCCAAGTTCCTCGATGCCCCTTAAATCTTCATCACTGAAACCAGTGCTCGAGTCATCAGAGGAGGAGTTGCACGAGTCAGGAATGCTGAAGACAACCAGTTCAATTACAGCGTTAGCAATCATATCGCGTTGCCATGCTTCAGCCTCAACTTGCTCCACATGAACGAAACAGTTTTGAAAGTTTTCATGGCTTACAGACGCCAGTGCTTCCGGTAGGAGCTTTTCCACTTCTGCCAAAGTGAAACATTTGTTGCGACCCGCGATGTATCCCTTAACCTGGCTCCAAACAAGTTCTATGGGATTGAACTCGCAGTGGTATGGTGGTAAACGAAGAACCTTGTGGCCATGGGTAGCCGCCAGGGTGCCGATGCGGTACACAACACTGGGTGTGTTTACCTTTTGAGAAAGCTCCAGCAGTTCTGCCCTCACCATGTCCTGTGACCAAGGAAGGAACACCTTTCTTTGTGAGCCAAAGCTGAATGTCAGCTTTGCGCGTAGACTTGGTAGATGCTTTTTCAAGAGCCACGCTATGATATGGGGCATTGCCCATGAGGACAATGCTAGTGGCCGGGATGTGTGGCAAAAACTTGTCAGGGAACCACTTCTCCAAGTAGTTGCCATCCATCTCAGAGTGGCAGTCAGCGTGGTTTCCCATTCTTGCTCGGATGAAATCAGCAGCGTTTTCCACGAATCCTGCTGCACTGCTCCCAGCACGTACAAGGCTGCCCCTCTGCCCGAAGGCGCAGCCAATCCCGTTGTTAAACCTTTCAGGAAGGCATCCTGAGATGACTTCGCAGTCTTGTCCTGCCATACGTATTCTTTTGTGTGCCCTGTGTTGACCAGGGTCTCATCTAGGTACATGATGCACCTGTAAATGCAAAACTGCACGAATTAATGCTTGTAAGTAAACAAACACACTGCAGCATATAAGTAGGCAATGCACTGCAACAAGCACACTACTGACCACTGTCTGACAAAAAGCCGCTCAAAGGCACTCGAGAAAAAGAATTATCTCGGCTTAATTGCTCCCTTGTTCAGGCTTATATTTCACGCCCAGGCGGCATTTGGTAGCCACTTTATATTCACTGTATGTTTGCATGGGGCACTTGACTAATTCGGCAACGTTTGAAATTTCTTCACTAGATTGAACACACAGTGTTCTTTCTTCTTGGTCCCGTCTAATGCGCTGCTTCTACTCAAATGATGTACCAACTAGCCCGGCTTATTCCTCTCTTGGATTTATCTTCACTCGCGTCGACTGCGAACAAAAATTGCCAACGTTCGCAGCAGTAGCGCCAGTAACTCGCACCACCGGAGCAACGGGCAGTGTACAGTGGGTGTCCATTCGTTCCTACGGTGACGACGATATGGCACTACCCATTAGAGTGCTACATTTTTGGCTGTTTTGCTTTTTTTGCTTGCCGCACCAATTGGGATTTAGCGATTAAATCTGGCCCATACAGACACGTACCCCACCCAAACGTAGCGTAAAACTGGTCGTGAAACGTCACCTCTACGCAAAAGGTCGGCAACAGCAATGTGGTTAAGACGATTTCTTCTAAATGTGTTATTCTGAAGCAACACTCACTGTTACGACTACGAGGTTGCAACGCTAAGTTCAAGCTCTATGTGAAGCCAGTCTAAACGTGCTGCGTAAGAAAATAAGCATGGAACGACCCGTACCTGCCCTGTCCTCGGAATTCCTTGATGGCCCGCAGGTATGTACCTGGGACGCCAGGCAGTGATGTCACTTCACTCGATCAGCGCAAGGTTCCGTTTACTTTTTTTCAAATGTGAATACGATGTCCTTCATCAACCTCCACAATGTGGTTTTCTTGAAGTTCGGGAGGTCGTCGTCCTCATTGACAGCCTTTAGCACACTGCGCAGTGTTGGGACTTCCCTCTTCGCGTACATGCTGTGCACTTTCAGACGGATGGCGTGGACTGTGAAGCTGTCATTCTTGACTGTTCGCTAGCTTGAAATGTTCACGTCGCGAGGTCTTTTCTTCGGAGACGCCACAGGCCCGCACAGACGCTCCGCCTTGATTTTGGCAACGGTACGGGGAGATATGCCGGTGTCCTCGCTCACAGCGCTCAGTACTTCCGGAACAGACTTCACCGGAAAACGGATCCTGTTACGGCAGAATACATTCGAAATTACTTGCTTGGCGTGTCTTGAGAGCTTGAATGCACGAACCTTCAGAAAAATGCGTACAGGACAGCTGACCGTGGCCGCTGAGCTGGACGCCATTTTGTCAAAAGAAAAAGGGAGCCGGACGGAAAGAGCAAACACGGCGACCAACGGGGCAGCGACAACGTGAAATGGAAAAAACTACAAACGCAAAATACAAAATCACAGATCTGGATCGATTCACTCGCAACAACAGCGTTTTTTTGTCACGCTAATGACAAATGTATTAATTATCCACGAAGCCTGCCGGCAAAGCATTTGTTATTTTTCGCTAACCACAAGCAACGCACAATTTTCTGTCACGGATGCAGGCTGCGCAAAAAAGAGCGCTAGCTTTGGCAGCGTCGCACCTGATGTATGAAACGAAGTATAAGGTGAAACACCCGGTAGTGTGCGGTGGCCGCTAATGCCTTCCGTTTTTAAAAAAACTTACTGTGGCAATACTCCTCATTTAGTTCACATTTCTAACGGCGTAATTTCAATGCAGTAAGGTAACCGAAATGGTGGTTTATTTGTATTCACCAGAATTTTAAGGCTGGCATCCATCGTGGGTTTTCGAGACACCCGTGGCCGGAAAAGGAGACTCCAGAGCGAGCACTAAGGAAGGAAATGCTTTCCCCTAACGATGCAAATATCAAACACGTCACGCAAGACCACTCTGCGCTGTCACCAAAAATATCGGCAAGCATTACCAGCAACAGGTTCCTAACAGGTTACGCTTTTACAGTTACACGTTAGGTATCTCAATATGTCGAATTCGTCGTGCAATGTCTTCTAAATGTGCAAGCAAGCGTTATTTTACTTTGCAGTGTTTTGTTGTGGAGCCTTTTCTCTTGTTAATACAAAGGATTAAAGGGAATGTCGTCTGGAATCAGGAAAATTGAAGTTCTATGTGGAGCTCTCATTCCGCACTTTTTCTTAACCAGCACTTCTGCATAAGCCAGCTCGGCACCAGTCGCGGCACTCGAGCAAGCAGCATGTGCACATGCGTGCCTTCTTTTTGGAGACGTAGCTATTAAGTCAATGGTGCCCGGCCTGCGTGTAGTAGTCGAGACTGTCAACAATAAGCCTTCGCACGACATAAGTAGTTAATGAAAAATAATGCATGAGGCGTTGTCTCACTTTTCGGTTGATATCCGAAACGCGGGGTGGAGGAAGGGTTAAAGGAAAGAGCGAAAGAAGGAGGTCAGATTGAGGCGCCGAGATGCCTTAATATTGCCTTAATTTTGACTACCTGGTGTTATTGAAAGAGATACAGAGGCGAAATTTGGAACCTAAACTATTCATAAGATATGATTCAGGGGCGCAGGAAGATGACGTCTAGAAAATTTCAGTCGACGGTGTTGTGTGGAACCTTATTTGATACGATTTGGAATCTTTTCGAGGGAGCGGTTCGGCATTTCCACCCGCATCGATTGATGTGATGGTGCACCTTCCCATAATATGACTGCCCACATGAACTACCAGTGCTTGCCACCGACGCCATCCGCGTTATAAGAGTCCAAGCTGGCCGGTTGACATGGACGTTAGTACACTTCAGCGCTGGTGCCGACCTAGACCGAAACTGCTCGAATCAAATCATTTATAACTCTTCAATCTCCGAATAGCTGTTTAGGGGTCGTTTATAAAAATTACTTCGCCCGCAGCCCTCTTTAAAAGCACAGATAAGGGACGACTTAGCCTAGCTAGTCAAACTGAGAATAAGGTGTGCAGGCTCGTCGGTTTAGGTTCAAGGCTCGGTTTTAAACGTCAAGCAGGCTTCAGACAAAGATGGTCGTAATCGCACTTCAGCTTCGCCTCAAGTGGCTTATGGTAGGGAGGGCAAGGGTGCATGCTGAATTAGCCATTCTCTACTTCACATTCATAGATCGCTAGGAGTCCTCATACCCAGTGCAGTGGCGCAGCAGTTAAGCGACGCGTCACTGCCCTGCGATGACATGTGCTGCCACAGATGAGGCTTGGGAGACCCAGCCAACCTTTCGCGACCAATCAGTTATTGAACTGACACCTGCCACAACGGGCAGTTTGCTAACAATCCGGTGGACAGGCTGTATTGTCCTCACAAGGTCACATGAACTAGGTGGCCCACCTGCCACCTATGGAGGCCACCTAAGGCAGGCCGCCCACAACACGGTGGGCACACGAAGGGACCTCACGGACAACGGCTAAGTGGCAATGGCAACACACTAAAACAAACGGAGAAGGGAAAACCTCGCGTCTGTATCCTTTCAACTTGCCTTGAAACCGTACAGCACACTGGCCTCTCTGCGTTTAGCATCTATTCAGACGTGGCTGCCGTATCCTGGGTTAAACCTCTGCTCAAGCTTCCAAGAAGGAAAATGAAATATTTGAAAACTTGCTGAAGTGGATCAAAACTGAACTTGCTAGTTAGCTTACCAAACAAGGTAGTCGCTATCATGCAGTCCATGTAAACACTGTCCGATCATTTTGATGAAATTGAAAGGCTCGAGAACCACGAAAAGGATATAAACAATGCCAAATGCAACGTGGGAAAAATAGAAAAAATACGCTTCACCAAAGGCGTTCAGTGAGGCTCACGCCGACAGAGACGCACTTGAGTGGCAAAGCAGCCGTCTGAACATGAAAATTCACGGATTACCTGAGGTTGACGGTGAAAACCTGCATGAAAAGGTGCATGAAATCGCACAGAAGCTTGAACTTGAACCCATATTTGAGGATGGTGTTCTGGCCGTTCATAGGCCTTCGGGAAAGCAAGAAAACAGGCGTGGAATAATTGTCCGCCTTGCGCGGATTGCCAAAACGCGGGACTTAAAGGGACAGTGAGGAGAGCTCAATTAATATTTTATTAAAAGCAAATCAAATAGTTTGGCATTTCATGGCTTTGTTGCCACTTGGCCGGCAGCGAAAGATGCATTTATTTCTAAGAAATTTGTATTCGAAGTTGAAAAAGTTTTTCCCGCCGCTCTGATTCAAACTTGGGATTCTCTTATGACGACATAGAACTAAGTGACGTGAAACATGACGTGCACATGGCGAAACGCAGACTCCGTGCTTTCTGGCGGTCAGCAGTGCGGCGTAGCAGCAGCCGAAAAGGTAGCTACCGCCGGCCACACGTTGAAGGCATCTATCGGCTATTGCGGCCGTCGCTACCGTCGCTTCGTTTACGTTTGCACCGGCGTTTTGCCAGCGTTGCGAAGGATCCCGTTCTCGAAGTCGTCAACGAAGTTCTCGCAAATAGACACCTTTAGCGTACCGTGTACTATCGCGCTCAATATGAGTTGCAACGCGCGGTCATCGACCGGGGCTCGTTCCTTGGTGTGCCTCCTCCAAACAGTCGCTCGGAATTCTGGGAGAAACTACTGTTCCAGCAAACAACAGCACCCCTGCTCAGAAAAAAGTTTCTCCCAGAATTCCGAGCGACTGTTTGGAGGAGGCACACCACGGAACGAGTCCCGGTCGATGACCGCGCGTTGCAACTCATATTGAGCGCGATAGTACGTGGTTACCGTTAGCGGAATACCGGGAGCCCGCCTACCGCCGGTCGGTGAGTAGGCGCTGATTGGTTCCCATGCGGCAGGCGCCCGCTTAGCTGCCGGGTACGTGGCGCCATCTGGTGACGTCAAGAAGATTTGCGCATGCATTGCTGCGCCTCAGTGATTCGTGTGTACCGTGTCCTATTGTTACTAGAACCATTGCAACACTGTTTTCTCCTATGACGTCATCACGCTTGTACTTGCGAGTTTGGCCTGTGGCGGCGATACCTGTATTTTGGTTCTTGCTCTTTTCGACGTTACAAGAGCTTTGTTGTCAGTATGAGTATAGTTTTTGTAATCAAGAGCTGGTATTCTGTCGATACAAGCCAACTTCACTTTCTCCTCAGTGTCCCTCTAAAAGACAGCCAGGACAACATCTTCGTAAATGAAAACCTTACCTCTCGCTAGACGACGCTCCTTGCAACCACCAAAAAGAGGACAAAAGAGGCTGGCAACAAGTACGTGTGGCACTCAAATTGAAAAGTTCTCCTGCGCAGGGCAAACGATGAACCGGCACGTGTCGTTAAGAATCAAAATGACTTTCGTTCTCTCTCAGAATGAACGCCTACTTTTTAATAGTATTACTTAACTGCTCAGCGAAATGAATCATTTGGGTATCTTAGGAAGCAGCATTAGTTGACTTCCTTCAAAGCAAAGGAGTGTCTTTCATGCACATGAATGTCCAATCTGTCTCTGGCAAGCTACCTGAATTAGAAGTTTTTTTTTATATATACACAGTATGTGCAATGTAATCATGCCAAGAGAAACAAGGTATTGCTCTGATGATGTATTTCGCCTGCCTCGAAAAAAAGTATTTTATAAAAACTTAACTACACGTCGGGGTGGCGGTGCTACCGTTTTGAAAGACGATCATGTATCATGTGAACTGTGAGCAGAGTACTCTTGCGTAACAGAAAGCTGTGAAATGCTGTTTGTTCAAATACCGGGTGCAATCTTTGCTGTATGGTACCGACCGCCAGATTGTTTATTCGAACGTTTTTTGGTTTTTTGTAGCGCATGCTAGTTTTTGCGTTACGAAAGAAATATGAAGTGGTCTTAAGAGGAGACTATAACATTGACATCAGCTCCGATGGCGCTAGGAAACCAGAATTTCAAAGGCTTTTTACGTCTAGGGAGTGTATAAACGCAGTTGAAACTTTCACGATAATAACACACACTACAAAAACCACTCTTGATCATTTTATAGCGAACTATATTCCACCATTGGTAACTAATCGAATTAACCTGTACTCTAAGGGATCAGTTGACAATAGTTATGTTTATCCAACAAAGAGCAACCTAAACGGAGAAAGAAAACACTAGGAAAAAACTACAAATAATGAACGAGCATGACTTTGCGGCCTTTCAAGATGCCCAGAGACAAGTATCTTGAAAGGAGGTTTTTCAGCAAATTGAAGCTCAGGTAACCTACGACAATTTCTTCAAACAATGATCTGCTGTTTATGTGCACCATTTTATACATATGAAAAGAAAGCATAATTCTTTTCAGAAGCCTTGGATCACTAAAGAGCTTCCAAAAAACATTAATGAACGAGGCAAACTTTACTCCAGATTTAAAAAATCTCTAAACCATGAGGATTTTAAAAGCTTCCAAACCTTTAGAAATACACTAAACAAAAGGCTAAGAATCGCAAGAAATCGCCATTATATGCGCATATTCTCTTCATGCGAGGGACATTCGGAGAAGCTCTGCAACTAGATAAATCACTTAATGAGACGAAATCAGAACACTGAACATATCAAGAAAGTTTCTGTAAACTGACGCCTTTTAAGCGGATACCATTTGGTGAATGCATTCAGTATACACTTTATGGACACTGATTCGTGTTCATCACCAATCCTACTATATGTAATTTGAGTTCCCTGCAAACAAAGACACTATATTTTTTCAAGCAAAAACACCTGCTGAACTTTCTTTAGTTTTTCTTAACCTGAAAAATTTATGTAGCTGCAACGCTCATGGCCTCAAAATAAGGCCTATCAAATATGTTATATGTGACACTGCACCAGTGTTAGTGCATATCTACAACTTATGCAGAACATGTGGTACTTTTCCAGAAAAAAAATGAAAATTGCAAAAGTAACTGTCTTTTATAAGAAAGGGGGCAAGCTCACTTAAAAAAATTATCGACCGATATCTATTCATCCGCAGTTTTCTAAAGGGCTCGAAAATATCATTCCTAACCAATTAACATCTTTCAGCAGGAAATACGAACTAATCACATAAGTCGAATGTGTCTTTCAAGAAGGTAAGTCAACAAACCTAGCCCTTGTATCAGAGAAGCAATAGATACTGCAAAGCCGGAAAATAAGTTACTTGTTATTGTTCTATTCACAGACGTTACAAAAGCGTTCGGTTGTATTAATCGTGACCTCCTAATAAACAAGTTGGAAAGATATGGTATCAGAGGCCTTCCTCCCCAGGTTCTGACATTATACCTTAGAAACCGACACCAATATGTGACCATAAACACTCCCACATCATCTTCACGACAAAAACAAGTAGGTGTCGCTCAAGGAGGTATCCTTAGTTCATTTCTACTGAACATTTACATAAATCCACAAGGAAGTAAACTTTTATCAACTACGCAGACGGCACTGGTGTTTTTTCATCACCAAACTCATATACAGGCCTGATTAAGGCAGCGAAAAATTTCCTAACACATTCGTCTAAGAGAGGCCAGGAAAACATTATAAACGTAAACCCCAAGAAAACAGAAGCAGACATCTTTAAGAGGAATAGTACATGCGTGTCTGCCACAAAGGAACACGGTATCATACAACGCAAAGAATATAGAGGGCGTTAGTTTAGTAAAAGTACCTGGCGTATATTTCACCGAAACATTGAAATAGGACACTCACGTGCACTTTATATTGCAGAAATTAAGCCGCATAACAGATATCCTATATCAAACTCGTTACCTCCTACCCATGTCATAAAATTTGCTCATTTACAATGCACTTGTTGCCCCACATGTAAAATATTGCCACCTTGTATTGGGTACAGCATCAGCTTCTAATCCCACTAAAATACTACTGATGCAATAAAAAATTTTACGAGCTATTGGAAGCATGCCCTAACCTCACACACCGAAGACCTTTTCGCCGAGCACAACATAACAAAAACCATTCTTCTCCGCAAAGACGTCACAGACCTTGTTTTTTTGTTATTTTGTAAAAGTATTCTTTCCCACCCATCTGCCCCTACGTAAAGGGGGCCAAGGACCACTAAAGCTGCCAGCAAGCAGCTTTTGCCTTGGCCACTTCGATTTCTTTTTAAATGGACAGAAATGACATGAAAAATGAAACCTGCGCCCTCGACTTGGAGCCGCGCCACGTCCGCTCATCCGCCAGACGGAGTGTGCAGGAGCTAGAGAGAGGAGGAACGGTGCAGAGGTTGCCTCGCGCACAACGGCTGTGATTCATTCGCACGCATCCAGAAGCAACGGGTGTGAGCTGACGTTTTCTTGCCATTTGCATAGTTGCACGCGTGAGTCATTCGCATTGAGGAACAATGTGATGCAGAACCTTGGGTGAAGGACGCGGCGCATAAATGAGCTGCCAGGAATCTCAAGTAGAGTGATGGCCGTCACTCTGACAGAAGCATTTGCGGCAGGAGCAATGCGCCGAGGCCAGACGTGAAGCACGTGCACACCCCGATGTGCGAGCCTGGGTTCTCCAAGCCACCCTTGAAAGGCGTAAAAATATTTAGGTACAGCCTCTATAAGTAGAACTCGCCGATGAAACACAGCGAAGACCAGTTAGCTGTCATCATGCGGGTTACAATGAACGTGTTATCGGGGTTTTTTTTTTTCTGCGTGCTGTTAGAACTTCAAATAAATGACTGACAAGGACGTAGCACCGACGGTGGATGGAGCTGCACTAACTGCACTCGTTTCAGCGATATATTGATTTTAACACTTTTAGTCGCTAAATAGGCCCTTTGACTTCATGCAATGCCATTTGAAATTCGTTACAACGTGGTTATGTGTTAGCACAAAATGCTGAGGTGAAAGCGTTCCAGTCCATCGGTTCCATCCCTTCGCAGCAGGGTGTCGAACCGGAATTTTTTCGGGTTCGGTTCAGGTTCGGGTTCACGCATTTCGGGTTCAGCTCCGGGTTCGGCTCCGGAGCGACATTCCGTTCCGGTTCGAACCGCTCCGGATAGTGTCGAACCGGTTCAAACGGGTTCAAACGGGTTCAGACTATAAGAAATTCTGAATGAGGTTTTTATTCAACCTTGTTTTGTTTTCTTTATGATATCAGCATATAAAACAGCACTGCAAAATTTGCTCAATGCCAGATGTTTTACTGTCCACGGCAAAAAGATTTAAATTTACGCAAGGGCCGCGAAATCAAAAGAACTAAGAATTAGTGTACACCGGCTACGTATACTAGACTCTATCTGATGAGATACATGAAAAGAAAAGCTGATGGATTTTTCATCTACAAAACATTTCAGCTTCAGCAGTTTCGGAGTCCCCGTGAGGCGAGTAATAGGTCTTTCTTGAAGGTAGTGTCAATCGGGAATTTCCCCGGCGCAAAATGCTTAAGCGGGCGCCGTTAGGACCGCTGCATGCGCCCACTATGAGCGGAAGTTTCCTTGTATTTGGAGGTATATACAGCCAAGCCATCTTTCTGTCGCCCCAAAAGCGGCTTTCCAGTCACCCCCCCCCCCCCCCCCCACACACACACTCAGGCACACCTGCAGCATACATCTAGAGAGTTTACCAAAAATATTTTATTTTCATCCCCTGCTCTACATCGCCTTTGTAACTCGCGTTATATATCTCGACTACCTATAGCTCAGTTTCTTCAAAAACACAGCTAATCATGGCTTGTCGCTAGTACAGTGTAAAATTAAATGTTGGCCTATGCTGATGTCATCTCCGTCTTTTGCTCTGATGAAAACAATATGATAAAAAAAAAGCATGCTTGCATTGGTTGGGGGCACTTCGTGTCTGTACGGACATAAACTTGTGACGTCTTCGATGAGACGTTGCGTTGTGAAAATGTTGTCATTGGTGCATTACAAGAGGAGGACCGTAAATTCGTTAAATAGAATATTTGTGACTTTTCTGGGGCGCTTTAAAAGGGAGCCCATGTGTGGACAGAATTTCATGCTACCTTTATACAGTACGGTGAGTCTTTCGTGCAGTTTTTGCCCACTAACCTGTTTCATGATTTTTATTTTTCGAAACCGAAAACCACCGCTTCTTGGCAGCTGTGCTTATTAGGTGACTAAATGCTCATCTGTCTTTAATGTACATAGTCGTGAAGGAATTTTGTGCTGACACACTCGATTTCCTAAATATTCGTTTTTCCTTAGATTACCTGTACGGCTTCTCCAGAAGGAAGCTGACAAAAGTTATGATCAGTCATTACTTCCTCTACGTGCAGCCTTACCTAGCCTTTCTTGGCGGCCTTATATTAAGGCCAGTTCAGAGGATGTACAGTCAGGCCGGAATGAAACGCGAACACGCATATGTCATACATTTCTGCTTTGCAGAGAGATATTCCTTTACAACCTATTTTCGATTACACATTTCAGTAGGCCCTTTACCCAGATACATGAAACAGGCTAGTTGTACACTTCAGCTGAAAGTAGGCAGGTAAAATATTTTTTTCTTCACATGCTCTGTTCGCGTTTCATTCCGGCCTGACTGTACATTCAATAGGCCCCAAAAACCTTTCTTAGACTTCAAACGTCGACCTTACGTGTTAGGACATGCCATCGAGCCAAGCGGATGTTTGTGCCATGATCAGTGAATTGCTACATCTGCAAGCAAGGAGGAACTATTGAACAACGAAATTATTTGTGACGCTATGTTCGATTGAGACATAGCACACCTCATCAGTCTCTTAAAAAGGACATTGAGATCATGCCTTAAACTATAAGATTTGTGCCAGTAATGAAGAACACCGGAATTCCGTGTGAACTTTTCCTGTTAAGACTGCTTAGCGTGTGAAGAAGCCGCATGATTGATAGGCACGCACAATCGCCACTTTCGGCGAGGACACTGTTCAGAGAACAGTTCATTTTAGCTTAGAACGTATATGCTGCGAAAGTTCAACCTCCTGACTGATCACCCTTTCTTGACATGTGCGCCTTCAGGAATTTTTATGTGCGGGCAGAGCAAGGGAGTGATAGTGGCATTAGGCCGTATGCCGAGGTCGCAGAATTCGGTCCACTCAAGTAAGGTAAGATGAGGTCAGGGAGGTTCCTGATATTCCATGCGGCAACAATAAAAAGAATCTTCGAAGATGGCCGAGTAGCCTAATAAGGCATCAGTAAACGAAGCTTCTCTGTTGCGCCCGCCGCCACTGGCTCGATTCCCACTCAAGGTTATGGTATTTTAGTCGGTTTCTTTACTGCGTTAGCAGTTTAGTCTCCTTTCTCAAAAATTCAAAAATTTCCGTGGTGCGCGTGCACGTGTGTGTGTGTGTGTGTGTGTGTGTGCGTGTGCGTGTGCGTGTGCGTGTGCGTGTGTGTGTGTGTGTGTGCGCGCGCGTGTGTGTGCGCGTGTGTGTGTGTGTGTGTGCGCGCGTGCGTGTGTGTGTGTGTGTGCGCTTAAGCATGTGTATGCACAGGCGTGCACAATTCGGTCGGCGCACATTCGGGCACTCACTGGCAATAAAATGACAGACGGTTGCAATTGTCGGTATTGCGAACTTTAAGCGCAACTCATCACACGCTACCTGGCATGTGGCGTATTATGCTGCTAGCCAATCTTGGGGTCTTCCCGTGGCATCCACCTTCTAGGTGGCGTTTAATTCGCTCTGCTACTTGGACAACCGGTCACGCCGGCTACGCCGACTACGACGCGGAACGCGGGTACGGGCGCATAAGAGCTGAGGTCTAAAATGGCCCATCTACCTGCAGCCGATCTACCTGAGGTGGAATGCTGTGAATGCTGCACGTGTGCCGTCGCAAAGCGTTCCACAAAAGAACTCGAAAACGCTAGCGAATCTTGACACCGCGATGCAAAAAATGCAAAAACTTGTTTTGGAGTCTTCGCGGTGGTGAGCAGCGAGGTTGCAAGTTGGAAATTTTCGCTGTGACGGGCCGCTCAGTCGCCCATTCGCTTGCATGTGAACCAACCTTAAGCCTCTCGCCTCAGACACAAACAGCCCGAAACGAAGGTTCTTGCACAGCTTCCGTCCTCACCGTTCGGCTTAGTTTTTTATGTGGCACTCTCGGTAAAAGAAGACGCATTACGTTCGCTACTATTGACGAGGGTGGAGCTGGGGAACACTCTCATGGTTCGGTTGCACTACACATAAGTGCCCCCGAAAGCTAAAAAGATTAGACAGTCGTCGCCGCAGCGCGGAAGTAGCGGACACCTTAAATTTCCTCACTGTGCGCTTTTCTTTAGACTACCTGTATAGCCTCTCCAGAAGGCAGACGACTCATGTACTTACAGGGTATTTGGTTCCTGTACTGTTGTATCGGCAGCCTTTTCTGGAGTTCCTTAACAGCGAATGTACATTTATTTCTTCTGCTGCAAAAACGTCTTCTCTGAACTTCACACACTGACGTTGCCTGTCAATGCATTATTACTTCATGCTGAGGAGATGTTTGTGTCATGGATGGTAAATTTCCGCCTGCGCAATGCGCGAAATACCATTGACCATTGTTTTATTCTGTGCAATGATGCTACGCTCTTCTGGGACATAATTACGGCTAACGTACACTTGAGAAGGACATTGAAATCACACGGATTAGTACCCGTTTTTGGCCAGTGGAGAAAAACTGTGTTGTGTTGTGTGATCTATTTATGTTTCTGTGACTGTTCAGTCTCCATAGCCGTATGATGGACCCTAGAAGAGCCGCCTTGCTGGCTCCCCTATCTAGATGCATGGGTGGGCCTCTCAGACTTCTGATGTTTAGGGAGGTGGGGATTTGCAGGGGTATGGTGGGCTCGTATTACACAGCTTGGTGTTTTGTGGCATGGACTTACTGCGATTTTCCTTTTCGGCACTGTTTCCATGCAGCAAAGAAAAAATCGTCGCCGTAGCTCAGTTGGTAGAGCACCAGACGCAAAATTCGGAGGTCAAGGGTTCGGATCTTATTGGGGGCATGTGTTTTTTTTTCAGTTTCATCAATTATCGTTAAAAATAATTGCTCTTTAAGCTCCTATTGATGGACACCACAAATTAATTTTAAAAAAGTACATCCCCTATGCTCCTTGGTTTCGGTTATTGTTGGCTTCCCTCATGAGCGGCAGAGAGAGGCAGATATAAGCCGCTCGTCAGAGAATTCAAGATACAGCAGCAGTCTGAGAACAGCGGGACGAAGCTGCCTGCTAGCGATTGACATTTCTTTTTATATGAGCAGAACAATTTCAATGCATCGACATAACAGAAAATCACTTCATCGCAGTAACATTTCATTTAAGTAGCACCTTTCTAGGCGTTTTTCACATCTCAGCGAGCGCATGTATTTCCGCATTGCCTCTTTGTGTAATCACTTTTTTTTTCTAAGTATCGTACCGCTGCTACATTCCCACCTTTCATTGCTTATATCCGTCGCGTGCAACAAAGAATGTTCGGATTCTTTAAAAAGAAAACGCATATGTATATTTCTTTGCTTTGTAATAATCGTATTATGTGTGGTCTAACGCGTCAAAGCGGCGCGGAGACTATCGGGAACGCTGTAGGGGAGGACTCCAGATTAGCGTAGACCAGCTGGGGTTACTCAGAGTGCACTCACATCGCACAGCTCACAGGCATTTTTCCATTTCGTCGCTATCAAAATGCGACCTCGCCACCGGTATCAAACCCGCGACCTTGGCATTAGCAGCGGAGCACCACAGCCACTCAGCCATCGTGAGGGGTCTTATTCATTATCTGCTATGTGAGACAAGGAATGCCTGAGAAAGTAAATGTTGCACAACGTGATTGGGTCATTGCGCCTATGCTTCACATATTTATGGTACTTCACACAAAGAAAAGGAAACCATTCTCACTCAGTGCTTTACGAGTTAAAGCAGTGCTAACAATTCGATTAAAGCTGTACGTAAGCATGTGAAAGGGGGATACTATAAAATCCAACATTTCACGTAAATCTGGCCTAAAATACTTCAGAATTACCAAAAGCACATTGCGGAAACGCCAATTAGCTTTCTTCCTAGCTAGGAGAGTTCTTTCAGTTTTGTTGTTGACATGGATGCCATTTCGACTGGATGCCATTTTCGCACTCCATAGCGCCGACAGCTTTCCCTGGGTAAATCTACGCGCTGGCATATGCCATTTGGTCTGAAAAAAAAGTATGCCGTGTTGCACAAAATGTGCGGCTGAACCGAGTCCCGAACCGGTTCGGAGCGGTTCCTTTGAATCGTTCCGGTTCGGGTTCAGTTCCAAGATGGCGAAAAAAATTTGGGTTCGGTTCGGTTCCAGTTCCGGGCAAAAATTCGGGTTCGGTTCCGGTTTCGGGTTCAGGTTCGGTTCCGGTTCGACACCCTGCTTCGCAGCGTCCTTAGCATCTCGTGTTTTCGCCGGTCGGGTGGGCCGAGCACTACTAAGGTGACTGTACTTATTCAGTGTTCGCGCTGAGGAGGACACGCGTTAGTTCTGCCTAGTAGAGTCGGCACATTAGGAATATGACGTAACGGCAACTAAATATATTGTCAGGGCGTGTGGTTTACTAGAAATGTAAGTGGAACGAAGGGCAACCCAGGTTACTCTTCCTGAGCAGCCTCTCAGGAATAAATGGGCTGCCGCCTGATAACCGGTGGGTGGGTGAGCAGCCTAGCACAAAACTGCCTTGAGACAAACTTTAAACACAGAACGCCCCTATTAGGGGAATGGCCATTATAAGTTCTAGCGCCTTAAAATGGGACATCCGCCTTCCTTTGCGACTAAAGATATCGAGACTCTTATTTGGTCGAGCTAATATTTAAACAACGAAATTATGAAAGCGCTGCCTTTAAAGTGCATGCTTCGGCACAACACATTATCAAAAATAACACTGAATTCACTTCACAAAAGAGTACAAAACAAGACATCCACACTGCACACAGTCGAATTCCAAAGCTAAAAGCGATAACAATCAGCGCATTGGTACGTCCAATTAAAGCCAGCAAATTGACAACACACACAAAGCTTTCAGGATATAGCAAGGAACTAAAAACTAACACTACACTTTTTGTTGTATATTCGTCCTAAACCATTCATACACTATATATTTGACTTTTCCAACGAATTTTAGTCTCGGATCTACCGCAAACAGACAGAAGTAAGATAAAATAGAAAATGATCTAGTCTCCCTCCCACAGTTTGTGGAGACTCTAGGTACAAGAAGCGTTTCTATAGTACAGAAGCCGCGAGTTTTGCGCTTTTTGTTTTAGATTTACTGTAAAAGAAGTTCTTATTAAGTACAATATTTAACATTAGTTTCTGAACTGCAAGTATTCAATACTCTTTCATAAGTTCTTCAATGTTATGGTTATTCTTATTTTTCTTATGAGCACTACGTCCCGGTATTTTATGTAATACTGCGCTGTTTACGACATTCAACTGGCGTTCGCCGCCCATCCAATGACTCCTGCACCGTATCTGGATGCTGCATCACCAAATGCTTTGAACATGATTCTCTGTAATGCTATACGGCAGATTGATCTTTATCTGCGAACATGTGCAGAACCAGTTCTTAATCGTTGGACGAGGTATTCGATATAGTACGTCCAGGAAAAGCTCCCATCACAAAACAGTTCTAGATTCTTCAAGTTTTCTGAATTGTCGTCAACTAATGCATCCACAACACCGCCAGTCATCGCGCTGTGCATGTAAAGATGGGATGACACCACAATTTACTCGCGAGAAGTATGTGCAAATTATTCGAGTTTTTTTATACTGGATAAAACACATTAACTCATGTCATTATTTCACAGACACCCTGCTTTTCATCATAGTTTCGTCCAGCCAGGATTAGAGCAGCGGAGCCGCATACTGATTCATTCTTGTATGTGACGTTGGTGTGCAATGTCCCTGTAAGGAGATAGCGCCACCCAGCGGCGTTCGTGAGGAGAAGAAGACAAAGCACGAGGAGCGCGTGCGGAGGGGAACGCGGGGCAGGTCGAAGAGGATTACGTGGCAGAGGAGAGAAGAGCGCGGTGGGCGACGGACGTGGACGAGTTCTGCTGGCTCCCCGAGTTCCGGGCTTGGGCCTTAGCCGCAGACGTCCGGGCCACCAGACCTGGACATCCATCGTCGAGAGCCTCAACCACCAGGCCCAGGCGCCACTCTTCTCCGTCCATCCGTCAGCTGCTCCACACAGGCCGCCTCTGGCGCCTACGTGACCTTTTTCCGGGATACCAGACCTGGGAACCGTGCCGGGAGCCCACGAACGCTGACGCTGCGGTAGCGTTTCATCGACGTTGGAACGCCAAGAGACTCCTTGACTGCCCGACACCCAGCCAGTCCTCCCCGCTCGTTGCTCGAATAAGACAAGTAGTGTGAACTTTCCTCTTTGACTCTTTTTCCTGCATTTATCATAAGCACTTTGTTCTGTTCCCCCGTGTGTTTTTCCCGTGTATTGTTGCGTTGTTCTCTTGTTCCTTTCCTTTCTTCTCGCTCATATTGTAATTGGTTTCCTTTCCGTTAAAAGCCGCCTCGTTTATTGTTTGTACTTTGGTGTTTGTTGAAAATAAGACCTGCAATCTCACAGAGTCCTCACAAATTTGGCGTCCACGACAGGACAGGACGAGGTCGGTTTTTATCTATTCGCCTGTTGTGTTAATTTAGGAACAATATGAGCGCTTCAGATTTGGTTGCTTTGGGCGAGCGCATGGGCTTGTGCGGCGCGGAGTTACGAGCGTGGGTGGAGGACGAGCTTCGTAAGGCACGGGAAGAGAGAGCCGCGGAGCGTGAAGCTGCTAAGCAGAAATTGGAATTAGAGGCACGGAATTTAGAGGCGGAGCGTGAAGCTGCGAAGCAGAAATTGGATTTAGAGGCACGGAATTTAGAGACGGAGCGAGAGGCTGCGAAGGAACGCTTGGAGTTAGAGGCGCGGAACTTGCAGCTACAAATAAGGCTCATGGAGGGTGGCGCAAATCCTCCGAGTGACCGTGGAGAGCGTAGCGTCTCATCGACCAGCTCCATTAACCCGCACAGCCTCATACCACAGTTCAATGAAGCGCGGGATGACCTCGATGCCTACTTAAAGAGATTTGAGCATGTGGCCACGGGGCAGGGTTGGCCAAAAGAAAAGTGGGCAACGGCGTTGAGCTTGTGCCTTGGCGGCGAAGCACTTAGGGTCTTCGGTCGGCTCTCGCCTGAGGATTCCGTGGATTATGACAAAGCGAAGCTTGCCTTGCTTCAGAGGTTTAGGTTCACCGCGGAAGGTTACCGAGAGAAGTTTCGCCAGAGCAAGCCCCAGGATGGAGAAACGGCCTCGCAATATGCTGCCAGGTTGTTTAGCTTCTTTGACCGTTGGGTCGAGATGCGGGGAGAAGGCCGCACTTTTGAGGTGGTTCGCGAGATGGTCGTGAGCGAACAATTTCTGAACAACTGTCATTCTCGTTTAGCCCTTTTCTTACGTGAGCGGGAGGGCAAGACAGTTTCTAAGCTGGCGGAGGCTGCCGATCATTTTCTCGAGGCACAGCGGCAAAATAACTTGTTGTTCTTTAAAGAGGAGGGTGAGCACACGATAGTTAAAGCCAAGGACGAGGTTTCACGTGCACAATCCCGCCTTCGATGTTTTCTTTGCGAGAAGACTGGGCACAAGGCGTCGGATTGTCGGACAAAGCCGAAGCAATTGTATTGCACCTGGTGCCGCGAGGTAGGACATGATGCCCAGTCATGCAAAGCTAAGAGGCCAGGAGACCGTGAGGAGTCCGCCTGTTGCATGACACCTCGATATTCACATCCCGATAGCACTGCAGTGGTAACGCGCGTAGAGGGCCAGTTGGGGGAGATGGTCTGTCCTTCCAACCCGGTGGAAATTGCTATGCCCGTGGCGCACGGTGAGGTGTTCGGCCAGCCTGGTTCGGTATTACGGGACACGGGCAGCACCGGTATTGTTGTGCGTGAGTCTCTTGTACCGCCAGCGGCACTAACAGGGAAAAAGGCTACATTATTCTTGGCCAATGGGACCCGTGTAGAAGTTCCGGAAGCGGAGGTGGTGATTTCCTCACCATACTTTTCGGGTAAGGCCATCGCGCGGTGCTTGTCTACACCCTTGTACGACATCATAATAGGCAATGTCCCTGGCGCGAAACCTCCATTCTCGGTTGACCCGCGAGTTCTCACTGATCAGGCAGTTGCTCTTGCCATGACGAGTTCGGTCGATGTTCCTTCCCTTACGGTGACAGCAAAGGTTTCAGAGATTAGTAAAAGCCCCACTCTGAACACACTCCACTTGTCACGGCCGGAGTTTTGCCTCAAACAGGAAGAAGACCCGACCTTAGAGGTGTGTCGCAGGAAGTTGGGGCAAATATTTCGTGGCAAGGGACAGACCGCCCACTCTTTTCATACAGATGACGGGGTTCTTTTCCGGTCGTACCAAGTGTGTCCCGGCCAAGTCGTTGAGCAAGCGGTGGTACCGAAGGCCTTACGCACGCAAGTTCTTAAGTTGGCACATAAGAGTGCATTATCCGGCCATCATGGAATACGGCAAACAATAGATAGGGTGCTCAGTGAGTTTTACTGGCCCGGTGTACAGGCTGACATTAAGAGTTATGTCAGATCGTGTGATATGTGTCAGCAAACTGTGTTGAAGGCAAGGGAGAACAGAGTGAATAACGTCATAGGACGGGAACATGTAAAATCATGGTGGAAACCGAGGTCGGCTTGGAGAAAACGGTTTCACAAAGGAAAACGTAAGTACTAGCCGAAAAAGTTCTCGCGACAGTGAAGTGGTTTGATGTGAACAATGGAATACAGGAGAATGTAGCCCACACCTGTTGTTGGAATTGTTTTTATTTGTTCAGGTTTGTTTCTGAGTGTCGGCTATCTACTTTTTATGCTTTCCGTGTTTCTTCGCCCTCTATGGACGCTTTACGTTGACGTTCCGTGTGCTCTCTGTGCTGTGTGTGCGAAGGTCTGTGAACGCTTCGAACATTGACGACCGTCGTATTGTGTGTGGTGTGTAGTGTGCGCGCTGTGGTGCGGTGTTCTTTCCCTTGGAAAAAACTTCCGAAGAGGGGGCCTTCTGTAAGGAGATAGCGCCACCCAGCGGCGTTCGTGAGGAGAAGAAGACAAAGCACGAGGAGCGCGTGCGGAGGGGAACGCGGGGCAGGTCGAAGAGGATTACGTGGCAGAGGAGAGAAGAGCGCGGTGGGCGACGGACGTGGACGAGTTCTGCTGGCTCCCCGAGTTCCGGGCTTGGGCCTTAGCCGCAGACGTCCGGGCCACCAGACCTGGACATCCATCGTCGAGAGCCTCAACCACCAGGCCCAGGCGCCACTCTTCTCCGTCCATCCGTCAGCTGCTCCACACAGGCCGCCTCTGGCGCCTACGTGACCTTTTTCCGGGATACCAGACCTGGGAACCGTGCCGGGAGCCCACGAACGCTGATGCTGCGGTAGCGTTTCATCGACGTTGGAACGCCAAGAGACTCCTTGACTGCCCGACACCCAGCCAGTCCTCCCCGCTCGTTGCTCGAATAAGACAAGTAGTGTGAACTTTCCTCTTTGACTCTTTTTCCTGCATTTATCATAAGCACTTTGTTCTGTTCCCCCGTGTGTTTTTCCCGTGTATTGTTGCGTTGTTCTCTTGTTCCTTTCCTTTCTTCTCGCTCATATTGTAATTGGTTTCCTTTCCGTTAAAAGCCGCCTCGTTTATTGTTTGTACTTTGGTGTTTGTTGAAAATAAGACCTGCAATCTCACAGAGTCCTCACAGTCCCTTATGCGGGGAAAAGTAGGTTTCACCGTGAAGCAGGTGCGCGGCGCCGAATCGAGCGACGAGCTTTCAGCTGCGTCTCTTGGCCTTTCTGTGCTGGCGCTTCCCGGAGCGTGGGGACACACGCATATTGACAATATTCTTACTTACCCGGCCCCACTGCACAACATAGTCCGAAAAGAGTAGGTCATTGCGTGGCCATATGAAGAGGATCCTCCTTATGGAATAGTGCACGTGCCCTCGTTCTCCCGTGCACTTTTCCCCTTCTTCATAAGGTTACGAGAACGGAAGCGGTATCTCTTAGAAGGAGCAGGGCTGGGGTGGTCCAAACCCGTCGGTCACGTGCCGATGCGGCTCTCAAGAAGACGCAGGACCTACCACCTCCCGAGGTGTTCCACACCAGCTGCAGAGCTGGATGTTCACCGCTTGCTGCTGACTTGTGCAGCGACAAGGGATTCAAGAACTCAAATTTTACAGGAAGTGGTCTATCGACGATAAGGGCAGAGGATTTCTCCAAGTGGCTAATTAAAACAGTAAGAACAGGAGATTTCTTCTGTTCCTGTACGAGAATACCTTGCATGATTTCCTTTAGTACATAGAGAACTAATATTATGCATTTTTGGAAAGTGTTCGAAATGAAAAATCATAGAGAAAGTAAAGGCGACGCTTTGGGCTGACAGGATGCGGTGCACTGCACATGATATTTGTCAAGGATGCCCTGACGTAGGTTCGAGTTCAAATCAGGTGTTCCCTTGTGGCACTGCTGGTCTTATAGAATAAAATTCCAGGCGTACTATTTTGGCTGAAATCCTAGCATAAATCGTTATCGTAGTCAGCTGGCTTCCTTTTCATGCCCTCGCAGCGGCATATCTTTTATGCAGGTATTGGTGGGTTGCGGCACCACGGATTTCTGAGCATCCGCAGGGACACCCCACTGGGGATGACGGCGGAGCAGTACGCCACCACGCACCCGAGCAGCCGCGCTCAAGCATGCGTGGCATCGCTGTGTCCGGGGAAAAAGGGATCCTGGTAGTTGAGCCAATGATGAGTGTCTCGACCTTTAATGCACCTCGATGGAGGCAACGCACTACTTTATGCCCAGTTTCCGGTAGACGGCAACTACGGTTAGTCCCGACTGGGGCAAATCGGCCGTCGCCTGTTCCTATTCTTCCTCATCTTTTCCTTTCCTATCTGTTTCTTTCAAATCTCCAGTCTCCTCCTTTTTTCCCGGCTTTTTAACTTAGGCGGCTAGGGTTAACCTCGTGCGGCAAAGCAACCTGTGTTAGACCATATTTGGTTATAGTTGTAGTGTACAGATGGCGTGGGCAAGAGTGGCTTGCAACTTTCTCACCCGTCCCTCTGCTGGGCACCATGCTGGGCGGCGGCCAACGCAGGGGAATAACATTTTTTTTTTTTGAATTCCTTTTCTGAAACAAATGAGCGCCGTCAGAAACGAGGTCTGACCGATATCACTGCGCAGTTGCTGCAAAGAACAAATGAACTTTTCCGTAAGTACCATGTCATACATAGTGGAGATGGCGAACAACCAGCCCGGAAAATGTCTCCTTTTCCAGTTCCCAACACTCTTACTGACACCCTGTGCCTTGGCTACAAGGTGACGAGGCTAGCCAGTGGCGACCTACTTCTTCAAATCCGAGACAAAGTGCAATTCTAGAAACCGCCAACCATAGTTCCCTTTGGAGACATACCGGTATGAGTAACTGCATATCGATCAATAAACACACTGAAAGACGCAAAATCTCAACATGATTTCCTGAATCTTTCCGAAGAAGAGGTGCTAGAGGGTCTAAAGATCAGAAAGTCACCAATTGCCATCGAATCAAAATCGGAAAGGGCGACATAGAATTGCTGACAACACGGATAGTGCGGACCTTTGCCTCCAGCAATCTCCCCGAATCTATAGCAGTAGGGTACCTTAGGATACCTGTAAGACCGTACATTCCAAATCCAAGACGATCCTTTAAATATCAAAGATTTGGCCCATGGCTCTCAGAGCTCTCGCGGCTGCCAAACACATGAGAGCATCGGCGGCTGCCAACCGATGCTGTAACGGTTCTGTCGAGTTGGCGCGCCATTTTGTATGTGCACTCTGTAGACATCCTTAAAGCTGTTTAGAATCTCGAGATTAGAATGCTAAAGGTGAAACCAAAGAAGTGGCGCTCCTCGGTCCTCTTATCCGTGACCCAATGCAGCTTCTTTCTTGCCTTGAGGTCAGTGCCATCAGTGCTAACCATACCTTGCCTCTCGCGCTTTCATCTTCGCTTAAAGATTGTAACTATGTTTAAACGTTAAAATGAACACAGTGATGTGTTTCTTGTAGCCACTTTGTTTGAAATCGCCATCGAAATGCGCAGATATAAGTATTTGTTCAATCAGTGCTCATTATGGCCTTTGTCTGGCTTTTAATGGGATGAAATTCACCTTGTCGAAGGTCGTGAGCGATACATTCACCCACTGATTCATGCTGCTGTTGTGCTTGTAAATCCGTGTTTAAAACGTTGGCCTGAAGCAAGCCAATGCAGGGGCCCTGGAAAATTTCCAGCGCACACGCGTGTGCACCTGCTCACACTGAAGCATAACCACAGACGACACTCGGCCAGCTGCGTTTCCCTTGATTATACTGCCGGAAACTCGAATGACGTACGTAATACCGCTCAAGGCCAGAGTTACGAAACCCGTCGCAGCTCGCATTATGGGTTCTGGAAACGTATGTGGACTGGATATTGTGTTAGGAGAGGGCGTTTGCCAGAAATATTGCAAGCAAAGTCACGCAGAGTATTTTCACTTCGTTCAGATGTCCTACTGGGGAAATGTTAGCGATGGGTACTCGGGCAAAGAAAAGCGAGCTTTAGTTACAAAAAAGCTCTGCAGGAGGGGTTGTAAAGCGTTTCACTATAGTCAATCCCTGCACTCGCTTCCGACGCATGGTTGCATGTGAAACTTGAATGGAACAGGGTGTTTTTTTCGCGGTGCAAATTACTGTTCCTTTCCACACGAATAATGAAGTAAGATTGTTTCGAGGACAGTGACTGTCCTGTGCATTGTAACTTTACGTATCTGTGTCCTGATTAATTGCTACGGCCGTTTTTGCAGTTAACGCTACTCGGTGGTGTCACACTGACCATGGTGGCCATGGCGTCGCTCAATTACTTCAGTCCATGTGACATTGTTTAAAAATGGATCTATAGGGTGTTTTTGGTGAGTTTGCTAAAATTCACGAGGCAGGCGACAGAAACATGCAGGTTTTCTTCTGTACGCATATAAAATATTTGGTAGTTATCCGCTCAATGCAGCGGATATCGTTACAAGCCATGATGTTCTCCAGCGCTGTTGCTGAATGAAAGATTCTAGCCCCGTCTTTTTTGTTCATTCTTTAACTTGAGAATGTAATTTGTACACTGTGCACGATTCAGTCTGGTTGTAATTGTTGGCGGCGCAGACAGCTGCCGAATGCACGAAGCAAAGAGAGGCGAAATAAATCCACGGATGGTAGTACACAAGCCGTTACCCATGTAAATCCAAATGTGCCTTTTGTATGTTAACCCGCTACAGTTGATAGGGCGCGCAGCTATTGAACGGGAGTACGCGCGTTCGAAGACGACTGCGGCGTCCGTGTTTCAACGGAGGCGAAACGCAAATAGGCGCACGTTTGCTCTGTGATGGCCGTGCACGTTAAAGATCCCCAGTGGTCGAAATTATTCCGGAGACCTCCACTCCGGCTCTTTCTTCCTTCTTTCACTTTCTCCTTTACTCCTTCCTTACCACGCAGCTCGGGCGTCCACCGAGACACGTTAGATAGTGAGGCAAGTAACTTTAGAAACGCTTTATTCTAAAAGAAACGTTTAACCCATAGAACTGTAATGTTGTGCAAATGCATCTTTGAAACTATGAGGAACCACATGCCAAACATTTCATGTCAGTGAGGTTTATTGAGAACAGGACCAACAGGAGATGGTTTGAATTCTGAATTTTATTGGGGTGTAAGCCTCCCCTAGAAAATACCTCGCTTGCATGATAGAATCTAGACTGAAGCAAGACAGAAAGTGTACACTTAAATAAGATTCCAACCATGGCTGCTTCGAGCGGTCTCAATCGGATCCCAAGACCCGCCATCCAGCATGGCTGTTTTGTGCTCGGCTCGTCTCAGTATGGTCTCCGAGCATTTGTTGCACAGCGAACGCCTCTTTTGCACGTCACAAATCCTCTGGACGCGTTGAGGCAGGAGAAGCAACAGCGACATTTGTGGTTCGGAAGCGGTGGAGCATCCTAGCCCCCAAGTTCAAACCGATAGTCAGCACCAGAACTGTTGAAGCGGCGCGTGGGCTGCGAGCAGCAGGTCATGCTCCAGCTGAACTTTGTTGCGTTCGGGTTTTTTTATTATCACGGCCGGATGTACAACCAGGCCCCACGAGTCTACATCAATTAGCGCCGAGCGCCCAGTTCAGGTGTTCTCATACGTTGATCTCGACTAATGCAAGCGGAAAATTTTTCAGTCGGGTGCATCCGAATGGAGGACAACTGCTCAAGTTCGCTTAGCGAGCCAGCGTGAGGCTGCGTGTTTCAAGCTGCGTGATCATTGCACCGTCGAGCGAAGCCGGTCTGCTGAGCAAACGAGTTGAAAGCTGCGCACCAGAGCGCTAGTTTAATCTGAATGCAGGTGCAGCATGCCACAGCTTATCTGCAAATCCCAAGTATCGTCACAAAAGAACTCTGAAAGCACAAGCTGGGGCGCTATGCTGGAAGGCCCGAGTTTGCTGAAACTCGGAATCTTCCCGAGCTCTGGCGACGCCCTCAGATGAGTGAACTAATGGTAGCAAGACACAATCCCACCCTCGTCACGCTTCCAACTTGATTGGGTTATCTGGAAATATTCCGTGCTTTATCATCACATCGGCGCCAACTCATGGGCTTCTTGGGCGGTCTACAAAGAACGGGTCACGTGAGCCAACCGCCGGTGCACTTTTCATTTGTGTGTCGCTCCACCAAGTGCATTGCGTGTGCAGTTAAACAAACGAGGTTTGTTAAATTTTATAATGCACTTAGTACACCTTTATAAGCATTTTATAGTGTGCAAGATATGAATTTAAAGCGCTTTAGAGTGATTCATGCATTATTAAATTTTGCTTTGTACCGCGAGGGAACGCCACCAACGCAATGATCCCGTCATCAGCTGACTGCCAATGGCGACGAGGTACACATGCAACGCTGTGAAGGCTACGGAAGTAGTCCGAAAAATAAAATAAACAGTGGTGTATCACTCCGCGCTGTTCAGTGGCCGTGTGCTCTAACGCGTCGCTCCGGAGAGTCGACAGGCAATCGGAGTGCGTGGGTTCAAATCCCGCATGGTAAAACTTTTTTTTTTCGTATATTTTTTTTTTCATCGCAAGTTGAATTTCGCGTGACTTGAATGAGAAAACTCGTTTTGTTCAGAATCGCTTGAATATTATGCCGTGTTCTAAAATGAACTGTATGCATCTGTTCATTTGATGCATACCGCGTTAATGTGGCTGTCCGAAATTCGTTGTCAATGAGCTCGCACCGGCTTTTGGTCACCAGTGGCGGTTTTCTTCCCAATTCTGCTGCATTGTGACTATACTTTTTAGATTCAAGCCAGAGGTTTGTGCGAAAGATGACATTCATTCGTCGGGTTTAATTAATTAGCACAGTGGTGAGTGCTCTGCAGTGGCCCAATTAACAAGTGGCCGTATGCAACTTTCGATTTCGCCGTTGCCGAGGAACCCACTTCTTTGTGGGCCTCTCTTAAGGTAATTGGCATGTTATGAATTGTTCTGTGCAACCGGTTAGCGGCTGATCCAGTCTTCGCCAAAAGAGTCTGGGACCGACTTTGGCACTGTGCTGTAGAGTAGCCCAAAGGACTTGGCGAGAACAATTATTTTTTACTGATCGCAAAGTTCAGAAGCAAGATGTCTGTTAATTTAGAATGCTGGTTTATCATGCAGGAGCGCAGAAAACATGTTCTAGACTTCTTAATCGCCTATTTTCTGACTGTATATGTGTCACATTATTGTGCATATCTGCAATTCTTTTGTTTTTGTTAAGATATCTTTCGTTCTTAAGCAAAGCGCGTTTTCCTTTGTCATTGAAGAGAGCTCTATAACTTGGCTATCATATGCGGCAAAAGAGCAGTGTATTTAAACTGATTGGTCAAATTATTTTTACGCACACCACCTGGATATGGCCTGTTTCCCCGTGTTAAGTGTTAAATTTTGAACATAGTGTTGATTCACACAGTGACAGAAAATAGTACTGCCTCAAGAGTCAGCTTGGCTCGATTTCCCTGCTCGTCTAGAAGAGCCGAAGCTGCTCAGGCAGGATTTTCATGCAACCAGGTAAAAAGCGTTCCAAGCTCTGGGAGCGCCAAGTAAGAATGCAGAAAAAGTTGTACAATGCTAGGAAAAAATATTTCGAAAGAGCAAACAATAAATGAGACAGGACAATAAAGAATGCTGACCCCACAGTGTTTGCGAGAAATGGTTTCTTCTGGAAACAGCCAGTGGCATGGATCGCAGTGCATACAAATTAAAGGACACGTGCAGTGGTTGTACACCAACACACAATCAGTCAAGTGCTCCAAAAATGAAAACAAAAAAATGTGGAGCCATCGAACAACACTGTTTGATAAAACGAAAACCTGACCTATGTACTAACAAAGACATGACTCGAAACAAATTCACACTCAACTGAGCAAGAGCCAGCTTGAAATCATTCACACTTCCGAAAAATTAAGGACAAAACATACAGTACTGGCTACCTCAGCACTGGCACTGCGTAACATGTCAAAACGACCAGAGATTGACAGTAATGCAAGACAACACCAAACCAGGAATCCCTTTTCAGGACATGAAGATCAGACACCCATACATACCATTCCCAACCCTCACACACAAAATGAGGACAATGCCTAGGGGTTTGTGAATGTTCCAACTTTTTGGACAGCATAATTGAATAAATTTCTGTTCAGTTAGTCGAACGAACCAAACAGTATAGGTTCAAAATTATTTTAAATGAATCCAATTTGCTCTCAAATTTTCAGATACTTTTCGAAGAATTGACACAACGCTTGAATATGCTCCACTGTATTTTTCTGCAGTTAATCTTCTAAAAACTGCACACATTGACGACATGTACCAGTATACGTATTCTAATTGGAAAAAGTACTATTTGCACGCCCTTACACATTCTACCTCTATACAGACACTATTAACACGACCACCTCACCACCAACACTACAAGTTACTGCCCGATACAATTTGATGCAATGAATTGCAATGATGCAATGATTTGATGGAAATGTTACAATTAACTCGGTAGACTGATCAACACACACACCCTCATGCACACATACTTCACATTTCCACCCACACACGCACAAAGGTGATCACAGCAAGCCGATGAGTCCTGTCTCTTTCCTCGGTAGCATGTGTATTACACATCAATTCGAAGTCAGACAAGTTCCTCGATGCGACTCAAATCTTCATCACTGGAATCAGTGCTAGACTCATCAGAGGAGGAGTTGAACGAGTCAGAAATGCTGAAAACAACCTGTTAAATTTCAGCGTCAACAATCATATGTCGTTGCCATGCTTCAGCCTCAACTTGCTCGACATGAACACAACAATTTTGCCAGTTTTCCTGGCTTACAGACGCCAGTGCTTCCGGCAGGAGCTTTTCCACTGCAGCCGAAATGAAAGATTTATTGCGACTATGGATATTGCATAAGAATGCAATCTGCCAAGTGACACAAATGCTACCGTTTAAAAACACATAAAAATGCATGCATGAAATAGCTGGAAAAATCCATGCACTTATTACATCCGCAAACATGAGGTAAAACAAAAAATTATCTACACTGTGTGTAAAACGGCTCAGTTACTGATAAACAAAAGCGGTTTTTGAGGTTTAATGCCCCAAAGTAACTCAAGCGATGAGGCATGCTATGGTGAAGGGCTGCCAATAACTTCGACCATATGGGGTTGCTTAACATCCACTGACACTGCACAGTACACGGACCACAATCACTAATAAATGGGAGAACATTCCATTAACCATAACATGCATGAAAACAAAAACAGAGCATCTTACAACAATTGTGTTCAATTCATAATGTGCCTTCCTCGTGAAATAGTTGGCCTTCACCATGTCAGGGCTGGACTTCGAGGAGCCTTTACGCCAATGTAGGTCCCGTGGACGCATCCCACGACGTATGTGATGCCGCCGCGCACAAGGAAACGCTCCTTAACGTACGCACGCTCGGCCGCAGTTGTGGGCAAAGAGAGCCACCGCTTCTGCACAGCCGCGTCGATAAGCGCATCGGAGACGTCCCTCACACAGCGGCTCACAGTGCTTTGGTGGCGTCCAATAAAACGGTCTGCGCTGACGCTCCCCTGGAAGCTCCCGGTCGCGAAGAACCGGAGGGCGCAGAGGACTTGCTCTTCGACCGAAAGCGAATGAGGCCCGGTACGCACTCTCCGCAGGCGTGGGTCGTCGCCTAACTCTTTACACAACCATCGTACCGATGTTTTGGAGAGGCGAAAATGTCGCTGGAATTCATCGTCGGCCATGGCAGTAAACGGGTCCAGCCGGCCGTACTGACATTTGCCGTCAGAGGAAGCAATGACCCAGGCTGCTGCTGCCGCCATGACAGTCCCGAGATGAATTCGGGGCACTTCACCGTTCACGAGTTTAGCTCCGAGTTCACCTGTCAATCAAAACCATTGGTCACGCCCCCGGCGTGCCGTACATAAATTATAGGCGTACGCGCTATGGGTGGGCAACTCCCAACATCCTTGCCGGCTACAGGTATGCTGCGCGGCTGTGCTGATTGTTGACAGACATCGACAATGTTGACCATGGAAATATAACAGGCAAAAGGGACGTCATCGCTGATTAATCTAAGCACCTCTGCGAAGGAAACGCAACGTGGCGACAGCGGCCAATTTTTTCGATCGCATATCAAGATTGCACAACACTATAGCCTGTTGCAACCACGTAAGACGCAGCGCAACGCTGACGGCGCGTCACACCTGCTTGCAAGGCGTCAAACACGGAGCACGGCGACGAAACGGTGCTTGGAGCACGTCCTACTCCACCAACGTCGCATCACAGGTGTTTGGCTTGGCCGTCCTTTCATCGCTGATAAAGCTCAGCATCAATGTTTCAAACACATCCGGGATGGACAAACGGTCGCTGCTCCAGACCCAGTGTAATAAAGAGTTTGTAATTTCCAGCACGCAAGCACTGCTTACTCCACAACCGTAACACCTTTCTCTGTTATAAGTCCGATTCCATTATTGCAAACAGGATCCTTCATCGGCACGAACGATATTATTGCGATGTCACTGCGGTATACAACGGCGATCGACGTTAGTGACAAAACCAGTCCGCAAAACCTTGAAGTGCGCGACGTAAACAAATACTACGCAGATACGCGCGCCACCACCTTCACAGCTTTTAGTCAGCGTCTGATGACATAGGATGAGTTGTGTCACTGAGTAGCACGCTCTTCGCATCCGCAGAGCACTAAAGAGGCGTCACACACAATAGGCATGCGTAATGAATTATTGGATACAGCCAAACAGCATTTTGTTTCTCACACCGCATCACAGCCGCTCGCACGGCCAATTTCTACCGCTGAGATTCGCCAAGAGCGCACTAAAAGCAATGGTTGGCCATAGCGGGGTGCGGCAGCGGCTGTAGCAGCGGAGAACTCCACCTGAGGTCACTGCAGAGAGCAGCAGAGACGCGGGGGTGCAGTGCAGTTCAGTTTTTTGCTTTTGTGCATTATGCAAGCCAGAAGATGCATGACTGTTATATTTTGATATACGACACAATAAAATATACTATCGCAATGGCCGAAAAATAAGACAGATTCAGCGTGTAGTAGTTGCCCAGTCTTTCCAGTCGAAGGCAGCGCTACCGGCGGCGTGTCAGCGCAGCAGCTCTGTCGTTTTCGGCACGGTGGGCTGCCGCTCTAGTTCGTATGCAAGCCACGCTGCAAGCCATGAAGTTCTTTCCTTCCTCCATGCTGCAAGCAATGGTCTCACTATCGCCACTAGCGGCAGAAAGTGTCAAATCTTTGTTAATTTCCTAAAGCTATGCTTTGCAACAACGATTCATTGGATTCAGATTTTAAAATACATTTGGAAATGAACAAAATGTTCATAATATTATCTGTTGCCTTGTAACGTATTCGAGAGAAGAGAAAGGGTTGATAAGAAGAGTGCACCTAGTGCGCACTGTTCGTCTTCGGAAATGGAGAGACAGATAGAGCCTGAAAGAGAAGCCACACCTTTGACGCGCCCGAAAAGGCGTGTCAAACAGCTAGCGGCGAGTGTGCAGATAGATAGCAGAGAAGTCACAATTTCGCGATTGCTGATATAGCGCTGATAACTTCAGGTAGCGCTGCGGCCTGGTATTGCGCGGTGTATTGTGTTTGAAGTGTGAAACAGGCGCGCAGGGTGCGCTTGTATCGCCTTTACGTGGCTATATCTCTACATTTTATTGTCCGCTGCCTGCGCACGTTCCGCGCTATCTTCGTTCACTGACTGCCGTCATCGCAAACTCGGATGAAACGCGGCCGAGCGCCAAACTCGGGCCTTCCGGCATAGCGCCCCTGTGTGCGAGTTGGTTTTTTATGATGGATGTGAAGCAACACAAGGGCACACGGCCAGAGAAGAGAGCAGAAGCGAAAGTGAAACGGACCCAGCACAACGCTGAATTAAGACACTGTCATTTACTTGGCGTGGTGCGCATATAAACACACTTAAGGCAACTACGAAAATGAATGACAACCACCGCAAGGAGAACACTCATTCACCACGAACTTCGCAAGACAACAACTGCTAAGTCATTCCATTTCCCGATAAAGGTACGACGGAGCACTTGTAGCGCAATCATCCTGGTTCTTTATCTTTGTGGCATGGGAGCAGTCGCTCTACCAATTGCGCTAACCGGGACGGTAAGTTTAAGGTAGGGAGAGAGCGAATTGATCAATAACTCGAAGTGGAAACAGTGTTGGTCGAATGTTTAGGGGAATCCTCCAAGGTGGAGTAGATTTGTAATAAGGGAGTAATCAGTCACTGACACCCACCCAAGCGTGGCTATACGGCTACAAAGGAAAGCTATACAGCTTTCTCAGAAACTTCGCAGTTAAAGGAAAATTCTGCAGACCACAACGAATTTTTTCTTTAACTGCGAAGTTTCTGAGAAAGCTGTTCAGCTTTCCTTTCTAGCCGCATGGCTGCGCTTGGGTGGATGTCAGTAAGTAATTACTCCCATACTACAAATCTACTCCACCTTGGGAGATTCCCCTAAACATTTTATCAACTCTGTGGCATCAATTTTTTTTCTACACACAGCTGATCTTTCTTTCAGCAACTGGGCATCTTACGACCAGCAGGTTGCTGTTGCTGTCACGACTGTGGATACTAAGGTTTAGAGAATCTGCACTATCAACACTGTTACGATGCTGCCTTAGCATAACACTAAGGGACTGCCCCGTCCGGCCAAAACAAAAACTGTTACCTGGGGGAAAAAGCGACCACATATAATCTTTCGCAGTTCAAAAACTTCTGTCCATTTCTATTTGTGCACTAAGGGATTGTTTGCGCTGGATTGTTCTCGAGCGCACACAATCCTGCTCTCTTCACCGGAGCCGAAAAAACAACGGCCACTCTGACCACGCCAAATAAATGCCAGTTCTTAGTTACGCGCGGTGTTTTGCCTGTTTCGACTCTTCTCTCTGCTGTCTTGTTTAATTTCAAATTTCAAATATTTATTCCAACATTACACCATACAGATATAATGTCGAGGATGGCAGGCAAAAAGCCTCCTGGAGGCTTGACCGGTCCTGTATCCTGGTGTACACTTAGCAGAGCGGCGGTGGCAGTCACCTCATCAGAACGCAAGAAGTGAATAAAGAAAGCCAAAAAAAAACATAGAAACATTCACAAATATGTATGAAGGAGAGACAGAGGTATTAGAGAAATAATAAAGACAAAAATATATTACATTTTATGCAGTATAGGAACGCATGAAGGCTTTAAAGTTTGACGGGTTCATGCTAAGAATGTCGATACCCATTTCAATTAGGGAATTTAACAACCTTGGTAAATTATTCTCAAGCATCTGTTTGCTATAATTAGTTCTGTATCTCGAAACATTCCATATTTCTGTGCGGCGTGTAGTGTTGGCAGGTACATTCTGATGCAGGTTCGCGATTTTCACTAACATAAAATTATGTTTCCTGCTGCTATAGTAAAAATCCCGCAGAAGTCTGTATGTGTAAATGTCGTGAATCTTTCTTATGTTATACTTCTCGAAGAGTGGTTCAAAGTGTTCAGTAAAGGATACATTGGCAATAATACGTAGAGCCCTTTTCTGCATGATTAATATATTATTAAGACTTGATTGTGCCGTTGTACCCCATACTAAATGACCATAATTAATGTGCGAGGCAAACAAGGCATTATACAAAAGTATTTTAACAAAAGTAGGAAAAATGTGTCGATTGCGACTTAGCATACCAACCGTACTGCTTAGCTTCTTGAGGACTGAATCTGCATGCTCGTCCCATTGTAGGCTGCTGGAGAAGGTTACACCAAGAATTTTAATTGAGTTAACAACCTCAATTTGCATAGACTCAAACATTATATTATGGTACTGTGGGATTTCTTTTCCTTGAGTTGGGAAAATTACTGCTTTTGTTTTACTGCAATTAACCTGTAGGCAATTTTTTTTCGACCAGATCGAAAGTCTCCCGAGAAGTTCATTTGCCATTCTTATTAATTCTGTGTAATTGCGGGACGATAAAAAAATACTCGTGTCATCTGCGTACATTATAAATTTTGCTTCTTGATAAATCGATACTATATCATTAACATAAATGTTAAAAAGTAGCGGCCCGAGAATACTTCCCTGTGGTACACCTGAGATTATGCCCTGGGTTTGCGATTTGAATTCGCTTAATGAGACAAATTGGTGCCTGTTTTTGAGGTAGGAAGATAATAAAGCGAGAGGTGTGCCCCTTACGCCGTACCATTCTAGTTTATTGAGGAGAATATTGTGGTTGATATGGTCAAACGCCTAAGTGTAATCAACAAATATACCGAGAATTAAAAGCTTGTTTTCAAAGTTTCTTAATATGTGCTCTTTCTGATCTAAAAGCGCTAGTTCTGTGGACTTCTCTTTCTGAAATCCATACTGTGCTTCGGTTATAAGCTGGTGTTTACTGCAAAATGAAGACAGCCTATTGAGGATAATTTTCTCAAAACCTTTAGAAAAAATGGGGAGAATCGATATTGGACGGTATTTTTTTGTATTCTGTTTGTCGCCTTTTTTAAAAATAGGAATTACTCTTGCGGTTTTCATTCTGTCGGGAAAAACCCCGCAAGAGATACACATGTTATAAATGTACACCAGTATAGAGGCGAGTTCATGTATGGCATATTTAACAGACCGTATCTGTAGGTCGTCCATGTCGCAGCTGCGTGAATTTTTAAGGTTGAGATAAATGGAACACACCTCATCACTGTCAGTTGGCGCGAAAATGTGTATAGATGTGTATAGATGTGTATCGCTGCGCTCCTTGACATCCACCGCCTCAACAGCTAAGGCTTTCGAGGTGTAAAAAATCAGCCGTATCGATCGCTAACATCACGGATATGCTGCTACAGAGGAACGAAGTGGGATAATCATTTACCGGTTTGCTTCTCATGTTGGCGTATGTGCGCAAGGGCCACCTTCAGCTATTATTTGGGATTGTATTTTTTTTTAGTTATTTGACTTAAGTTTTCGTTCTGGTCATCCATGGCGGATTTAGCATTTTTGAAACGCTTGGCCAAACTAACACAACTTTTTTTTTATTGTCACAGCTAAAGTCATAAAACCGACTCTTTTCGCTTAGAATAAGAACCAAATTTAAGTTTTATCTTCACTCAGGACCGAGCGTTGAGTCGCTTTGCTGGCGGTTGGGAGGATATGCTCTAAAGGTCGTGCATGCTGCTTACCTGTTGGGCTCATTTATACCTTTGGGGTAGGGCTAAGCGCCATTGAGTCGGTTTGGGTCAGCCCGACTGCGGGGGGAAAGTTGACTGAGACCGACGCGAAAGGCGAGGTGCTCATAAAACTGTCGAGTCAAAAAGCTTGGTTAATTAGGAGAGAGAAATAAAGGGAACCTGAGTGTCGCTTGCGCCTTCACGCCTCCGAGACCGCGGTGGCGCGCCGCGTCCCACGAAACTGGCAGTGCATGCTCGCAAAGCGCTGCTCGACTTGGGTGTCGATACACATGAGGTGGTCCTTATTCGCTAATATGGAGTCTATGTAAACACGCAGTCGTCGATTCGGAAGGAACCTTGCTCAGCCTGACGCCCAAACCCCCTTATCCTCTATGCCTCATGTAAACTTCGGTCTACATGCTTCTCCTCTGTGTTCCAATCTCGATTACAGGAGTGAACACTGCTCTGCCAAGCCAGTGCTTTGCAGGTGCAATACGCCCTTCCCGTTTTGAAGTCTGGGAGGGAGGGTGAAACACAGCTGAGCCAAGCATGGGTGACAATGCCTCACATTTGAAGTTATTTCCAACCAACCCTACTGAAAAATCCGGTATGAATTTTAAACCGGGACCGCATACCGGGTTATTGTACAGGATTTGCGATACCGGATTACCGGAGTATCCTGTATAAAACAGGACAGTCCTGTATTATACAGGATACTCCGGTATCGCAAATCCTGTACAATAACCCGGTATGCGGTTCCAGTTTAAAATTCATGCTGCATTACAGGAGAGTCCTGTATCATACAGGACAGTCCTGCATTGTACAGGCTAGCCCTGTATTATACAGGAGGGCCCTGTATCACACGACATAGGCAGGAATAAAATGCTTCAAATATATCCCACTTGGACTAAATCTGCACAGAAACTGGAGCAATTCTCCAACAAGTGCCATAAGTGTACATGCCAAATGCTGCAATTACAGAGCCTGACAAACTGGTAATCTGCGATTACCAGCGACTCGCATTGCAGTCGATGTGCAATTGTGTTATTTGCTCCCAGCTTTCACCAAGTATTGGTAGCTTGGTGAGTATTATAATGCATCAAAAAATCCAAACGATATTTATTTTTTTCGCATGTCTTGAACCAGCTCACTGAGGTAAGAATTGAACTCTTTGCGACAATCTACCGGCGCTGTGGTCTCTACAGGGTGCTGGCCAATGAAGTAGTCAAAAGCACCTGCAGAAAAGAAAATATGATTGCTGCTACATAATGCCTCCAGCTGATCATTTAATCTGGCACTGACGCACAACATAATGCAATGAGCACATTGACATGCCCAATGGCTTGTAGCTTCCACGTCCAATGACGTCCAATGGCTTGTAGCTTTTCAGGGGTCATTGGCTTTCTGCCCACTGTGGAGGCTTCTCACTTCAGGCACCGATGGCAAGCTTGCCGTCATGCTCCTTTCGAGGAGTTGTGGAGTCGTGCAAAGGCTGCGGGCTGCGTCATTCCAGAAACGCGAATTTCTGGGTGCCACCGTAACTGCTGCCCACTTTGCCGAAGGAATAAAAATTCCATTCCCTAGGTGGACCTGTATCCAATAATTACAAATGCATACCCCAGTAGCACAAACGGGGCTCGGAATTGCGGGTCCTCGTGGGCCCAGACAAGCCAGGCGTCTCATGACGCTTGGCCCTGAGCATTGGCAATGCTCAGTATTGTCAATGCATCTCACGCCTTTTGTATTTGAATGAATAATGTCAAATCTGCGTCGTAACATTGTTGGCGTGTAAACAGGTTGCTCGGACGATTGCAATGCTTGCGCGGTCATCCTCCATTATTTACTGCACATACCGCAGCATCGATGCGATGCGTGAAGTTTGTTCAAGGTCTTGAGCCGCTCCCCCTCAGGACGCTTATCGCTGATTGCTCTCGCACGTATACACCATATGCGTCTGTAAAGAAAGGATACAAACCATAAAATTAATTTTAGTCGTGTTATCATGAAGGACAAGCCATTTCGGTATGTAGCTTAAAGAAAATTTTGCGCTATTTCATCTCTCTATACTGTGCAATCCTCAAATAGCTAGTTAAAAAGACACTGGACAGTTAGAGCGTTTCTGTTCACGCCGAGCATATAACAGAGGCGGAGGCAGTACTTAAAGAACCGAGTGATTTGAAATGCGTACTTACGTCCTAACAACACGACGTCGCCGTCATAAAATCCGCCTTCACCGCCGTGGCCTCCACCGGTCAAATGTCACTAAATGTCACTGTCACTGTCATGCGATGCGTGATGTTTGTTCAAGGTCTTGAGCCTCTCCCCCTCAGGACGTTTATCGCTGATTGCTCTCGCACGTATACACCATATTGCTCTGTAAAGAAATAATACAAACCCACGTCTTTCGGAGCGAAGTCATTCATCACTGAAAGAAGGACCATAGGGTTCCACCATATTTGCACTGGACGTACGCATGGAAGGTGATGTGATCTTTCATCACGAATTGATCAAGGCAACACGAGAAAAGGCGCAAAAAATTGTATAACACAAATTCAACGCCGACGAGCAAGTGCGAGCGTGTTTTCGCAGCTTTCTTCATCGCCTCACACTCACCCCAACCGCAGGAGAGAAGAAAAAACCTGTTCCAAAGCAACGCAGGAAAGGCCGAGCAGCACTTCTGCATGAAGTCACCAGGCAGTGACCGGGCACAGTGAGCAGGCAGAATCGCAACCTCCTGGCCTCTTCATGGAACCGTCGCTGGGAGCGTGGTCGGGAGGGCGGCTTAAAATGTTCGGTCGTGGGTTGTAGAGTGAGCGCCTCCTCGTCGTTTCGGGGAACGGGGTGGGAGGGACTGGACAGACACAAAGGAGCCCAAGGGGAAGGACCAAAGGCCGACAGAAAAACCAGAGATGAGCACGTTTTTTGTTTCGACCGGACCCAGGAAAAGCAGAGAAGGCGGTGGTGAGAGAAAAGAAAAAGCTAGAAAAAAAATTGCCCAAAGACGGGTTAATCGTGTGAGGTTTCTACAGGTGTTTTTTTTTTTTTGTTCTCTCGAGCGCTGTATCTTTTAGCTAACGCGAAGCGTCGCCCTTTAGGGAACACCCCAAGCTGCCGGCTCCATTGAATTAACCTTTTCTTGTTCGTCGATAGAAGTGTTCTGGACGATTTGTGATTAGTACGTCTTCCTGATAGAGTGAAGGGTGGGGCCGCTAGCGATGGCGCTTGGACAAATGGCGTTATCAATAGGCGATCACTTGACGAAGTGCAAATAATTCCTGCACGAAAACCAAGAATTTTCTTTCTTGATCGATGCGTCGCTACAGACTGCTGCTAGCGAACATTAAGAAAGCTGCTGCAATCAACGCGACAGTAACAAACCTTTTGGAGCCTCTGGCGCAGTCGCCGGAGGCTCGCCATGTTTATCAACCAGTCGTGAAGTCCATGCGCCACATGTTGCATGGAGCGACGAAAGCGCTTGTAGTGCAGGCGTAATTGAAGTAAGTGCATTGAGAAAGCAAGAAACCTTATGCTGTCAGCTTTCTCCGCGGCGACCGTAGCACACAAGAAAACAATGCAATGCGATAAACGCAAAAGGCGCACGAACAAATCTCAGAAGCGGGTTCGTTTTTTATTACGGCATTCAAAGAGCAGCTCTTCATCAGAGTGAAACATGCAAGGTCTTGCTATTTGCGTATGCTTAACCCTTTTACCTCTGATGTAGGATATGCAGGCAGGCTAAATGTGAGAATGTCAACTTTTCCCGTGTATACAACTAATGTACGTGCGACTGTCGATAGGTGTTACCCGGCAACTCGCTAATGGCGCATGAACGTTTTGCACTGTGAAACCCAGAGTAATCTGCTCAGGACTTACGAAGGCTGCTGGCGGATATATACTATCCGTTTGCCCGCACACAGCCGCCCTGGCTTTGTCAGGGTGCTGCACGGAAAACCAATATGGCGGTTTCCCGCAATTCACCTTAATGCAGCCCCCGTCTTTCATGCACAAACTGCATGTTTTGCCCCTGTGCGGCTCACGCTTAGCCCTTTTCTTAGCCCTTTCAGCAAAGCCGTGTATGTGTTGATTATCGCACTTATGCGAACGCTGCCCCCCCCTCCCCCTAAAAAATATCCGCTGGCATACAACAGTCAATCTGCAGACCAACCACCAAAACCCCGCAGCACATGTTCTGTCCGGTTTGAGCTCCGTACCGGAGGGTCTGTCCGGTTTGAGCTCTGTACCGGACTGGTCTGTCCGGTTTGAGCTTCGAACCGGGGAATGGACTATCCGGTATGAGCTCCGTACCGGAGCGGTCTGTCCGGTTTGGGATCTATACCGGACCGGTATGAACCGGTATAGCCATCAAACCGGACGGGTCTCGCCGGTATGAGAGTGATACCGGACCGGTATGAAACCGATATGTTCCGGTAAAATCCGGTTCGCCGCGATACCGGGTTTTTCATTAGGGAAGCACTTGATCGTGTCAAAATGTATAGTTTTCAGCTGTTCAAAAAGCACGGGAGTGTGATCAGATGCTCATATCAAATTGCGGTCAGCTATTGGACCGCGCAAACGCCGATCACGCTTGCGACTGGCTTCCGATGCTTTCCGAGTTGCAATCCCAGCCAGCGGCGAGATTCCCAGCCTACGTACCAAAAATGCATACGACCTTCGACAAGTGTAGACTGTTGTTGAGTCTTACAGGCTCATGCATGCGCACTACGCCCGCAAGAAAGTCCACTCTTGTTGAAGATTGCAATTAGAATCGCATCTCAGGCGGGGCATGCAGGATAGCGTTCTTTCCAGCGGGCCCTCATTAGGCCAAAACTCAAATGTTTGCCACCATTCAGATGCACAGTTCAGCAATGCTCGAAACAAGAAAATAGTAGAGAAATGAAAGCTGCATGGCGGTAAAGATAGCCGACAGCCCAGGTCTCTGGCTGGGTCACTGTCTGGTAACCTACACAAAGCGGCAAAATCAAAAATGCAATTTGGGATGATTAGTGAGCCCTGCCCACCGTCAGTCTCCAGCGCTTCCTGTTCGACTGTGCACCTGAAGACTGATTAAGATACCCGCATTGGCCTCCACAAACGCAGGACTACATTTTCAAGCATTGAAAGCTCGTGTATAGCTGGTAAGAAGTCTTGCCTAATTCCCCTCGGCGTAGCCGAACTAACTTACCCATGGCTTCCATAGAGCGCCGATGTTTATTCTTTAATCGGATTCATGTGGTGTGAAAAAGCTCTGTGGGTGCGCAAAAACACTTTAATCTTTTACCCTATGGGGTAATTTCGAGGGACTCTATGAATGCTGTACTGAGTCAGCAGATGCCAGTGAGAAGACAAAGCCGTGTTGAGCGATGTGTGCGGCATGTGCCTGTGCTCGCGCCTGTGAGCGACGGCTACTCGGCTCAGACTGAGCATTAACAGCTCGCGAAGCACTGCCCGAGAACAGTCGTAAAGGCGGCCGGCAAGCCCCAATAAGTTTCGCCACCAGCCGAAATAGAAAAAAAAATTGGCTGTTGCTTAGTTAAGGTTCAGCCTGGATATCTCGAAGCGAAAAGCTCTCGCTGCTTTTCAAGCAACTGCCAAGCTAGCACTTCTGGATCGATGTTTCTGCGCTGTCCGACTGTTGCTTCTTCTTCCTCTTCCATGGCGAGTGTCTGCGCATGTTCTATGGGCAAGCGCGCCTTTTATACCTCTCCTTTCAAATGCGCTCTGCGCACGGCTGCGGCGAAAGGTCAAACGCCGATGAGAGGGTCTTTCTCTTTGACAAAAAATGCCCTACATGAAGCACACACCCTACCCATGGTTTCACTCAACTGAACAGATGCTAAGCTCAATGTCTGCCGCATGGCATCACTTACCGGCTTAAAATGCCGCAAATGCCTTAGTCTTTCACAAACGTCACACACGTAGCCGAACGGATTGTTCACAAAGTCTGCAGTCAAGACCTTGGTCGCACTGGCACTTCAGCCTGTTTCTGCGCCGTCCGACTGTTGATTCTTCTTCTCCTTGCATGGCGAGTGTCTGCGCAGTGCGTGACGTCAAATCTGTAGTGTGGCTCACGCGAAGCGCGGTGTTGACTATCCTAGTGAAGCTTTTTGGTTCAAAAGTAAGAGGAAGTGACACCGCTGTGCGCCATACACCTTTCTTCAACACTTTTCACGTGGAAAAAACAGGAGTAGCCAGAGCTCCTCTCGATAGATTATTTGTTTGTCTTGCCGTCAATAAGGACTTCAACGCAGGTTGACGTAGCGCGCTGTAAGATTTAGGGGAGTACACAACAGGCTAGAAGCACTGGACGCCAACACAACACAACACCACGAGGGAATTACTCATTTGTCATCAAGGCGCCGCTTCTTAACCGTGCAAAGGGTTCAAATAACGCGCCAAAATGGGGCGCTGGATTATGAGTTACCTCGTGGCGGGGAGAGAAACAGGTGACTTTTCCACGTCGCCTGTAGCGCGTCTGATCCAGGTGGTTGTGATTTAATTACCAATCGCACGGCGTTCGGTGTCAGCTCGTATATATATTTAAGCGTCAGCTATAGTTAACTGCTCTCACTACCGTTGCGGAAATGAAGCTTAAATAAACAACAGCTAAAATTCACGCTGCTAGGATGGCACGCACATAACCTTCACGCTATGAAAGTGATTGACCTGTTGGGTCCTAAATTAGAATTGAAGTCCGGAGTTATATTATGTGATCAGGTTTTATAGCACACACAATCAAACTGCGATGGTAGAATAAAGCTTAATTTTTGGAAGTTCTCCTCCTTCCTCTTCCTTTTCACATTCGTTTGGAACGATAAAATATTTTTACAGTCATTTACGAATAATGTTTTAAAATATGTTTTCGGTAAAATATGGGTTACAGTTAAGGTGTACATCTTGTGCAGCTTCATGTGCCATGTGCAGGCATTGCAGTTTCATATCCACTGTGTTATCCTTGCATAAAAGCCGGCTTTGAAATTTCGTTACTTCCAGCGCTCAGCATATTTACTTTATTTAGAATTTATTTAGAAATACTGCTGTCTCGGAGGAGAGACATAGCAGGAGTGGGTACATACATTAGTAAAAACAAATAACATGAGTAGCATAGAAATAGATAACATAGAAGTATCCTAGCGCTCGTGGTGTTCGTCTTTCGTCTCTTGTGTCCTCGTCTTTTGCTGCGCTACAGTGTATTGGAATATTAAAAACAGATCAACTAGTCAAATTGTTAGGCAACTGAACAACGAACTCTTCAAGTGGCAATAAGCGACGTAAGCCGTTTAATCCATTCCAAATTTCAACAGTTAGAGGGAAAAAAGAAAATTTAAAGCTATCTATATGTGGTTTGAAAGGAACAATGTTTAATGAGTGGTTTCGTCGGGTTGCATGTGCGCTTGAGGACACAAATGTGAAGAGTGCCGAATGCCAGATGACGTGTGAACGATCTTGTGCAGCATAATGATGCGTTCACGCGTGCGCCTATGTTCTAACGTTTGTAAAGATAAACTGTGCGTATGGGAGAAGGTGAAATAATAGACGAAACTAATAGACGAATAGACGAAATCGTAGCTTATTGGCGCTAAACAGTTGTTGCCGTAGAGTATGAAGCCACGTACCCCTGCTTCCTGCGAACTCTTTGACGGGAGTAACCTTTTTTTTTTGTTTCACTGCAAACTGTAGCCGCCGTCTGAAAAAAATATAAAAAATCTCTGAGGAGTTTTCTGCGCAGGTGGTGTCAGTGCGTAGAGTAAAATAAAATTAGGCAGTGGCTCAGCTCTCGTTAAGCCTGGATGTACAAGCGAAAAGCTTCAGTTATGCTTGGTTTGACGTCATTGCTGTCGCAGTTCGCGCACAATGCACTGGGAGCACCACGATAACGCTGGAGGCGTTCGGCCGTCCACACACTGCCTCTACGGAGGTGGAGGAGGAGACGGAGGAGGAGACGGAAATCGGTGTGGCTAAAACTGCCCGTAGGAATGCGGAGAGGAGGTTTGCGGGCTGCGACGCGGGAACATGCGGCTGCAACGAAAGGTCAAACGGTGGGCGAGGAGTCCAAGCGCGCAGTTGTAGCGACAGCGAGGAGGCGACGCGCATGCGCAGTAGCGCACGGCTGCGCCGAAAGGTCAGGTTACGGAGACGGTTACGACAACCTGCGCGGCGCGTGATGTCACTCGGTTTCGCGCACGCGCATAACTCCCCAGTTCGGCTCCCGTGAAGCTCGGCTCTGACCGGCATAGTGAAGCTTTTCCCTTCAAAAGCCGTCGAAAGCAATCCACACAGGCACTCACGCGAACCCAGAGCAACAGCTTTTCAGTCTCACTAGGGTACAGAGTAGAACGCAACTTCGTGCCTTGCCCCAGTGCGTATTGCTCTTGTTCGTTGGGTCAGCCTGTCTTGATGTGTTTACTCATTTTAAGGTTGCTACTTCATGCATATAATACTAGGCTCTTCGTGGTAAGAGGGTTCATTAAGGACAATTGCTGCCGTAAGGGGTGTGCTGCTGAGAATGTTTAGTGCACTTTGTGCACATTGGCACTGCTTTTATAGCAATTATTTATTGCGCAGACTTTCGTTAATTATCTCAATTTTACTCAGAATTAATAAGGTTTAAAAGGCTAATTACTTTTGAAGAGAAAATAAGCGGCGTTGATGATTACACGATGTTTCCGCTCCTACCCCGGAGTCGTGTTCGAAATGAAGGCGAAACAGAGTATTGTCGCTTTATATACAGCTCGTAAATCATGTCCGTGGGCTAGCTGGTGCATAACATTGATGTTAAAAAAATCTCTTTCCTGACCTCTCGTTTTCCTGTGTTCGTCTGTTTTTTGGCTGGTGTGTTTCCATCAGCGTGAATACGGCTCATGTGAAAACCTACAAATCATATGCACACTAGTGACAGATATGCACCGCTGGAGTGCAGCGCACGCGCTGTCACTTAAATAATGAAAGACTCCGCAAACAGCTGTGATGCTCTGTTCTCTTTACCAAGCACATGTGCCTCTGCCCTGTCTATATTGAGGCTGACACATTCCAAGTGTTGGGCAAGCGCGCTCAAAGTCGCTTGCCGATTCCTCGCGTCATTGTGGTGTTCTCAAAATCTGATTTTGATGTCGCCTCACTTACCTATAGCACAGCGCCACATTTGGCGCATGGTATGGCGTCTATGATTTCTCGGAATTTTTTCTGCGTTAGTTTGTCTGTTACCTGTACCACCTCCCTCCTGTGGTTTACTATATCCCAAACTAGTTTGTTTGTAGGCTTCAGCCATATACAGTCATACTGGTGACGCAGAGCCCTGGCGTTATAATCCGCATGATTTCTGTAGGTTTCTTCTGCAAGTATTTCCTGGGTTAATTTCTTTTGACATTTGAGCTATATGGCCTTCGACCGAAGCTGCTGTTGTGCCATTAAAAATTATCACCATCGTCATGACTTCCCTTCGCAAAAGCGCTTCTGGCGTGCCAGAAGTGGGCATGATTTTGGTGTGACATCTTACGTACGTTTCTGGATTAGAGCTAACGCTGAAAATTAGGCAGATGTTATGCTTACCAGGAGTCAAGAAGACAACGCTGTTAAGCCAGCTGGTCGACATGAGAGGATCGCAATGCCACTGATTTTAATAGCTCAGAACATGACAAGCAACTGACTAAGTC